>NC_092335.1:241125000-242325000 GCF_046630445.1 Rutidosis leptorrhynchoides | reverse complement strand
CATGTTGGTATTGAAGTATACATGATCGTTTTGTCAAAGTAATGTGTATTTGATTTATACGAGTAATTTATTTATTGGAAACCACATTGTGATTTGGTTAGAACAACTAGAATTTGCTATATTGTAACTATTTTTCAATTGATTTTTTGTAAATATATTTTAATAAACCCGTGAACTAATAAAATCCAGAAGATATACAAAGATGAAGGAATTTGCTAAATGGATCTTAAACGTGGGAAATGACACTATTTGAGGTCCTAATAATGGCGAAACTGGAATGAAGATATCGGGGGAGTTCTTAATTAAAAAAGGTGATGACTTGGGGTTTGATTAGAACATGGGTCAAAATCAACTTGATAACGAGCAACCATAGTTTGACTTTATTGTTACAGTACTCTTTATTGTTACACTACTCTTTGTTAGTATATATTGTGCTATAGTATTAATTTTATTGTTAATATTTTTTAAATAAGATAACTATATTTTTAACTAATGGTGTATCCTATCGTATACACACATAAAAGGCATAATGGTTGCATAAAAATAGCATCAGGAAGGCTGGAAACAATAGTTTTGTGGAATTATCCGTCCAGCGTTCTCCGCTGTACAGGCTGCTCCGTCATGCGTAAGCCCTGAAGGCCGCCTAGCGTGTAAGCCCTCGCCGGAGAACGGCACTTTCAGCATAAATTTCGGACCACGAATAACAGAACGTATCATCATCTGACACGTGTCCCCGAGCAATCTGGTGGATCTAACACTATAAATAGACCCCTTGGGTCGTCATTTTACACAGTTCAGACATTCTGACAATTTTGAGAGCTGAGACTTCACCTCTCTCTTTTTCTCTCTACTTTCTCTCACTAGAAGTCATCCGACTAGCACTTATACGCTCTGCGGACGACAGATTGATTAAGCCACCCCACAAGTTCTTACACTTGTGTACCGGGTCTGCAGGGATTATTTCCCGAGGGTAAAAATCAATCGACAACACTCCGCCCTCCTAAAAGCTAGATCACTTCTGGTCTCTTGTTGACATACTAAGCCTTACCTCATAAGAAAATAGGTGTTAACAATGGCGCCATCCATTATTAAGACGAATCATCTCACCAATACTGATAAAAACGGCGAAGATAACGAATTCATACCCATAGAAGTGGGCATGATACATCCATGGAAAGCTGGACAACGAAGGAAGGCAGAAGTATTAGAAGATTGGGAAGAACAATTAATATCATTTCCTTCTATGTGTAACACAAACCCATCTGATGGTCCAGTAGTTATAGAAGCGCGAGTTTCAAATTGCTTAATACGCAACATTTACACTGACACAGGAGCTGGAGCAGACATTATGTATGAACATTGTTTCATACAGCTACCCAAAGATGTACAAGAGAGAATGAAGGAAACATATGTGCCGTTGGCAAGTTTTACAAGTGAGCCATCGTGGTCTGAGGGAAGTATTTTGCTTGAAGTAACCTTGGGCAAGCCACCCCTAAAACGTACAGCCAACATTGAGTTCTTGGTAGTTAAAGCAAATTCACAGTACAACATAATTTTGGGAAGAACTGCTTTAATGACGTTTGGAGCTGTAACGTCAACTGTACATGGTATGATGAAGTTTCCAACACCAGGCGGAGTGGCAACGTTATATGCAGAACGGCAGAAGTCAATTGAGTGTGCCCAAGTAACAAAGGCAGTAATTAAGCCAATCATACACGATGATGGGTCAATTTCACCAAATCTTAAATTTCCAGATCAGAAAATCATAATTGGGCATACGTTGTCCACTGAATGTAGAGAAAAATTGATGATGTAGCGTGAGGGTACGAAATAGTATTATTTTTAATACAAAATACTACAAAATATGACACAAGTTTTATTAATTTACGGATGGGATATACCTAAACCTTGCTACAACACTATAGGCAGTGTACCTAATTGTTGGGATTTAACAAGTTTCATAATACTTAAAACCATTTTAAGAATCATTCAAAGCGGAAGCATGTAAAATTACCAATTGAAACTTGTATATCTTTAACCATATAAAAGTTAAATCCCAAGAAAAGGATCAAGTTGAGAAATAAGCTTACAAACTACAAGCAAGAATAAGATGTTATACCTATTCCAAGCTAGTTGAAAGTGATGAAGATGATGATGTTGAATGGAGCTTCAAATGGATGAAACCTCAAGAGATTATACCCCAAACTTGTAACCAACACCTTGTACTTTGGTTAGGATTTAATTAACACTTGAATTAAACTTACAAAACCAAATTATGAACCCCTTCTTGCTCCCTAAACCCCACGGCCTGCAGCAGCAGAATGGGAGTCTTTTGTGCAGTTTTTTTGATGTATTTTGCAAGTATGTTCCTCCACCAAGGAGTCAAAGTGCATGTATATGGAAGTGGGAAAGTATGGACAAGTGTTGGAGTCATTAGCATGCTTACTTACAACTCCAAGGCCACTCCATCTTTTGTTTAAATTAATTAGTTTTAAACAAGTTATATGTTTATATAAAACTTCCATATATTTATAATGCACATTTTATAAACTTGCAATTTAATTTATGTACATTTTATTTATATAAAACCAATTTATATAAATGTAACATAAATTAATTAATTATTTAACCCATAAATAATTAATTCCATATTACATAAATTATTCCATAATTTATATATATATATATATATATATACACCAAGTAATATTTAAGAAAACCATTTTTCTCAAAGTTCAAGTGTCGCGTATTTAATCAACGATTCAATCGTTAAGATCAAAGACGAATAAGGTGTCGGTAAGTTTGTTATTGGGTATGACCCGACTTGGATCATAACACGTCAGCCACGTTAATTTAATATGTCTCTCGGGCATACGAAATACCTTCAATCTCCCACTTGCACGAGAAACATAAGAAATTAATGCAAGTGATGGATACAGCCTAACACACCGTCCATCACCCCTAATATGTTATGACTTTGTGCCATTCAATAACATCATCCCTTTCGAGTTCCATCTCGAATATGATTAGGTGAATCTTTCATTATTTCCTTTCGTCCTAGATGTCATGTTAAATCCAAGAGATACAGAGTGATCACTCTCTTATAGATTTAACTTTTCAGGCCTTAGACATCTGACTCTCAACGAATAAGAGGGACAAATTCCATCTTGACTACATACGTCCTAAATATACACTTTGTAATATACCTGAGTTCTTCCTTATGTACTACCATGTTTCAGAATAGCGAAGGAAAGAATCAAGGCACAGTACTTGGTGAATATCCGAACCCAATATGTATCTCAGGTCAGAGGATACAATGATATTCTCCTTTACTCAAGATTACATGTGATCAACCACAAAGGCTCTATACAGTAATTCTTGAGAGCGGGTCTTCCAATATTTGTGTCCCACAAATATCTATGAACCTTGGTAGCAACCTTGCCCCACATTCACCATTTGAATGTTAACCAATCCAAGTTCATAATAGTCTAGACCTCACACTTGTTCCCATAAATGTGATCAACTACGGAATTTAGAATAATAGTTTATTCATGGATAAAATATGCAAAATTGGAACATGACTCATAAATAAATTAATACCATAATTATATTAATGAGTTTGAACTAATTCGTTCCGTTACAATACATAAAATAGATCATTTCCAATCACTAGAATATCGAAGCCCCAATGCACAAACATGTCCCTCATGTTTTGGCCCATGTAAAAGCTTCGTGAGTGGATCCGCAACATTTTGATCTGTGTGAACTTTGTGAATACATATCTTTCCCTTTTCAACCTCATCCCTGATGTAGTTGAATCTCCGCTCAATGTGACGATTCTTTTGATGAGCACGAGGTTCCTTGATTTGAGCAATCGCACCCTCGTTGTCACAAAAGATCTCAAGAGGGTCCTGAATGGAAGGGACCACTCCTAAGTCGTCGATGAATTTCTTCATCCATGCAGCTTCCTGAGCTGCCAGTGAGGCGGCAATGTACTCCGACTCTGTAGTGGATAACGCAACAACCTCCTGTTTCGAACTCTTCCAAGAGACCGCACCACCATTTAACATGAAGACATAACCGGATTGTGATCGAGAGTCATCTCGATCAGTTTGGAAACTCGCGTCCACGTAACCTTTTACAGCGAGTTCCTCCTCACCAGACCCATATATTAGAAACATATCCTTAGTCCTCCTAAGGTATTTCAATATGCTTTTAACAGCAATCCAATGACTATTTCCTGGGTTATTCTGGTATCTACTTGTCAAGCTTAGAGCGCATGACACATCCGGTCTAGTACATATCATTGCATACATGATAGACCCAATAGCAGATGCGTATGGGACTTTCTTCATTCTCTCTTGTTCATCTTTCGTGGCAGGACACTGAGATGAACTGAGAACGGTTCCCTTTTGAATAGGTACCAAACCTCTCTTAGAGTTTTCCATCTTGAACCTTTTCAAGATTTTATCAATGTATGTACTTTGACTTAAACCTATCAATCTCTTGGATCTATTCCTATAGATCCCTATCCCCAATATGTATTGTGCATCTCCAAGATCCTTAATGGAGAAGCAACTCTTTAGCCAAGTTTTGACTCCTTGCATTGTGGTAATATCATTCCCAAATAATAATATATCATCCACATATAGTACAAGGAACATGATAGTGCTCCCACTAGCTTTCTTATATACACAAGCTTCATCACCATTCTTAATGAAGCCAAATTTCTCGGCTTCCTCATTAAAACGATGATTCCACATTCTAGATGCTTGTTTCAATCCGTAGATTGACTTCTTTAACTTGCATACACTTTTAGGATATTTTGGATCAACAAAACCTTCAGGCTGAACCATATAGACATCTTCCATAAGATATCCATTTAGGAAAGCGGTTTTGACATCCATTTGCCATATTTCATAGTCGTAGTGAGCAGCAATGGCAAATAATATCCTAATAGACTTTAGCATTGCCACTGGCGAGAAAGTTTCATCATAATCAACCCCTTGAGTTTGAGTGAAACCTTTTGCTACAAGTCTAGCTTTATATGTATCCAAGTTTCCATGTATGTCGGTTTTTATTTTGAAAAGCCATTTGCAATCAACTAGCTTAGAGCTAGGAGGTTGTTCAACAAGTTCCCACACTTGGTTTTCATACATGGATTGCATCTCGGCGTTCATGGCTTCCTGCCATTTATCTTTATCAATCCTTGATAAAGCATCTTGGTAGTTTGTTGGTTCATCCAAATCAACCGTATAGCAACCATCTATGAGAAACCCATATCTCTCAGGAGGATTGCTAATCCTACCAGATCTACGAATGTCTTGTGTATTTTGATCATTCATTTGATCACTATCAACAATTTCATGTTGAGTGCTAGTGTCAACCAATTGTGTATCATCTACTTGATCTTGAACCTCTTCAAGATCTATCTTCCTTTCACTATTTCCTTCCATTAGGAACTTAGTTTCAAGGAATTCCGCCTTCCGAGCAACAAATACATTCTGCTCGGATGGATCATAGAAATAGTATCCCATATCATCCTTGGGATATCCTATGAAGATACACTTCGTGGATCGAGCATTCAACTTATTAGGGACGTAACGCTTAGGATAAGCTTCACATCCCCATACCTTTAAGTATGATAGAGATGGAGGTTTACCAAACCACATCTCGTGAGGAGTTCGTTCCACTTTCTTGGTTGGGGCCATATTTAAAATACGAGCCGCGGAGCTTAGACAATAACCCCAAAATGATAGAGGTAACGAGCTTCTTGCCATCATAGATCGAACCATATCCATTAGGGTTCGGTTCCTCCTTTCGGAAACTCCATTAAGTTGGGGTGTTCCGGGTGGAGTAAGTTGTGAGATAATCCCACAACTCCTAAGATGATCTTGGAAGGCATCGCTTAGGTATTCACCTCCTCTATCGGTACGAAGTACCTTAATTGTCCTATTGAGTTGATTTTGTACTTCATTTTGATATTCTTTGAATGCTTCAAATGTTTCGTCCTTGTGTCTTAATAAGTAGACATATCCGAAACGACTAAAGTCATCAATGAAAGTAACAAAGTATCTTTCACCATTCCTAGTCATGGGTTTAAAGGGTCCACATACATCCGAATGTATTAATCCCAATAAATCTTTAGCCCTTTCATAAGTCCCTTTGAAAGGTGCTTTAGTCATCTTTCCTTGTAAACAAGATTCACATACATCAAACGAATCCATTTCATTTGATTTCAAAAGTCCATTCTTTTGAAGTGTATGTATTCGGTTCTTGTTTATGTGACCAAGGAGACAATGCCATAAGTAGGAATCACTCAAATCCCTTTTGAGTTTCTTGGTGCTTGCATGGTACATTGAGCTACTGGATGATGTGTCATCATGAACCAATTCATAAATTCCATTTGAAGGTGAAGCCTTGAAATAGAATACATTATCTAAATAAATATGGATATCATCATTAACAAAATTAAGATAAAAACCACATTGTTTCAAACGGGAAATGGAAATAATGTTTCGACATAAATCGGGTGCATACAAAACATCTTTCAAAATAAGTTCCAAACCACTTGGAAGCTTTAACACAAAGTCTCCTTGAGCCTTCACTTGCACTTTGGCTCCATTACCCATGTAGAGACTTGATGTTTCCGTTTGTTTGCTACTTCTTTTGAACCCCTGCAATGAATTGCAAATGTGAGTTCCACATCCAGTGTCTAATACCCATGTATTAGAAGAAGTAATACTAAGCTCTATATATACCATATATACATTACCTGAGGTTTGCCCTGCATCCCTCTTGTCCTTCAACTCCTTAAGATAGATCGGACAGTTTCGTTTCCAATGACCCATTTCACCGCAACCGAAACATGGGTCTTCCTTGGGGTTTGCCTTCTCGGCTACCTTTTGCTTCTTAGCCTTGTTGATGGTTGGGGTAACCATCTTCCCTTTCCCTTTGCCTTGATAGGCGGGTCCTTTTCTCTTAGCCACCTTTGGCTTAGAGGTCTTACCTTTGGACCCACCTTGATCGATTGTTAACACGGGTAAAGCCCTTTTACCCATGCTAGTTTCGGCCGTTCTAAGCATACCGTGAAGCTCACCTATGCTCTTATCCATCCCATTCATATTGTAATTAATTACAAATTGATCAAACCTTTTTGATAGGGAGTTTAGGATAAGATCGGTGGCTAACTCATTGGAAATGTTTAGGTTAAGACGGTTAGCACGATCGATAAGGCTTTTCATCTTAAGTACATAAGATGAAACCGATTGGGTATCGTCCATACGACAAGCATGTAGCGCCCGAACCGTTTCGAAGCGCTCGACACGCGCTTGTTGGAGGAACATCTCCTTCAATTGCGTTATCATGTCGTATGCACTATGATGTTCGAAATCCTTTTGGAGTTCGGGTATCATAGTCCCAAGCATTAAGCATGAGACTTGAAGGGAGTCGTGGCAATACTTATCGTAAGAGGCCATTGCCTCCACATCATTCTCATTCGGTTGATCGGGAATGGGGTCCTCAAGCACATACATTTTATCCTCTTGTTTGAGGACAATCCGAAGATTGCGGAACCAATCCATAAAGTTGGTATGGTTGAGTTTGTCTTTCTCTAAGAGAGACCTTAATGATAGGTGGTTTAGGTTAAGTGGTGCGTTTGAAATGTTGTTGTTGTTATTGGCGGCCATCTACAAAATTAACAAAGTTCGTTTAAGTATCGATTTTAATTTAACATTCAATACCCTTTTAATTTTTAATTGACTTATTAAATATTAGAATCCAACGGTAAATCAAATTTCGGTTAGGTGACCTTTATCCCGTTATTTGATTTAGCTAGGTAGTCATTATATGACAATTGCAATCCTTTTGCAACTTCTAAGTTATGGGATCATGCAATCCTTTTGCATGGCATATTTATCCCATCAACGCCTATTTGTTCATCATGCTTCGGTGACCCTAAGTTCATGATTCCCAAATCAAGTCGTCCTACTTGTGTAAACATGTAGACTTAACATACAAGTGGTTAGGTGACCTTTATCCCACATGTATGCGAAGTGTACCTTATTCATATTAGTTCGCTCATGACGGTTAGGTGACCTTTATCCCATCAAGAGTTTCCTAATACGTCTAAGTGTTTCCACAAAAAGGATGGCGTTTAACTTGTTTGCCTTGTTAATAAGGGATTTTAAGTTTTCATTAATTCTAGTTTGAGAAAACTTTTGCACCATACACCAACATGCATTTAGTGTATGGTTTATTTGAAAATCCATTTTCATGTTATGTAATAAAGCCAATTTTATTACTTTGATATAAACCATTTTATATGTATGATCCTTATCATGTTCTTAATAACCGATTATTAATGTCCTTTTAGCCGTTTTTAATTTAACCATTTAAATTGACGTTTTGCATGTCGTTAATAATGTCAATTTTAACCAATTTAAATTGCCATTTTAGTTTGTTGTTAACTTGTGTGATTAACTTGTAGCATACAAACATACAATCCACATAATCATACAAAACAACCACGCATGCAAAATCATATGTTCACAATCAAGCCATTTTTGGTAGACATTTGTTTAGCCGAAAACAAATGCCACCGGTTAAGGGGTTATAACACAAAGTAGGAGGTTTTAACCTCCCACTTAATCTTGCATCCAAATGCTTCTTCATGTGTTCTTCAAGTCTTCATCATCTTCATCATTTTACAAAATATATCCTAATACATTTTGTCTAGAAAATGAAAATACAACCTAATCTATTTTACATACCAAATATAAAATAAATTACATAACCAAATGAATAATATTACAAACCAAATTGCATGAATATTACAACCACATGAATGAATTAATATTACATACCAAATGAATGAATTAATTCAACCAAACATGCAACCATTCAAACAAAAGGCCAAGGCTTGATTGTGAACTTCAGCATACAACAAAATGACCAAAATGGAAGAACCAAACCCAATTTTTGGAGCTTCCAAATTCGGCCAAGACATCAAACCACCCAAAACCAATAATTTTTGCATTTTATTATCATGCATGTACATAAAATGCAAAGTTATGGTGAGTTCAAAAACCATCTCGAAGCATATTTCAACAACTTCGGCTCTAGATACCATTGTTGGGATTTAACAAGTTTCATAATACTTAAAACCTTTTTAAGAATCATTCAAAGCGGAAGCATGTAAAATTACCAATTGAAACTTGTATATCTTTAACCATATAAAAGTTAAATCCCAAGAAAAGGATCAAGTTGAGAAATAAGCTTACAAACTACAAGCAAGAATAAGATGTTATACCTATTCCAAGCTAGTTGAAAGTGATGAAGATGATGATGTTGAATGGAGCTTCAAATGGATGAAACCTCAAGAGATTATACCCCAAACTTGTAACCAACACCTTGTACTTTGGTTAGGATTTAATTAACACTTGAATTAAACTTACAAAACCAAATTATGAACCCCTTCTTGCTCCCTAAACCCCACGGCCTGCAGCAGCAGAATGGGAGTCTTTTGTGCAGTTTTTTTGATGTATTTTGCAAGTATGTTCCTCCACCAAGGAGTCAAAGTGCATGTATATGGAAGTGGGAAAGTATGGACAAGTGTTGGAGTCATTAGCATGCTTACTTACAACTCCAAGGCCACTCCATCTTTTGTTTAAATTAATTAGTTTTAAACAAGTTATATGTTTATATAAAACTTCCATATATTTATAATGCACATTTTATAAACTTGCAATTTAATTTATGTACATTTTATTTATATAAAACCAATTTATATAAATGTAACATAAATTAATTAATTATTTAACCCATAAATAATTAATTCCATATTACATAAATTATTCCATAATTTATATATATATATATATATATATATATATATATATATATATATACACCAAGTAATATTTAAGAAAACCATTTTTCTCAAAGTTCAAGTGTCGCGTATTTAATCAACGATTCAATCGTTAAGATCAAAGACGAATAAGGTGTCGGTAAGTTTGTTATTGGGTATGACCCGACTTGGATCATAACACGTCAGCCACGTTAATTTAATATGTCTCTCGGGCATACGAAATACCTTCACTAATCGTAGAGTAGTGTAGTTTTTAGTAAGTCCGGTTCGTTCCACAGGGAGCTGGTGATACTTACTATATTTTTAACTATATTTATACAAAATATATATAATTATATAAGTAGTAATATTATTATAAAAGGGGAGTTTTACCGTTTAATGACCGGTTTGTCGATTCTATATTTTAAGCGTAAAGATAAATGACGATAATTAAAGTGCGTAAAATAATGACAATAAATAAAATGACAGTAAATAAAATCGCGAGTAATAAAATGACAGTAAATAAAGATACGATGAGAAATATAATAAAAGAATTATGCTTATTTAAACTTCCGTAATCATGATGTTTGACGTGTTGATTTTAATTTATTACCATGGGTTAATTGTCCTTTGTCCTGGTTTATTTGATACGTCTATCTGGTTTTTGTCCATAATAGTCCATCGGTCATAAAAATAAAGTGCGAGTATCCTCGTCAAATTACCCTTATACCCGAAGTCAAATATTCCAACTGATTAAGGATTTAAACTGTGACGCAGTTATCACTTCTGTCAACAATTACACCAGTTATCACTGTATGTAATCCACCCCTGTTTTAATTAGTTTATGAATATTAATTCATCCACTTGATCAGAATGAATAATCAATTACCCAACCCAATTGATTAATTAAATGATTATAACAGATTCCATATGAACATCACTAAATAGGACAACCATAATCATTATTAATTATTAGGTTAATTAATTTGAAGATAGGTTCGACAGACTCCAATGAGTTGTCACTCAATTAGACAATACCCCCCATCTATTAATAGTCAATAGTTCAATTTCCACAAGTGTCGGTCTTTTGCCCAAACCTTAATTATGGTCCAAAGTTCAATAACCCCTTCTTAATATTTTAGCCCAACATCACGATTACTTCGGCTTAAATAAGCATAATAATAACTTAGTTACGATACATTAATGTAAAAAGGTTGAACATAACTTACAATGATTAAAAATAGCGTAGCGTTACACGGACAGAATTTCGACTTACACACTCAAACGATCTCTATCATAAATCTTATTATTATCATAATTTAAAATTAAAATTAAGATTATTGTTATATCTTATTAAGTTAACATTATGATAGAGATATAGAATATAGATATTGATAATTGATATTGATAAATAAGAAAAAGATAGAAAAAGGTATGTTTTTACATTACGATTACAAAGCCTTTTATAGGCGAATTTAGAAATTGAATTTTCACTTATGACCCCTGAACTATGCTCAATTAACAACTTTTTATTATTTAATATTATTCTTATTATGAATTATTTAAATATTATATTTTATTCTTGTGCATAGTTGACTCGTAATTTTTACACCGTTGCGTCGAGCGTTGAGAGTTGACTCTGGTCCCGGTTCCGGATTTTCGAACGTCCTTGCGTACAATTTTATATTTTGTACTTTGCGTTTTGTAACTTGTACTCTTGTCATTTTTAGACGTTCCTCATCAATAATTTGAACCTTTTTGATTGTATCTTGTACTTTTGAGCTTTTTGGACCTTTGTGTCTTCAATTCGTCGTTTTCGCCTTTTGTCTTCGCACTTATTTAAAATAAACGAATATTACTTGAAAATGGAACAATTGCAACTAAAATCTTGTCTTTCTTGGGGGATTTTGCTATGAAATATATGTTCCTTTTTAGCCTTATCAATATCCCCACACTTGAGCGTTGCTTGTCCTCAAGCAATACAGTCTTGAAATAATATAATACATCACACGAATCACTTCTTTATTCTTCACACTTTGTACATCAGTGATTTTGATAGAGCGGTATAAACAATGATAGTAACGATATGGTTAAAGGTGGGTGTGTCATCCACAGTTGCCTTGGGTTTAGGACAACGACACTTGCAATCAAATAGCCGATTTACTTTCGGTTTCCAAAGCAAAGTGCACATTTGAAAGGCGGTTTACAGTCCCACATGACTATAAAAATTTAGATCCTTTAAGGAAATTGGATCTTTATGAAAACATTTGATCTTTTGAAAATTCAAGCTAGATTTTACCCTAGACAAGTTTTCTGATTTGATCCATCATCGGTGTTGCAAAATATATTTGTGGATCAATATTTTGGCTAAAACTTTTAGGTTCGTGTAATCCACTGCTATCCCGGTATCGGAAAGTACACATCCAGTTTACTTGTTCCGTATATTATCTTTCGGTAAACTACCGTCCGGTTGTAAAGGAAAGCGATGAACAAGAAACTGTTAAGGCAATGTCCCGTGACATGCAGATGATTATGGTCTTTTAACGTGTCGGATGCTAGAACTATCCTTGGTAGGAGCGATAGTAAAGATCATCCTATGATTTTTCGGTCTGGCACAAGGTCCTGTCTCCGACCATGCTATACAACCACCGTTCTTACGGTTGACACCCGATTTGGTTCAGGTGACCTAATGAATTCCAGGTGAATTCCTAGGATTTTACGTTCAATGATAATGAACGCATTGAAAATGGGTTTTCAGAAAACAAATCGGTTTGTATTTTTGATCAAAATATTTTCTCGTTCAAGCTCGAGTTTAGATATCATTGAATTCCATGAGTTTGAATTCTCAATCTTTAAGGTCAATCTCAAGGATTGAGTAATATCAGTCTTAAAAGCTGATTTTTAATCTTTAAGGAGATTATCCTTTCTGGGGATCTGATTCATTAGTCTTATCAAGCTAATTTGCACGGTGCCTCCCCATTGTACGAGATAAATCCTTCTCATGGTTAGGATAAATCTGACCACTTGGCGACCCTGTTTGATGCTGAGGTCCGTGGATTTCCTGCTGATTTTAGAGATGACTTTTCTAGATTTTTCGTCAACCTACAGCTGGTCTGGACGACAACTTCTTGGCCTAAATCAAGAAGCGCGTGTCTTTTTCGGAAGACTTTACTTCCTTTTAATGATGGAATTGATTCATCGTGTAGATCCATCTTTCTTTCAAATATATTACAGTAAACCGGGTAAAACTGATTAGTATCATCCAAAACAAAAGTACCTGCAATAATCTTGTACAAAGATATGTGATAGATAATTTTTAATTGAATAACTTGGTACATTCTCCCCACACTTAGTTTCTTTCTTTGCCTTTTTATTCTCCTTTATTCCATTTTAAATGAATTCAAGCATTTTAGGTTGTTTCTCAATTTATGTCCTTTCCGAGGTAACGATAATTTCGGCATTAACACCTAGTTTTATCGTTCATAAATATGTATAAACATGATTTTGAATTCATTTAGTTAAAAAATTTTAAAATTTTCATAATATTTAGAAAATAAGCCAAGTATAAACCCGAGAGAATTTATAACCCTTCCCCACACTTGAGATCATGCAATGCCCTCATTTGCATGAAATCAGACTATAATTATTAATTCATGAGGGTGATTAGTGTAGAAAAGTGATTAAAAATACCCAGTTTGTAATTACAAAGCTCGTCGAATGATAGATGGCGCGCCTCATCGTTCATTCCTTCATTTATTATATCACATTTGTTGTTTTGCATCTTGTCGTCAAAATCAGTACCTTTTGCTGAACTTAATGTTAGTCTTTGAAAGTGCGTTGTTTTACCCTGTTGTTTACATGATAAAATACGAACATATATACATATTTTTAAAGTTGGGTATATTACCCCACGTTCAAAAATTTATAAAATCAAATATATATTTTTTTGGCATACTTTAAATCAATAAAATTAAAAATAATGATGAAAAAATTTTTCGCCCCGCCCTCGGGTAAAGTAATTTCGGCTCAACGGCCTAGTCTTCAACTCACGACGAATTTTAGAAATCATTTTTTTTCAACTTAATGAAATAAAGTAAATTTTTGTTTTTAAATTCACACAAAACTTAAAAAGAAAACATATTAATTTCATATAAAACCTAAAAAACAAAAAAAATTCAGAATGGGGGGAGAAAACTAGTTCTTTAGTGTCTGCTAGCGGAAAAGACCAATCGAATTCCATTCTCGGAACTACACGAGAACAGAACAACTAACTCCAAACAGCATTTTCTTTTTAGAATATTTGAATCTCCTCACACTTAGGTAGATGTGGTGTCGAAATTGTGATTAACTTCATCGTCAATTTCTCTTGGACCATAATCAACTTGCATATCTGTGACTTTTGCTTTAAGCCAGTGACCAGCTTTTTCCGTAATATCCACAAATTCAACTAGCTTCGCCTTTTCTTTAGGCGACAGATTGGATACTAACCGGTTATATAACCTAAAGTTTCCCTTACTTTTAGCATCAATAACCCGTTTAAAAAGTTTCTTCATTGAACTGTTAATAACGGGGTTATTTAATTTCGTATCAACTATGGGGTTCTTTATTATCAAGTCATCATTAGGTGTTACTTCATTTTCCCCACACTTAGGCGTTCTATTATTGTTAAGCATTACCGTTGGAGTTGGTAAAACAACATGGTTCTTACCAATCGTTTTTGTCGGTTCAACGATTTTGGTTTGTGGATATTTAGACTTTCGAATCATAAAGGTGATCGATTTCTCATCATTACTAAGTGTCATTCTACCCTTTCTTACATCAAATAACGCCCCGGTGGACGCTAAGAATGGTCGACCTAAAATTAGAGGAACGTTTGAGTCCTCTTCTATGTCAATGACAATGAATTCGACTAGAAAGGTTAAATTACCTACTTGAACGGGTAGGTTGTCAGCAATTCCAACTGGGTGCTTAATGGTTTGATCAAGGAGTCGAACACTCATATCCGTTGGAGTTAACTCACCTACACCTAATCTCTTATATAATGAAAGAGGCATAACACTCACACTTGAACCTAAATCTGCTAGTGCATCATACATGACACAGTCACTAAGTAGACAAGGAACAATAAATTCACCCGGATCACCTACCCTAGGTGGAGGATTTGGTGGAACTATCTTCACCGGGTTTACTTCTACTGTTTTTGTTTCTTGCACTTTTTTATTCTTCTTCTTCTTCTTCTTTCCAGAGGTATCACAAACTTTATTACCTATTACTTGCTCATACTCAACTCCTTTTCTTGGAAACGGGATGGGTGGTCTGTATGGTGCCACCACTGGCTTTACATACTCGGGTGGTGGTGGTGGTGGTGTAACTTCTTCATTGTTACTTACATCTAAAACTTTCCCATCTTCTGGTATTGGTTTTTCAGAATTTGTTGATATCATGTTAACATTTTCATTCCGAGGATTTACTTCATTATTACTCGGTAGCTTTCCTTGTTCCCTTTCACTCATCAATCTAACAAGAGTACCTACTTGTTTTTCTAGATTCAAAATGGAAGCTTGTTGAGTTCTAAATGACTGCTCAAACCTCTCATTCGTTTGGGTTTGAGTTTCAATAAATTGTGTTTGAGATTCAACTAGCTTAAATACCACTTCTTCCAGATTTGACTTCTTCTCGTCGGTTTGTTGTGGTGGTTTATACAAGCCAGGTCTTTGTTGATTGAAAGTGTTGTTTTGAGTTGGTTGGTTATTCGGACCTTGTTGGTTATACGAGTTATTGTCGGGTCCTTTTGGATTGTAAAGAATGTTTTGATTTCGATTGAAGTTTGGCCTTGGCGGTTGATAATTATTCTGATAACTATTTTCCAGCCTTTGGTTCATGTAGACAACATTCTCACGTTGTTCCACCGTTTGTTTAATGTGACAGTCTTTCATTAAGTGTGGTCCACCGCATTGCTCACAACTGATTCGTATTGCGTGAATATCTTTATTCATCTTTTCCATTCGTCTTTCGAAAGCATCTATTTTTGCGGAAACGGAATCAAAGTCATGGCTAGAATCGGCTCTAGCCGCTTTAGATGAACGAAAAATATCTTTTTCTTGATGCCACTCATGAGAGTGGGAGGCTGTGTTATCAATAATTTTGTAAGCTTCAGTTGCGGTTTTCTTCATAATGGAACCACCAGCTGTTATGTCGATGTCTTTTCGTGTAGCAATGTTGACACCTTGGTAGAATATTTGTACTATTTGATAAGTGTCTAAACCGTGTTGAGGACATCCTCTCAACAACTTTCCAAATCTTGTCCACGCCTCATATAGAGTTTCATTTGGCTTTTGCGCGAACGTAACAATTTCTCCTTGAAGTCTCACGGCTTTGGATGCCGGAAAGAATTGTTTAAGAAATTTTTCAACTAAAACATCCCATGTGTCAATCGCCCCTTCAGGTAACGATTCTAACCAATCTTTGGCTTCTCCCTTTAAAGTCCAGGGAAACAACATGAGATAGATCTGCTCATCTTCCACTTCTCGGATTTTGAATAGTGTACAAATTCTTTTAAACGTACGAAGGTGTTCGTTAGGATCTTCATTCGGTGCACCACTGAATTGGCATTGGTTAGTTACCATGTGTAGAATTTGTCCTTTGATTTCATAATCTGGCGCATTAACTTCTGGCTTAATAATGGCGTGACCTTGGCCCGTGCGTGTGGCTCTCATTCGATCTTCCATACTTAGAGGTTCCGTTACTTCCATAATTGAATTTGTTGAATACGAATCACTAGAGGATTCTGATTTAATGGTTTGTGGCTCAGGAGGAATAATTAGTGGTTCAGGATCTTGGAATTGTCCTTGAATATGCTCCGGGTTCTTAATTGTGAAGTCGGGTTCAAAAGATGGATTATCGGAAATTTGAGTTGGAGTTCTTGTTCGACTAGATGACGATTCTAAAGAAAAATCAACGGCGACAATATTTGCTAGATGTCTTGATCGAGTTACAGGTGGTGAACGTATGAAAGGTGGTGAACGTTTTGCTCGGTGCATTCACAGAATATCCTATTAGTTATAAAAATAAGAAAAACCTATATAAGTTGTCCAATCAATAGACTTTTCTGATTTTGCCCACGTTTCGAATAGCCAAAAGATGCAGCAGAGGGGCAGGATTCGTTTGGTCTCAATATAATTGAGTACTGTTTGGCTCCAATAACCCGGTCCACGTACAAATCCAACTATTACTACGAACCAGAAAATTTTGATGTCTATCAATTTAACCACTTAAAATAAATTTTCGTAATTTTAAGAAATTTAGAGAAGAAGTAGAAAAAAATCTAAGTCCTAAAAACTAGAATGGCGAGAAATAAGAAAGAAAAAGATTGCGCGTCGAAAAAGGTCGAAAAATAAAAAGGTCGAAAAATAGGCGTCGAAAAATAAAAATAAGAAAGTAGTGCGAAATACGGAGTCGTAAAATTCTAAAGCACCTAAAACTTAATCTAAGGAATAAGCACTTAAGGGATTTTACGGCAAAGCCTAAAAATTCTAGAAGTAAAAATAACTATGGCAAAACTAAACTTAATACTAAAAGTTGCGACTATAGTCTAAAAATCTAAAGGTAATAAAACTAAAAAAAAACAATTTTTTTTATAGACAAAATCTTAAAAAATATATATATTTTTTTTAATAATTTTTTTTTTTTTTTTTTTTACGTTTTTTTTTTTAAAAACGAATTTTTTTTTCTAAAAAAAAACGTTTTTTTTTTTTACAAATTTTTTTTTTTTTTTAAAAAAATGTTTTTTTTACAAATTAATACTTTTTTTTATAATTATTATTTTTTTTCAAAACTTTTTTTTTAATTCATTTACTATTCATGAATAGTAAATGAAAAGAAATTAATTAATTTACTATTCACATGAAAGCGACATGATAGAAATTATTAATTACAATTTACATAATATACCCCTGAAGTATTTAATAAATACGACTTTTTAAAACTTTTACGATTCAAAATATATTCTAAAATATTATTATATTATTATATTCTATTTCAATATTATTATATTATTATATTCTATTTCAATATTATTATATTATTATATTTTATTTCAATATTATTATAATTAAAAATATAGCGTTTTAGCGCTCCCCGGCAGCGGCGCCAAAAACTTGATGATGTAGCGTGAGGGTACGAAATAGTATTATTTTTAATACAAAATACTACAAAATATGACACAAGTTTTATTAATTTACGGATGGGATATACCTAAACCTTGCTACAACACTATAGGCAGTGTACCTAATCGTAGAGTAGTGTAGTTTTTAGTAAGTCCGGTTCGTTCCACAGGGAGCTGGTGATACTTACTATATTTTTAACTATATTTATACAAAATATATATAATTATATAAGTAGTAATATTATTATAAAAGGGGGGTTTTACCGTTTAATGACCGGTTTGTCGATTCTATATTTTAAGCGTAAAGATAAATGACGATAATTAAAGTGCGTAAAATAATGACAATAAATAAAATGACAGTAAATAAAATTGCGAGTAATAAAATGACAGTAAATAAAGATACGATGAGAAATATAATAAAAGAATTATGCTTATTTAAACTTCCGTAATCATGATGTTTGACGTGTTGATTTTAATTTATTACCATGGGTTAATTGTCCTTTGTCCTGGTTTATTTGATACGTCTATCTGGTTTTTGTCCATAATAGTCCATCGGTCATAAAAATAAAGTGCGAGTATCCTCGTCAAATTACCCTTATACCCGAAGTCAAATATTCCAACTGATTAAGGATTTAAACTGTGACGCAGTTATCACTTCTGTCAACAATTACACCAGTTATCACTGTATGTAATCCACCCCTGTTTTAATTAGTTTATGAATATTAATTCATCCACTTGATCAGAATGAATAATCAATTACCCAACCCAATTGATTAATTAAATGATTATAACAGATTCCATATGAACATCACTAAATAGGACAACCATAATCATTATTAATTATTAGGTTAATTAATTTGAAGATAGGTTCGACAGACTCCAATGAGTTGTCACTCAATTAGACAATACCCCCCATCTATTAATAGTCAATAGTTCAATTTCCACAAGTGTCGGTCTTTTGCCCAAACTTTAATTATGGTCCAAAGTTCAATAACCCCTTCTTAATATTTTAGCCCAACATCACGATTACTTCGGCTCAAATAAGCATAATAATAACTTAGTTACGATACATTAATGTAAAAAGGTTGAACATAACTTACAATGATTAAAAATAGCGTAGCGTTACACGGACAGAATTTCGACTTACACACTCAAACGATCTCTATCATAAATCTTATTATTATCATAATTTAAAATTAAAATTAAGATTATCGTTATATCTTATTAAGTTAACATTATGATAGAGATATAGAATATAGATATTGATAATTGATATTGATAAATAAGAAAAAGATAGAAAAAGGTATGTTTTTACATTACGATTACAAAGCCTTTTATAGGCGAATTTAGAAATTGAATTTTCACTTATGACCCCTGAACTATGCTCAATTAACAACTTTTTATTATTTAATATTATTCTTATTATGAATTATTTAAATATTATATTTTATTCTTGTGCATAGTTGACTCGTAATTTTTACACCGTTGCGTCGAGCGTTGAGAGTTGACTCTGGTCCCGGTTCCGGATTTTCGAACGTCCTTGCGTACAATTTTATATTTTGTACTTTGCGTTTTGTAACTTGTACTCTTGTCATTTTTAGACGTTCCTCATCAATAATTTGAACCTTTTTGATTGTATCTTGTACTTTTGAGCTTTTTGGACCTTTGTGTCTTCAATTCGTCGTTTTCGCCTTTTGTCTTCGCACTTATTTAAAATAAACGAATATTACTTGAAAATGGAACAATTGCAACTAAAATCTTGTCTTTCTTGGGGGATTTTGCTATGAAATATATGTTCCTTTTTAGCCTTATCAAAAATTATACAATATTTTGACAACAAATTTAGACGTTTTTGCATGGCAGCCGTCTGATATGACCGGTGTTTCAAGGGAAATTGCAGAGCATAGGCTAAATGTGAACCCCAATGTACATCCTGTTTGTCAGAAAAAGCGTGGCATGGCGCCAGAAAGAAGCAAGTTCCTTCGTGATGAGGTACGAAGTTTGGTAGATGCTGGGATCTTGCGAGAGGTCAAATATCAGACATGGGTAGCCAATCCGGTCATGGTTAGGAAGCCGGATAATTCATGGCGGATGTGTGTGGATTTCACGGATATCAATAAAGCATGTCCAAAGGACAATTATCCTTTACCTGAAATTGATTGGAAGGTTGAATCATTAGCGGGATATCGATTCAAATATTTTCTAGATGCAGCTAAGGGATATCATCAAATCCCGATGGCTTTAAAGGATGAAGACAAAACGGCTTTTCACACGACGGAAGGCATATTCTGTTATATGAAAATGCCTTTTGGTTTGAAGAATGCAGGAGCAACATATCAACGACTTATTGATATGGCGTTTAAGGATCAAATTGGGCGAAACTTAGAAGCTTACGTTGATGACATTGTCATCAAAATTCATACTGAAGAAAAGATGTTACGAGATATACAGGAAACTTTTGCATCTCTGCGAAAAATTAACATGAAATTAAATCCCAAGAAGTGCACGTTTGGTGTGGAAGAGGGAAAATTCTTAGGTCATATTGTCACAGAACGTGGAATTAAAGCTAATCCTAAGAAAATTCAAGCAATTGAAGATATGAAGTCACCAACTAGCAAGAAGGATGTTCAACGGTTACATGGATGTCTAGCAGCATTAACAAGATTCTTGTCCAGAGCAGCTGAAAAGTCACTTCCATTCATGAAGGTGTTAAAGGGCTGTCTGAATAAAAAAGATTTTATGTGGACGGCGGAAGCCGAAAATGCATTCCAAGAGATCAAGCAGTTGTTAAAAACATTACCTACGTTAACAGCACCAAAAGAGGGGGAAACCCTAATTTTATACTTAGCTGTCTCAAAGGAAGCAATAAGTTCTGTTCTAATCGCAGAACGGAGCGGCGTGCAAATGCCCATATATTTTGTTAGCAAGGTGTTGCAGCTTAGTGAAACAAATTATCCACCACTTCACCGAATGGTTTATGCCCTTGTGCATACTGCACGACGTCTACGAAGATATTTTCAAGGTCATCCCATCTTAGTGTTGACAGATCAACCATTGAAGCAAATAGTCCGGCGCCCAGAATCATCTGGCCGTTTAGCAAAATGGGCCATCGAGTTGGGGGAGTATGAAATCAATTTTGCTCCTCGAAATGCAGTTAAAGGGCAAATTTTGGCAGATTTCCTCTTGGAGACAAATGAAAAAGTAGAGTATGACAACAAAATGGCACCATCACAGCATGAGTGGGAGTTACACACTGATGGGGCATCCAGTGAAGAGGGAACAGGTGCAGGGCTAGTTTTAACAAGTCCAGACGGTGAAGAATATACTTATGTACTGAAATTCTGTTTTTATGCTTCAAACAATGAAGCAGAGTATGAGGCGTTACTCTCCGGCCTCCGCATAGCGGTAGAAATGGGCATAACAAATTTACGAGCGTATGTTGATTCTCAAATTGTTGCCCAGCAGGTTAATGGAACATTCGATGCAAGGGATGCATCCATGAGGCAATATGTAAAGTTGGTGGAAGCAATTTCAAAGAAATTTGATAACCTTGAAGTCGTGCAAATCCCTCGAAATAAGAACAAAAAAGCTGATGTTTTGAGCAAGTTAGCCACGTTAACATTTGATCATTTGCACAAACGAGTGTTGGTTGAAGAACTTAAGGAGAAATCAATACATGGAAAACCAATTATTGCAATAGTTGAAGAAGCTAAGGAAACTTGGATGACTCCGTATTTGAGATATTTGCATGACGGATGGTTACCTGTTGATAAGGCGGAAGCAAGAAGAATAAGAGTGACTGCACCAATGTATGAAATAGTTAGTGGCGTCCTTTATCGAAAATCATACAATGGTCCGTTGTTAAGGTGTCTAACCGATGATGAAGCGTTAAAGGTGGTCAAAGAAATGCATGAAGGAGTCTGTTCGCAACATTCAGATTTCCGTACTGTGGCATCACGGATCATGCGACAAGGGTATTTTTGGCCTTCACTTTATCGGGATGTTGCAGAAATCATCAAAACATGTGAGAATTGTCAGATGCATGGAACAATTCAGCGTCTTCCAAAGTATGACTTGATACCGGTATCATCCGCTTGGCCGTTCTGTAAATGGGCTATTGACATTGTGGGGCCATTCAATAGGAGCACTGGTAATGCTAAGTTCTTGGTGGTAGCAATCGATTTTTTCACGAAATGGGTTGAAGCAAAGGCTTTAGCAAAAATCACAGGAGAAAATGTCAAGAAATTTGTTTGGCATGATATTATATGCCGTTATGGGGTGCCAAATGAAATAGTTAGCGATAACGGCAAGCAATTTGCAGAAAATCCATTTCGGAGTTGGTGTGAAGAGCTGGGCATCAAACAAAATTTTACATCTGTTGCTCATCCTCAAGCGAACGGACAAGTGGAGGTTACCAACAAGGAAATTGTTGCTGGCATTAAGGCACGATTAGGTCTAAGTCAAACTGGATGGGTGGATGAATTGCCAAATGTATTGTGGGCACACCGGACGACGCCAAAGCGGAGCACGGGGGAAACACCTTTCAGTCTGGTGTATGGAACAGAGGCAGTGATACCGGCTGAGATATGTGTGCCAACGCAACGCATTATGGCATTTGATGTTGAGGTTAATTCTGAGGCGTTAAGAGAGAATCTCAATTTATTGGAGGAAAGAAGGTTGATGGCCGCCATCCGGCAAGCGGATCACAAACATAAAATGGCAAAATATTATAACAAGAAAGTGCAGCATGTGCAATTTGAAGTAGGTGATTTAGTGCTACGTGATAATGAAGCAAGCAGGCAAATCAAATTTGGAAAGCTAGCCCCAAAATGGGAAGGACCTTATAAGGTCACGAAAGTAAATCAGAATGGATCCTACATGCTTGCTGCGCCTTCCGGCGAGCAATATGAAAGAGCTTGGAATGCAATGAATTTAAAGAAATTTTATGCGTAGCACTATATGCATGGACAGCTTGATCAACTTTCAAATGCATGAGATATAGTCATAAATGTAAAAATTTCTTTAAAGAATATGAATAATAGCAATTATTCTTATGGCAATATTTTTCAAATTTTATCCGGCCAAGGATTTTTTAGCCCAGGTGTCACATAGCTGTGTGTCATCCCTACCCGCAGAAAGAAAGAGAGTCTTTCGGTGGTAGAAGTACAATCATACTCAAAATGGTTGTATCGATAGTGAGACATGTAGAACTCACTAAAACATCGAAGCGATGAAACGAATCTACAAAAAATGTCATGACACATATACACAAAATACAAAACAAAACAGAAAATGGATCATAGTGTCCAGCAAAATATCTAAAGGCGAAAATAATTCATAACTTTTCCTCATGAATTTCATGACGGAAGGAGTATAGCGGAGAATATGTTTTTAATATTCATAACTATAATGATTGCAACGTACAATCTCATTATCTTGAACATTGTTCATTACAATAATCTTACTAAGTTACATCATATCTTTCTAATATACATAACTAAATGCAATATTAAGCGTTATGTAAAAGCAGATGTATAAAAACATAATGTTTTATTCATTCTGTGGAGTGTAATTCAATACATCATCTATTGTTACATCCGGCCTTTTACACAGATTTTCAAGATCAGAAAACTTTATATTTTCTATTGAGGCACCGGCTTCATCAGCTTCTAAAATAGCATTTTCATTAATTTTTGATGTGATTACCTCAGGAACAGGATTTGGAAGTTCTGATAGTTTTTTCTTCATAAAGTTGAAAAAATTTAACCGTTCAGCAGATTTTGCAAGGCGGACAAACTCACGGATTCTGTGAGATAGTGCCTGACAGTTAAAGACACGCTCTACAAGTGCAGGAATGCCAGTTATCATTCATTTTTCTTTCTCCTCTTTGGCTTTAAGCTGTTCCTTCAATATGTTATTTTCCTCAACTAATTTTTCTTTCTCCTTCACTAGTTCATCAATTTTGCTCAGATGCCGTGTTTCTCTGAAAGATAGTACTTTAACTTGCTCCTTATATTCCACCCTCTGACTGTTGCAATTTTCATAATGCCTCTTCATTGTCTCGTATTCCCTCTTCATCTCTGTGGCTATTCGTTCAGCCTTGGTTACTTTCTCCTTTTCAGCAGATAGCTCCTTATTTGTAGTGACTTCACTGTTCTGCAAATCAGATAGGCGTTGAAGGTCATTCAAACCAGAAGCAATGTTCAGAATAATGCTTTGTGCCTTAACTTTCTTGGCATCTGCATCAGATAAGTTGCTAAAAAATTGCGCTAGTGAAGGGCACACCATGGCATTCAGAAAAGTCATGAAATCTTCATACGAATGTGGTGGTCCTTTTAAAAGAGAAGAGAGCATGTTTGTGTCAAGATTGGGAAGCGTAATTTGTTGTTGAGAAGAACTAGGGCCAGCTCCCTGTTGAGCAGATGACGAAGGAATTTGACCAGTTCTTCTCCTCTTGGCGGAAGGCGGAAGAGTTGCTAAGATAGTGTCTTGATGTGATGCACTAGCTGTTGGAGATAAAGGAAAATTGTTACTTATAAAAGAGTTCCAATATGCTTCACAACATTTCAAAGGTGGCATAAAATATAAGGAAGGGTTTGGATTATAAAATCCACCAGTACTGGGTATGTAAGAAAACAAGTACAGGTTTTAGTATGGAATTTTGCATAATTCAGTGTTGTCATTTTCATTACCCGAGGTACGACGTTCTCTAGAGGCAATCCGATTCATACCTATGTCTTCTTCTACTTCTTCTTCTTCATCTTCCTCCTCCCTCACTTCATCTGTTTTGAGGGTATCATCAATAATTTTCTCAGTGCTAAAAGTAAGCTGTGAATAACATGATGATCGCATAGCGGTAAGCAGAGTAATTTCTGCAAAAAATTAAAGTGTCACGGTGATTAAATGGATAGATACAGAAGAACATTTTATTTAAGCATATATAGCAAAAGTAAATGCTTACTCTTTTTCCCAGCAAGAATACAAGCATAACCTTGAGAGATATCCCAATCTTGGCTCATGGATGTCAGCGAAAGTATGTGTTCCCCATATTTAATATCATTAATTTGTTCAGCTTTAATCTTCTTAAACAAAAGGTTTTCTTTGGTGACGAGTTTTGGAAAGGTAACAGAAATGTTATGCGAATATTTGCGCCATACTCGAGTAGCTGAGTATTGTTTATCAATTACATCTTCATTTATGAAAATAAATGAAGCATACCAGTTATCGCCAGGATGATCAACTGCAGGTTTCAGAAACCCATGAACTTTATTGAATGTAAACCAACCATTTTCATGGCGTGCTATGCGTACCAGATGACAAAATATTCGAATTGATGGCTCAATTTTCCTTGCGTGACAATACATTTCAAAAATCAAGATCTTTCGAATTGATGCTGGTTCGAATTGACCAACAGCAACACCGAAAAATCTGCAAACTTCTAAGAAGAAGGGTGTAAATGGTAAACGTAAGCAAAATCTGAAGATTGAATGGCCATAAATGGCAACTTTGCCAGGGGGCGGTGAACAGGCTCTGGCATTAATTGCAGGAATCACTGGTTCAACACCAGCTAATCTAGGGAAATGTTGCAGTAGCTCGCTTAAATATCTCTCATTTACTCTGCTAGGAATAGCTGCAACATCCTTTATGGCTGCCATTAATGTTCTAATGAAACAGAAAATAAAGAAGGTATTAATGGAAGAAGATGAATACTGTAGAAGGAAGTTGTAAAAGTGAATTATCGGTTAGGGTTTATGATGGTTAAAAGTAAGAAGATATAACAGCTCTAGTTAGTGGTGAATTGGGGGTTTTGTTTTCAGCCACACACGTGTAAGGACAAGATAAAAAGGTGAGTACATCGAAGAGTCCTTTTACAGCTAAAAGGCGCGTGCGATATTTTAGCAATCATCATGTTGTCAGTAAAATTCGCCTATCATTTAATGCCTGTGGTGTGATTCCCAATGCGAAAGGAAAAGGTGAAATGTGAAGATTTTGGTTGGCATGCGTTATCAAAAGTTTAACAACTTAATCATTTTTCAAATGCTTAAGTCCTTAAACTGGGGGGACTTAATGGTGTATCCTATCGTATACATACATAAAAGGCATAATGGTTGCATAAAAATAGCATCAGGAAGGCTGGAAACAACGGTTTTGTGGAATTATCCGTCCAGCGTTCTCCGCTGTACAGGCTGCTCCGTCATGCGTAAGCCCTGAAGGCCGCCTAGCGTGTAAGCCCTCGCCGGAGAACGGCACTTTCAGCATAAATTTCGGACCACGAATAACAGAACGTATCATCATCTGACACGTGTCCCCGAGCAATCTGGTGGATCTAACACTATAAATAGACCCCTTGGGTCGTCATTTTACACAGTTCAGACATTCTGACAATTTTGAGAGCTGAGACTTCACCTCTCTCTTTTTCTCTCTACTTTCTCTCACTAGAAGTCATCCGGCTAGCACTTATACGCTCTGCGGACGACAGATTGATTAAGCCACCCCACAAGTTCTTACACTTGTGTACCGGGTCTGCAGGGATTATTTCCCGAGGGTAAAAATCAATCGACAACACTCCGCCCTCCTAAAAGCTAGATCACTTCTGGTCTCTTGTTGACATACTAAGCCTTACCTTATAAGGAAATAGGTGTTAACATTAACCAAACTCGAAAATTTACGGGTCACTTAACTAGTTCCATATAAAAAATACTTGAGAACTAAATCTTTTTAATTTCTTTCAACTTATCCTTTTTCATTTTTTAAGATAGAACTCTATAACAAGTGAAATATATGGTTTGTTTCGTGTTTGTAACATCTAGGTTACTGCATAAACAATTCACTTAATGGAAACGATAAACAAATAAGTTTTTTCTTTATTTTAGGTTACCAAGCATGTTAAAATACTTTTTTAATACACTTTAAACTCTGAGACTTTTCGTGTAGATACATTAAATGCTTATAAAACAACTCACTTCTTAGACCATATTTACCCCTGCAGGCGTGTTGGCGTTTTGCTGGGTGGGGGTGGGGTGCTTGATGAGCGTGCTGCTAGACTGCTGTATAATATGTGACGTGCTGAGTGGCGTGTTGAGCGTATTTTTTATTTATTTTTCATTTTTCTTGTATTTATTTTAATTTGTTTAATTAGTTATATTATTATTTTGAAATCATAATAACAAATTAATTTAGCAAAATAGTCTCTGTGTAGACGTTGAGTTGCACCTTCGCGATCCCTAGGAATATAGATTCGGGGTTTTCGAGGTCGTCGAGGTGCCTGACTTGAGCCCTCACCAGCTTCTCGGTCTAGCTCTTCGGCGCACGCACCCATAACACCTAATAACAATTCATCGTCTGAGGAATCATCGTCGACGATTTTTAAAAAGGCATCCATTTTGAGTAAAATGATAGTAAGAAATTGAAATTGGAATTTTAAAGTGAATGAGAGTGTGTTTGAATATGTGTTTGTATATTGTATATATAGAGAAAATTAAATGTTTTTAATTAATTAATATATAAAATATATGTATATATCTGTTGCATATGTGCTCCACGTCGACAAATTTAGCCAGCACGTAGCAAAAGTTCATGTGTTGGATCGATGCACGCGGCGGTTTTTGCACACCAACACGCCACGCTACGGCATGTTGGCTTCGGTGTTGGTCGAATTCGAGCTGCAGCACGTGGCGATATACATGGTTTTATGTAGAGTCGTCTTATCAATTTTAAAGGCCATGTTCGAAATGTGAAAATTTACCCTCATAAAAATTAAGTTACTACGTATTATTTAACGCTCTTAAAATGATAATTTTTTTTTTTTTTTGAGAAGGTGACCACCCAGCCCAGTGATATGCCGCGGCGTGGCAAGTCTGGGCGCGGCGCTGCCATGCAAAGGGTTTCAGACCAGTTTTACATTCCTCCTGTTATCAGAATACGCCTAAGGGCGCGGCGCGGCGAAGGGGATCGCGGCGCGGCCCTGTGCTGTCGCTGGTACTGAACTTTAACTTGCTTTAAAAATCACAATTCCACCATTTCTATCTCACCCAACACCATTTTTAACAACATCATACATAAACAAACTTAGTTAAACAGTTTCATACAGCGTCAAACATTACGAAAATCAGTTAGTCATGAACAATACGTTTACACATCTTAAACATAACATTTGGTCCCAAATCTCAAAAGAAACATAGTTTATGAGTACAAAAGTCTTAGCGTCGATAAGCGGTATCAATAGAGCTAGATTCAAAATAGGGACTTGCACTACCACTTACTATATGACCGATGCTCTGCTATTGATGTGTGCAGCGGTGTATACGAAATACTATTATTTTTATTACAAAATACGATACAATTTACACAAGTTTTATTTAATTTACGGATGGATATACTTAAACCTTGCTACAACACTTATAGGCAGTGTACCTAATCGTAGAGTAGTGTAGTTTTTAGTAAGTCCGGTTCGTTCCACAGGGAGCTAGCTGAGTTTAACGCTATATTTTTAACAACTATATTTATATAAAATATATATAATTATATATAGTAATATTATTATAAAAGGGGGTTTTTACCGTTTAATGACCGGTTTGTCGATTTTAAATAAAGCGTAAAGATAAATGATGATAATATAAATGACAGAATTTAAATTGCGATAAAGTAAATTGCAGTAATTAAAATGACAGTAAATAAAGGTACGATGAAATATGAAATAAAAGTATTATGCTTATTTAAACTTCCGTAATCATGATGTTTGATGTTTTGATTTTAATTAATTGTTACCCGGGTTAATTGTCCTTTGTCCTGGTTTATTTGATACCTATCTAGTTTTTGTCCATAATAGTCCATCGGTCATAATTATAAAATGCTCGTCAAATTAACCTTATTCCCGAAGTCAAATATTCCAACTAATTAGGGATTCGAAATGTAACAAGGTTTTAATACTTTGTTAATAATTACACCAGGTTATCGACTGTGTGTAATCCAAGGTTTTAATATTTTGTTAACAATTACACCAATTATCCTTGTATGTAATCCACCCCTGTTTTAATGAGATATGAATATTAATTTACCCACTTGATCAGAATGAATAATCAATTACCCAACCCGAAAAATTAATTAAATGATCATAAAAGATGTCATATAAACATCACTAAATAGAACATACATAATCATTTTAATAATTATTAGATTAACTAATTTGAAGATAGGTTCGACATATTCTAATGAGTTGTCATTCGATTAGACAATACCCCCTATCTATTAATAGTCAATAGTCCAATGTCCACAAGTGTCGGTCTTTTGTCCAAACCTTAATTATGGTACAAAATCTAATAATCCCGTCTTAATATTTAGTCTAACATCACGATTACTTCGGCTCAAATAAGCATAAAAATAACTTAGTTACGAGACATTAATTTAAAAAGGAAGAACATAGCTTACAGTGGTGATTAATCGCGTAGCGTTACACAGACAGAGTTCCGACTTACAAAACCTTAAAACATTTCTTACAATAACTCAATTATTATTAAACTTTAAATTATATATATATATATATATATATATATATATATATATATATATATATATATATATATATATATATATATATATATATATATATATATATTACAGAGAAAGGAAAAGAAAAAGATATATATTACTCGTCCAATTCACTGCCTTTTATAGATGTGAGCTGAGTTTGGGAGCCATGCGATCGCATAGGTTCCCTTTGTTATTTCCATGCGATCGCATGGACAGGCTGTCAAGCATACATCCTTCAATTAAACGTGGGCTGCTTGATTTATTTAATATATAATATAATATATATAATTTTATATAATTATATATATATTATATTATATTCTTGTGCATAGTTGACTTGTAATTTTAGGTCCGTTGCGTTGCGCGTTGATAGTTGGCTCAGGTCCCGGTTCCGGATTTTCGAACGTCCTTTCGTACGCGGAGATATCTTGTACTTTGCATTCCGCGACTCGTACTCTTGTCATTTTTAGACGTTTCTTATCAATAAATGGAACCACTTGAATTATATCTTATTCATTTGAGCTTTTTGGTTATTTGCGTCTTCAAATCGTCGTTTTCTTCTTTTGTCTTCGCACTTATTTATTTAAACGAATATTACATAAAAATAGAACAATTGCAACTAAAAGCTTTACATATTGGAAGGATATTGTGCCTAAATATATGTTCATTTGGAGCACTATCAAATATCCCCACACTTGAACGTTACTTGTCCTCAAGCAATACAGAACTTGAAATTAAATCACACTTCACTCGAATCACTTTTTTTTTAATTCTCACACTTTATACATCAGTGATTTTGATACAGCGGTATACACAATGATAGTAACGATGTGGTTTACAGTTCCACATGACTATGAAAATTTAGATCCTTTAAGGAAATTGGATCTTTATGAAAACATTTGATCTTTTGAAAATTCATTCTAGCTTTTACCCTAGATAAGTTTTCCAGAATAACCCTTCACCGGTGTTTGTAAATTATTTTTGTGGGTTTTGTGGGTTTCAGTTTTGAAAATTTTAGCTCAAAAGCTTGTGGTTTTGTGTCACCCACTTGCTAATCCTTGTATTAAGAAAGCACACGTCCAGTATACTTGCTCCGTATATTACCTTTCGGTAGACTATCGTCCGGCTGTAAAGGAAAGCGTTGAACAAGCAACTGTTAAGGCAATGTACCGCGACATGCAGATAATTATGGTCAAAAACGTGTCGGATGCAATTACTATTCTTTGTAGGAGCAATAGTAAACATCACCCTATAGTTTTTCGGTCTGGCACAAGGTCTTGTCTTCGACCATGCTATGCAACCACCGTTCTTACGATTGACACCCGATTTGGTTCAGGTGACCTAATGAATTACGTTGAATTCTCAGGATTTTACGTTCAATGTAATGAACGCATTGAAAATAGGTTTTTAGATAACAAATCGGTTTTAAATTTTTTTTATCAAAATATTTTCTCATTTAAGCTCGAGTTTAGATATCATTGAATTCCATGAGTTTGTAATTCTCAGTCTTTAAATTCAATCTCAAGGATTGAGTAATATCAGGCTTAAATGCTGATTTTTAATCTTTAAGGAGATTATCCTTTTCTGGGGGTCTGATTCATTAGTCTTATCAAGCTAATTTGCACGGCGCCCTCCCCATTTTACGAGACAGATCCTCTCATGGTTAGGATAAGTCTGACCACTTGGCGACCCTGTTTGATGCTGAGGTCCGTGGATTTCCTGCTGATTTTAGAGATGACTTTTCTAGATTTTTCGTCAACCTACAGCTGGTCTGGACGACAACTTCCTGACCTAAATCAAGAAGCGCGTGTCTTTTTCGGAAGACTTTACTTCCTTTTAATGATGGAATTGATTCATCGTGCAGATCCATATTTCTTTCAAATATATTACAGTAAATTAGGTAAAACTGATTAAAATCGTCCAAAACAAAAGTACCTGTAATAATCTTGTACAAATATATGTGATATGTGTTTTAAATAACATGGTAAATTCTTCCCACACTTAGCTTTTATTTATTTTTTTCTTTGCCTTTTTATTCTCCTCTATTCCATTTTAAATGAATTCTAACGTTTTGGGTTGTTTCTCCATTTATGTTCTCTCCGAGGTAATAATAATTTCGACATTAACACCTAGTTTTATCGTTTATAAATATGTATAAACATGATTTTGAATTCATTTAGTTGAAAATTTTTCAAATTTTCACAAAATTTGGCAATTAAACTAAGTGTAAACCCGAGAGAATTTATAACCCTTCCCCACACTTGAGATCATGCAATGCCCTCATTTGCATGAAATCAGACTATAATTATAAATTCATGAGGGTGATTAGTGTAGAAAAGTGATTAAAAATACCGAGTTTGCAAACATATTATTTTATATCACATTTGATATTTTGCGTCTTGTCGTCAAAATTAGTAACTTTTGCTGAACTTAATGTCAGTCTTTAAAAGTGCGCTGTTTTACCCTGTTTTGTACATAAGATAAATTACAAACATACATAATATTTTTATTATATATATATATATATATATATATATATATATATATATATATATATAATTTTTTTATAAAACCTTTATTTATTAAAACAATTTAAATGAATAATTTTTTAAAATTTTGTTTCCTTTTACTCTAGGTAGTTTCGGTATGTTTACCTAGTCCGTCCCTCGACAAAATTTAAAATTTGTCGTTTTTAAAGTGATTGTTTTAAAAGCAAAGATTTTTGGGTTTTTTAATTTTTTTGGTATACTTTAGATCAATAAAATTTAAAATAATGATAACAAAATTTTTCGCCCCACACTCGGGTAAAGCAATTTCGGTTCCATGACCTAGTCTTTAACTTACGACGAATTTTAGAAATCAATTTTTAAACTTAATGAAATAAAGTAAATTTTGTTTTTAAATTCACACAAAACTTAAATTTAAAATGCATATTAATTTTATAACCTACAAAACAAAAACAAAAATTTCAGAATGGGGGGAGAAAACTAGTTCTTTAGTGTCTGCTAGTGGAAAAGACCAATCGGATTCCATTCTCGGAGACTACACGAGAACAGAACAACTAACTCTAGAAAACATATTCTTTTTAGAACATTTGAATCTCCCCACACTTAGGTAGCTGTGGTGTCGAAATTGTGATTAACTTCATCGTCAATTTCTTTTGGACCATAATCAACTTGCATATCTGTAACTTTTGCTTTAAGCCATTGGTCGGATTCTTGTGTAATATTCACAAATTCAACTAGTTTTGCCTTTTCTTTAGGAGATATATTGGATACTAACCGGTTACATAACTTAAAGTTCCCCTTGGTTCTAGCATCGCGAATCCGTTTAATAAGTTTCTTCATTGAACTATTAATAACGGGGTCATTTAATTTCGTTTCAACAACGGGGTTCTTTGTTATCAGGTCATCATTAAGTTTTACTTCATCTTCCCCATACTTAGGCTTTTTATTATTGTTAAACACTACCGTTGGAGTTGGTAAAACAATATGGTTCTTACCAATCATTTTTGTTGGTTCAACGGTTTTGGTTGGTGGAGATTTAGTCTTTCGACAAACAAAGGTGACCGATTTGTCACCATCACTAAGTGTCATTCTACCCTCTCATACATCAAATAACGCCCTGGTGGATGCTAAGAATGGTCGACCTAAAATTAGAGGAATGTTTGAGTCCTCTTCTATGTCAATGACAATAAATTCGACTAAAAAGGTTAATTTACCCACTTGAACGGGTAGGTTGTCAGCAATTCCAACTGGGTGCTTAATGGTTTGATCAAAGAGTCGAACACTTATTTCCATTGGACTTAACTCACCTACTCCTAATCTCTTATATAATGAAAGAGGCATAACACTCACACTCGCACCTAAATCTGCTAGTGCATCATACATGACACAATCACTAAGTAGACAAGGAACAATAAATTCACCCGGATCACTCAACCTGGGTGGAAGTTTTGGTGGAACTGTCTTCACCGGGTTTACTTCTATGGTTTTTGTTACTTGCATTTTCTTATTCTTCTTCTTCTTTTTTCCAGAGGTATCACATACTTTATTACCTATTACTTGCTCATACTCAACTCCTTTTCTTAAAAATGGGATGGGTGGTCTGTATGGTGCCACCACTGGCTTTACATACTCGGGTGGTGGTGGTGTTGTAACTTCTTCATTGTTACTCACATCAAAAACCTTCCCATCTTCTGATGATGGTTTTTCAGAATTTGTTGACACCATGTTAACATTCTCACTCTGAGGATTTACTTTAGTATTATTCGGTAGCTTTCCTTGTTCCCTCTCACTCATCATGCTAGCAAGAGTACCTACGTATTTTTCTAGATTTAAACTGGAAGCTTGTTGAGTTCTTAATGACTGATCAAACCTCTCATTGGTTTGGGTTTGAGATGTAATAAATTGTGTTTGAGATTCCATTAGCTTTGCCATCATTTCTTCCAGATTTGGCTTTTTCTCTTCGGTTTGTTGTGGTGGTTTATACAAGCCAGGTCTTTGTTGATTGAAAGTGTTGTTTTGAGTTGGTTGGTTATTCAGACCTTGTTGGTTGTACGAGTTATTGTTGGGTCCATTTGGATTGTAAAGAATGTTTTGATTTCGATTGAAGTTTGGCCTTAGCGGTTGATAATTATTTTGATAATTATTTCCCGGCCTTTGGTTCATGTAGGAAACATTCTCACGTTGTTCCATCGTTTGCTCGATGTGACAATCTTTCATTAAGTGTGGTCTATCGCATTGCTCACAACTGATTCGTATTGCGTGAATATCTTTATTCATCTTTTCCATTCGTCTCTCGAAAGCATCTATTTTTGCGAAAACGGAATCAAAGTCATGGCTAGAATCGGCTCTAGCCGCTTTAGATGAACGAAAGATATCTTTTTCTTGGTGCCACTCATGTGAGTGGGAGGCTGTGTTAACAATAATCATGTGAGCTTCAGTTGCGGTTTTCTTCATAATGGAACCACCAGCTGCTATATCGATGTCTTTTCTTGTAGTGATGTCGCATCCTTGGTAGAATATTTATACTATTTGATAAGTGTCTAAACCATGTTGTGGACATCCTCTCAATAACATTTCAAATCTTGTCCACGCCTCATATAGAGTTTCATTTGGCTTTTGTGTGAACGTAACAATTTCTCCTTGAAGTCTCACAGCTTTAGATGCCGGAAAGAATTGTTTAAGAAATTTTTCAACTAAAACGTCCCATGTATCAATCGCCCCTTCAGGTAACGATTCTAACCAATCTTTGGCTTCTCCCTTTAAAGTCCAGGGAAATAACATGAGATAGATTTGTTCATCCTACACTTCTCGGATTTTAAATAGAGTACAAATCCTATTAAAGGTTCGAAGATGTTTGTTTGGATCTTCTTTTTGCGTACCACCATATTGGCATTGATTAGTTACCATGTGTAGGATTTGTCCTTTGATTTCATAATCTGGCGCATTAATGTCTGGCTTAATAATGGCGTGACCTTGGCCACTGTGTGTGGATCTCATTCGGTCTTCCATACTTAGAGGTTCTGTTACTTCCATAATTGAATTTGTTGAATCTGAATCACTAGAGGATTCTGATTTAATGGTTTCTTCCTCGACAATCTCTGGATGAGTAATTTGTGGTTCAGGAGGAATGATTAGTGGTTCAGGATCTCTGAATTGTCCCTGAATATCCTCCGGATTCTCAATTGTGAGGTCGGGTTCAAAAAATGGATTATCGGAAATTTGAATTTGAGTACTTGGTCGACTAGATGATGATTATAAAGAAAAATCAACCTTTATAATATTGGATAGATGTCTTGATCGAGTTACAGGTGGTGAACGTATGAAAGGTGGTGAACGTTTTGCCCGGTGCATTCACTGAATATCCTATTAGTTATAAAGATAAAAATTATATAAGTTATCAAATTAATAGACTTTTCTGATTTTGCCCACGTTTCGAATAGCCAATAGATGCAGCAGGTAGCCAGGACCCTTTAAATCGGAAGCCCACAACTCGCTACTAACAAATCCAACTATTACTACGAACCAGAAAATTTGGATGTCTATCAATTTAACCGCTTAAAATAATTTTTCGTCGAAGTTTTAAAGAAAATAAAGAAAATTTTATGTCCTAAAGAACTAGAGCGTAGAAATGAGAAAGAAAAAGAGTGCGTCGAAAAACGTCGAAAAATAAAAATAAGAAAGAAAAACGTCGAAACTTAAAAGTCTAAAAACTAAAAATTAAAAAGTTGCGCCTAAAGGTATTAAAGCTTAAAAGGAATTCTATATCCAAAATGGCAATAACTTAAAAGGCACTAAAATCTATTTAAAACTAGAGCGATAAGTGACGTCGTAAAATTCTAAAGCGCCTAAGTCTTAATCTAAAGAAAAAGCACTTAAGGGATTTTATGGCAAAGTCTAAAAATCTAGAAATAAAAATTAACTACGGCAAAATACTAGTCTTAAAACTAATTACGAACGATAAATATACAATTTATGACTTAAACGATAAAAATATACAATTTATAAAAAGAAACAAAAATGATAAAATTGCTTATTTTTTTAAAAATATTATTTTTTATATTATTATTTTATAAAAGTATTAATTTATATAGTTAATAATAATTATTAAACTTAATAAAACTAATTAAAACTAAATTACTAATTAATATTTTAATTAAACCCTAAAAATTAAATAATAATAATAATTTAAAACCCTAGCTGCGTAATAAATGCCTCTGATTTGGCCTGTCAGAACTGCTCATGTGATCGCATGAGTTTAAACCTTCGGGAACATGCGGTCGCATGGCCCAATATATCAGAAACAATTCGGAAGTCCAATTTGGTTCGGCTCGATTTTATTTTATATATAAATATAAATATAAATATATATATATATATATATATTTTTTTTTCTTCTGATTTTAATTTTTATAAAATAATAGATAGCTAAATTTTATAAAATAAAAATAAACTTTTATTTTAAAAACTTAAAATAAAAAAACCCTTATAAACAAAATCTTAAAAATATAACTTTTTTTTTAATTTATATATTTAAATTTAAAACTTATATAAAATTATAATTTTTTTATTACAAAAATAGATTACAAACTTAAATAAAATTTTTTTAGCTCCCCGACAGCGGCGCCAAAAACTTGATGTGTGCAGCGGTGTATACGAAATACTATTATTTTTATTAAAAAATACGATACAATTTACACAAGTTTTATTTAATTTACGGATGGATGTACTTAAACCTTGCTACAACACTTATAAGCAGTGTACCTAATCGTAGAGTAGTGTAGTTTTTAGTAAGTCCGGTTCGTTCCACAGGGAGCTAGCTGAGTTTAACGCTATATTTTTAACAACTATATTTATATAAAATATATATAATTATATATAGTAATATTATTATAAAAGGGGGTTTTTACCGTTTAATGACCGGTTTGTCGATTTTAAATAAAGCGTAAAGATAAATGATGATAATATAAATGACAGAATTTAAATTGCGATAAAATAAATTGCAGTAATTAAAATGACAGTAAATAAAGGTACGATGATATATGAAATAAAAGTATTATACTTATTTAAACTTCCGTAATCATGATGTTTGACGTTTTGATTTTAATTAATTGTTACCCGGGTTAATTGTCCTTTGTCCTAGTTTATTTGATACCTATCTGGTTTTTGTCCATAATAGTCCATCGGTCATAATTATAAAATGCTCGTCAAATTAACCTTATTCCCGAAGTCAAATATTCTAACTAATTAGGGATTCGAACTGTAACAAGGTTTTAATACTTTGTTAATAATTACACCAGGTTATCGACTGCGTGTAATCCAAGGTTTTAATACTTTGTTAACAATTACACCAATTATCCTTGTATGTAATCCACCTCTGTTTTAATGACATATGAATATTAATTTACCCACTTGATCAGAATGAATAATCAATTACCCAACCCGAATAATTAATTAAATGGTCATAAAAGATGTCGTATAAACGTCACTAAATAGAACATACATAATCATTTTAATAATTATTAGATTAACTAATTTGAAGATAGGTTCGATAGATTCTAATGAGTTGTCATTCAATTAGACAATACCCCCTATCTATTAATAGTCAATAGTCCAATGTCCACAAGTGTCGGTCTTTTGTCCAAACCTTAATTATGGTACAAAATCTAATAACCACATCTTAATATTTAGTCTAACATCACGATTACTTTGGCTCAAAAAAGCATAATAATAACTTAGTTACGAGACATTAATTTAAAAAGGAAGAACATAGCTTACAGTGGTGATTAATCGCGTAGCGTTACACGGACAGAGTTTCGACTTACAAAACCTTAAAACATTTCTTACAATAACCCAATTATTATTAAACTTAAATTAAACTTTAAATTATATATATATATATATATATATATATATATATATATATATATATATATATATATATATATATATATATTTCTTACAGAGAAAGGAAAAGAAAAAGATATATATTACTCGTCCAATTCGCTGCCTTTTATAGATGTGAGCTGAGTTTGGGAGCCATGCGATCGCATAAGTTCCCTTTGTTATTTCCATGCGATCGCATGGACAGGCTGGCAAGCATACATCCTTCAATTAAACGTGGGCTGCTTGATTTATTTAATATATAATATAATATATATAATTTTATATAATTATATATATATTATATTATATTCTTGTGCATAGTTGACTTGTAATTTTAGGTCCGTTGCGTTGCGCGTTGATAGTTGGCTCAGGTCCCAGTTCCGGATTTTCGAACGTCCTTTCATACGCGGAGATATCTTGTACTTTGCATTTCGCGACTCGTACTCTTGTCATTTTTAGACGTTTCTTATCAATAAATGGAACCACTTGAATTATATCTTATTCATTTGAGCTTTTTGGTTATTTGCGTCTTCAAATCGCCGTTTTCTTCTTTTGTCTTCGCACTTATTTATTTAAACGAATATTACATAAAAATAGAACAATTGCAACTAAAAGCTTTACATATGGGAAGGATATTGTGCCTAAATATATGTTCATTTGGAGCACTATCAAATATCCCCACACTTGAACGTTACTTGTCCTCAAGCAATACAGAACTTGAAATTAAATCACACTTCACTCGAATCACTTTTTTTTTAATTCTCACACTTTATACATCAGTGATTTTGATACAGCGGTATACACAATGATTGTAACGATGTGGTTTACACTCCCACATGACTATGAAAATTTAGATCCTTTAAGGAAATTGGATCTTTATGAAAATATTTGATCTTTTGAAAATTCATTCTAGCTTTTACCCTAGATAAGTTTTCCGGAATAACCCTTCACCGGTGTTTGCAAATTATTTTTGTGGATTTTGTGGGTTTCAGTTTTGAAAATTTTAGCTCAAAAGCTTGTGGTTTTGTGTCACCCACTTGCTAATCCTTGTATTAGGAAAGCACACGTCCAGTATACTTGCTCCGAATATTACCTTTCGGTAAACTATCGTCCGGTTGTAAAGGAAAGCGATGAACAAGCAACTGTTAAGGCAATGTCCCGCGACATGCAGATAATTATGGTCAAAAACGTGTCGGATGCAATTACTATTCTTTGTAGGAGCAATAGTAAAGATCACCCTATAGTTTTTCAATTTGGCACAAGGTCCTGTCTTCGACCATGCTATGCAACCACCGTTCTTACGGTTGACACCCGATTTGGTTCAGGTGACCTAATGAATTCCGTTGAATTCTCAGGATTTTACGTTCAATGTAATGAAATCATTGAAAATAGGTTTTCAGAAAACAAATCGGTTTTAAATTTTTTTATCAAAATATTTTCTCGTTCAAGCTCGAGTTTAGATATCATTGAATTCCATGAGTTTGTAATTCTCAGTCTTAAAAGTCAATCTCAAGGATTGAGTAATATCAGGCTTAAATGCTGATTTTTAATCTTTAAGGAGATTATCCTTTTCTGGGGGTCTGATTCATTAGTCTTATCAAGCTAATTTAAATGACGCCCTCCCCATTTTACGAGACAGATCCTCTCATGGTTAGGATAAGTCTGACCACTTGGCGACCCTGTTTGATGCTGAGGTCCGTGGATTTCCTGCTGATTTTAGAGATGACTTTTCTAGATTTTTCGTCAACCTACAGCTGGTCTGGACGACAACTTCCTGACCTAAATCAAGAAGCGCGTGTCTTTTTCGGAAGACTTTACTTCCTTTTAATGATGGAATTGATTCATCGTGCAGATCCATCTTTCTTTCAAATATATTACAGTAAATTAGGTAAAACTGATTAAAATCGTCCAAAACAAAAGTACCTGTAATAATCTTGTACAAACATATGTGATATATGTTTTAAATAACTTGATAAATTCTTCCCACACTTAGCTTTATTTATTTTTTTCTTTGCCTTTTTATTCTCCTCTATTCCATTTTAAATGAATTCTAACGTTTTGGGTTGTTTATCCATTTATGTTCTCTCCGAGGTAACAATAATTTCGGCATTAACACCTAGTTTTATCGTTCATAAATATGTATAAACATGATTTTGAATTCATTTAGTTGAAAATTTTTCAAATTTTCACAAAATTTGGCAATTAAACTAAGTGTAAACCCGAGAGAATTTATAACCCTTCCCCACACTTGAGATCATGCAATGCCCTCATTTGCATGAAATCAGACTATAATTATAAATTCATGAGGGTGATTAGTGTAGAAAAGTGATTAAAAATACCGAGTTTGCAAACATATTATGGTTAGCCATGACGACCTCGATCAAATTTCGGGACGAAATTTCTTTAACGGGTAGGTACTGTGACGACCCAGAAATTTCCGACCAAAGTTAAACCTAACCTTTATATGTTTCTGATACGATAAGCAGAATTTGTAATGTTGAATCTCAAAAAGTTTGGAACTACATTCATGTAATCAATTATCCTTTGACCGTGTTCGACGATTCACGAACAATTATGTGTATATAGATATGTATATATAATATATAATATTAATGAAAACATTAACAAAGTATTAGATATATGATACTTTACATGAACGTATTTGTTTCGATATATTTATCGACAGAATTAAGAGATAATATCTAATGATTGAATTATCAGATACATTATGATATGATTACGGGCCAATGTTATGAGGTCCACTGTGATTTAAGAAATCTATTCTTATTGACAATATTCGGAAAATGGTAAAGTGATCTATAAGTAAGAACGTGGAGTGTAAATAACTTAGATGTTGGATATCGACAAGTTAAGTAACTCGACATTTTTCATTAAGATGATTTCATACGTTTATTAAACCTTTGGACTTTATCCCTTGCTTCACCAACAGACTGTAATTTAAAAACTTGAAACCTATTATGAATATATATAATTCTACTTTTCTAAAATGTTTTATGATATAACGATTTAAATTAATATTAAATATATTTATACGCTTATTATACGTACATAGTTTTATACTTTTACTATACTTTAACTTTACCTTTACTTTACTTTTACTTTAATTTTACTTTACTTTAACTTTAATAATTCACTTTAATAATTCATACTTTAATAATTCACTTTAATAATTCTTACTTTAATAATTCACTTTAATAATTCATACTTTAATAATTCATATAGAGGTCAAATACCTCGCGATGTAATCACTATTGTGAATCGTTTATAATGTATATGAACGGATCCTTTCAGTTGGTATCAGAGCGGTGGTCTTAGCGAACCAGGTCTTGCATTAGTGTGTCTAACTGATAGTTGTTAAGATGTATTAGTGAGTCTGGACTTCGACCGTGTCTGCATGTCAAAAAGTTTGCTTATCAATTCTAGTCGGAAATCATCTACTTATCATCCTTAGGAAATTACCTGCTTATCATCTTAAGTCTAGACGCGTTTTCCTGCATTTATTGCATAATAGTGTATAAACGGATTCTTATCTTAGCACATCTATTACTGTGAACTTTGACTAACATCTTTTCACAGATTCTCCGTAATTTATGGAATTTTGGTATTATATATACATATGCAAATTATGTAATTGAAGAATACCAAATCTAAATTCTACAATCTATTTCATACCAAAAATTCTTTCCCTGATCCTACGAGATGGATCCCTCAACCAGTTCGAATTTCTCAGATTCCGACAGCTATTCCGATATGGATATCTACCTAAGCTCCGAAAGTAGCATCACCTGAATGGATCAACCAATTTCCCATCATCTATTTTGGATGAATTGGGGATGGGTCCGTAGTCAACTCAACCATTGGAGACAAGAAGAAGGTGATCCCTTCCATCCACTACATTGCCCTCTTGGCGATGAACCTGAAGCACTTACCGTCGAACCTGTTCGAGACTCCATTTTCTCACTCATTGCTAGAGTATATCGTCATGATTATATACTATCCCATATTGCGAATCTTATTCATCCACTCGTTCCAACCACCAATCATCCCGGTGTACTAGCAAAAATTTAAGAACTTCGCGCCCGAGTAGTGGCTTTGGAACACATGGTGCAAGGATTACAAACACCATCAGCAGCACCAGCAGCATAACCAATACCGCCAGTAACATCCATATCACAAGCCTCAATACCACAAGCTTCAGCAGCATCACCAGCAGTTACCGGCAGTATCATCAGCATCAACAATATCGTCAGCACCACCATCACCGTCAGTACTGTCAGCATCATCAGCACTAGCAGCACCTATAACATCACAAGTTCCGTCAGTTCAAGAATCACCATGGACGTCATCATTGATCAACAACGAGTATTTTGTATCAACGAGTTATGAAGTATTAACTCATTCTTCTGAAGAAATTATATATATATTTTATATATATGAATGCTGAAACTATAAAAATCTTTCGTACTAAGCTATTGAATATGAATTGAAAAAGGGTAGATACTACTCAGTTAAATTCATATTACTAATATGCTATGATGTACATCCTTCGTTAACAACCTAACCATCATAACTACAATCTTTGATTCAATTAAATGAATTCGGTTTCATAATAAACCAAGTGTATCATTCAATAACATGTTTGATTTTACACTTTCATCTTCAATGTACTCGAAACTTACTAGAAAACAACATTCGTATCTTGTGAAGTTAGCAAGAGTTCTATGAGCATCAGCATAATTCACTAAGGAAATATCTATAAGAATAAATATTGAAGTATTGATTACATTAGCGAAATACTCCGCGAAGATTATGTAATCTCTAATGTTTTAGAGATTATTCTTTACTAATCCAAGCCGAAAATCAAATGAGCTTAATATGATATTAACTCATTAAATCTGTATTACATCTGAAGAAAATATACATACATATATTTTTATAAAGACTGTAATGAAAAATTCTTGTTCAAAATATTATTTGTGACATTTTTTTAACGGGTAGGTAATACCCGAGAGATATATAAATGCACAATTAATATATTACATTCTTCGATTCTAATTCAGTATATCATCAACTATACTCCCTATTTTCACAACAGTATACCTTCTTTTATAAGAAATCAAAACAACCATACTCATTCAAATTCAATCACCTATTTTGATTTTTGAAATCTCAGAATGCAACTCGAGATATAAGCAAAACCATCACTCTTAGATCCTTACATTTTTTCAAAGCTATACTTTGACTTCAAAACTGTGATAGAACATCACTTTTAATTATAACACTCAAAAGGATACGAGAATCAATCGAGATTTATGACAAATTTATCCTTTGGATATTGACAATGACAAGCTGCATTTAAAACGCTTCGAATTTCGGAAGACACTTCAAATAAGGAACAATCGAGATGATGATCCAATCACACATTACCCGAAGTCTTGTACCTGAAAAACTCTCGAACCCAAAGTCATAGTTTAACATGTACCCGCGTTGAATTCTTTAGCATTTTTTAGCAAAAACAACCTTACGATTCTTTTCAAAGTAGCAAGTTTTGGCACAGCTCCAACAAGTCAACTTCGACTTTTCAGTAAAACTAATTTTATTATAACTTCGATAGATACGCTGCCCTTTCACCATCGTTACTGGGGAACCTTTCATATCTCACCACATTAGCAGTAAACTTATCAACAACTTCATTTAACTTTGACTTAAACCTCTCCGAAAAGTCACTATACTTATTCATTGAAACTCCATCTCTTACTCATCCGCATCTTGCAACAAGAATTAACATACCAATTACTGAAAATCAGCAATCAGTATTTTGAAATCTCGTAGCGTTTCTACTTCAATAGTTATATATGCATATAACGTCTATCTCCTAAACTTACACACTTCGAATGTGAAGTTTCTGAAAAACATCTCAAACTGTGAATTAGTTCTCGAAATGCTAATGAAGCAGCAGAAATTGTAAACGACTTTAACAGTCAAAAGTTTGATGACAAAGAATAATGTGTTGGTAAAGCCCATAAAAAGAAAAGAGTTGGTACTGAACAATGGATTGAGCAGACCGTGAAGGAGACCAAGGATAAATACAAGGATCAAAGTCTGTATTTAAAGAATCTTGATGATTCTGTTTCTGACGAAGTCATTAACGAATACCTTGCTCCTGACTCTAAACCTTTGCGGACCTTATTCTTCATCATCATCTTATTTTAAATATTATAAGATATCTCCGTATCTCTCATTATACATATTCTCCATATTTCTGGAGATATTTTCACAACTATTCTTATCTGAGATCATTTATCTCTCCATAATATTTGCAACATAAAAGAAACTGTGTTGGTTTCTAAATTCTGAAAAAAATTCAAATAAGAATGTTTTGAAGTAGTGTTGGGAACTGAAGCATGAGTTAGTATAATATAATGACACTTGATCTACGTAATTATATTACAGTAATTCATGCTGAGTTTCTAATGGAACGTGATGATTCACAGAACATACCGTCATCATGTGTCATTTACACGACTCTTACATTCTACCAAATCTCCAAACATATTAAGAACATATCTTCTTGATAGTTCTATCTTTCCGGATATTCTGGTAATTTTCCAAATCAAGATCGTACCATTACGATTTCCTTCTTAGAACATTAACTATGTTCATCCAAAACTTCATACCTACTAATTCTGGACCATTATTCGCTTGACTTAAAGTCGGGAAGAGACAACAAAAGTATGAAACTCCGAAATGTAAGGGAGAATATAAAGTCCAATAACAACACATAAATTACAAACCGTGTATATCAATGTTTATCGCAACATAAAGATACGGGAGAATTAAAAACACTATAACCCCAAGGGCGAAGTAGAAGAAAACAGATTCCTTCGGTGGAAGTTGGAAAAGGAGAATGATTTTTGCGATAGTAAGGATAAGGACAAGGATTAGAACTGGATTAAGCATTTTCGCAATCTTTTGAAATTGGAATTGAGTATAGAAGTGGTAAAAACTAATGGAATGGAAAAGGTAAATATATAAGGAAAATATCAGACGTAGTAATTGGGACAGATCATCGCATTTAATTAAAGAGATCCTAATTTTCTTAAATCTCGAAGAAACAGATCTTATAGATTTCCAAGATTTTTTTTTTTTTTTTTTGAATCCCTTGAATTCCGGAATTCAACAATGACTACGTCAAAAATTATGATGAAACTTATTTTCCTCATTCCACTATTTTGTGATAGCTTCACTCATATGCTTCGAGTAATCGGATCATTTTATCCATATTACTCTATGGTAATAAAATCCTATCTATCAACACATATCCATCATGAAAACATTTTTATGGTTAGCCATGACGACCTCGATCAAATTTCGGGACGAAATTTCTTTAACGGGTAGGTACTATGACGACCCGGAAATTTCCGACCAAATTTAAACCTAACCTTTATATGTTTCCGATACGATAAGCAGAATTTGTAATGTTGAATCTCAAAAAGTTTGGAATTACATTCATGTAATCAATTACCCTTTGACCGTGTTCGACGATTCACGAACAATTATGTGTATATAGATATGTATATATAATATATAATATTAACTGAAAACATTAACAAGTATTAGATATATGATACTTTACATGAACGTATTTGTTTCGATATATTTATCGACAGAATTAAGAGATAATATCAAATGATTGAATTATCAGATACATTATGATATGATTACGGGCCAATGTTATGAGGTCCACTGTGATTTAAGAAATCTATTCTTTTTGACAATATTCGGAAAATGGTAAAGTGATCTATAAGTAAGAACGTGGAGTGTAAATAACTTAGATGTTGGATATCGATAAGTTAAGTAACTCGACATTTTTCATTAAGATGATTTTATACGTTTATTAAACCTTTGGACTTTATCCCATGCTTCACCAACAGACTGTAATTTAAAAACTTGAAACCTATTATGAATATATATAATTCTACTTTTCTAAAATGTTTTATGATATAACGATTTAAATTAATATTAAATATATTTATACGCGTATTATACGTACATAGTTTTATACTTTTACTATACTTTAACTTTACCTTTACTTTACTTTACTTTTACTTTACTTTAACTTTAATAATTCACTTTAATAATTCATACTTTAATAATTCACTTTAATAATTCATACTTTAATAATTCACTTTAATAATTCATACTTTAATAATTCACGTTAATAATTCATACTTTAATAATTCACTTTAATAATTCATACTTTAATAATTCACTTTAATAATTCAAAAATCTATTATAAATAGAATTCAATAGGTTTTATTATTTCATAGAAACTTGAAAATATATTTCTCTAAACTCTCTTAATCGAATTACATATATATATTTACTTAGTATTATTTCAAGATATTATTAGTATACATAAAATACTACAACGGAGTTATATTCAGACGATTTCAAAATAAGTTTTCAAACAGGATAGAGCTAAGGAAATTATGGGTTATAGCTATGGAGGTTATGGGTATTGTTCGAGGGTATTGCTCGTGAGGTCAACCTAACGTTTATCATTTTTGTTGCGTCTACGTACTTTCCTGCAATATTGAATCACAATATTGATACGTGAGCATTCATATCTTATCTTTTATATATTAATAGTGTATCCCTAACTAGTGCTCGAGTATATATGATTATGCATGTTTGTATGCTTAGTTTCGTCGTTAACTAGTTTATGATAAATCACGAATTTGATACATATGCTACTGAGATAAGGTATATGATATGCATGTTGTTGAAAAACTAAAGAAAAATTAATAACTTTTCATTTAAAAATTGTGTGGGTTCGATGAACGGATTAAAAGATATGATCAACTGAATTATTATTAATTTTAATATTATTATTAAAACAATTATTATAATTGTTATCAGTTGATGTTATTACTAAAATTATCTTTATTACTAAAAAATTAATATTTTTATTGAAACTATCATTTTATTATTTTTATCATTATTATTATTATCAATATTATTTTATCAAATAAATATGCGTACAAGGATATTTTTACCACACGTAATATAATTACATTAATAATACATACCACTATATTTTTATGATATTAAGTGAATTTTATAAATTTTAATACTTGAGATATATAAAAGTATATTTTTATCATATATGAATTTAAATATAAATTTTTATTTATTAATAAATGACTTGTATTATTTAGTATAATAAGATCTGATAAATATATTTAAATATATAAAATGACTATATATAAGTTATATAATAAACATGTATAGATTTTGGAAGTCATTTTGGGTCAAGTTAACTTTTGTTGACTTTTGCATGTCGGTCTCGAGCATTAGGATTGTGATACACTACGACTTGACCTAAATTGTTAGACAGATATTGACCAACATATAAATATATATACTTAATATAGGTTCGTGAATCCGAGACAAACCTTGCACTTGTTCAGTGCCGTCATATACATAATTGCTACGAAATACAGTATTGTGAGTTTCATTACTCCCTTTTATATATTTTTTTGGGCTGAGAATACATGCACTGTTTTATAACTGTTTTACGAAATGGACACAAGTACTAAAAACATATTCTACGTTAAGTTGTACCACTTTGCATATTTTTCCCTAATAACTTGGTAACTACCATTTACATGCGGTATTGTAAACGCGAATCCTATTGATAGATCTATCGGGCCTGACAACCCCAACCGGACTGGACGACCAGTATTCAACGGTTGCACAGTACTTCGTTTCAGTGACTACACTTGGTACAGTGTAGTGAGATTTCCTAATAAAGGGAATATGCGGCGTTGATTAAATGTTAAGTATGGTTACCAAGTGCTCAACCACTTAGAATATTTTTATTAAAACGTTTATGTATATGAAATCTTGTGGTCTATTACTATTACGAAAATGATTGATTATGATAAACTAATGAACTCACCAACCTTTTGGTTGACACTTTAAAACATGTTTATTCTCAGGTATTAAAGAAATCTTTCGCTGTGCATTAGCTCATTTTAAGGATATTACTTGGAGTCATTCATGACATACTTTGAAAGACGTTTCATTCGAGTCGTTGAGTTCATCAAGATTAATATTAAGTCAATTATAGTTGGATGTAATATGAAATGGTATGCATGCCGTCAATTTTAGATGTAAAGAAAGTTTGTCTTTTAAAAACGAATGCAATGTTTGTAAAATGTATCATATAGAGGTCAAATACCTCGCGATGTAATCACTATTGTGAATCGTTTATAATGTATATGAACGGGTCCTTTCATATATCGATGTCTTTTCTTGTAGTGATGTCGCATCCTTGGTAGAATATTTGTACTATTTGATAAGTGTCTAAACCATGTTATGGACATCCTCTCAATAACTTTCCAAATCTTATCCACGCCTCATATAGAGTTTCATTTGGCTTTTGTGTGAACGTAACAATTTCTCCTTGAAGTCTCACGGCTTTAGATGCCGGAAAGAATTGTTTAAGAAAATTTTCAACTAAAACGTCCCATGTATCAATCGCCCCTTCAGGTAACGATTCTAACCAATCTTTGGATTCTCCCTTTAAAGTCCAGGGAAATAACATGAGATAGATTTGTTCATCCTCCACTTCTCGGATTTTAAATACAGTACAAATCCTATTAAAGGTTCGAAGATGTTCGTTTGGATCTTCTCTTTGCGTACCACTATATTGGCATTGATTAGTTACCATGTGTAGGATTTGTCCTTTGATTTCATAATCTGGCGCATTAATGTCTGGCTTAATAATGGCGTGACCTTGGCCAGTGTGTGTGGATCTCATTCGGTCTTCCATACTTAGAGGTTCTGTTACTTCCATAATTGAATTTGTTGAATCTGAATCACTAGAGGATTCTGATTTAATGGTTTCTTCCTCGACAATCTCTGAATGAGTAATTTGTGGTTCAGGAGGAATGATTAGTGGTTCAGGATCTCTGAATTGTCCCTGAATATCCTCCGGATTCTCAATTGTGAGGTCGGGTTCAAAAAAGGGATTATCGAAAATTTGAATTTGAGTACTTGGTCGACTAGATGATGATTCTAAAGAAAAATCAACGGTTATAATATTGGCTAGATGTCTTGATCGAGTTACAGGTGGTGAACGTATGAAAGGTGGTGAACATTTTGCTGGGTGCATTCACTGAATATCCTATTAGTTATAAAGATAAAAATTATATAAGTTATCAAATTAATAGACTTTTCTGATTTTGCCCACGTTTCAAACAGCCAATAGATGCAAAGGTAGCCAGGACCCTTTAAATCGGAAGCCCACAACTCGCCACTAACAAATCCAACTATTACTACGAACCAGAAAATTTGGAAGTCTATCAATTTAACCGCTTAAAATAATTTTTCGACGAAGTTTTAAAGAAAATAAAGAAAATTTTATGTCCTAAAGAACTAGAGTGTAGAAATGAGAAAGAAAAAGAGTACGCCGAAAAAGTCAAAAAATAAAAGGTCGAAAAATAAAAATAAGAAAGAAAAACGTCGAAACTTAAAAGTCTAAAAACTAAAAATTAAAAAGTTGCGCCTAAAGGTATTAAAGCTTAAAAGGAATTCTATATCCAAAACGGCAATAACTTAAAAGGCACTAAAATCTATTTAAAACTAGAGCGATAAGTAACGTCATAAAATTCTAAAGCGCCTAACTCTTAATCTAAAGATAAAGCACTTAAGGGATTTTACGGCAAAACCTAAAAATCTAGAAATAAAAATTAACTACGGCAAAATACTAGTCTTAAAACTAATTACGAACGATAAATATACAATTTATGACTTAAACGATAAAAATATACAATTTATAAAAAGAAACAAAAAATGATTTTTAGAAATATTATTTTTATATTATTATTTTATAAAAGTATTAATTTATATAGTTAATAATAATTATTAAACTTAATAAAACTAATTAAAACTAAATTACTAATTAATATTTTAATTAAACCCTAAAAATTAAATAATAATAATAAATTTAAAACCCTAGCTGCGTAATAAATGCCTCTGATTTGGCCTGTCAGAACTGCTCATTCGATCGCATGAGTTTAAACCTTCGGGATCATACAGTCGCATGGCCTAATATATCAGAAACAATTTGGAAGCCCAATTTGGTTCGGCCCGTTTTAATTATATATATATATATATATATATATATATATATATATATATATATATATATATATATATATATATATATTTCTGATTTTAAATTTTATAAAATAATAGATAGCTAAATTTTATAAAATAAAAATAAACTTGTATTTTAAAAACTTAAAATAAAAAAACCCTTATAAATAAAATCTTAAAAATATAACTTTTTTTTAATTTATATATTTAAATTTAAAACTTATATAAAATTATAATTTTTTTTTTTTTACAAAAATGGATTACAAACTTAAATAAATTTTTTTAGCTCCCCGACAGCGGTGCCAAAAACTTGATGTGTGCAGCGGTGTATACGAAATACTATTATTTTTATTACAAAATACGATACAATTTACACAAGTTTTATTTAATTTACGGATGGATATACTTAAACCTTGCTACAACACTTATAGGCAGTGTACCTAATCGTAGAGTAGTGTAGTTTTTAGTAAGTCTGGTTCGTTCCACAGGGAGCTAGCTGAGTTTAACGCTATATTTTTATCAACTATATTTATATAAAATATATATAATTATATATAGTAATATTATTATAAAAGGGGGTTTTTAACGTTTAATGACCGGTTTGTCGATTTTAAATAAAGCGTAAAGATAAATGACGATAATATAAATGACAGAATTTAAATTGCGATAAAGTAAATTGCAGTAATTAAAATGACGTTAAATAAAGGTACGATGATATATGAAATAAAAGTATTATGCTTATTTAAACTTCCGTAATCATGATGTTTGACGTTTTGATTTTAATTAATTGTTACCCGAGTTAATTGTCCTTTGTCCTGGTTTATTTGATACCTATCTGGCTTTTGTCCATAATAGTCCATTGGTCATAATTATAAAATGCTCGTTAAATTAACCTTATTCCCGAAGTCAAATATTCCAACTAATTAGGGATTCGAACTGTAACAAGGTTTTAATACTTTGTTAATAATTACACCAGGTTATCGGCTGCGTGTAATCCAAGGTTTTAATACTTTGTTAACAATTACACCAATTATCCTTGTATGTAATCCACCCCTGTTTTAATGAGATATGAATATTAATTTACCCACTTGATCAGAATGAATAATCAATTACCCAACCCGAATAATTAATTAAATGGTCGTAAAAGATGTCGTATAAACGTCACTAAATAGAACATACATAATCATTTTAATAATTATTAGATTAACTAATTTGAAGATAGGTTCGACATATTCTAATGAGTTGTCATTCGATTAGACAATACCCCCTATCTATTAATAGTCAATAGTCCAATGTCCACAAGTGTCGGTCTTTTGTCCAAACCTTAATTATGGTACAAAATCTAATAACCCCGTCTTAATATTTAGTCTAACATCACGATTACTTCGACTCAAATAATCATAATAATAACTTAGTTACGAGACATTAATTTAAAAAGGAAGAACATAGCTTACAGTGGTGATTAATCGCGTAGCGCTACACGGACAGAGTTCTGAGTTACAAAACCTTAAAACATTTCTTATAATAACCCAATTATTATTAAACTTAAATTAAACATTAAATTATATATATATATATATATATATATATATATATATATATATATATATATATATATATTTCTTACAGAGAAAGGAAAAGAAAAAGATATATATTACTCGTCCAATTCGCTGCCTTTTATAGATGTGAGCTGAGTTTGGGAGCCATGCGATCGCATGGGTTCCCTTTGTTCTTTCCATGCGATCGCATGGACAGGCTGGCCAGCATACATCCTTCAATTAAATGTGGGCTGTTTGATTTATTTAATATATAATATAATATATATAATTTTATATAATTATATATATATGTATATATATATATATATATATATATTATATTGTATTCTTGTGCATAGTTGACTTGTAATTTTAGGTCCGTTGCGTTGCGCGTTGATAGTTGGCTCAGGTCCCGGTTCCGGATTTTCGAACGTCCTTTTGTACGCGGAGATATCTTGTACTTTGCATTTCGCGACTCGTACTCTTGTCATTTTTAGACGTCTCTTATCAATAAATGGAACCACTTGAATTATATATTATTTATTTGAGATTTTTGGTCATTTGCATCTTCAAATCGTCATTTTCTTTTTTTGTCTTCGCACTTATTTATTTAAATGAATATTACATAAAAATAGAACAATTGCAACTAAAAGTTTTACATATTGGAAGGATATTGTGCCTAAATATATGTTCATTTGGAGCACTATCAGCTATCCTCAAATAGGCTCCTTACCTTCACGGTGTCCTTTCGTTCCTATCAAAACATAAATAAAACATAGGGGTAAGCTTTCATGCTTAGTGAGTTATAGGTGAATAAAAGAACGCATATCGTTAATCATAAACAATGCATCACTTAACCTTTCCAACCCGAAGGTTGCTTACTTACTATCGGATCCGATTCTACTTCTTACCATAGACACAACTTACTAAGGTCAACCTAGTAATTGTGTCTAAGTTAAACATGACCATAGACATACATATATGCCTAAGCTAACCTCAATTACATCACATATATACATAGGCACCCAAGGTGTCTAAGCTAAGTCATACCATAGACAAGATCATTAAGCAAGCTTAATGTCCTTGCCTAAGCTAATCATCACCCATAGATACAATTATTTGGCATGCCTAATAATTCTATCTAAGCTAACTTACTAGTGCACTTAGTCGTTGCCCTCTTGTACGGATGCAATCCGGGATCACTAAGCCACTCTTGACCCGCCCAATTTACCCCCTATAAACTCACCTTGGTTAAATGAGATTCCTTGGTTGCTTGAAGGTCCTTTGTCTTGATTAGCACCTATACATGAGCTAATCTCGTCATTAACATAATTCAAACGAATTTACATCATTCAAATGCTTACAACACTTTCATACACTTACACATTTGAACTTAATCTTTCTTAATCCCCTTTTTACCTCATCATTCACATGAACATTCATATACTTAAAATTCTTAACTTTTTTTTTTCACTTTTTCATTATAACAAACATTATCATACTAACATCATTTTCCTAAATACACAATTTCTCTAGTTTAACTCTTACACACATGGACTTATCATTCTTAACAACAATTACTTATGACAATTTCAACAATTCAAAACATAAACTCTCTTTTCATAATATAGCTAAATCTCTTAATCATCTTCATTGAGGTATTTCATCAAACACCTAGTGTGCATGACTTGATTCTAGACTACTAAGAACACCAAATTCACCCTTTCCATTTCACACATTCAAATAGCAAGTTCATACATGAACTTACATCCAAACATCAAATAAAATTCGTTTTAATCATACAAATGTGCACACTCACTATAATAACAACTTATAAAGTTGAGATTCACATAAAAACACCCAATTTAGTGATACATAAGACTTAGGAGTTCATACCTTGACTTTGAGATTTATGAACCCTAATTGTGCACAATGAAGAAGAGATTGAAAGATTGCAACTTGCTATAATGATCAACGCACACTAGATTACATGAATTTCTACTTGCATGTGCTTAATTCTTCCAATTGAGGATTTCTCCTCTCTTCTTGATGCAAGTCGACACACACACACACACACACACACACACTCACTTAGCTCTCTGTATTTCTTTTTTTTTTGTTGCAATTGATAACAATTTCAGCACTTTACATGTTTTAATTAATTATCTTTGCCTTATTTGCACTTTCTACTCTCCGTACCAAAACCGTAATATGGGAGGTCCTTAAACTAACTTTGCATCTCTAGTCCCTTTTTAACTTAATTAACAAATCTCAAATATTATCCATTTTATTATACAAAATAATGCCAACAATATATATATATATATATCAATATTAAATTACATAAAATATTACCTTAATTATTTGGGATGTTACAACTCTCTCCCCGTTAGATTGTTCGCGTCCTCGCGAACCACTCTTGGTGCAACGATGGATAATACTTCATAAGCCATTCTTCAAGTTCCCATGTACATTCGGAACCCCTTCTAAATTGCCATAGAACTTTCAACAACATTACCGACTTGTTTCTTAATTGCTTTACCTTTTGATCCAAAATCTTTATTGGCTTTTCCGCATATCTTAGCTTATCGTCAACCTCAATTTCATTTAGTGGAACATACGTTGATTCATCCGCCAAACACTTTCTTAATTGTGACACGTGAAACATGTCATGTATGTTGCTCAATTCATTGGGCAAGGCCAAACGGTAGGCCATCTTCCCGATTCTTGCAACTATCTCAAATGGCCCACAAATCTTGGACCCAATTTTCCCCTTTTTCGAAAACGAATTATACCCTTTCACGTGTAAACCTTAAGCATTACCTTATCACGTACTTGAAATTCTATCGGCTTCCTTCTCTTATCCGCATACGATTTTTGTCGATCTTGTGCCGCTTTCATTCTTTCACGAATTTGATCTATCATTTCGGTTATTTGTTGCACTATTTCCGTGCTTCCAAATTCTCTTTGACCCACTTCACCTCAACATATTGGGGTCCTACACTTTCTCCCATACAACATTTCATAAGGTGCCATTTCGATGGTAGAATGATAACTATTATTGTACGAAAATTCAACCAAAGGTAGGTGAGTATCCCAACTACCACCAAAATCAATGACACATGCCCTCAACATATCCTCAAGAGTTTGGATAGTTCGCTCACTTTGACCATCCGTTTGTGGGTAAAATGCGGTGCTTACATGCAATTTGGTGCCCATCTCTTCTTGAAATTTCCTCCAATATCGCGAGGTAAATCGAGTGTCACAGTTCGAAACAATGGAAACCGGCACTCCATGTCTCGCAACAACCTCCTTCATATATAATTTAGACATTGTTTCTGATGATGAAGCTTCTCTTATTGCCAAAAATAATGCACTCTTGGTCAATCTATCAACAATAACCCAAATGGCGTCGTGTTGCCGAGGGGTCTTAGGCAACTTAGTCACTAAATCCATCGTGATATGCTCCTATTTCCATACCGGTACCTCTAATAGTTGTAATTTACCATATAGCATTTGATGATCGGCCTTTACCTGGAGGTAAGTAAGACACTTATGAACATACTTTACTATATCTCTCTTTATTCCTGGCCACCAATAATCTTTTCTTAGGTCCCTATACATTTTTGTAGCACCGGGGTGAATCGAATACTTAGATTTGTGAGCTAAGTCAAGGAGCTCACTTCTAGCACCACTTTATAAAGGTACCCAAATTCTTCCATATCTAAGCCTTAGACCACGGGAATCTACCATAAAATCATTAACTTGCCCTTTGATCCTTTCTTTCCTCACGTTTTTGGAGGTTAATGCTTCATCTTGCGCTGCTCGAATACTATCGAATATTTGGGGTGATATTACCATGACTAAACTCGTTACCTTAATTAGTTGGTGGCTCGACTTACTACTAAGAGAATCCGCCACCACATTAGCCTTCATGAGGTGGTACAAAATTTCACAATCATAATCTTTCACCAAGTCGAGCCCTCTCTTTTGCTTATCATTTAAATCTCTTTGATCTAACAAATACTTCAAGTTTTTATGATCGGTATAGATGGAGAACTTTACACCATAAAGATAATGACGCCATATTTTCAAGGCAAAAACCACGACCGTTAATTCTAGATCATGGGTGTGATAACACTTTTCATGTATTTTCAATTGTCGAGAAGCATAAGATATGACTTTCCCTTTTTGCATTAGCACACATCCCAAACCTTTCTTAGAAGCATCACAATAAATGTCATGTTCCCATTTCCTTCTGGTAAAACTAGTATAGGAGCTTGAACAAGTTTCTCTTTAAAGAGTCGAAATGCTTGTTCTTGCTTTTCTTCCCATTTCCATTGCACATTCTTACATGTTAACTTTGTGAGTGGGGTGGTAATTCTAGAAAAATCTTGTATGAATCATCGATAATACCCCGCTAAGCCTAGGAAACTTCTAACTTGGGATTCATAGGTGGTTCCCATCTCACTATCGCTTCAATCTTCGTCGGATCAACACAAATACCCTTCTTATTAATGACATGTCCTAAAAATTGAACTTCACGAAGCCAAAACTCACACTTAGAAAACTTAGCAAACAACTTTTCCTTCCTTCAATTTTCTAACACTTGTCGAAATGCACCGCATGCTCCTCTTCCCCTTTAGAATATACTAAAATATCGTCAATGAATACAATCACAAACCTATCAAGCATCGGTCGACACACCCTATTCGTTAAATCCATAAACGCGGCTGGAGCATTAGTTAACCCAAAAGGCATTTCCACGAATTCATAATGACCATACCTAGTGCGAAAAGCCGTTTTAGGGATGTCCTCTTCCTTCCCCTTTAATTGATGATACCACGACCTTAGATCTATCTTTGAAAAGAAACATGCCCCTTGTAATTGATCAAACAATTCATCTATCCTCGGTAACGGATATTTATTCTTAATGGTGACTTTATTTAATTCACGACAATCGATGCACATTCTCATTGTTCCATCCTTCTTTTTCACAAACAAAACCGGAGCTCTCCAAGGTGAACTACTAGGACGAATAAAACCTTTATCTATCAAATCTTGTAGTTGAGTCATCATTTTCCTCATTTTCGACAGAGCTAGTTGATAAGGTGCTTTGGCAATTGGCGTGGCTCCGGGAATCAACTCTATTCGAAACTCTACTTCTCGTTCGGGAGGAACACCGGGCAATTCATCCGGAAACACATCCGGAAACTCATTAACTACCGGTATATCATTTATCCCAAAAACCTTCTTTGAATCATCGATCACATGTGCCAAAAATGCACAACACCCATGGGACAAAAATCATTTGGCTCTAGTATACGTACATATAGGAATAGCACGTCTAGCCCGTTCCCCATAAATCCAAATAACCTTTCCACTTGGTGCTTGAACTAATACAATTTTCTTTCGACATAATATTATTCCTTCATTGTCACCTAGTCAATCCATACCTACAATTACTTGAAATTCTCCCATATGCATGGGTATTAAATCTATAGCAAACTTCTCATCATCCAAAATAATTTCACATCCCTTTATGACACTATATACCATAACGATTTTATTGTCTGCTATCTCTACCTCTAAAGGATGCTCTAACATGCATGGGGTCATGTCAAAATGTTTACAAAAAGAATAAGAAACAAACGACCGCATAGCATCGGAATCAAACAAAACATGTGTAGGTAAAGAGTTTACAATAAAGGTACATGACACCACATTTTGGGATTCCTTCGCTTCGAGTGCGGTAATCTGATGAGCTCGGGCTCTTGGTTGGTTATCATTTATCTTTGGTTCCGTTTTAACCTCCTTCTTAACACCACCACTTGCTAGATCCTTCTTATACTCCGGGCATTCAGCTTGAAAATGACCCTTTTCAAAACAGTAATAACACTGTTTTCCTTTCTTGGGACATTCGGCGGCTCTATGACCCAGTTTCCCACATGAGTAACAATCGGTAGTACCCACTTTACACTCGCCCGTAGGATTTTTACCACACCTATTACACATTTTTACTTCTTTACCACTACCTTTCCCCGGCGCGAAACCCCCTTTTGACTTTTGTGGGGAGTCGGAATTAAACTTACTTTTCTTCGGGCTCATATTTTGCATTGACTTTGAATCTTGATCCAACTTTCATTTAAACGCGGCTTTCTTCTTAAGTTCATGTTCCCTCACAAGAGCCTTGTTCATCATTTCAGCTAAGGTCTTATATGTACCCTTATCGATGCACTCACTTATTTCGGGATTTAATTTCTCATGATAGTGGTCCATCATTAACTTAGGACTTGAAACAAAATCCGGGCAAAATTGAGACTTATCATTAAACTCGGCATTGAACTCGATTACGAATTTACTCCCATGTTCAATATTCATGAACTCAGACTTTAACCTACTAACTTCGGCGGGTGGAGCAAATTGATCCATAAACATTTCACGGAACTTTTCCCACGGAAAACTTATCGCCACATTCCATCCATGTGACTTAACTATAAAATTCCACCATTCATAACCACTGCCCTTCATTTGGTGTGCCGCATAAATTACCATTAGGTGTTCAGGACATTCACACAACATGAAAGTTTCTTCTATCTCATCGATTCATCATTGACTAACAATCGGATCAACTTTACCATGAAACTCCGGTGGATGATAGTTTGAAAAATTTTTGAACTCAAAATGCTCATCCTTCGTTTTCGGGACTTCTACTTCCTCTTGTCTCACCCTACCTCCCCCTTCTCCTCTTAACACAGGATTATTTGTCATAAAGTCTTTAACTTTTCATCTAATTGCTCATTAATCAACTTCTTTATCTTTTCTAGAAGAGTTGGGGTGTATCGCACCAAGGCTTGCCCTATTTGCCCCGAAAGATCATTTGCCATCGTGACTTCATCAGATTCAGATTGCGAGTCTTCGACGAACTCTCTTGACGGGGTGTGGACATACTCATCGTCCTCTTCGTTGCTCCTATTAGGAGATACAATAGCCATTCTGAAATAATACATCCAACCCATTAGTTCAAACACATGTGTCAACAATTGAGCATAACCAAAGTGACCGAAAGAATTTCCAACTCATTTCACCATGACCATAGTAGATGTTCATGCGTACTATAATGATGTAATGGCGATGGTCGGTCGTCATTACACCATCCTATTACGCACTTGATCATTTATGACTCATGGTTAATGAGCATTAAACTCTTTGTTCAAATCATTCACAATCTCAGTACTACATTATAGGTCTCGTCAATAAACTCTTTCCTATGGAGCATGACATAACCCTTTAACTTATCTATCATGCAAGTCCTAAACCGCTTATCTTTAAGCCTAGATATGTGACGACCCGGAAATTTCCGACCAAATTTAAACTAAATCTTTATATGTTTTTGACACGATAAGTAAAGTCTGTAAGGTTGAGTCTCAAAAAGTTTGATAGTTTCATATATTCAATTGACCTTTGACTGTGCTCGATGATTCACGAACAATTGTTTGTAAACAACTATGTATATATATATATATATATATATATATATATATATATATATATATATATATATATATATATATATAAATAATTATAAATGTAAAATATTATACAAAATAAGTTGTTACTAAAATAAATCTATGTATAAACGATTTCTATAATAATTATTATCATATGTATATTGGAATATATATATATATATATATATATATATTTATATATAAGGTATAGAAATTATATGCTGAAATTTATTTTTAATAAAAGAAAATAATATATCAAGTAAATATATATATATATATATATATATATATATATATATATATATATATATATATATATATATATAAAACTTATAAATATAAGTCAATTATATTTAATATGCAAACACATATCATATAATGTATTTATATTAAAATGTATAAAGAATAAACATATGTTACCATATAATATATATGGTATAATTATAATATATAATATTAATATGATGAATGTAATTACAAATATGATTGTTATACTGATATCAATATTAATACTAATATTAATATTAAAATTTAGTGATAGTATTATTATTATTTTCAAAAGATAATATATGGAGATAAAAATTGATACACATAAATTGTTATGTTATTATTATTACAAATATTATTATCATTGCTATTATAATTAAAATTATTAATTAGTAGTATCATTATTACCTATTATTATTAATATATTTATTAGAATTATTGATATTATTATTATTATTATTATTATTATTATTAATATTAATATTAATATTATTATTATTATTATTATTATTATTATTATTATTATTATTATTATTATTATTATTATTATTAATATTATTATTATTAATACTTCTACTATTGTTTAGTATTATTAATAAAATTGTTATTAACAAGCTTTTAGCTATTCGCGCATTGCCGCGGTTGTTTCTTTTGGTGGTTTATGAAAGGATATGTTCATACGATAATGCATAAATTTACATAGGAAAAGTACATAATTTTATATAAATTTACTGATGGTAAGTGCAAAAGTTGGTACATGAGTTTACACAGGAACATACAAAAGTTTACCAAACTTTACATAAGTCTACATAAAGTTGCAGAGGAGAATACATAAGTTTATATGATTGTAGTTGCAAAAGCTGCAGAAGATGATGGGTTTGTTGTTTGTTGCGTTACTCCTGTTTCTTTTGATTCTTCACCGGTGCTTTTGTGATTGCAATGGGCATGGTCTTGTTAGTTGTAGTTTAAATGAAATTCCAAATCCCAAATAAATTGTCATAAATGATAAAAAGTTGTAGGTTAAAATATAAATAGAAGTAGGTAATTTTGATTTTCTGGTCAAAATCAAACCTTAATTCCCAACCGAGTCTTCTACTAAGATAAAACCATTCATTTTCTTTACTATCTAACCATATATTCCACCATGACCACCACTTTGGCCCAACCATTATTCCAGTTTGACCAACAATAGAATACCAAAATCTGTACTTAAATTTCATCTCACCAACAATATTCTTACACCATCAACCAAAGCTTTGATCCATTTAGTTTGAGTCCCAAAAAACACTTTTACACGAATTTCCAAACAATCAAACCATCTCATAAACACTGTTTCCAGCAAACTTTGACCAGAAAAGTCAAAATTACCATCAATTGACATAGTCATTACACCATAATCTATCCAATTCATGTCCAAACCCAGATTATATTTCCGGCACCACAAATTGATTGTAGTCCTCAAACAGCACAAAAAAATCATAAATATATTCAAGCCTGTCACATTATTCCCATTAACACCATGTCTACCTAATTTTTTTTATTTCACTAAACTTTAACCAATCTGTAAAGACCCGTCCTAATCCATCTGGACAAAAGTCCACATCGATTACAAACGATTCTCAATAGTTGATTACATCGCGAGGTACTTGACCTCTATATGATACATTTTACAAACATTGCATTCGTTTTTTAAAAGACAATCTTTCATTACTTCGAAAGTTGACGGCATGCATACCATTTTATAATATATCTAACTATAATTGACTTAATAATAATCTTGATGAACTCAACGACTCGAATGCAAGGTCTTTTGAAATATGTCATGAATTTCTCCAAGTAATATCTTTAAAATGAGCTATTTCACAGCGGAAGACTTCTTTCATACCTTAGAATAAACATGCTTTAAAGTGTCAACCAAAAGGTTGGTGAGGTCATTAGTTTAACATAAATAATCATTTCCATCATTTTAATAGACCACAAGATTTTCATTTCTCATAAATATACGTCCCATGCATAGAGACAAAAATATCATTCATATGGATTGAACACCTGGTAACCGACATTCACAATATGCATATAAGAATATCCCCATCATAATGGGATCCTCCTTCGGACATGATATAAATTTCGAAGTACTAAAGCATCTGGTACTTTGGATGGGGCTTGTTGGGCCCGATAGATCTATCTTTAGGATTTGCGTCAATTAGGGTGTCTGTTCCCTAATTCTTAGATTACCAGACTAAAAAGGGGCATATTCGGTTTAATAATCCAACCATAGAATGTAGTTTCGATCACTTATGTCTATTTCGTAAAGCATTTATAAAAGCAGCGCATGTATTCTCAGTCCCAAAAATATATATTGCCAAAAGCATTTAAAAAGGGAGCAAATGAAACTCACGCACATAAATATTGTAAAACAGTTAATAAAGCATTTGCAGGTATTCTCAGCCCAAAAATATAATGAGTAAAAAGGGAGCAAATGAAACTCACCTAATGTATTTTGTAGTAAAAATACATATGACGATAATGAACAATGCAGGGTTGGCCTCGGATTCACGAACCTATATCATTTGTATATTTATTAATATTCATAGTTGTAATTGAACACACACACACACACACACACACACACACACACACACACACACACATATATATATATATATATATATATATATATATATATATATATATATATATATATATATATATATATATATATATATTTCATTTGTTTATCAAACAGTAGTTCTAATTATACTAAGTTAATATTAGTAAAATTAATGATAATAACGTTAATAATATTCTTATGTTAATAATAACTCTATTAGTGATAATAACAATGATATTAATAATAATACTTGTAACAATATTAATCTTTATGTTTATGATAGTTATGATATTAATGATTTAATAATGATAATAATAATAATAACTTAAAAAAATGATAGTATTAATAATAATGTTGATATTGTTAATAATGTTACATTTGTTTAATAAAAATAATAATAATACTATTAGTTACAAAAATGATCCTAATACTAATATTAATGAGATTAATGATAACTTGTATTATTTTCATAATAATAATAATCCTAATCATAATCATAATCATAATAATAATATTTATTCTATTAATAATAACTAAGTTAATGGCAATATTTAGGATAATGATAATAATAAGTACATTAAATAATAATACTAATTATTAATAATGCTAATTAACAATAATAATAATATTAATTCCAATATTTCATGATAATAATAATAACAATAACGATAAATGTAATAATAATATCAAGAATAATAATTATAATAATCAATTTATACCTTAATAATAAAAGAGATAAACTGCCTGGGACGGGACTCGAACCCGTGACCTCTCGCTCCAAAAATACACCCTCAACCACTTAACTATCATGATTTTCTACTGTAAAAACCGAATTAAATGATATATAACCCGTTTTTATTTGTTAACTAAAGTTTAGTCCATTAATAGCCCAACAGACACCTTAGACTTCAGCCCAACTTCGGCCCAACAGAAACACACTTCTTAAGGCAGCTTTTAAATAACAAAAAAAATAACTTGCAGGCCACTGGTTTCGAACTTACAACCTCTCGTTGAACACAAACATCCTTATACCGTTGAACCACTAGCTACTTTCTGTTTTTAAATCGCGTTTTAATTTATTTAACTTATCAATGTTATTTCCTTCTTCTAACCCATTTAACATCTTCATCATCTTCATTTATAATCTTCATAAACCTCCATCATCATCATCTATTATCCTAATCATAATCATTATCATTTAATCATTATCGTTTACCCTCTATTCGTGATTATCACCATCATCAATCCATCATCAATATCTCTGCATCGTACAATAACTTTGGTCTTCATTTCATCATCATTTATCATTATTGTTATTGTAGCAGTAACAGAAATGTAGCAGTAATAACATGCTGTTTGTGAGGGTGATTTGTTCACGATTAACATTAAGAGAGAGAGAGTGAGAGAAAACTGAGAAAGGTGACGGTGGAGGTGGGTTTGTGGTGGTTTCATGGTGACCGATGGGGTGGCGATGATTATTGTTCAAAAAATAATAAGATAACAAAAATGATGGTTCTCTAAGCCAACGAACTAAACAATAAAAGGAAAAAAAATGGTGGTGGATGGCGATGGTCCCGGTGGTTAGTGTGGTGACGGGTTGGAGTGGAAGTGGTGATGATTATTTTGAATAGATTAAAAACAAAAGTAGAAACATGGAGGTAGCAACATAGCTGTGGTGGTTGGCGATCAAAAAGAAACAGGAAACAAGTGGGTTTGAAATTTTGGTTTGACATGGTAGTTGTTTATGGTTGTTACGGTGGTTCACGGTGGTGGTTCTCTTGGGTTCCAAGGTGACGGGCGTGGGTATCGTGGGAAGGTGGCTCGATGGTTCACTATGGTGGCTTGGTTCTTGAACCAAAACAGAAATAAAATTATAGCCGGGTGTTTTGTGAGTAGAAGAAGTGAACTTTTGTTTCAAAGATATAGAAAAAGAGAAAGATGTCTTTTTAACTTTCTGCATATACGAAGTAATATATAATTGGTGGGGATTTAATATCTCTCTCCCCATATGCATATGAATATGTTTGTCTATATATATAAAAAAAGGGTTTCTTTATAATTGAGTGATGGATTCACGTGAAGATACAGAACCCGAATAGTTACATCTTGCAAGTTGGTATAATATATATAAAATAAGGTATCAATAATTAATAATATTAATATTAATATATATAATAAAGTAGACTAATGATAATGAAATGAAACACAATAAATAGTTAGCCATCGGACTTTTGTCCTTTCTTCAATCGACATCCCAGTTTTATGGATATTATTTCGTGTCCATTGCTAAACAGTTAATATATAAAAGTGTCCCTAAAAATCCTAAATTTTTAGATAAAATATATTTAATTATTTCACTTATTAACTGTTTGAAACCTGATCAAAAAGGTTCGAGAATTATTTATTTTCTGTTCCAATTTATATGTACGGAGTACTAATATTCAAACTTAAAAAGGTAAAAATATATTTAACAAAACTAAGATCTTTGAAATCAATTTACAGTTCAACTTTTATTTCAATCCATCATGAACATGTACTATATCTATATTAAAACTAACAAAACGTCAACCGAGTGTTACTGACGTTTACTAATTAAGCTCGAAATCATTTATTTTTAATATATTCACATTCTATATATAAACAGTTTTAAAATAGCAAGTTTAATTACTAAAACACATATATTATATATTTTTAAACAAATAGATTTAATATAACTTTATATATTTACAAGTAATATTTATATACATAATTATATATATCTATATATTTATAAATATAGTTTCCATTACATCGCATATTATTTTACATATTTAATTCTAACAGTTTAATCATATATTATTTCAATAATATCTATATGCATCTATTTATATAGTTGTTCGTGAATCGTCGGGAATAGTCGAAGGGTAATTGATTACATGAACACAATTCAAAGTTTTTGAAAACATCAACATTACAGACTTTGCTTATCGTGTCAAAACTATATAAAGATTAAGTTTAAATTTGGTCGAAAATTCCCGGGTCATCACAGTACCTACCCGTTAAAGAAATTTCGTCCCAAAATTTGAGTGAGGTCGTCATAGCTAATAATAAATATGTTTTCCTGACGAATATGAGCTAATAAATAGAGTTTTATCATTATTGAATAATACAGATTAAATAATTTAATTATTCGAAGAGCACGAATGAAGCTATCACAAAAGAGTGAAATGAATAAATGAAGTTTTGTTTTAACTTTTGACGTTGCCTTGGTTGAATTCCGGAATTCAAGGGATTTAAAAGAAAATTTATGAAATCTAAAAGATTTGATTCTTCGGCGAATAAGGAAATTAGGATTTCTATAATTAAATACGGTGATCTGCCGCGATTACTCTGTCTGATATTTTCACTATAAATTTAAGCTCTTCCGTTCCATTATTCTCACCATTCCTATACTTTCTTTCTTAGTTCATACATCCAAAAGATTGTGAAAATGCTTAGTCCAGTTCTAATCCCTAATATTTTCCTAATTATCATTCTGTCATCCTTCTTTTCAATCTTCTATCAGAAAAATCTGTTTACTTTTAATATAACCTTGGGGTGATACTATTCTTAATTATACTGTGTCTTTATATTGTTATTACTATCCACGGTTTGTAGCCTTCGTGTTGTTATTGGACTTTATATTTTCTCTTATATTTTGGAGCTCTTTTCCTTTTTATTCTCTTCTCGACCTCTAGTAAAATGAGTAATGGTCCAGAATTCGTAAGTATGGAGTTTAGAATGAACTTAATGTTCTAAACAAGAAAGAACGTAAATGCACGATTTGATTTGTCAAATTACCTGAATCACTGAGAATAGAACTATCAAGAATATACTTTCTTGATATGTTCGGAAGTTAACCAGAATTAAAGAATTATGTAACATGACACATGATGATGTTATAATCTGTGAATCATCATGTTCCATTTAGAAACTCTAGCATGACTTACTGTAATATGATCACGTTGATCAAGTGTCATTATATTATACTAACTCATGCATCAGTTCTCAACACTACTTCAAAAGCATTCATAGTTTAACTTGAAAGTTTACAGAATATAGAAACTAATAGTTTCTTATATGATGTAACACTGGTAGCGCGAAGAGATAAATGATTTCAGATAAGAATATTTATGAAAATATCCTCAGAAATATCGAAGATATTTATGATGATATTTTGGAATTTCTAAGATCGAAGGTTGATGATGAAAAAAATTTTCCGCAAGATTTTAACATGACTTCAGAGCAAGATATTCTCTAAAGATTTCATCTGATCCAGAATTACCTGAATTCTTTGAATATAGGGTTTGGTCCTTGTATTTGTCCTTGGTTTCCTTCATGGTTAGCTCAATCCGTTTTTCAGTACCAAATTTTCTATCGAGCGCTCCCAACACTCCATTCTTTAACCTCAAACTCGTGGCCATTTAGACCATCTACAATTTTACTGTTTCGTCTGCATTTAATACAGCCATATCTGAATCGTCGGTTATCAATTCGAGAGGTTTCAAGGGAATTGTGTTTTTTAGATGATTAAGCGCTAATTTTTGGTAATTGGTATGACAATTCTCGTTATAAGGTGCGGATGAGTTTAATGGATAAATATAGTGATTTGTCGGAGAGATTCAAGTCAAGGAGCATCGAGGTTGCTGGTACGTCTGCTGGTGATGTGGTGGAATATAAAAGGTTTTCCGATAACAATAAAAGAGTACGCTTATATATCAAGGTTATAATAAGGTTGTTTCAAACGAAAAGTCGAAGTTGACTTGCTGGAGTTGTGACAAAATTGGCTAATTTGGAGAGGGATTGTAAAGTTATTTTCGATAATAAAAACGCCAAAGGACATATCACATATACGGGTTAAACGTTTACTCAGGTTCCGAGTGTTTTCAGGTGCATATCTATATGCATCAATCTTTTCTTTCGTTGATGAAGTGCGGTTGGTTCATCCTCTCGATTGAGGTGTTTTCAAGAATCATGAAAGGTTTGAACGCATATTGTAATCATCAAGATATAAATGAGGTTTAAGATGAAATCAAGTGGCAAACTTGAAGAATTGTTTAGTTTCATATGTTACAATCAATGTTTTAATTCATTTTAATTGTCCAATATTGGTAGTCCACAGTTGATAGTCCACAGTTAGCAGTTCAATAATTTATAAAGTTCGAATTAATTAATATGTATCGTGACCCGTGTACATATCTCAGACTCGATCACAACTCAAAGTATATATATTATTATAGAATCAACCTCAACCCTGTATAGAGAACTCAATCATTACTGCATATAGAGTGTCTATGGTTATTCCAAATAATATATATATATATGCGTCGATATGATATGTCAAAACCTTGTATACGTGTCCCGATATTTAAAGTGCGTAAAATAAATAACAGAAATTAACTGACGATAAATAAAATTGCAAGAATTAAAATTGCGATAATTAAAATGCGATAAATAAATTGCGATAAATAAATTGCGATAAATAAAATGTAATCAGTTAGCTAGGAACAGTTAGCTAGGAACAGTTAGTGTGAATTCTTAACAAAATTTCTCATAATTAATTTGTTTGTTTCTAACAAATTTTATTTTGTTCAATGTTTTCTTCATTATGCCACTTGTTGGATTCTGATAGGTCAAAATCCAAATATAAAATTGAATGAAAATGATTATTCTGTGGTGAGCGGATACGTATATCAGTGGTTGTAAGTAGGATAGTAAATGACTGTTGAATCAGATTCAAAGAATGTACAATGTAACTTATTAATGTGAAATCTAAATATTCCTCGGGTATTACCTACCCATTAAAATATTTTCACCATTAATGGTTTGTGCAAAAGAATTTTTAATTACAATCTTTATGAAAACATATATACATATATATTTTCTTCAGATGTAAGCATTGATTTAATGAGTCAATATGATATTAAACTCATTTGATTTTCCGTTAGAACAAGAATATATAATCTCTAAAACATTTGAGATTACATAATCGCCATGTCGAACGAAGATAAATGATGTAGAATGTCATGTAGAACGATGATTATACTCAAGGTACAGAATGAGATGTCGAAGCTGGTGACGCGGATGTTGTTGTTGGTGGTACTAGTGCTGTCGGTGCTGAGGCTGGTGATGTTACTGGTGTTGGTGATACTGCTGATGCTTGCAAATTGTGTACCGTGCTCTCTAAAGTTAACACTCGATCTCGGAGTTCTTTAACTTCTTCTACTAACCCTGGTTGGTTATCAGTGTGAGGTAGAGGTCGAATATCTTCTCTAGTTCCGTTAATGGTAGCTTCAAGACGAAAAATTCTTGCAAAAAGGGTATAAACGGTGTTGCGAACGGGTTCGCTGGTGAGCGGGTCAAGTACTCCAAGGTTAGGTGGTAGATTTGATTCATGATATGGAGTACCTTCTTCCCTTCTCTATTGGGTTAGTATGTCGCGAACCCACCCCCATTTTATCCAGTAATCACGGTAGTTGATTGGTTGGTGTGCTCCTGTCACGCTGTCTTCGGAGTCAGAGGAACGTGGTCGATTTGTAGAGGTCATCTTACGCGATCTCAGGAAAGATTTTTGGTATGAAGAGTTTAGTGACAGCAATTGATAGTTGGATGGTATTCTCAATGCATAATTTACATAGATATATATAGTACCAAGATCCCTTAAATTAAGGAGAAATTTACGAGAGATATCAGGCAAGGTCTACAGTAACAGATACGCTAAGATATGAATTTTGTCTATACACTAGTCATGCAGTCAAAACAGTAAAATGTGTCTAGAATAAGAATAATGAGCAAGTAATTTCCTAAGGATGATAAGCAGATGATTTTCGACAAAAATGATAAGCAAAACTTTTGACATGCAGACACGATCGAAGTCCAGACTCACTAATGCATCCTAACGACTATCAGTTAGACACACTAATGCAAGACCTGGTTCGCTAAGACCAACGCTCTGATACCAACTGTAAAGACCCGTCCTAATCCATCTGGACAAAGTCCATATCGATTACAAACGATTCTCAATAGTTGATTACATCGCGAGGTACTTGACCGCTATATGATACATTTTACAAACATTGCATTCGTTTTTTAAAAGACAATCTTTCATTACATCGAAAGTTGACGGCATGCATACCATTTTATAATATATCTAACTATAATTGACTTAATAATAATCTTGATGAACTCAACGACTCGAATGCAACGTCTTTTGAAATATGTCATGAATGACTCCAAATAATATCTTTAAAATGAGCAATTTCACAGTGGAAGACTTCTTTCATACCTGAGAATAAACATGCTTTAAAGTGTCAACCAAAAGATTGGTGAGTTCATTAGTTTAACATAAATAATCATTTCCATCATTTTAATAGACCACAAGATTTTCATTTCTCATAAATATACGTCCCATGCATAGAGACAAAAATATCATTCATATGGATTGAACACCTGGTAACCGACATTCACAATATGCATATAAGAATATCTCCATCATTCCGGGATCCTCCTTCAGACATGATATAAATTTCGAAGTACTAAAGCATCCGGTACTTTGGATGGGGCTTGTTGGGCCCAATAGATCTATCTTTAGTATTCACGTCAATTAGGGTATCTGTTCCCTAATTCTTAGATTACCAGAATAAAAAGGGGCATATTCGGTTTAATAATCCAACCATAGAATGTAGTTTCGATCACTTGTGTCTATTTCGTAAAGCATTTATAAAAGCAGCGCATGTATTCTCAGTCCCAAAAATATATATTGCCAAAAGCATTTAAAATGGGAGCAAATGAAACTCACGCACATAAATATTGTAAAACAGTTAATAAAGCATTTGCATGTATTCTCAGCTCAAAAATATAATGAGTAAAAAGGGAGCAAATGAAACTCACCTAATGTATTTTGTAGTAAAAATACATATGACGATAATGAACAATGCAGGGTTGGCCTCGGATTCACGAACCTATATCATTTGTATATTTATTAATATTCATAGTTGTAATTGAACACACACATATATATATATATTTCATTTGTTTATCAAACAGTAGTTCTAATTATACTAAGTTAATATTAGTAAAATTAATGACAATAACGTTAATAATATTCTTATGTAAATAATAACTCTATTAGTAATAATAACAATGATATTAATAATAATACTTGTAACAATATTAATCTTACTGTTTATGATAGTTATGATATTAATGATTTAATAATGATAATAATAATAATAACTTAAAAAAATGATAGTATTAATAATAATGTTGATATTGTTAATAATGTTACATTTGTTTAATAAAAATAATAATAATACTATTAGTTACAAAAATGATCCTAATACTAATATTAATGAGATTAATGATAACTTGTATTATTTTCATAATAATAATAATCCTAATCATAATCATAATAATAATAATAATATTTATTCTATTAATAATAACTAAGTTAATGGTAATATTTAGGATAATGATAATAATAACTAAATTAAATAATAATACTAATTATTAATAATGCTAATTAACAATAATAATAATATTAATTCCAATATTTCATGATAATAATAATAACAATAACGATAAATGTAATAATAATATCAAGAATAATAATAATAATCAATTTATACCTTACCAATAAAAGAGATAAACTGCCTGGGATGGGACTCGAACCCGTGACCTCTCGCTCCAAAAATACACCCTCAACCACTTAAATATCATGATTTTCTGCTGTAAAACCCGAATTAAATGATATATAACCCGTTTTTATTTGTTAACTAAAGTTTAGTCCATTAATAGCCCAACAGACACCTTAGACTTCAGCCCAACTTCGGCCCAATAGAAACACACTTCTTAAGGAAGCTTTTAAATAACAAAAAAAAATAACTTGCAGGCCACTGGTTTCGAACTTACAACCTCTCATTGAACACAAACATCCTTATACCGTTGAACCACTAGCTACTTTCTGTTTTTTAAATCGCGTTTTAATTTATTTAACTTATCAATGTTATTTCCTTCTTCTAACCCATTTAACATCTTCATCATCTTTATTTATAATCTTCATAAACCTCCATCATCATCATCTATTATCCTAATCATAATCATTATCATTTAATCATTATCGTTTACCCTCTATTCGTGATTATCACCATCATCAATCCATCATCAATATCTCTGCATCGTACAACAACTTTGGTCTTCATTTCATCATCATTTTTGTCATCATTTATCATTATTGTTATTGTAGCAGTAACAAAAACGTAGCAGTAATAACATGCTGTTTGTGAGGGTGATTTGTTCACGATTAACATTAAGAGAGAGAGAGTGAGAGAAGACTGAGAAAGGTGACGGTGGAGGTGGGTTTGTGGTGGTTTCACGGTGACCGATGGGGTGGCGATGATTATTGTTCGAAAAATAATAAGATAACAAAAGTGGTGGTTCTCTAAGCCAACGAACTAAATAATAAAAGGAAAAAAAAATGGTGGTGGATGGCGATGGTCCCGGTGGTTAGTGTGGTGACGGGGTTGGAGTGGAAGTGGTGTTGATTATTTTGAATAGATTAAAAACAAAAGTAGAAACATGGAGGTAGCAACATAGCTGTGGTGGTTGGCGATCAAAAAGAAACAGGAAACAAGTGGGTTTGAAATTTTGGTTTGACATGGTAGTTGTTTATGGTTGTTACGGTGGTTTACGGTGGCGGTTCTCATGGGTTCCAAGGTGACGGGCGTGGGTGTCATGGGAAGGTGGCTCGATGGTTCACTGTGGTGGCTTGGTTCTTGAACCAAAACAGAAATAAAATTGTAGCCGGGAGTTTTGTGAGTAAAAGAAGTGAACTTTTGTTTCAAAGATATAGAAAAAGAGAAAGATGTCTTGTTAACTTTCTGCATATACGAAGTAATATATAATTGGTGGGGATTTAATATCTCTCTCCCCATATGCATATGAATATGTTTGTCTATATATATATAAAAAAATGGTTTCTTTATAATTGAGTGATGGATTCACGTGAAGATAGAGAACCCGAATAGTTACATCTTGCAAGTTGGTATAATATATATAAAATAAAGTATCAATAATTAATAATATTAATATTAATATATATAATAAAGTAGACTAATGATAATGAAATGAAACACAACGAGTAGTTAGCCATCGGACTTTTGTCCTTTCTTCAATCGACATCCCAGTTTTATGGATATTATTTCGTGTCCATTGCTAAATAGTTAATATATAAAAGTGTCCCTAAAAATCCCAAATTTTTAGATCAAATATATTTAATTATTTCACTCATTAACTGTTTGAAACCTGATCAAAAAGGTTCGAGAATTATTTATTTTCTGTTTCAATTTATATGTATGGGGTACTAATATTCAAACTTAAAAAGGTAAAAATATATTTAACAAAACTAAGATCTTCGAAATCAATTTACAGTTCAACTTTTATTTCAATCCATCATGAACATGTACTATATCTATATTAAAACTAACAAAATGTCAACCGAGTGTTACTGACATTTACTAATTAAGCTCGAAATCATTTATTTTTAATATATTCACATTCTATATATAAACAGTTTTAAAATATCAAGTTTAATTACTAAAACAAATATATTATATATTTTTAAACAAATAGATTTAATATAACTTTATATATTTACAAGTAATATTTATATACATAATTATATATATCTATATATTTATAAATATAGTTTCAATTACATCGCATATTATTTTACATATTTAATTCTAACAGTTTAATCATATATTATTTCAATAATATCTATATGCATCTATTTATATAGTTGTTCGTGAATCGTCGGGAATAGTTGAAGGGTAATTGATTACATGAACACAATTCAAAGTTTTTGAAAACATCAACATTACAGACTTTGCTTATCGTGTCAAAACTATATAAAGATTAAGTTTAAATTTGGTCGGAAATTCCCGGGTCATCACACAATCCATCCAAACATTACTGCTGCTACCAAAAGAATAATACCAGAGAACAATATCATAATAAACAACACGTATTAAAAACGGAACCAACGAACAGTTTGCATTCGTATACATCTACAGAAAAAGACGTCTATAAAAGCATCTAAAACTGCATACAATGTATGTGTATAATTATATGTTTACCTGGCTCAAACGAAAGTTGGCGTTTTGCTGGTGCATCGGGTACTTTTTGTGTAGTAGCGATTGAGGAACTTGTTGAGGTTGAGGTTACTCCTGTATGATTTTGCATTCGTTAGTAAATGGTTTTGAAAAGTGGCAGTTGACTCAAGTGCTTACCTTGTTCTCATTGCAAATTAACCAACACATGAGGCATAAGTTTGTCATGTTATTGCACCAACTATACTAAGTTACCGGCAAAAGAAAGAAACAAAATTCACCTGCACCCATTACATATATCCAAGTGTCAAGGACTATGGAACTGTTTCAGTCTTGCATAGTTTCTTCAATTCGTTCAGATTCTTCCTAGAAATTATTTGAAAGATTCTTGACGTAAAGTGTAAATCGTGTCAAGAGATGTTACATATAGCTAGTAAAGTAACTCTATAACCTGAACTATTTCTAAAATAATAAACTACTAAAAGGCATAATAATCATAAAAAGCTCCTACCGTAAAAATTGGTTATATGGTTCCAAATTGACATGTGCATTCACATACACTTCAGTAAATTTCTAAGTGTTAAACTCATACGATTGCACCCTTATAGCTAATATTTTTATTAGACTGTTAGGGATGAACCATAGCCCAAAGCCCAGTGCAACTCATTTATTAGTATAAAAACACATTTATCACATACATATATCTCTATCCATAAATTTTGACAGTTATAGAGGGTTTCTTTATTAGTCAGAGAAGTATTAATAGGAATTAATACAGAATGAAGCTCAAGATAAATAGATGTCAACTATAGAAATCTTGATATCCTGTGTTTAGGCAATCAAAAATTACGTAGTTACTGAATAAGATAGTTTTGACTCTTCAAGTTGCTCTTGTTGAGTTATCTTTGACTTGTCTTAAGAGTGACAAAGCTTTTTACGAATCATATTGTTGACCATAACGCACCCAGTGTACCATATCCTATAGCTTGAGCTAAGGCTACAGGGATTATGTTGCGTACATGAAATGCTGTGAAATCATAAGCATAAGTTGTTTGTCATGCTATTGAAAACTTACTACTGCTTCTATGTAATTGACATTTCTTCAAAAGTAGTTTCATCAATAGCATCAGTCAACAGATGATTTCAAACTTTAGTCAGTCATATGAGTCAACTTTTTTATTATTCATATATCTTAAAAAGCCTACTTGATATTTTTATATAAAGAGTTTTACTCACTAAAGTTAGATTCAATAGCTTTATGAAGAATGTTTAAATTACATATGTAATATGTCTACATATATAATAAGTACATCAAATTCCTTTCACCAAAAAAAAAAAAAAAAAAAAAAGCGAAGCAAACCAAACCCTTAACGACAAATAGTGAAATTCCCTAAAATTGCCTTGCACATTCATTCTATTATCCTAATTTAGTCACTTGCAGATATAACCTAAAAATCAATCAATCAATTATCATTTTTTTAGTAATAGAGGATGGAAAATTCTCATCAGGTATGATTACTTCTTCTTTCTTTTTTAGGCTTTTTCCTGTTTATCAGCTCATCTTTGCATAAAATATGATACAATTAAAACCCTAATTAAACTCAAATTCCATTAGATCGTATATATTAAATATATTAAATATATAAATAGAGAATTAAAAGCAAAAATATCATTAGTAATGAATGAACGAAAGTGTTTTGGTACCTTCAAATTCTTTGATGTGCTTCAAAGTTGGTGCTATGCCATTAAATTAAATCTATTTTTAAGGGCTTGCTGGCTAGTAAAGAAATCGAGATTGACAAATATACATTACCTAGTTACTATCATCAATAATTAGAGCGAAATATTTGGGTTACAGGCGGAGGAGCCAACGTAGCTTGCGCTGACGATGTCGATGAAGGTGATGGTGGTTATGACAGAGTCCATTATAGATTTATAGGCGGGGAACGTGACGGTGGATGTGGCGGTGATGGTGACGACGGTAAGGAGATTATTGACGGTGGTCTTGGAGGCAGAGGTTAGTGGCGATGGTGCCGATAGTGGCGATGGTTATGAGTGAGGAAGAAGATGGATACGATTTACAGAGTAATGGGAAAAATGGAGAAATCGTGAGAAGGATCTAGAGGAATTCACTGGTGGATAAGTATGAAGAAAACTTGAATAATAAATATCTATTATTGTAAAAAGACAAAAATACCCTTACTGTTGATGAACAGTAATTGGGATTTGCTCAATTGTAATATTATTAATTAGTATTATTATTAATACTTTTATTAATTAATAATTAATAATATCAATTATATAAAAGACTTAAACTAAGACATGTAACTGATTTTTGTTGGTATCTATATGTTTATTATTCTCCTGATTAAACTCGAGGTACCTTTTGTCTATAATTCAATAAATGTCGGTTTCAAAAATCAATTAGGATCAAATGTGACTGTTAAATCATGTACTTGATAATACTATATGAGTTACCTACTGCCATTTGAGAATCAAAAAAAAAAAAAAACAACAAAATAAAAAAAAATACAGTTCGATAGCTCGTAACCTCTGCACATCCACTTTTTAGCCAAAACTCAAATTTGAACCAATCTTCAAAAAGTAATAACGCCAAGTTGTTAGGCTTCTGTTACTCAAACTATCTGCAAATTATCAAATTTCAATTTTCTATATCGAGTTCCAATTTTTGAGTCAAACATAATTCTTAAAAAGTCAACCAATCTGTTCTTGATGAAATTCGAGTTTGATTTTACGTTTTAAGTCAAATTGTTGATTCAGTTAGTTTCTAGGAAGGAAGTGCAAACTTTTTCATGTTAGAAGTTTTATCTAAAACAAACTGTAAATCAAATTTTGAGTTTTGGGTTTTGAAGGTATCGTGAATGATACAGTAGGTTTCTTTTAATTTTTTTTATTTAAACGAACCAATATTCGATGCAGATGTATTACAACTTAAATTCAAACCTTATTTTAAACAAAAATTGGGTATTTGATTGAGTGTGGGATTTTTTCTAGTCGATTATTCAATCTGAGAAGAAGAGAAGTAATATAATCAGAAAAGAACAAGTTATATAAGTTGGGTATCTGTTCAAATCAGAAAGATGTGGTCAGATCAGTTGGTTAGGGATATGGCGTGTGAGCGAGAGGTCTCGGGTTCGAGCCCTGCTCACGACATTTTTTTTAGGGCTTTCTAAAGGTAGTCTTCTATATCAAACTATTATAAATATTGTTATTATTGTTATTATGATTATTATTAATTGTTATGAATATTATGATGATTATTTTTATTATTATTATTATCATTATGTATTAGAATTATAATCGTTATTAGTATTGTTATTATTAAATATTATGAACATTAGTTATTATTATTATTGTTACTAATACAAAGTATTAGTTACCCTTTATTATAATTATTATTATCATAACTCTAGTTACAATTATGATTATTATTATGATTATTGTTATTACTAATATTAATATCATTATAAGTAATATTATTAAGTAGTATGATTATTAATAATATCTTTATCAATAAGATTTCTATTATTATTATAAGTTTTATTATTATTATTATAGTTATTATTATATTATTACTATCAGTATTATTACCGTTATCATTAATACAAGAAGTATCATTATTATTAACATTATAAGTATCATTAAAATTATCAATTTATATAAAATTTTCATAATTAATATTATTATCAAATCTAATAGTATTATTACCCTTACTTTAATATTTTCATAAAGTTAACTAACAAATGATATCCAGATAACAATATACTTAGTACACATCATAAAACTATATTAATATCTTATTTATTAAAACATATAAAATAAATATACTTAATAAGATATGTAGTCTATTAATATAAAAATTATATCACTAATAATAATGTATAGATTTGTCTGATTTCAAGTATATGTTTTAATATATATACCAATGATATAGGTTCGTGAATCCAAGGCCAACCCTGAATTGTTCAGTGGTTCAATGCCGTCATATCTATTTTTTACTACAAAATACAGTATTGTGAGTTTCATTACTCCCTTTTTAAATGTTTTTGCAATATATATTTTTGGGACTGAGAATACATGCGCTGTTTTTATAACTGTTTTACGAAATAGACACAAGTAATTGAAACTACATTATATGGTTGAATGATCGAAGCCGAATATGCCCCTTTTTGCTTGGTAGCCTAAGAATTAGTAAACCGATCTACTAATTGACGCGAATCCTAAAGATAGATCTATTGGGCCTAACAAACCCCATCCGTTGTAGCGGATGCTTTAGTACTTCGATGTTGTTTTATCATGTCTGATGGATGTCCCGGAATGATAGGGGATATTCTTATATGCATCTTGTTAATGTCGGTTACCAGGTGTTCAATCCATATGAATGATTTTTGTCTCTATGTATGGGACGTATATTTATGAGAAATGGAAATGAAAATCTTGTGGTCTATTAAAATGATGGAAATGATCGATTTTGATAAACTAATGAACTCACCAACCTTTTAGTTGACACTTTAAAGCATGTTTATTCTCAGGTACGAAAGAAATCTTCCGCTGTGCATTCGCTCATTTTAGAGATATTACTTGGAGTCATTCATGACATATTTCAAAAGACGTTGCATTCGAGTCGTTGAGTTTAACAAGATTATAATTAAGTCAATTATAGATTGGATATATTCTGAAATGGTATGCATGCCTGTCAACTTTCGATGTGATGAAAGTTTGTCTTTTAAAAACGAATGCAATATTTGTAAAATGTATCATATAGAGGTCAGAACCTTGCGATATAACTAAATGTAATGTATTCATCCAGATGGTTTAGGACGGGTCGTTATAGTTGGTATCAGAGCGGTGGTTTTAGCGAACCAGGTCTTGCATTAGTGTGTCTAACTGATAGTTGTTTAGATGCATTAGTGGGTCTGGACTTCGATCGTGTCTGCATGTCAAAAGTTTTGCTTATCATTTAGTGTCGAAAATTATTTGCTTATCATCCTTAAAGTCTAGACACGTCTTACTGCCTCTATTGCATAGACAGTGTATAGATAAATTCATATCTTAGCGTATCTGTTATTGTTACCTTTGCCTGGCAGCTTCCGTAGATTCCTCCGTAACTTATGGGATTTTAGTATTATATATGCATATGTAAATTATATATTGCAGGGTACTAATCTACATCCTATAATCTATTTCTTATCAAAAATCCTTCATCTGATCGTACGAGATGAATCCCTCGACCAGTTCAAATTCCTCTGATTCCGACAGCTATTCCGACATGAATGTTCACCTAAGCTCCGAAAGCAGCGTCACCAAAATGAATCTATCAATCAGCCATCCCCAATTCATCTGATGGGTTCGTAATCGACTTAATCAATGAAGACGAGAAGAGGGCGATCCTTTCCATCAACTAAATTCACCTCTTGGCGATGAACCTGAAGCACTTACCGGCGAACCTATCCGAAACACCATTTTCACCCTCATTTCCAGAGTATCTCGTCACGATTATATACTATCTCAGATTCTAGATCTTATTCATTCACTCGTCTGAACCGACAATCTTCCCAAATTAATAGCAGAAGTCAACTAGCTTCGCGCCCAAGTTATATCTTTGGAAAATATGGTGCAAAATTTACCAGCTTCAGCAACATCACCGGCACCAACATGACCATCAGTAACAGCACCAGTACCACCAACAACCCAAGTTCAAACATCACATGCCTCAACATCTCATTTTGTACCTCGAGCATAATCATCGTTCTACGTATCGTTCTACATCAATTATCTTCATTCTTCATGGTGATTATGTAATCTCTAATGTTTTAGAGATTATATATTCTTGTTCTAACATTAAATCAAATGAATCTAATATCATTTTGACTCATTAAATCCATGATTACATCTGAAGAAAATATATATGTATATATGTTGTGACACCGCTATTTTTTTTTATAATAAATACGTGGCGGAAGCATAATATTAATTAAATACGATATCGACATTTGTACAAACCGATGTCACGTATCATTTAAAACAATTTACATATTAACAGGAAGAGACGTAAATATATTCTGTTTTCAAAAGTACACGGTTCATATTCTAAAAGACCACATCAGAGTTAACCCTGCCAAACATAACATCATCATGCCCGTCTTCTCCCAAAAGCACTATCTACAAAAGCTAACAACCTGCAGGGAGGAGATGGAGGGGAATTAGCACGAAGCTAAGTGAGTACGACTAACTACAGACCATAGCATACATAAGTGTTATACTAATCATGTCACATAGTCTAACACACAAACATCACCCAAGTGCCGTCTACAGAGACTCTGGCGGCTCGGCCAAACCATTAACCACCAGCTGATCGGATTGGGGCTTACCAGAAGTTCCTCCACCACCGTATGTATATACATAATCCACACGCGACGGACGCGTCATTCACATATATATACACCACGGCTGTCTAGGCTACCACAGAGGAACCCAACCCGCAGGTTGATCTCTCCTACCGAGGCTACCACACAATAGGGACGCACTGGGCTCCAGCAGACAAGCATCAACTAACATGCAGTCATCACAACAACTAACTAACCACAATAATAAGTATATCTAACAAGCATGGCAATCATAATATAACATGCTTCTATATACTATATTCTCCAGTTAGTCCCACTCACCAATTACCAGCAACCAGCTCAGATAATCTACTACTGAGCGGCTTCCTTATCTTTTTCACCTGAATATAAAGCAAACCAAGTAAGTTATTGTCCATTAACATCAAATAACACAATATATAAATTTTTGTCAGAAAAAGTATCCGCTAAAAATTTTCTGTTTAACAATTATGCACTTTCAAAAGACTTTCAAAATTTACATCATAAACACCAAAATACAAACGGGAGGCATAACAGCTAGAAATCGACACTTAGTAAAATTTTCACTGTCAAAGACCATCGGTCGATGGTCCCATCCATCGGCCGATCGTCAACACACCATCGGTCGATGGTCTCCCCCAATCGGTCGATTGTCAAAATTACATCCGCTGGTCAGAAGTCATACACCATCGGTCGATGGTCTTGTCCACCGGCCGATCATCCCTCACCATCGATCGATGGTCAACGACCATCGGCCGAAGGTAGTTCATCAGCTGCAACAGCAGCAAAGTGACGGGTTTCACCCAAAATCGACCAGTTCTTGCTCTAAAGCTCGATTATGACCTCAAAACTGACCAAATCAAAGACACTATACATTTAGAAACATCAAACTACAAGATTTGGACTCAAACAACATCAAATCTAACCACTTTGACCTAAAATACACACTTTATAAAAACTAACACAAAAACCCCATTTTCTTGAAGATTAAAGCATGAAAACTTGTGATTCTTACCTTGAAAGAATCAGTGAATCACAAGGAACACAAAGATGTAAATGATTCGAGCTCTAAAACAAGGATTAGAAATTAGGGTTTGATGTAGGTGAGAAGATGAAGAACGGGTGTGTTTGGGAGTTTTCTAGAAATGGGAAGAAGAACACAGCCCACTAATCACTTAATTTAAGTTAATTTCCCACACTGTGCAACACACGGGTATTTATCAGTTATCTGATATCTTTCGTACAACATTTGGCAACCCAAACGAAGTCCAAATTAAATAAACAAACCTGTTCTGTGACCCTTGTCACAAACTGGTCCTAACCACATCATTATTTAATAATAAATATTAAATAAAAATAAAAGCATATAATAACGCAATACAAACTTAAGGGCAACCTAGTAATCTTACATCTAGGCCCGATTGAGGATGTTACAAATCTACCCCCTTAAGAAGATTTCGTCCTCGGAATCTGGTCAAGGTCAAACAACTGGGGATAGCGCGCCCTCATTAACTCCTCGGTTTCCCACGTCAAGTTAGAACCTAAACTGTGCCGCCATTCCACTAACACCATAGGAAACTATTTCTTTCTTAGCTTTGTGACTTTCTTATCCACTATTCTAACCGGCTCTTCTACTAACTTCTTAGTTAAATCAACTTTCAAATCCTTCAATGGAAGAATCTGACTTTCATCGTCTACTTTACACTTTCTTAAATAACAAACATTGAACGTGTTATGAATTCCTACTAACTCTGATGGAAGATCTAAAACAACAGTTTGATCACTCAAAATTTCTTTGATCGGAAATGGCCCAATAAACCTCGGTGCTAGTTTACCCCGTTTACCAAATCTGATCACCCCTTTCCATGGCGAAACTTTTAGATAAACACGATCACCTACATTAAATGTCACAGGACATCTGCGCGGATCAGCATACATCTTTTATCGGTCTTTGGCTGCTTTCAATTTCTCACGTTCAATTTCGACCTTTTCTGCGGTTATCTGAACAATTTCAGGACCTGCAAATTGTTTCTCACCTGCTTCTAACCAACATGTAGGAGTTCTGCATTTGCGACCATACAACATTTCATACGGCGGCATTCCGATACTCGAATGATACGAATTGTTGTAAGCAAACTCTATCAATGGAAGATGTGAATCCCAAGAACCACCATATTCTAAGACACATGCTCTCAACATGTCTTCTAATGTCTGAATTGTCCGTTCACTCTGACCGTCTGTCTGTGGATGATATGTTGTACTTAGATTCACACGTGTACCCAAATTCTGTTGTAAACTGTTCCAGAAGTTCGATACAAACCTAGTATCTCTATCGGAAACTATTGACAACGGTATACCATGTCGACTAACGATCTCTTTCAAGTACAATTCTGCCAAATCACTTAACGAAGCTGTTTCACGAGTAGCTAAAAAGTGAGCACTCTTTGTTAAACGATCTACTATCACCCAGATCATGTCGTGTCCTTTCTGGGTTCGGGGTAACTTGGTTACAAAATCCATCGTTATATGATCCCATTTCCACTTAGGAATTGCTAACTGTTTTAGAGATCCATACGGTTTCTGATGTTCTGCCTTAACTTGCGCACAAATATGACATTTTTCGACAAAATTCGCAACATCTGTCTTCATTGTCGGCCACCAATACAATGTTTTCAAGTCTCTATACATCTTTGTACTATCTGGATGTACTGATAATCTCGATTTATGCGCTTCAGTAAGGATTAAATCCCTCAAATCTCCAAGCATAAGCACCCAAATTCGATCTTTATAGGTCTTTAATCCTCTAGAATCATTGCATAGGTCAAATTTTCTTTTAGTCATTTGTTCAGTCTTTAGGATTTCGTCATTCAAAGCTACTAACTGAACGGTTTTCAATCGATCAATCAATTCTGAAACTATTTCAATTCTCATAAATCTAACATTTTTGATGGTTTTCTTGCGACTCAGAGCATCTGCGACCACATTTATTTTACCCGGATGGTACTTAATCTCACAATCGTAATCTTTAATCAATTCTAAACATCGACGTTGACGCATATTTAATTCTTTCTGCGAAAAAATATATTGAAGACTCTTATGATCTGTATAGATTTCACAATGTGTACCATACAAATAATGTCTCCAAAGCTTCAAAGCAAATACAACGGCAGTTAACTCTAAATCGCGAGTAGGGTAGTTTCGTTCATGATTCTTCAACTGTCGTGAAGCATACGCTATAACTTTATTTCTCTGCATCAAAACGCAACCCAAACCTGCACATGACGCATCGCAGTAGACCACAAAATCTTCTGTTCCCTCTGGTAAAGCTAAAACTGGCGCTTGACATAACAACTGTTTGAGAGTCTGAAAAGCCTTTTCTTGTTCATTAGTCCATCGAAAGGCTACATCTTTTCTAGTTAACTTATTCAACGGACCTGCTATTTTAGAGAAGTCTTTGATAAATCGGCGGTAATAACCTGCTAAACCCAGAAAACTCTTAATTTCTGTCGGCGTTTTCGGTGAGTTCCAATTCATTACGGCCTCTATCTTAGACTGATCTACTTTAATACCCTGTTCACAAATCACATGATCCAGAAACTGTACTTCCCGCATCCAAAATTCACACTTGGAGAACTTAGCGTACAACTGTTCCTGTTTCAGAAGCTCTAACACCAACCTCAGATGCGTAGCATGATCTTTTTCGGTTTTCGAATATATCAAGATATCATCTATGAAGACAATCACAAACTTATCAAGATACTGATGACACACCCTGTTCATGAGATCCATAAACACTGCTGGCACGTTTGTTAACCCAAATGGCATAACTAAAAACTCATAATGCCCATATCTAGTTCTAAACGCTGTTTTCAATATATCGTTCTCTGCAACACGTACCTGATGATACCCTGAACGCAAATCAATCTTTGAAAAGTAAGAAGCACCCTGTAACTGATCAAATAAATCATCTATTCTTGGTAACGGATACTTATTCTTGATTGTTCTCTTGTTTAAATCACGATAATCTATACACATACGAAGCGACCCATCTTTCTTTTTCACAAATAAAACAGGAGCACCCCACGGTGAAGAACTGGGTCGGATAATCCCCTTATCTAACAGTTCCTGAATCTGAGACATCATTTCTCGGATTTCTGACGGAGCTAATCTGTAAGGAGCTTTTGCAACTGGCGTAGCATCTGGAACCAAATCAATTTTATACTCTACTTCACGTACTGGAGGTAACCCTGGTAAATCATCTGGAAATACTTTGGGAAATTTTGACACAACGGGAATATCAGTCACCTGCTTCTTCTCTTTCTTAACATCAATCACGTAGGCTAAGAATGAATCACACCCTTTCGTTATTGCTTTCTGAGCTTTCATTAGAGAAACCATAGGAAAGTTAAATCCACTGCGCTCTCCCCTAGCTATCACTCGGGATCCGTCGGCCAAACGGAAAGAAATCATCTTCTTATCACACTTAATATTAGCCCTATTAGCTCTTAACCAATTCATGCCTATGACTACATCAAAGCTAGGTATAGGCATCAACAAACAGGTTAAAGGGAAGGAATGGCCGTCGATTTCGATGGTAACTCCAGACACAGATGATGTGCATGGAACCATTTTACCATCAGCTACTTCTACTCCCAAAGGCTCATCTAACATCCTAACAGGAAACTTCAACTTATCACAGAAGTCTAAGGACATAAAAGAAAGATTCGCTCCTGAATCAAACAACACAAGAGCTGGCAAGGAATTAACCAAGAACATATCGGTAATGACGTCATCGGTAGCGGTTGCAGCATCTACCGTCATCTGAAATGCCCTTGCCTCTGCTGTTGGAGGATTCTTTCTCTTCTGCCCGGCAGTAGAAGCAGAAGATCCCCCAGAAGTAACCGACCTCGCCCCTGACCCTGCCCCAGAACCGGATCTTGACGCAGATGGACAATTTGATGATCTATGCCCCTCTTGATGGCAACTCCAACAAACATTAGACTTAAAAGAACAAGCTGTTGATTGATGACCTAACACTCCACATTTCAAACATCTCCGGGTCATTGGAGAACACGGGCCGGTATGGGTTGACTTACAAACATTACACCACCCAGACTGACTTGAACCTGATCCACTAATACCAGACTTACTTTTCTGTTTAAACCCGCCTGACTTTTTACCACAAAAACCGAATTGCTTACTCGACTGCTGATTGGACTGTCCACCCGATTGACCTTCTGATTTACCCCCAAAAGATCCACTTCTCGAACTTTCTCTTTTCGCTGCCATTATATCACCTTCAGTAACTTTAGCCATCTCACGAGCCTGTGCCAAGGTTGTTGCAAATCTCACAACAGTTCTGTACTCTGGCTTAATCACTCGCATGAAATGCTGAATTTTGTCCTTTTCAGTCGGTACCCATTGTTGAACAAACCTTAACTTCGATGTGAAATCTCTGAAAACTTCATCAATCGTCATGCTTTCTGTCATCTTCATACTCAGAAACTCAGTTTTCAATCTCTCTATTTCGTACTCAGAACAATACTGCTCACGAACCTTAGCAGCAAATTGCTCCCAGGTAATCTGGCTGATCTGTTCTTTGGGTAAATATGCACTAATAGAATCCCACCATTCCATTGCTTCACCCTTGAGAAGTCTACTTGCAAACAGTACCATAGATTCAGGCTCACAGAAACATGCTTCCAACGCTTGCTCTACTTCTCTTAACCAATTGAGTGTCACTGTAGGGTTTGTGTGACCGCTGTACTCAGTAGGTTTACAGTCCAGAAACTGTTTATACGTACACTTCTTTCTTGTCTCGGGGACTTGAAATGGGTATATCATTTGATTTGGAATTGCCTGGTTAAACGGAAATGGCATTTGGAGGTTTTGATAGGTGTTTTGAGGAAAATGTGATTGGGAACTGCCACTGGCTTGATTATAAAAGTTAGGAGGAAAAGTTGTGTTTAACGCAGTGGTATTAGGGTTCCATTGCGCCCGTTCTTGTTCCAATTCCTTAATTTTCTCCTGAGCTTCAAGTAACCGACTTTGAAGTTCTATTACTTCTTGAGAGGTTTCTTCTTCTGAAGACACATGTCCATCTTCGTCAGGGGCTCTAAAAGTACCAGTTCCAGGGACAGTAGGGCCAGTAGCGGTTGCTTGATTATCTGCCATTACTGCACTACCACAACACTCACACCAAAGCTTAGTATAAACTCTGTTAGTACTAACAACTAACACTTATCCTGTCCTAATACTCACTTAACCCATCACCAGCATGTTATGTTTGACAGGACTCTACCAAGTTTGGGAACATGACATTTAAATCACAATGCACATGCTGCCAAACTCAGCTCTGATACCAACTTGTGACACCGCTATTTTTTTTAATAATAAATACGTGGCGGAAGCATAATATTAATTAAATACGATATCGACATTTGTACAAACCGATGTCACGTGTCATTTAAAACAATTTACATATTAACAGGAAGAAACGTAAATACATTCTGTTTTTAAAAGTACACGGTTCATATTCTAAAAGACCACATCAGAGTTAACCTTGTCAAACATAACATCATCATGCCCGTCTTCTCCCAAAAGCACTATCTACAAAAGCTAACAACCTGCACGGAGGAGATGGAGGGGAATTAACACGAAGCTAAGTGAGTACGACTAACTACAGACCATAGCATACATAAGTGTTATACTAATCATGTCACATAGTCTAACACACAAACATCACCCAAGTGCCGTCTACAGAGACTCTGGCGGCTCGGCCAAACCATTAACCACCAGCTGATCGGACTGGGGCTTACCAGAAGTTCCTCCACCACCATATGTATATACATAATCCACACGCGACGGACGCATCATTCACATATATATACACCACGGTTGTCTAGGCTACCACAGAGGAACCCAACCTGCAGGTTGATTTCTCCTACCGAGGCTACCACACAATAGGGACGCACTGGGCTCCAGCAGACAAGCATCAACTAACATGCAGTCATCACAACAACTAACTAACCACAAAAATAAGTATATCTAACAAGCATGGCAATCATAATATAACATGCTTCTATATACTATATTCTCCAGTTAGTCCCACTCACCAATTACCAGCAACCAGCTCAGATAATCTACTACTGAGCGGCTTCCTTATCTTTTTCACCTGAATATAAGGCAAACCAAGTAAGTTATTGTCCATTAACATCAAATAACACAATATATAAATTTTTGTCAGAAAAAGTATCCGCTAAAAATTTTCTGTTTAACACTTATGCACTTTCAAAAGACTTTCAAAATTTACATCATAAACACCAAAATACAAACGGGAGGCATAACAGCTAGAAATCGACACTTAGTAAAATTTTCACTGTCTAAGACCATCAGTCGATGGTCCCATCCATCGGCCGATCGTCAACACACCATCGGTCGATGGTCTCCCCCAATCGGTCGATTGTCAAAATTACATCCACTGGTCAGAAGTCATACACCATCGGTCGATGGTCTTGTCCACCGGCCGATCGTCCCTCACCATCGGTCGAAGGTCAACGACCATCGGCCGAAGGTAGTTCATCAGCTGCAACAGCAGCAAAGTGACGGGTTTCACCCAAAATCGACCAGTTCTTGCTCTAAAGCTCGATTATGACCTCAAAACTGACCAAATCAAAGACACTATACATTTAGAAACATCAACCCACAAGATTTGGACTCAAACAACATCAAATCTAACCACTTTGACCCAAAATACACACTTTATAAAAACTAACACAAAAACCCCATTTTCTTGAAGATTAAAGCATGAAAACTTGTGATTCTTACCTTGAAAGAATCAGTGAATCACAAGGAACACAAAGATGTAAATGATTCGAGCTCTAAAACAAGGATTAAAAATTAGGGTTTGATGTAGGTGAGAAGATGAAGAACGGGTGTGTTTGGGAGTTTTCTAGAAATGGGAAGAAGAACACAGCCCACTAATCACTTAATTTAGGTTAATTTCCCACACTGTGCAACACACGGGTATTTATCAGTTATCTGATATCTTTCGTACAACATTTGGCAACCCAAACGAAGTCCAAATTAAATAAACAAACCTGTTCTGTGACCCTTGTCACAAACTGGTCCTAACCACATCATTATTTAATAATAAATATTAAATAAAAATAAAAGCATATAATAACGCAATACAAACTTAAGGGCAACCTAGTAATCTTACATCTAGGCCCGATTGAGGATGTTACATATGTTTTCATAAAGATCGTAATTGAATATTCTTTTGTACAAACTGTTAATGGTGAAAATATTTTAACGGGTAGGTAATACCCGAGGAATATTTAGATTTCACATTAATAAGTTACACTGTACATTCTTTCAAATCTAATTCAACAGTCATTTACTATCCTATTTACAACCACCGATATACGTATCCGTTCACCGCAAAATAACCATTTTCATTCAATTTCATATTTGGATTTTGATCTATCAGAATCCAACAAGTGGCATAATGAAGAAAACATTGGACAAAATAAAATTTGTTAGAAACAAACGAATTAACTATGAGAAATTCTATTAAGAATCCACGCTAACAAAATCCTAGCTAACTGTTCCTAGCTAACTGTTAATTCCTAATCACATTTATTTATCGCAATTTAATTATCGCAATTTTAATTCTCGCAATTTTATTTATCGTCATTTAATTTATGTTATTTATTTTACGCACTTTATTTATGGTCATTTAAATACTGTTATTTACGCATTTTAAATATCGGGACACGTATACAAGGTTTTGACATATCATATCGACGCATCTATATATATTATTTGGAATAACCATAGACACTATATATGCAGTAATACTTGAGTTAGCTATACAGGGTTGAGGATGATTCTAGAATAATATATATACTTTGAGTTGTGATCTAGTCTGAGACATGTACACGGGTCACGATACGTATTAATTAATTCGAATATTATAAACTATATATGAATTATTGAATTAGTAACTGTGGACTGCTAACTGTGGACTACCAACATTGGACAATTAAAATGAATTAAAATATTGATTATAACATATGAAATTAAACAATTCTTCAAGTTTGCCACTTGATTTTATCTTGAACCTCATTTGTATCTTGACGATTATAATCTGCATTCAAACCTTTCATGATTCTTGAAAACACTGCAAATTGAGAGGATGAACCAACCGCACTTCATTTACGGGAAAAAAGATTGATGCATATAGTTATGCACCTGAAAGCACTCGGAACCTGAGCAAACGTTTAACACGTATCTGTTCTAGCTCCTTTGGCATTGTTATTTTCGAAAATAACAATTCAATTCTTTTTCAAATTAGCCAGTTTTGTCACAGCTCCAACAAGTCAACTTCGACTTTTCGTCTGAAACAACCTTATTATAACCTTGATATATATGTGTGCTCTTTTATTGTTACCGGGGAACCTTTTATATTCCACCATATTACCATCAGCGTTTAATCATCTAAAAACACAATTCTTTTGAAACCACCTCGGATTGATAACCGATGATTCAGATATGGTAGCATTAAATACAGAGGAAACAGTAAAATTGTAAATAGTCTTAACAGCCAGAAGTTTGATAATAAAGAATAGTATGTTGGAAAAGCTCAGAAAAGTTGGAACTGAAAAACGGATTGAGCTAACCACGAAGGAGACCAAGGAAAAATACAAGGACCATACTCTATATTCAAAGAATCCAGGTAATTCTGGATCCGTTGAAATCTTTAGAGAATATCTTGCTCCGAAGTCATGTTAAAATCTTGCGAAAAATCTTTCTTCATCAACCTTCGAATTTAGAAATTCCAAAATATCATCAAGAATATCTTCGATATTTCTGAGAATATTTTCATAGATATTCTTGTCCAAAATTATATACCTCTTCGTGCTATCTGTGTTACATCATAAAGAAAACTATTTTAGTTTCTAAAATTCTTTTAAAATTGAGTTTAAATTATGAATGATTTCTGGAGAAGTGTTGGGAATTGAAGCATGAGTTAGTATAATATAATGATGTCAGGCCAACGTGATTATATTACAGTAAGTCATGTTAAATTTCTAAGGGAATGTGATGATGGTTCACAGTAGACCATACCCTCATCATGAACCATGTTACGTGACTCTTTCATTCTATTCAACCTCTAAGCATATCAAAAACATAATTACTTGATAGTTCTATCTTTTTCGGTAATTCTGGTAATTTACCAAATCAAATCGTGCTATTACGTTCCTTCCTGCTTAGAACATTATGATCAATTGAAACTTCATACCTACGAATTCTGAACCATTATTCGCTTGACTTGAAGTCGGGAAGAGAAAACAAGAGCATGGAGCTCCGAAGTATAAAGTAAAATACAAAGCCGATCACAAACACAAAAATTACAAACCATGTATATCAATGCGGATAGCAACATAAATACATGGGAGAATGAAAAAACACTATAACACCAAGGTAATAGTAGAAGTTAACAGATTCCTCTGGTGGTAGATGAAAAAGGAGGAAGACAGAAGCGATTGTCAGAAGAAGGACAAGGATCAGTACTGGATTAAGCATTTTGACAATCTTTAGAAGTATGGATTAAGGAAGAAGGTATAGGAATGGTGAGAATAATAAAATAGAAGAGGTAAATTTATAATGGAAGCATCCGACAGAGCAATCGAGGCAGAAGACCGCATTTAATTAAAGAGATCTTAATTTTTCTTAATCCCTGACGAATCAAATCTTATATAGATAACGAATATTTTTTTTGAAATCCCTTGAATTCCGGAATTCAAACGTGACTACGTCAAAAGTACTACGAATCATAAATTCCTCATTTCACTCTTTTGTGACAGCTTCGCTTGCACGCTTCACAAAATCAAATCATTTTATCTATATTAATCAATGATGATAAAACTCTATTTATCAGCTCATATTCATCAGGAAAACATTTTTATTGTTAGCCATGATGATCCCACTCAAATTTCGGGACGAAATTTCTTTAACGGGTAGGTACTGTGACGACCCGAAAATTTCTGACCAAATTTAAACTAAATCTTTATATGATTTCGACACGATAAGCAAAGTTTGTAAGGTTGAGTCTCAAAAAGTTTGATAGTTTCATATATTCAATTGACCTTTGACTATGCTCGACGATTCACGAACAATTATTTGTAAACAACTATATATATATATATATATATATATATATATATATATATATATATATATATATATATATATATATATATATATAATTATAAATGTAAAATATTATACAAAATAAGTTGTTACTAAAATAAATCTATGTATAAACGATTTCTATAATAATTATTATCATATGTATATTGGAAAATATATATATATATATATATATATATATATATATATATATATATATATATATATATATATATATATATATATATATATATATAAAGTTATAGAAATTATATGTTGAAATTTATATTTAATAAAAGAAAATAATATATCAAGTAAATATATATATAAAACTTATAAATATAAGTAAATTATATTTAATATGCGAACACATATCATATAATGTATTTATATTAAAATCTATACAGAATAAACATATGTACCATATAATATATATGGTATAATTATAATATATAATGATAATATGATGAATGTAATTACAAATATGATTGTTATGTAGGGATTTAACAAGTTTGAAACTCTTAAAACCATTTAAGAATCATTATAAAACGGAAGCGTGAAATTACCAATTTAACTTGTTATCTTTAAACCAATTAAAGCTAAATCCCATCTTGGATCAAGTTGTGAAATAATGCTTACTAATTAACAAGAAAGGAAGAGTTTTATACCTCCTTAAAACAAGTTTAAGGGCTGCTATAAGTCGTGAAAGATGATGAAGAAGATGACCAAACAAAACACCAATACACCCTTGAGTCTTGCTTGACCTTGATCACCTTAAAACCTAAGCTTGAAACCCACTTTTCTGCCTTGAGATACTTCGAACAGCAGCTCCTAAAATCAGCAGAATGTTTGATGAAATTGATGAGTTTATAGCTTCTAACTTGAAGCCTCAAGTGTAGTATTCCCCAAGCTTTAATTACCAACACCACCCTTTGTATTGGTTAGGATTTTATGCACTTAAACTAGCTAGTTACCAAGCAAAAACTCTCTTCCTCTCCTCCCCAAATTCACGGCAGCAGCAGCCCAAAAGAATGAGAGAAAAATGATTCAACACATGTGCAAAAGAGGGAGTCAATGCTTGGTTATTAGAGGAAGGCATGCACTTGAGAAATGTGACATTAAAAGTCACAAAAGACTAGCATGGGGTGTCTCCTTGGAGACCCCAAAACCGTCCCATATATGTATGGTGTATCAAGATTTATATTTTATAAAACCTTGTAATATTAAGTCTTGTAAAGATATAAAACTTGATACATATATATATATATATATATATATATATATATATATATATATATATATGTCTTGTAAAGATTTAAAACTTGATATATATATATATATATATATATATATATATATATATATATATATATATATATATATGTCTTGTAAATATTTAAAACTTGATACATATATATATATATATATATATATATATATATATATATATATATACATATAACACCATGCATATAAGTTACTTATATCTTATAAACCTATTTATAAGGTATAACATAACATAATTATTTAAACCTATAAATAATTCAAGTTAAATTATCCAAATAATTTATCTCAAGTGATAATATTTTAGAAACCCGATTTTCTAAAGTTCAAGTGTCGCGTACTTATTTAACGATCCAACCGTTAAGATTAAATACTTGTAAAGTGTTGGTAAGCTTGTTATTTGGGTATGACCCGACTTGGATCATGACACATTAGCCACATTAATTTAATATGTCTCTCGGGCATACGAAATACCTTCATGTTATACTAATATCAATATTAATACTAATATTAATATTAAAATTTAGTGATAGTATTATTATTATTTTCAAAAGATAATATATGGAGATAAAAATATATACACATAAATTGTTATGATATTATTATTACAAATATTATTATCATTGCTATTATAATTAAAATTATTAATTAGTAGTATCATTATTAACTATTATTAGGTGAATCTTTCAATATATCCTTTGTCCTAGATGTCATGTTAAATCCAAGCGACACAGAGTGATCACTCTCTTCTAGATCTAACTTTATTAGGCCTTAGACATCTGACTCTCAACGAATAAGAGGGACGAATTCCATCTTGACTACATACGTCCTAAATATGTACCTTGCATTATGCCTGAGCTCTTCCTTGTGAACTACCATATTTCATAATAGCGAAGGAAAGAATCAAGGCACAATACCTGGTAAATATCCGAATCCAATACGTATCTCAGGTCAGAGGATACAATGATATTCGCCTTTACTCAAGATTACATGTGATCAACCACAAAGGCTCCATTTAGTAAATCTTGAGGGCGGGTCTTCCAATATTTGTATACTACAAATATCTATGAACCTTGGTTGCAACCTTGCCCCACATTCATCCCGTGAATGTATACCAATCCAAGTTCATAATAGTCTAAACCTCACACTTGCTCCCACAAATATGATCGACTACGGAATTTAGAATAATTACTTATTCATGGATAAAACATGCAAAATAGAAACATAACTCAAAATAAACTAATACCATAATTATATTAATGAGTTTGAACAATTTCGTTCCGTTACAATACTTAAAACAGATCATGACCAATCACTAGAATATCGAAGCCCTAATGCACAAACATGTCCTGCATGTTTTGATCCATGTAAGAGCTTCGTGAGAGGATCCGCTATATTAAGATCTGTGTGAACTTTGCGAATACATATCTTTCCCTTTTCAACTTCATCCCTTATGTAGTTGAATCTCCGCTCAATGTGACAGGTCTTTTGGTGAGCACGAGGTTCTTTGATTTGAGCAATCGCACCCTCGTTGTCACAAAAGATCTCAAGAGGGTCCTGAATGGAAGGGACTACTCCTAAGTCGTCGATGAATTTCTTCATCCATGCAGCTTCCTGAGCTGCCAATGATGCAGCGATGTACTCCGACTCTGTAGTGGATAATGCAATAACATCCTGTTTTGAACTCTTCCAAGAGACTGCACCTCCATTTAACATGAAGACATAACCGGATTGTGATCGAGAATCATCACGATTAGTTTAGAAACTCGCATCTACGTAACCTTTCACAGCGAGCTCCTCCTCACCAGACCCATATATTAGAAACATATCCTTAGTCCTCCTAAGGTATTTCAATATACTTTTAACAGCAATCCAATGACTGTTTCCTGGGTTATTCTGGTATCTGCTTGTCAGGCTAAGAGCGCATGACACATCCGGTCTAGTGCATATCATTGCATACATGATTGATCCAATGGCAGACGCATATGGGACTTTCTTCATTCTCTCTTGTTCATCTTTCGTGGTGGGGCACTGAGATGAACTAAGGAGTGTTCCTCTTTGAATAGGTACCAAACCTTTCTTAGAGTTCTCCATCTTGAACCTTTTCAAGATCTTTTCAATGTATGCACTTTGATTCAAACCTATCAGTTTCTTGGATCTATTCCTGTAGATCCCAATCCCCAAAACATATTGTGCTTCTCCAAGATCCTTAATGGAAAAGCATTTACTTAGCCAAGTTTTAACTCCTTGCATTGCCGGAACGTCATTTCCAAATAATAATATATCATCCACATATAATACAAGGAACATGATAGTGCTCCCACTAGCTTTCTTGTATACACAAGCTTCATCACCATTTTTAATGAAGCCAAATTTCTTGACCTCCTCATTAAAACGATGATTCCACATTCTAGATGCTTGTTTCAATCCGTATATTGACTTCTTTAACTTGCATACCTTCTTAGGATATTTCGGATCAACAAAACCTTCAGGCTGAACCATGTAGACATCTTCCTCAAGATGTCCGTTTAGGAAAGAAGTCTTGACATGCATTTGCCATATTTCATAATTAAAATGAGCAGCAATGGCAAGTAATATCCTAATTGACTTTAGCATTGCCACAGGCAAAAAAGTTTCATCATAGTCAACCCCTTGAGTTTGAGTGAAACCTTTTGCTATAAGTCTAGCTTTATATGTATCCAAGTTTCCATGTATGTCGGTTTTCATCTTGAAAAGCCATTTACAATCAACTAGCCTTGAGCCAGTAGGTTGTTCAACAAGTTCCCATACTTGGTTGTCATACATGGATTGCATCTCAGCGTTCATGGCTTCTTGCCATTTATCTTTATCAATCCTTGATAAAGCATCTTGGTAGTTTATTGGTTCATCCAAATCAACCACATAGCAACCATCCATGAGAAACCCATATCTCTCAGGTGGATTACTAATCCTACCAGATCTGCGAACGTCTTGTGTATTTTGATCATCCATTTGATTACTCTCAACATTTTCATGTTGAGTGCTAGTGTCAACCAATTGTGTATCATCTACTTGATCTTGAACCTCTTCAAGATCTATCTTCCTCTCACTATTTCCTTCCATTAGGAACTTAGTTTCAAGGAATTCAGCCTTTCGAGCAACAAATACATTTTGCTCGGTTTGATCATAGAAATAGTATCCCATATCATCCTTGGGATATCCTATGAAGATACACTTCGTGGATCGAGCATTCAACTTATTTGGGACGTAACGCTTAGGATAAGCTTCACATCCCCATACCTTTAAGTATGATAGAGACAGAGGTTTTCCAAACCACATCTCATGAGGAGTTCGTTCCACTTTCTTGGTTGGGGCCATATTTAAAATACGAGCCGCGGAGCATAGACAATAACCCCAAAACGATAGAGGTAACGAGCTTCTTGCCATCATAGATTGAACCATATCCATTAGGGTTCGGTTCCTCCTTTCAGAAACTCCATTAAGTTGGGGTGTTCCTGGTGGAGTAAGTTGTGAGATAATCCCACAACTCCTAAGATGATCTTGGAAAGCATCGCTTAGGTATTCACCTCCTCTATCGGTACGAAGTACCTTGATTGTCTTATTGAGTTGATTTTGTACTTCGCTTTGGTACTCTTTGAATGCTTCAAAAGTTTCATCCTTATGTCTTAACAAGTAGACATATCCGAAACGACTGAAGTCATCAATGAAAGTAACGAAGTATCTTTCACCATTCCTAGTTATGGGCTTAAAGGGTCCACATACATCCGAATGTATTAATCCCAATAAGTCCTTAGCCCTTTCAAAGGTCCCTTTGAAAGGTGCTTTAGTCATTTTGCCTTGTAAACAAGATTCACATACATCAAACGAGTCTAGTTCATTTGATTTCAAAAGGCCATTCTTTTGAAGTGTATGCATTCGATTCTTGTTTATTTGACCAAGGCGACAATGCCATAAGTAGGAATCACTCAAATCCCTTTTGAGTTTCTTGGTGCTAGATGATGTGTCATCATGAACCAATTCATAAATTCCATTTGAAGGCGAAGCCTTAAAATAGAATACATTATCTAAATAAACGTGTATATCATCATTAACAAAATTAAGATAAAAACCACATTGTTTTAAACGGGAAACTGAAATAATGTTTCGACATAAATCCGGTGCATACAAAACATTGTTCAAAATAAGTTCCAAACCACTTGGAAGCTTTAATACAAAGTCTCCTTGAGCCTTCACTTGCACTTTGGCTCCATTACCCATAAAGAGACTTAATGTTCCCTTTTGCTTGCTACTTCTTTTGAACCCCTGCAAAGTATTGCAAATGTGAGTTCCACATCCAGTGTCTAATACCCATGTATTAGAAGAAGTAATACTAAGCTCTATATATACCATATATATCTTACCTGAGGATTGCCCCGCATCCCTCTTTTCCTTCAACTCCTTAAGGTAGACCGGGCAGTTTCGTTTCCAGTGACCCATTTCACCGCAACCGAAACATGGGTCTTCCTTGGGGTTTGCTTGTCCGGCAACCTTTTGCTTCTTGTTCTTGTTTTTGGTTGGGGTAACCATCCTCCCCTTTCCCTTGCCTTGATGAGCGGGTCCTTTCCTCTTAGCCGCCTTTGGCTTAGAGGTGTTATTACCTTTGGACCCACCATCATTGATCATTAACACGGGTGAAGCCCTCTTACCCATGCTAGTTTCGGCCGTCCTTAACATGCCATGAAGTTCACCAATGGTCTTATCCATCCCATTCATATTGTAATTAATTACAAATTGGTCAAACCTCTTTGACAAGGAGTTTAGGATAAGATCGGTGGCTAGCTCATTAGATATGTTGAGATTAAGACGGTTTGCGCAATCAATAAGGCTTTTCATCTTGAGGACATAAGATGGGACGGATTGGGTGTCATCCATACGACATGCATGTAGCGCTCGAACCGTTTCGAAGTGCTCAACACGAGCTTGTTGAAGGAACATCTCCTTCAATTGCGTAATCATGTCATATGCACTATGATGTTCGAAATCCTTTTGGAGTTCGGGTATCATAGTCCCAAGCATTAGGCAAGCGACTTGCACCGAATCGGCGCAATACTTGTCATAATAAGCCATGCCCTCTAGATCTTCCTCATCCGGTTGGTCGGGAATAGGGTCCTCCAACACATACACTTTATCCTCAAGTTTGAGGACAATCCTAAGATTACGGAACCAATCCATAAAGTTCATATGGTTGAGTTTGTCTTTCTTGAGGAGAGACCTTAATGATAGGTTGTTTAGGTTAAGTGGTGCATTTTGCATGTTGTTGTTATTTGTGGCCATCTACAAAATTAACAAAGTTCATTTAAGTATCGATTTTAAATTTAATAAACAACATCCTTTTATAATTAATTGTCTTATTAAATATTAGAATCCAACGGTAAATCAAATTTCGGTTAGGTGACCTTTATCCCGTTATTTGATTTAGCTAGGTAGTCATTTATATGACAATTGCAACCCTTTTGCAACTTCTAAATTATGGGATCATGCAATCCTTTTGCATGGCATATTTATCCCATCAACGCCTATTTGTTCATCATGCTTTGGTGACCTTAAGTTCATGATTCCCAAATCAAGTTGTCCTACTTGTGTAAACATGTAAAATCAACATACAAGTGGTTAGGTGATCTTTATCCCACAAGCATGCGAATTTTACCTTAACCATATTAGTTAGTTCATAATGGTTAGGTGACCTTTATCCCATTATGAGTTCCCTACTATGTTCAAGTGTTCCCACAAAAGAATTGCGTTTAACTTGTTTACCTTGTTTTAGTTAAGGGATTTTAAGTTTTCATTAATTCTAGTTTGAGAAAACTTTTATGCCATACACCAACATGCATTTAGTGTATGGTACTTATGAAAAACCATTTTCATGTCTTGTAATTTGCCAATTACTTGATATAAACCATTTTATATATACGTGATCCTTTTCTTGTTCTTAATAACCATTTATTAAGGTCTTTAGTTGCTTTTAATTTAACCAATTAAATTGTCGTTTTGCATGTTATTAATACGTTTAATTTAACCAATTAAATTGTCATTTTGCTTGTTATTATCTTGTGATTAATTGTATCAACCAAACATACAATACAATAAACAAACAAACAACTACACATGCAAAACAAATATGTTCACAATCTAGCCATTTAGGTGGACATTTGTTTAGCCGAAAACAAATGTCACCGGGTTAAGGGGTAATAATACAAAGTAGGAGATTTCAAATCTCCCACTTAACCTTGCATCCATATGCTCCTTGTGTTCTTCAAGTTTTCATCATTTTGTATCTTCATTTTACAAAATATGTATCCTAATACATTTTTCTTTAGAAAATGAAAATATAACCTAATCTATTTTACATGCCAAATATAAATAAATTACATAACCAAATGAATGAATTAATACATGCCAAATAAATAATACAAATTAACCAAACATACAACCATAACATGCATTCAACACAAGGTCAAGGCTATGATTGTGAACATGAACATGCAACCAAATATGACCAAATGAAAGAGCCCAAAACCCACTTTTGGAACCCAAACAATTCGGCCTAACACATAAACCCACCCAAACCCATTGATTTTTGCAATCTACATTCATGCATGTTCATAGATTGCAAATATAGTGGGTTTAAAACAACATTACGAAGCATATTTCAACAACCTCGGCTTTAGATACCATTGTAGAGATTTAACAAGTTTGAAACTCTTAAAACCATTTAAGAATCATTATAAAACGGAAGCGTGAAATTACCAATTTAACTTGTTATCTTTAAACCAATTAAAGCTAAATCCCATCTTGGATCAAGTTGTGAAATAATGCTTACTAATTAACAAGAAAGGAAGAGTTTTATACCTCCTTAAAACAAGTTTAAGGGCTGCTATAAGTCGTGAAAGATGATGAAGAAGATGACCAAACAAAACACCAAAACACCCTTGAGTCTTGCTTGACCTTGATCACCTTAAAACCTAAGCTTGAAACCCACTTTTTTGCCTTGAGATACTTCGAACAGCAGCTCCTAAAATCAGCAGAATGTTTGATGAAATTGATGAGTTTATAGCTTCTAACTTGAAGCCTCAAGTGTAGTATACCCCAAGCTTTAATTACCAACACCACCCATTGTATTGGTTAGGATTTTATGCACTTAAACTAGCTAGTTACCAAGCAAAAACTCTCTTCCTCTCCTCCCCAAATTCACGGCAGCAGCAGCCCAAAAGAATGAGAGAAAAATGATTCAACAACATGTGCAAAAGAGGGAGTCAATGCTTGGTTATTAGAGGAAGGCATGCACTTGAGAAATGTAACATTAAAAGTCACAAAAGACTAGCATGGGGTGTCTCCTTGGAGACCCCAAAACCGTCCCATATATGTATGGTGTATCAAGATTTATATTTTATAAAACCTTGTAATATTAAGTCTTGTAAAGATATAAAACTTGATACATATATATATATATATATATATATATATATATATATATATATATATATATATATATATATATATATATATATATATATATATATATATATATATATATATATGTCTTGTAAAGATTTAAAACTTGATACATATATATATATATATATATATATATATATATATATATATATATATATATACATATAACACCATGCATATAAGTTACTTATATCTTATAAACCTATTTATAAGATATAACATAACATAATTATTTAAACCTATAAATAATTCAAGTTAAATTATCCAAATAATTTATCTCAAGTGATAATATTTTAGAAACCCGATTTTCTAAAGTTCAAGTGTCGCGTACTTATTTAACGATCCAACCGTTAAGATTAAATACTTGTAAAGTGTTGGTAAGCTTGTTATTTGGGTATGACCCGACTTGGATCATGACACATTAGCCACATTAATTTAATATGTCTCTCGGGCATACGAAATACCTTCATGTTATACTAATATCAATATTAATACTAATATTAATATTAAAATTTAGTGATAGTATTATTATTATTTTCAAAAGATAATATATGGAGATAAAAATATATACACATAAATTGTTATGATATTATTATTACAAATATTATTATCATTGCTATTATAATTAAAATTATTAATTAGTAGTATCATTATTACCTATTATTATTAATATATTTATTAGAATTATTGATATTATTATTATTATTATTATTATTATTATTATTATTATTATTATTATTATTATTAATACTTCTACTATTGTTTAGTATTATTAATAAAATTGTTATTAACTAGTATTATTATTAATACTTTTATTAATTAATAATTAATAATATTACTTATATAAAAGACTTAAACTAAGACATGTAACTGATTTTTGTTGGTATCTATCTGTTTATTATTCTCCTGATTAAACTCGAGGTACCTTTTGTCTATAATTCAATAAACGTCGGTTTCAAAAATCAATTAGGATCAAATGTGACTGTTAAATCATGTACTTGATAATACTATATGAGTTACCTACTGCCATTTGAGAATAAAAAAAACAACAAAATAAAAAAAAATACAGTTCGATAGCTCGTAATCTCTGCACATCCACTTTTTAGCCAAAACTCAAATTTGAACCAATCTTCAAAAAGTAATAACGCCAAGTTGTTAGGCTTCTATTACTCAAACTATCTACAAATTATCAAATTTCAATTTTCTATATCGAGTTCCAATTTTTGAGTCAAACATAATTCTTAAAAAGTCAACCAATCTGTTCTTGACAAAAATTTGAGTTTGATTTTACGTTTTAAGTCAAATTGCTGATTCAGTTAGTTTCTAGGAAGGAACTGCAAACTTTTTCATGTTAGAAGTTTTATCTAAAACAAACTGGAAATCAAATTTTGAGTTTTGGGTTTTGAAGGTTTCGTGAAAGATACAGTAGGTTTCTTTTAATTTTTTTATTTAAATGAACCAATATTCGATGCAGATGTATTACAACTTAAATTCAAACCTTATTTTAAACAAAAATTGGGTATTTAATTGAGTGTGGGATTTTTTCTAGTCGATTATTCAATTTGAGAAGAAGAGAAGTAATATAATCAGAAAAGAACGAGTTATATAATTTGAGTATCTGTTCAAATCAGAAAGATGTGGTCAGATCAGTTGGTTAGGGATATGGCGTGTGAGCGAGAGGTCTCGGGTTCGAGCCCTGCTCGCAACATTTTTTTTAGGGCTTTCTAAAGGTAGTCTTCTATATCAAACTATTATAAATATTATTATTGTTGTTATTATGATTATTATTAATTGTTATGAATATTATGATGACTATTATTATTATTATTATTATTATCATTATGTATTAGAATTATAATCGTTATTAGTATTATTATTATTAAATATTATGAACATTAGTTATTATTATTATTGTTACTAATACAAAGTATTAGTTACCCTTTATTATAATTATTATTATCATAACTCTAGTTACAATTATGATTATTATTATGATTATTGTTATTACTAATATTAATATCATTATAAGTAATATTATTAAGTAGTATGATTATTAATAATATCTTTATCAATAAGATTTCTATTATTATTATAAGTTTTATTATTATTATTATAGTTATTATTACTAATATCAGTATTATTACCGTTATCATTAATGCTAGAAGTATCATTATTATTAACATTATAAGTATCATTAAAATTATCAATTTATATTAAATTTTCATAATTTATATTATTATCAAATCTAATAGTATTATTACCCTTGCTTTAATATTTTCATAAAGTTAATTAACAAATGATATCCAGATAACAATATACTTAATAAAGACCGAAATTGTTTAACTAAGTTTGTTTATGAAACTGTCTAACTAAGTTTGTTTATGTATGATGTTGTTAAAAATGGTGTTGGGTGAGAAAGAAATGGTGGAATTGTGATTTTTAAAGCAAGTTAAAGTTCAGTACCAGCGACAGTACAGGGCTGTGCCGCGATCCCCTTCGCCGCGCCGCGCCCTTAGGTGTATTAGGAGGAATGTAAAACTGGTCTGAAACCCTTTGCATGGTCGCGTCGCTCCGCGACATATCACTGGGCAGGGTGGTCACCTTCTTTTAAAAAAAATTATCGTTTTAAGAGCGTTAAAAGTTGGTATCAGAGCAGTGGTTTAAGGGACTTAGATAATCCACTATAGGGATTATCTTATAACGACCCGTCCTAATCCATCTGGACGAATACATTACATTTGGTTACATCGCGAGGTTCTGACCTCTATATGATATATTTTACAAATATTGCATTCGTTTTTAAAAGACAAACTTTCATCACATCGATAGTTGAAAGGCATGCATACCATTTTAGAATATATCCAATCTATAATTGACTTAATTATAATCTTTTTGAACTCAATGACTCGAATGCAACGTCTTTTGAAATATTTCATGAATGACTCCAAGTAATATCTCTAAAATGAGCGAATGCACAGCGAGAGATTTCTTTCGTACCTGAGAATAAACATGCTTTAAAGTGTCAACCAAAAGGTTGGTGAGTTCATTAGTTTATCATAATCGATCATTTCCATCATTTTAATAGACCACAAGATTTTCATTTCCATTTCTCATAAATATATGTCCCATAAATAAAACATAGGGGTAAGCTTTCATGCTTAGTGAGTTATAGGTGAATAAAAGAACGCATATCGTTAATCATAAACAATGCATCACTTAACCTTTCCAACCCGAAGGTTGCTTACTTACTATCGGATCCGATTCTACTTCTTACCATAGACACAACTTACTAAGGTCAACCTAGTAATTGTGTCTAAGCTAAACATGGCCATAGGCATACGTATATGCCTAAGCTAACCTCAATTACATCACATATATACATAGGCACCCAAGGTGTCTAAGCTAAGTCATACCATAGACAAGATCATTAAGTAAGCTTAATGTCTTTGCCTAAGCTAATCATCACCCATAGATACAATTATTAGGCATGCCTAATAATTCTATCTAAGCTAACTTACTAGTACACTTAGTTATGGCCCTCTTGCACGGATGCAATCTGGGAACACTAAGCCACTCTTGACCCTCCCAATTTACCCTCTATAAACTCACCTTGGTTAAATGAGATTCCTTGGTTGCTTGAAGTTCCTTTGTCTTGATTAGCACCTATACATGAGCTAATCTCGTCATTAACATAATGCAAACGAATTTACATCTTTCAAATGCTTACAACACTTTCATACACTTACACATTTGAACTTAATCTTTCTTAATCCCCTTTTTACCTCATCATTCACATGAACATTCATATACTTAAAATTCTAACCTTTTCTTTTCACTTTTTCATTATAACAAACATTATCATACTAACATCATTTTCCTAAATACACAATTTATCTAGTTTAACTCTTACACACATGGACTTATCATTCTTAACAATAATTACTTATGACAATTTCAACAATTCAAAACATAAACTCTCTTTTCACAATATAGTTAAATCTCTTAATCATCTTCATTGAGGAATTTCATCAAACACCTAGTGTGCATGACTTGATTCTAGACTACTAAAAACACCAAATTCACCCTTTCCATTTCACACATTCAAATAGCAAGTTCATACATGAACTTACATCCAAACATCAATTAAAATTCATTTTTAATCATACAAATGTGCACACTCACTAAAATAACAACTTATAAACTTGAGATTCACATAAAAACATCCAATTTAGTGATACATAAGACTTAGGAGTTCATACCTTGACTTTGAGATTTATGAACCCTAATTGTGCACAATGAAGAAGAGATTGAAAGATTGCAACTTGCTATAATTCTAATGACCCGTCCTAATCCATCTGGACGAATACATTACATTTGGTTATATCGCGAGGTACTTAACCTCTATATGATACATTTTACAAACATTGCATTCGATTTTAAAAAGACAAACTTTCATTTCATTGAAAGTTGACGGCATGCATACCATTTCATAATATATCCAACTATAATTGACTTAATAATAATCTTGATGAACTCGACGACTCGAATGCAACGTCTTTTGAAATATGTCATAAATGACTCCAAGTAATGTCTCTAAAATGAGCAAATGCACAGCGAACGATTTCTTTCATACCTGAGAATAAACATGCTTTAAAGTGTCAACCAAAAGGTTGGTGAGTTCATTAGCTTATCATAACAATCATTTCCATCATTTTAATAGACAACAAGATTCTCATTTTTTTCATAAATAACATTACACTCGCAAGTGTATAAAATCCATTCGTATGATGAACACCTGGTAACCGACATTAACATAATGCATATAGAATATCCCCCGCATACTCACAAGTATGCTATATAACGGCAATCGCAATCACCTTTTAAATCGAAGTACTAAAGCATTTTAAATTCCAGAATGGGGTTTGTTACGCCCATAGATCTATCTTTAGGATTCGCGTCAATTAGGGGCCATTTCCCTAATTCTTAGGTTACCAGACTTGAAGGGGCGATATTCGGTATAGTAATCCAACCATACAATGTAGTTTCAAGTACTTGTGTCTATTTCGTCAAACATTTATAAAAGCAGTGCATGTATTCTTAGCCCAAAAAAATATATTGTAAAAGCATTTAAAAAGGGAGCAAATGAAACTCACTATACTGTATTTTGTAGTAAAAATACATATGACGGCATTGAACAAATGTAGAGTTGGCCTCGGATTCACGAACCTAAATCATTTATATATATATTAAAACATATAATCGTAATAGAGCAACTTTACTTATTATACCTTTAATTTATATATTATGTATGTTTAATTTGTGTATATATTCATAATTATTTATATAGTTATATTAATATATCTATATTTACATACTTACTTGTTTAATGTTATATTTAAAAATCGATAATTTGTTATTTGTAAGTATTTATATACATAATAATAGTAGGTTATATATATATATATATATATATATATATATATATATATATATATATATATATATATATATATATATATATATATATATATATATATATATATATATATATATATATATATATATATATAGTTATGTGAAATTTTAATATATTCATAGTATATGTAATAAGTATATTTTATGTACAAAATATTTATCTGTTTAAAAAGGTAGTTTTTGATATTAATGTTTTACAAGTGATAATAATAATAAGTTATATTAGTAATGATAATATTAATAATAATAATGATATTGTTATTAATGATACTTACATTAATAATAATCATAATAATCTTAATATTTATAACAATGATGTTAATACTAGTATTAATGAAAATAATAAGGTTAATTCCAATACTAATGTTAGTAATAATAATAGCAATACTTTTATCGGTCATTTTAATACTAATGATAATAATTTTAATAGTAATAACAATAATAATTATATTTTTAATATTAACTTTAATAGTCATGTTAAAAATAATATTAATAAGGGTGTTTAGACGATAATTCTAATACTAATAATAATAATAATAATACTTAGTAATAACAATAGTATTAATAACATTAATTATATTAGTGATGATAATAGTCGTATAATTAATATTAATAATAATAATAATTTACATCATAATAATAATTAATAACAAGGATAATAATAATCAATGACAATAATAATAATAATAATAATAATAATAATAATAATAATAATAATAATAATAATAATAATAATAATATTAATAATAATAATAATAATAATAATAATAATAATAATAATAATAATAATAATAATAATAATAATAATAATAATAATAATAATGAAACTACCTTCAATGAAATTTGGCCTAAAAAATACTGCCACTCCAGGGACTCGAACCCGCGACCTCTAGCACACCCGACACTCCCCCAAACCAACTGAGCTGCTGCTCATTTTCTGATTAAAACCACAATTAATTCTATTTAACCTGTTTTCTATTTCATCTTCTTCCTTTCAACCAATAAGTCGACCAGAGACTCATTAATCGTTCTTACAGTGAATAAAGGAAATAAATTTAGGCTTGCGATTTGCAAGAAACGGTTTTTGTGAAGAATGGAAAATAACAAAAACAATTCAAATCGAAACAAATTAGACTTTAACAGTTTTCCATGAACACGAAGAACATAAAATTTGATTTTAAATTTTGGACACGTTTAGGTGATGATTATAAAATGAATTACGTTTTAAATCACACATAGAAACTTTATGAACACTCAATTTTAGCAGAAATAACCTCTGTGACCTCAATTAAATCATAGAACACCCGTTTGACTTTTGAAGAACATAAGTTTGACTCTTGAATTCGAGTTCAATAAGAAGAATTCGAAATCCAAACTTTGCAGATAGTTTTAAAATGAAATTCCTAACTGATCTACTTTTATACATTTTGGAATTAGATTTGATTTCGAGATTATGATTTATAAAAGATGATACAGAGGTAATTGCTGTAATAGAGAAGAAAAAAAAATTGATCAAGAAAAAGAGAAATTTGGGTGATTGATAAAGGTATTGGGAGTCGACTGATCTAATACACCTAGATGAGGTGATTGATTTTGCCATATAGCAGCTGGGTGTTCGACCAGAAGTCACGAGCAGATAGTAAACAAAACAGAAAAAAATAAAATGAAGATGACAGATATCTGCTCCGCGTACAATCACTTTATATATATCTGTATTTACGTAATGTATATCTGTATCTGTATATTCATCTGTATTTATATATATTTATAAATATCAGTGTTTATATATCAGTATTTATTTTTATACATTACAATTACTCTTATTACATAATAAATATATCAATAATAATATTACTCATAATATTATAAATAATATTAATATAATAGTAATAACAATGATATTATTATTAATCATAATGGTAATAATAATTATAAAATTTATAACAACAATATTATTAATAATAAATATAATACTAGTTATAAGAATAACAACATGTCAATTATATTTTAACTTGTAATTATATATATATATATATATATATTTATATATATTACTGTATATATTACTGTATTTTAAATATATCTTTTTATATATAAATATCTGTATACAAATACGTATTATATTTAGTCTCCTTATTAAATATAACTATAATAATAATACTTCTTAATATTATAAATCATAATAATAACACTTTATAATAATGTAATGGTAATGATAATTATATTATTGATAGTAATAATAATTTATAATAATAATAATAATAACCCTTAATGATAATGGTAATAATAATATTTAATAATCAGAACAATCTATTTTTATAATACTATTGATAATGAGACTAGTAATAACAAATGATAAATATTAATATGATAATGATAATTTTAATTGATTTAACTAATAATAACGATAATAAAAATGATGATAATAATCTTATTACTAATGATAATGATAATATAACGATTATATTTAAACTTGTAATTAATTTGATGTAATATTTAATAAGTATGTAATATATATATTACACAATATCTTTTATCAAATATTGAATATTTATCAATTATATATATATATATATTACTATATATATACCATTACTTATATTCTTTTATATATATATATATATATATATATATATATATATATATATATATTGTTGAATTCAATTGCATATATGTAATTAATTGAGTTTATTGTTTACAACAACAGTTCGTGAATCGTCGGAGTTAGTCAACGGGTAATTGCATATATGAAATCAATTCAAAATTTTTAAACTCAACAATATAAACTTTGCTTATCGTGTCAATTTTGTATAAAGATTTAGTTTAAATTTGGTCGGAAATTTCTGGGTCGTCACAGTACCTACCCGTTAAAGAAATTTTGTTCCGAAATTTGAGTGAGGTGGTCATGGCTAACAATAAAAATGTTTTCATGATGAATATGATTCGATAAATAGAGTTTTATCATCATTGAATAATATGGATTAAACAATTCGATTTTGTGAAGAGTACGAGTGAAGCTATCACAAAATAGTGAAATGAAAAATAAGGATTCGTCATAACTTTGGACGTAGTCATGGTTGAATTTCGGAATTTAAAGAAAATCTTCAAAATCTATAAGATCTGATTCTTCGGGATTTATGGAAATTAAGATCTCTATAATTAAATGTGATCATCTGTCTCGATTACCTTGTCTGGTATTTTCACTATAAATGAAATTCTTCCGTTCCATTGCTTCCCACCACTCCCATTTTCTATATTTTAATTCATACTTTCAAATCATCAGTCAGTATGCTTCATCCAGTTTTAATTCTGGATATATTCCTGGCTTTCATATCGATCATTCTCCTTTTTCATCTACCACTGGAGGAATCTGTTTACTTCTACTTCGCTCCTGGGGTTATTGTGTTTATCATACTCCCGTGTCTTTATATTGCTATTCATATTAATGTACACGGTTTGTGATTTCTGTGTTGTTGTTGAGTTTTGTATCTTCCCTTATGTTTCGGAGCTCTTTGCTTTTTTATTCTCCTCTCGATCTCTAGTAAAACGAGCAACGATCCAGAATTCGTAAGTATGGAGTTTCAAATAAACTTAATGTTCTAAACAAGAAAGAATGTAATAGCACGATTTAATTTGTCAAATTACCTGAATCACTGAGAATAGAACTATCAAGAATATACTTTCTTGGTATGTTCAGAAGTTAAGCATAATGAAAGAGTTATGTAACATGACACATGATGACGTTATGATCTGTGAGTCATCACGTTCCATTAGAAACTCAGATGACTTACTGTAATATAATCATGTTGATCAAGTGTCATTATATTATACTAACTCATGTTTCAGTTCCCAACACTACTTCAAAAGCATTCTTATTTTAAACTCGAAGGTTTACAGAATATAGAAACTAAAACATTTTCATTTTATGATAATACACAGATAGCGCGGAGAGATAATTAATATTGGACGAGAATATTTATGAAGGTATCTTCAGAAATATTAAGGATATTAATAATGAAAGATACGATAATATCTTAGAATTTTTTTTTTTTTTTGAATCAAATTGTGATGAAGAAATTCATTCACGATGATTTAGAGCGATTAAGGAGCAAGGTATTCGTTTAAGATTTCATCAGAAACAGAATCATCAAGATTCTTTTATGTACAAGTTTAGTCCTTGTGATTTGTTGGAGAGATTTAAGCCAAAGGGCAACAAGGTTGCTGGTACGTCTGCTGGTAATATGGTGGAATATAAGAGATTCCCCTGTAACGATGATGAAAGGAAAACTTATATATCGAGGTTATAATAAGGTTAATTCGAATGAAAGTCGAAGTTGATTTGCTGGAGCTGTGACAAAATTGGCTATTTTAGAAAGGGATTGCAAAGTTATTTTCGGTAATAACAACGTCAAAGGAGCTAGCACAGATATGTGTTAAACGTCTATTCAGGTTCCAAGTGTTTTCAGGTGCATAACTATATGCATCAATCTTTTCTTCCATAGATGAAGTGCGGTTGGTTCATCCTCTCGATTGAGGTGTTTTCAAGAATCATGAAAGGTTTGAACGCAGATAGTAATCATCAAGATACAAATGAGGTTTAAGATGAAATCAAGTGGCAAACTTGAAGAATTGTTTAGTTTCATATATTATAATCAATATTTTAATTTATTTTAATTGTCCAATGTTATTAGTCCACAATCGATAGTCCACAGTTAACAGTCCAATAATTCATATATAGTGTAATATATAATATTCGAATTAATTAATACGTATCGTGACCCATGTACATGTCTCAGACTCGATCATAACTCAAAGTATATATATTATTATAGAATCAACCTCAACCCTGTATAGCTAACTCGATCATTACTGCATATAGAGTGTCTATGGTTATTCCAAATAATATATATAGATGCATCGATATGATATGTCAAAACATTGTATACGTGTCTCGATATTTAAAATGCGTAAATAACATTATTTAAATGACCATAAATAAAGTGCGTAAAATAAATAACAGAAATCAAATGACAATAAATAAAATTGAGAGAATATAAATTGCGATAAATAAACTGCGATAAATAAATTGCGATAATAAAATGTAATAAGAAATTAACAGTTAGCTAGGAATAGTTAGCTAGGATTTTGTTAGCGTGGATTCTTAACAAAATTTCTCATAGTTAATTTGTTTGTTTCTAACAAATTTTATTTTGTCCAATGTTTTCTTCATTATGCCACTTGTTAGATTTTGATAGGTAAAAATCCAAATATGAAGTTGAATGAAAATGGTTATTCTGCGGTGAACGGATACGTATATCGGTAGTTGTAAATAGGATAGTAAATGACTGTTGAATTAGATTTGAAAGAACATACAGTGTAACTTATTAATGTGAAATCTAAATATTCCTCAGGTATTACCTACCCGTTAAAATATTTTCACCATTAACAGTTTGTACAAAAGAATTTTTAATTACAACCTTTATGAAAACATATATACATATATATTTTCTTCAGATGTAATCATAGATTTAATGAGTTAATATGATATTAATCTCATTTGATTAACCGTTAGAACTAGAATACACAATCTCTAAAACATTAGAGATTACATACTTATCATGAAGAACGAAGATGTATAACATCATGTAGAACGATGATTATACTCGAGGTACAGAATAAGATGTTGAGGCATGTGATGTTGAAGCTTGGGTTATTGGTGGTACTGGTATTGATATTGGTGATACTGTTGGTGCCGGTGATGTTGTTGAAACTGGTACGTTTTGCACTATATTTTCCAAGGCTACAACTCGGGCGCGAAGCTCGTTGACTTCTTCTATTATACCAGGATGATTTTCGGTTCGGACGAGCAGATGAATGAGGTTTACGATCTGTGATAGTATATGATCGTGACGATATACTCTGGAAATGAGAGATAAAATGGTGTCTCGAATAGGTTTACCGGTAAACGCTTCAGGTTCATTGTCAAGAGGTGAATTCGGTTGGTGGAAGGGATCGCCTTCTTCGCGTCTCCATTGATTAAGTCGACTACGAACCCATCAGATGAATTGGGGATGGCTGATTGGATGATTCATTCTGGTGACGCTGCTTCCGGAGCTTAGGTGAACATCCATGTCGGAATAGTTGTCGGAATAACTATCGGAATAGCTATCGGAATCTGAGGGACTCGAACTGGTTGAGGGATTCATCTCATACGATCAGATGAAAGATTTTCGATATGAAATAGATTATAGGATGTAGATTAGTACCCTGCAATACACGATTTACATATGCATATATAGTACTAAAATCCCATAAGTTACGGAGGAATCTACGGAAGCTGTCAGGAAAGGTCTATAGTAATAGATCCGCTAAGATATGAATTTTGTCTATACACTATCGATGCACTAAATGCAGGAAGACGTGTCTAGACTTAAGATGATAAGCAGGTAATTTCCTAAGGATGATAAGTAGATGATTTTTGACATGAAATGATAAGCAAAACTTTTGACATGTAGACACGGTCGAAGTCCAGACTCACTAATGCATCTAAACAACTATCAGTTAGACACACTAATGCAAGACCTGGTTCGCTAAGACCACCGCTCTGATACCACCTCTAATATAGTTGGGGACAACCACCGTCCCACCCAGTGCCTTCCCAGATAACCGCCTGGTGACCACTGAGTGTACCTCAGATACTAATTTTAGGGCCTGCCTCTCGGCTACTGCCAACCCTCGTAAGGGATCGCAAGGAGTAAGAGTCAATGCTTCGTCACAGGTAACACTGTGAGAACCTCCTTTACGACTAACCCGCCACACATGGACGACGTTATACCAGCTCTGATACCACCTCTAATGACTCGTCCTAATCCATCTGGATGAATACATTACATTTGGTTACATCGCGAGGTACTTGACCTCTATATGATACATTTTACAAACATTGCATTCGATTTTAAAAAGACAAACTTTCATTTCATCGAAAGTTGATGGCATGCATACCATTTCATAATATATCCAACTATAATTGACTTAATAATAATCTTGATGAACTCGACGACTCGAATGCAACGTCTTTTGAAATATGTCATAAATGACTCCAAGTAATGTCTCTAAAATGAGCAAATGCACAGCGGAAGATTTCTTTCATACCTGAGAATAAACATGCTTTAAAGTGTCAACCAAAAGGTTGGTGAGTTCATTAGTTTATCATAACAATCATTTCCATCATTTTAATAGACCACAAGATTCTCATTTTTTTCATAAATAACATTACACTCGCAAGTGTATAAAATCCATTCGTATGATGAACACCTGGTAACCGACATTAACATAATGCATATAGAATATCCCCCGCATACTCGCAAGTATGCTATATAATGGCAATCGCAATCACCTTTTAAATCGAAGTACTAAAGCATTCTAAATTCCAGAATGGGATTTGTTAGGCCCATAGATCTATCTTTAGGATTCACGCCAATTAGGGGCCATTTCCCTAATTCTTAGGTTACCAGTCTTGAAGGGGCGATATTCGGTATAGTAATCCAACCATACAATGTAGTTTCAAGTATTTGTGTCTATTTCGTCAAACATTTATAAAAGCAGTGCATGTATTCTCAGCCCAAAAAAATATATTGTAAAAGCATTTAAAAAGGGAGCAAATGAAACTCACTATACTGTGTTTTGTAGTAAAAATACATATGACGGCATTGAACAAATGTAGATTTGGCCTCGGATTCACGAACCTAAATCATTTGTATATATATTAAAACATATAATCGTAATCGAGCAACTTTACTTATTATACCTTTAATTTATATATTATGTATGTTTAATTTGTGTATATATTAATAATTATTTATATAGTTATATTAATATATCTATATTTACATACTTACTTGTTTAATGTTATATTTAAAAATCGATAATTTGTTATTTGTAAGTATTTATATACATAATAATAGTAGGTTATATATATATATATATATATATATATATATATATATATATATATATATATATATATATATATATTTATATATAGTTATGTGAAATTTTAATATATTCATAGTATATGTAATAAGTATATTTTATGTACAAAATATTTATCTGCTTAAAAAGGTAGTTTTTGATATTAATGTTTTACAAGTGATAATAATAATAACTTATATTAGTAATGATAATATTAATAATAATAATGATGATATTGTTATTAATGATACTTACGTTAATAATAATCATAATAATCTTAATATTTATAACAATGATGTTAATACTAGTATTAATGAAAATAATAAGGTTAATTCCAATACTAATGTTAGTAATAATAATAGCAATACTTTTATCGGTCATTTTAATACTAAAGATAATAATTTTAATAGTAATAACAATAATAATTAAATTTTTAATATTAACTTTAATAGTCATGTTAATAATAATATTAATAAGGGTGTTTAGACGATAATTCTAATACTAATATTAATAATAATAATACTTAGTAATAATAATAGTATTAATAACATTAATTATATTAGTGATGATAATAGTCGTATAATTAATATTAATAATAATAATAATTTACATCATAATAATAATTAATAGCAAGGATAATAATAATCAATGACAATAATAATAATAATAACAATAATATTAATAATAATAATAATAATAATAATAATAATAATAATAATAATAATAATAATAATAATAATAATAATAATAATAATAATAATAATAATAATAATGAAACTACCTTCAATGAAATTTGGCCTAAAAAAAAATACTGCCACTCCAGGGACTCGAACCCGCGACCTCTCGCACACCCGACACTCCCCCAAACCAACTGAGCTGCTGCTCATTTTCTGATTAAAACCACGATTAATTCTATTTAACCTGTTTTCTGTTTCATCTTCTTCCTTACAACCAATAAGTCGACCAGAGACCCATTAATCGTTCTTACAGTGAATAAAGGAAATAAATTTAGGCTTGCGATTTATAGAAATGATTTTTGTGAAGAATGGAAAATAACAAAAATAATTCAAATCGAAACAAATTATACTTTAATAGTTTTCCATGAACACGAAGAACATAAAATTTGATTTTAAATTTCGGACACGTTTAGGTGATGATTATAAAATGAATTGCGTTTTAAATCACACATAGAAACTTTATGAACACTCAATTTTAGCAGAAATAACCTCTGTGACCTCAATTAAATCATAGAACACCCGTTTGACTTTTGAAGAACATAAGTTTGACTCTTGAATTCGAGTTCAATAAGAAGAATTCGAAATCCAAACTTTGCAGATAGTTTTAAAATGAAATTCCTAACTGATCTACTTTTATACATTTTGGAATTAGATTCGATTTCAAGATTATGATTTATAAAAGATGATACAGAGGTAATCGCTGTAATAGAGAAGAAAAAAAATTGATCAAGAAAAAGAGAAATTTGGGTGATTGATAAAGGTATTAGGAGTCGACTGATCTAATACACCTAGATGAGCTGATTGATTTTGCCATATAGTAGCCGGGTGTTCGACCAGAAGTCACGAGCAGATAGTAAACAAAATAGAAAAAAAATGAAGATGACAGATATATGCTGTGCGTACAATCACTTTATATATATATATCTGTATTTACGTAATGTATATCTGTATCTGTATATTCATCCGTATTTATATATATTTATAAATATCAGTGTTTATATATTAGTATTTATTTTTATACATTACAATTACTCTTATTACATAATAAATATAACAATAATAATATTACTCATAATATTATAAATAATATTAATATAATAGTAATAACAATGATATTATTATTAATCATAATGGTAATAATAATTATAAAATTTATAACAACAATATTATTAATAATAAATATAATACTAGTTATAAGAATAACAACATGTCAAATATATTTTAACTTGTAATTCTATATATATATATATATATATATATATATATATATATATATATATATATATATATATATATATATATATAATAATACTTCTTAATATTATAAATCATAATAATAACACTTTATAATAATGTAATGGTAATGATAATTATATTATTGATAATAATAATAATTTATAATAATAATAATAATAACCCTTAATGATAATGGTAATAATAATATTTAATAATCATAACAATCTATTTTTATAATACTATTGATAATGAGACTAGTAATAACAAATGATAAATATTAATATGATAATGATAATTTTAATAGATTTAATTAATAATAACGATAATAAAAATGATGATAATAATCTTATTACTAATGATAATGATAATGATAATATAACAATTATATTTAAACTTGTAATTAATTTGATGTAATATTTAATAAGTATGTAATATATATATTACACAGTATCTTTTATCAAATATTGAATATTTATCAATTATATATATTACTATATATATACCATTACTTATCCAATTGAGGATTTCTCCTCTCTTCTTGATGCAAGTCGACACACACACACACACACACACACTCTTAGCTCTCTAGATTTTTTTTTTTTTTTTTTTTTTTGCAATTGATAACAATTTCAGCACTTTACATGTTTTAATTAATTATCTTTGCCTTATTTGCACTTTCTACCCTCCCCACCATAACCATAATATGGGAGGTCCTTAAACTAACTTTGCATCTCTAGTCCATTTTTAACTTAATTAAAAAATCTTAAATATTATCCATTTTATTATACAAAATAATGCCAACAATATATATATATATATATATATATATATATATATATATATATATATATATATATATATATATATATATATATATATATATATATATATATATATCAATATTAAATTACATAAAATATTACCTTAGTTATTTGGGATGTTACATATTAAATACATACAAAAATTTGATATTATTGAAAGTAATCAACATAGAGGCGTAGCTACATGGACATGAGGGTGGGCTTGTGTGTGGCAACCCGTCCTAATCCACCTGGACGAAGTCATCAACATTTGGTCTCATCGCGAGGTACTGACCTAAATATGCCATGAACGATTCCAAGTAATATATTTAAAATGAGCAAATGCACAGCGGAAGATTTCTTTCATACCTGAGAATAAACATGCTTGAAAGTGTCAACCAAAAGGCTGTTGAGTTCATAGGTTTATCATAATAATCATTTCAATATTTTAATAGACCACAAGATTTCAGTTTCATAAATATATGTACACTCACAAGTGTATAAAGGTATTCTATAAGTTGTTGAGCGCTTCGGTAACCATACTTAACAATTAATGTGGCATATTCCCTTTATTATGAAATCTCCCTACACTGTACCAAGTGTAGTAAAAACGAAGTACTATGTAACCATTTACAATACTAGAGCGACTAGCCCGGTTGGGGTGGTCAAACCCGATAGATCTATCAATAGGATTCGCGCTTACATGTTCTTCCAACATGTAAATATTAGTTACCAAGCTATTAGGGAAGATATGCAAGGTGGTACAACTCAACGTAGAATATATTTTAAGAACTTGTGTCTATTTCGTCAAACATAAAAGCAGCGCATGTATTCTCAGCCCAAAAATATATATATTGCAAAAGCAATTAAATAGGGAGCAAATGAAACTCACCATACTGTATTTTGTAGTAAAAATACATATGACGTCATTTAACAAGTGTAGGGTTGGCATCGAATTCACGAACCTATATCAGTTTTATATATATTAACACATATAATGGTAATCGAACAAGTTTATATATTCTTATTAATTATTATTTATTATGATTTAATAGGGTTATATATATATATATTTATTAATGTTTTATCTTTATCTATTATGTATTAAAATTAATACTTTCATACATAATTATATTGATATCTATAATATATGTAAAAATGTTTATCTATTATGATAATAGTAATACTAATTAATAATAATAATAATAATAGTAATAAAAATGATAATTTAAAATAATAATTATAAAAATGATAACTTTAACAAATAATACTTTTAGTAAAAATGTTAATTTTTAATAATAATGAATTTTTATAATCATAACTATAAAAATAATGATACTAATACTTATATGAATAATAATAATAATAATAATAATAATAATAATAATAATAATAATAATAATAATAATAATAATAATAATAATAATAATAATAATAATAATAATAATATAATATAATATGATAGTTACCTCAAAATAAGCTTTCTAAAAAGAATTGACATAGCCCGGGCTTGAACCCGAGACCTTTCGGCTAAACACATTACTAACCATTGCTCCACTATAACATTTCTATTTTAATCACGTACCAAATCGTTTTACTCAGTTCTGTTTTCATTTTTCCTAATTTAACCATCATCAAAACCATCGGGCATCATCATTTTCGTTTTCCTTCTTCCTCATCGAATATCATCACTTTCGCATCACCTTCTCATCATCATCCTATTCTAATCATTAACTAACCATGATCATAATCATTATCATCTCATCTTCACTATCATTTGTACTCGTCACCTAAATATTGTATATGCGTGTCGCATAAGTAGAAGAAAAAGAACCCGATGGGTTTGCAATTCGGCCCAAGTTACCTCTAGAGCCCAACTAATTAAGAACCGGCCCACTAATCCAATCCCATCAAATTACATCATTAACGGCCCATCCTAAAGCCAAATAACTAATACGGTTTATTTGTTTGAGTGGATTCGATCAAAACAGGAAACAAAAGAAAATATATCGGGGTCTACATGTTTCCCACTCTTTATTACTTTTTATATTTATTAATCACTTCATCAACAACTTATCCTATTCTATCATCTTCATCGACACAATGAGCATCATTTCTCTATCAAGTTCGTTTACGGCATCGTTCAACCGCAGTAGGAATAGTAACTGAAAATGCTTTAACAGGACCAGGAAAGAGCATAGTAACAGCAACAAAATATAATAGTGATGGTGACAGTTGAAACTAAATGGAAAGAACAAGTGCAGGTGGCGGTTAGGGGTGTTCAATTAATCAAGAAAGAAATAGAAAAAGAAAGGTGATGATCGTTTGGACTGCAAAACAAGAGGAAAAGAAAAAAAAACTGCAGTGGTGGTTTGAGGGGTGACGATTGTGTTAGTGATGGTGGTTATTCTCGATCAAAATAGGAAACAAAAAAAATAGGTTTGTGAGTTTCATGGTGATGGTGTTACAAGGATGGTAGTTTATTGAGTCTTTGATTCAAAAGTATAGAAAACGCCACCGTAGCATCGAATACACAAGTGGTTTATGGTTGATGAGCTGAAGACGATAAGGTGGTGATGTGGTGGTTGTATACGGTTGGTGTTGGCCAAGGGTAAGAGGTGGCGGTGTAGGTCTCGGTGGTGATTAAATGATGGTGTGAAATTTAATCATGTAGCGATAGATGGTTTACAAAAAAAAAAGAGAGAGTAGAGATATATGGCAGTGTAGAGGTGATTTAAAGTGGTGGAAGGTGTAGGCTACCAATAGGTTCTTGTTTGAATTCATTCTTCATAATGAACGTTTCATGTATGTATAACAATATATATATATATATATATATATATATATATATATATATATATATATATATATATATATATATATATATATATATATATATATATATATATATATATATAAAGTAATAATTATAATATTAAATAATAATATCAAGGATCACATGAATTGATATGAACACAGTACATAAACAGTTTAGCAGCCGGCTATAATGGAGTTTTCTACCGACACTCTTAACGGAGTGTTATATCGTGCCCCGTTGATTAATTTAGTACGGATAAAAGTCTTCGAAAAATTTCTAAATTTTAAAATTAAGTATCTTTATTTATTTCGGTCATTATGGTAATAAATTCAGTCATTAACTAATAAGTGAAATTTACATTAGTTATTCACTCCCAATCCCAGGTAAAATATAAAAAGTGATAAAATTTATTACATAATTTCTAAATATTTTATTAATAAGCCTAAAATTTATAAAACTTATTTTCAGATCACCGTTTATTTTAAAATCACATAAATTCGTTTTTAACTCATTGATTATCAATCGAATGATCATTAAGTATTATCGTCGTTTACTAAATAACTTCAAAATCACCAAATATATATTTAATACACTTTTTATGTATACATAGATTTATTTTAATAATAGATTTTATTATTTCTTATATTATTTTACAATTTAGTTCTTACCATTAAATCATATATTATATCAAATTATATTTCAAATTATATATATATATATATATATATATATATATATATATATATATATATATATATATATATATATATATATATATATATATATATATATATATATATATATATATATATATATATATATATATATATATATATATATATATATATATATATATATGAAAGGACCCGTTCATATACATTATAAACGATTCACAATAGTTGATTACATTGCGAGGTATTTGACCTCTATATGATATATTTTACAAACATTGCATTCGTTTTTAAAAGACAATCTTTCTTTACATCGAAAATTGACAGGTATGCATACCATTTCATAATATCCACTATCCAACTATAAATTGATTTAATAATAATCTTTGATGAACTCAATGACTCGAATGCAACGTTCTTCGAAATATGCTATGAAAGACTCCAAGTAATATCTTTAAAATGAGCAAATGCACAGCGGAAGATTTCTTTAACACCTGAGAATAAACATGCTTTAAAGTGTCAACCAAAAGGTTGGTGAGTACATTAGTTTATCATAATCATTTATTTCCATCATTTTAATAGACCACAAGAATTTCATTTCCAGTTCTCATAAATATACGTCCCATGCATAGAGACAAAAATAATCATTCATATGGTGAACACCTGGTAACCGACATTAACAATATGCATATAAGAATATCCCCATCATTCCGGGATCCTCCTTCGGACATGATATTAATTTCGAAGTACTAAAGCATCCGGTACTTTGGATGGGGCTTGTTGGGCCCGATAGATCTATCTTTAGGATTCGCGTCAATTAGGGTGTCTGTTCCCTAATTCTTAGATTACCAGACTTAATAAAAAGGGGCATATTCGGTTTAATAATTCAACCATAGAATGTAGTTTCGATTACTTGTGTCTATTTCGTAAAACAATTATAAAAGCAGCGCATGTATTCTCAGCCCAAAAATATAAAGGGTAAAAAGGCAAATGAAACTCACCATACTGTATTTCGTAGTAAAAATACATATAACGTCATTGAACAAGTGCAAGGTTGGCCTCGGATTCACGAACCTATATTAATTATATATATTTATATGTTGGTCAATATTTGTATAGCAATTTAGGTCAGGTCATAGTGTAATCCTATCCTATAGCTCGAGTCTGACTCTACAGTATAGTAGCATGTTATATTACTCATGTTCAATTAATATTCTAGTCAAAGGTGACGTATGAAACAACGTAACACAAATGGTTTCATAATCATAAAATAGTATTTTAGGTTTTTTTTTTTTTATAGAGAAAATCAACACAAAAAGTTAACTGAAAAGTTAACAGGAAAAGTCAAAGTTCAAAGTCAAAAGTCAAAGGTTAAAGTCAAAAGTCAAAGGTCAAAGTAAAAATGAGGTCGCATGCAAATATATAATAACTTATACAAAAATGATTTTCGGTCAAACATGACTAAACGGGCCACTTCAGCTATTTTTAGAAAAATTATCGGAACTCCGATTGATAAACGGCCAAAGATAAAAGTTACACATTACCAAAAAGATTAAGCATAAATATTACAGAAGTAAACTAAACCTAGACAACTCGTAGTTGCCAACGCGTTTTCGGCGTTTCAAAGTTAATTTTTCAGCTTTAATAAATTTACAAAAGTGACCGAGTAGCCTACTTTGGAGATTTTTAGAAAATTCCTCAAAACTCGTATTGACAAACGGTCAAAGCCTGCAAATTCTCGTTACCACAAAGATATAACATGATTTTTGGCAAGAGTAAACACATATCAGGCCGACCATGACAACTGATACAAAACTGACATTTTTTAAATAAAAAAGTTCAGCTCTTTTTAGAATTTTAAAATGTGACCAAACCGTCAACTTTGATGATTTTTAGAAAAATCGTCGAGACTCGAATTGACAAACGGCCAGAGTCGTTTGTTAGACCTTACATCAAAGAATTCAGTGGTATTTTATTTATATATAAAACAATGCAGATCAATGAGAATTTCAGTTCCCGTTTCGACATTTCATCAAAATTTGCAAAACTTCTTTTGTCCATAACTTGACAACCGTTCAACGAAACGAGACGTGCTTTATATGAAAATTCATCTACTCGACGAGTAGAATCCAAATAACCACTTTTTATAACCCAGAAAATTAGTTCACTAATTATCATCAGCAATTTTAATTACGAAATTAATTATGCAATTTGTTTATTTCATAACTTTCTAACCGTTACTTGGATTCAAGTGATTCTTAAACCAAAATTCAACTATTTTTCACTAGCTTTCCAACCACATGCATATCTTATATCTTATCTCAATCGTATATGTAATTAATTCAGGAATCAACATAACCTATCTAATGGCAATATCAAAAGTACAAGCATGCATAATCCTATATACTCGAGCACTAGTCACGGATACACTATTAGTATGTAAAAATTAAATTATGAGTACTCACATATCAATATTGAGATTCAATATTGCAGGAAAGGTACGTAAACGCAACGGAGATGATAAACACTATATTGACCTCACGAGCATACCCATGAACCATACTCAATCACCTCCATAGCTATAACCCATAATTTCCTTAATCCTATCCCACTCGAAAAAACAACTTCGAAATCACTCGGACAGCACTCCGTCGTAATATTTTATGTATACTAATAATATCTTGAGATAATACGGAGTAAATATATATATGTAAATCGATTGAGAGAGTTTAGAGAAAACTATTTTCAAGTTTCTATGAAATAATGAAACCTATTGAATTCTATTTATAATAGATTTTTGAATTATTAAAATGAATTATTAAAGTATGAATTATTAAAGTGAATTATTAAAGTATGAATTATTAAAGTGAATTATTAAAGTATGAATTATTAAAGTGAATTATTAAAGTATGAATTATTAAAGTGAATTATTAAAGTATGAATTATTAAAGTATGAATTATTAAAGTTAAAGTAAAGTAAAAATAAAGTAAAGGTAAAGTTTAAATATAGTAAAATTATAAAACTATGTACGTATAATACGCGTATAAATATATATAATATTAATTTAAATCGTTATATATATTTAATAAAATAAAATATAAATATCGTTATCTTTATCTTTATCATACTAGTTAAGTAATGAGTTGTCAAAAGTGGTTCTAGATATTTATAAAAGTTATATACGTTTTAATAATAAAGTTCTTTTTAAACTGAAAACGTTTTTGTACGTTTGAAACTAAGTAGATCAATCGAGTCTTTATGAGATTCAATCTTCCACTATCCTTTGTCTAGTTCTCAATGATTGACAATTTGTTCATATTTATAAATCACTTTACCATTTTCCGAATATTGTTAAAATGAAAAGATTTCTCAAATCAACGTGGGCCTTTCAACAGAGACTTGTAATCATAATTTAATATATCTGATAATTCAATCATTTGATCTTATCTTCTATTTCCATTGATTAACATTTTGAAACAGATACAATCATATAAAGTATTTAATCTAGTATTTTGTTTACGTTTCAAGTTATAATATATATACACATATACATATATAATCATATTCGTTTAATGGTTCGTGAATCGTTGGAACTTGGTCGAGGTTGAATGAATGTATGAACATAGTTTAAAATTCTTGAAATTTAACGTAACAAATATTGCTTATCGTGTCGGAATCATATAAAGATTAAAGTTTAAATTTGGTTGGAAATTTCCGGGTTGTCACAGTACCTACCCGTTAAAGAAATTTCGTCCCGAAATTTGAGTGGAAAGGTTGTGAATGATAATAAGTATGTTTTCATGAAGCATACGAGCTGAAAATTAGAGTTTTATCATCAGCGAATAATTTGGATAAACAATCCATTTATATGAAGAGTACGAATGAAGCTAACATAGAAGAGTGAAATGAGTAAGTGTAGATTCATCTTATCTTTTGACGTAGATATGATTAATTCCCAGATTTTAAGGGATTTGAAGAAAATCTTCTTAATAAGATTTGACTCTCCGGTAATCAAGGGAATTAGGATCCGTTTTAAATGCGATCATCCATTTTAATTGTTCTGTCGGAGATTTTCTTATAAATTCACCTCCTTCGTTTCCTTACAACTCACACCATCTATTGATGCATTTTATGCAAGTCCCTAGACATCTACCCACGTCCATTGCAGGTACAACAGTTTACAGGCCACCATGATTGCTCGTTATTATCCTATCCGTGTTTGTATGTGGTTACAAGAACTGCAGGAACGAGATTTAGATGTTTGACTATGTTAAACTTAGTCAGACGTACGAGTGAAGCCTCACTAGTACGGCTGACAGGCTCATACACATGGTTGATGCTGAGCTAAGTCACAATTACAACCTAAATGATAAGACACGAGTGAGTGATCACCCGTACGGTTGATGAAGCCAACTCGTACGTGTGATGAATGAATCGTATGGGTGTGTCAACAGCAGGGGTATATAAAGTCTTATGTTCTTCATTTTAGGTTAAGCCTCTCATTTGTTACACACACTCAGATCTAGTGAGCTCCTTCGATTCTCTCTCAGTCCAAATCACCCAGGTGGTGAATAATAGCTCTAGGTGTTGATCTAATCACACTTGATTTAGTTTTGGTTTGACTAAATTAATCAAAAAAAAAAAAAACTTAACCTATTCACTAGAGGGTTTGATTCACTTATTCTGCCATTGTGTGAGTTAAATCTGTTGATTTCTAAGTTTCTAGTCATGTTTCATCACCTTCTATTCTTTCCCCCTCAACTCATATTTTAAAGTATTCATCAATATGCTCCATCCAGTTCTGATTCTCGATATACTTCTAACTTTCATATCGGTCATTCTTCTTTTTTTTTCATCTACCGCCGGAAGAATCTATTTACTTCTACTATACTCTTGGGTTTATAGTGTTCCTAGTTCTCCCGTGTCTTTATATTGCTATATGCATCGATATATATATGGTTTATAATTTCTGGTTTGTCGTTGGGCTTTATATGCTCCCTTATATTTCAAAGTCTCTGCTTCTGTCTTCTATAATCATTATCATTCACAGTTAATACTCTCTTTTATTTGCTGCAATTTATACCCCAATTTCTATTTCGGAGTTTTGTCCTTTCATTTCTTCTTCTTGCGATTAAGCACCGCTTGTAATGGTCCAGAATTCACAGATATGACTTTCGAAATGAACATTGTTAATGTTCTAGGAAGGAAATTGTGATGGCACGATCTTGACTTGTCAAATTACTAAAATACCTTGGAAAAGGCCGAATCATCAAGAAATATTTTCTTGATATTTTAAAGGTTAAATAGAATACAAGAGTCGTATAACATGGCACATGATGATGTTATGATCTGTGAATCATCACGTTCTATTTAGAAACTCAGCATGACTTACTGTAATATAATCACGTTGATCAAGTGTCATTATATTATACTAATTCATGCTTCAGTTCCCAACACTACTTCAAAATATTCCTATTTTAAACTTGAATGTTTCAGAATTTAGAAACTAAAATAGTTTCTTTTATGATGTAATACAGATAGCGCGAAGAGGTAAATGATTTCAAATAAGAAAAATTAAGAAAATATCTTCAGAAATATGGAGGATATTTATAATGAAAGATATGATGATATTTTAGAATATCTAAGATCAGAGGATGATGAAGAATATTATTCACAAGGGTTTAGAGTCAGGAGTAAGGTATTTGATAATAATTTCAGCAGACACTGAATCATTTGGATTCTTTGAAGGCAGGTTTAGTCTTTGTGATTTGTCCATAGCCTCCTTCATGGTTTGCTTAATCCGTTTTCCAGTTCCAAACCTTCTCTTTTTCTAAGCTTTTCCAACACACTATCCTTTATTATCAAACTTTTGACTGTTAAGGTCGTTTATAGTTTTTGCTGCTTCATCAGTATTTTCCAAACTTCGGAGAACTAGTTCGCAGTTTAGGGTGTTTTTCAGAAACTCCACATTCAAAGTATATAAGTCTAGGAGATAGACGTTATATATACACCTATAACCATTGGCAGAGACATGCTGCAAGATTTCAAAATACTAATTGCTGATTCCCAGTAATTGGCATGACAATTCTTGTTACAAGATGCGGATGAGTAAATGATGGGGTTTCGATAAATATAATGACTTTTCGGAAAGTCAAAGATCAGTGAAGTTGTTGGTAAGTTTATTTTTAATATGGTGAGACATAAAAGGTTCTACGGTAACGATGACGAAAGGGCAACATCTATATCAAGGTTATAATAAGACTGTTTCAACTGAAAAGTCGAAGTTGACTTGCTAAAGCTGTGACAAAACTGACTAATTTGAAAAAAATCGCAAAGTTATTTTTGCTAATAAATGTCAAAGGGTCTGACACGGATATGTGTTAAATTATGACTCTGGTTTCGAGAGCTTTTCAGATGCAAGACTGTGGTTAATATGTGGTTGGATCATCATCTCGATTGTTCATTATTTGAAGTGTCTTCAGGAATTTCGAAGGGTTTTGAACACAGATTGTAATCGTTAACATACATTTGATGTTCTAACACAGTTTTGAAGTCAAAATATAGCTTGTGAAAGATGTAAGGATCTAAGAGTGATGATTTTGGTCATATCTCAAGTTGAATTTTGAGATTTCAAAATCAGAATATGTAATTAAATTTTGAATGAGTATGGTTGTTTTGATTTCTATAAAAGAATGTATATTGTTGTGAAAGTAGGGAGTATAATGGATGATTTGCTGAATCAGATTCGAAGAATGTAATATATTAATTGTGAATTTATATATCTCTCGGGTATTACCTACCCGTTAAAAAAAATTTCACAATTAATATTTTGTATAAAAGAATTTTATTACAGTCTTTATGAAATTATATATATATGTGTATATTTTCTTCAGATGTAACATAGATTTAATGAGTTAATGTTAAATTAAACTCATTTGATTTACGGTTGAAACTAGAATTTAATAATCCCTAAAGGCTTTAAAAAGTACATAACTTTTACGCAGTATTTCTTTAATGACATTGAAATTATGAATCAATACTTCGTTATTTGTTGATGTATGATGTTCGGTTCGTGGAATTCTTGTGAATTTCACAAAGTACGAATGATGTTATCTGAAAAGTTTCGGGTACATCGATGATGAAAGTGTAAAATCAAATATATACTTGATTTATTATGAATTGGAATTTGTTGAATTGCGACAGAGATTGTAGTTAACGCTGGTTAAGTTGCGGCCGAAGGACGTACATTATTGCATATTTGTAATATGAATTAACCGAGTAGTTAAGATTCACACACAATAGCTTAGCACGGAAAGATTTATTTTTATTTCAAAATATATAAAATATACATATAATTTCTTCAAAGGGAATGAGTTAATTCTTCATAACTCGTTGATACAATATACGGGTTATTGATTCGTAATGATGTCCATAGTGATTCTTGAGCTGATGGAGTTTGTGATGTTATAGGTGTTGTTGATTCTGATGTTGACTGTACTGATGATGCTGGTGACGCTGACGGTACTGTTAATGCTGTTGGTAAAACAAGTTTAGGTTGTTAATCACACACCATTTTTGTCAGGGTTTCTACTCTTCCTTCTATCATTTTGGTTCGCTTAACTGATTTATGGTTAGGGCTAGATTAGATAATCTCTAAGACTTTAGAGATTACATAATCTGTGCGGAATGTTTCTCCAATGAAGTTATGAATTAATACTTCATCGATTATTGTTGTTGGTATTCCTTGGTATCTACAGGGCGTATGACATTGGTGCTCGTGGGACAGAGTGTAAAGTTGAGGTTTACGACGTGGTTGTGGTTGGGGTGGTAATGGTACTATTGGCGTTGATGATGGTGTTACTGGTTATGCTGCTGATGCTGCTGCTGGTGTTTGTAATCTCTGCACCATATTCTCCAAAGCCACTACCCGAGCGCGAAGCTCGTTGACTTCTTCTATTACACCGGGGTGATTGTCGGTTCGGACGAGCGGATAAATAAAATCTAAAATTTGATGTAATATATAATCGTGACGAGATACTCTGGAAATGAGCGAGAAAATGGTGTTTCGAACAGGTTCTCCGGTAAGTGCTTCAGGTTCTTCATCAAGAGGGCAATGTGGTGGATGGAAGGGATCACCTTCTTCTTGTCTCCAATGATTGAGGAGGCTACGAACCCATCCCTAATTCATCCAGAATAGGTGATGACTGATTGGTTGATCTATTCCGGTCACACTGCTTTTGGAGCTGGAGTGGGATTCCATTTCGAAATCCGAGGAACTTGAATTAATGATGAATTCCATTTCGTACAATTGAATAAGGATTTTTTTTTTTTTTCGATATGAAATGATTTTCGGTTATCGGATGGTATTCTAATTACATAGAATATCCATATATTTAGAACAAAAGATTTCGTAAATTACGGAGGAATTTACGGGATATATCAGGCAACGTTTACAGTAATAGATATGATAAGATATGATTTAGCAGATACGCTAAGATATGAATTTTTGTCTATACACTATTCATGCAATCAATGCAGCAAGACGTGTCTTAGACTAAAAATGATAAGCAGGTAATTTCCTGAGGATGATAAGTAGTTAATTTTTGACACAAAATGATAAGCAAAACTATTGACATGCAGACACGGTCGAAGTCCAGACTCACTAATGCATCCTATCGACTTATCTGTTAGACACACTAATGCAGACCTGGTTCGCTAAGACCACCGCTCTGATACCAACTGAAAGGACCCGTTCATATACATTATAAACGATTCACAATAGTTGATTACATTGCGAGGTATTTGACCTCTATATGATACATTTTACAAACATTGCATTCATTTTTAAAAGACAATCTTTCTTTACATCGAAAATTGACAGGTATGCATACCATTTCATAATATCCACTATCCAACTATAAATTGATTTAATAATAATCTTTGATGAACTCAATGACTCGAATGCAACGTTCTTCGAAATATGCTATGAAAGACTCCAAGTAATATCTTTAAAATGAGCAAATGCACAGCGGAAGATTTCTTTAACACCTGAGAATAAACATGCTTTAAAGTGTCAACCAAAAGGTTGGTGAGTATATTAGTTTATCATAATCATTTATTTCCATCATTTTAATAGACCACAAGAATTTCATTTCCAGTTCTCATAAATATACGTCCCATGCATAGAGACAAAAATAATCATTCATATGGTGAACACCTGGTAACCGACATTAACAATATGCATATAAGAATATCCCCATCATTCCGGGATCCTCCTTCGGACATGATATTAATTTCGAAGTACTAAAGCATCCGGTACTTTGGATGGGGCTTGTTGGGCCCGATAGATCTATCTTTAGGATTCGCGTCAATTAGGGTGTCTGTTCCCTAATTCTTAGATTACCAGACTTAATAAAAAGGGGCATATTCGGTTTAATAATTCAACCATAGAATGTAGTTTCGATTACTTGTGTCTATTTCGTAAAACAATTATAAAAGCAGCGCATGTATTCTCAGCCCAAAAATATAAAGGGTAAAAAGGCAAATGAAACTCACCATACTGTATTTCGTAGTAAAAATACATATAACGTCATTGAACAAGTGCAAGGTTGGCCTCGGATTCACGAACCTATATTAATTATATATATTTATATGTTGGTCAATATTTGTATAGCAATTTAGGTCAGGTCATAGTGTAATCCTATCCTATAGCTCGAGTCTGACTCTACAGTATAGTAGCATGTTATATTACTCATGTTCAATTAATATTCTAGTCAAAGGTGACGTATGAAACAACGTAACACAAATGGTTTCATAATCATAAAATAGTATTTTAGGTTTTTTTTTTTTTATAGAGAAAATCAACACAAAAAGTTAACTGAAAAGTTAACAGGAAAAGTCAAAGTTCAAAGTCAAAAGTCAAAGGTTAAAGTCAAAAGTCAAAGGTCAAAGTAAAAATGAGGTCGCATGCAAATATATAATAACTTATACAAAAATGATTTTCGGTCAAACATGACTAAACGGGCCACTTCAGCTATTTTTAGAAAAATTATCGGAACTCCGATTGATAAACGGCCAAAGATAAAAGTTACACATTACCAAAAAGATTAAGCATAAATATTACAGAAGTAAACTAAACCTAGACAACTCGTAGTTGCCAACGCGTTTTTGGCGTTTCAAAGTTAATTTTTCAGCTTTAATAAATTTACAAAAGTGACCGAGTAGCCTACTTTGGAGATTTTTAGAAAATTCCTCAAAACTCGTATTGACAAACGGTCAAAGCCTGCAAATTCTCGTTACCACAAAGATATAACATGATTTTTGGCAAGAGTAAACACATATCAGGCCGACCATGACAACTGATACAAAACTGACATTTTTTAAATAAAAAAGTTCAGCTCTTTTTAGAATTTTAAAATGTGACCAAACCGTCAACTTTGATGATTTTTAGAAAAATCGTCGAGACTCGAATTGACAAACGGCCAGAGTCGTTTGTTAGACCTTACATCAAAGAATTCAGTGGTATTTTATTTATATATGAAACAATGCAGATCAATGAGAATTTCAGTTCCCGTTTCGACATTTCATCAAAATTTGCAAAACTTCTTTTGTCCATAACTTGACAACCGTTCAACGAAACGAGACGTGCTTTATATAAAAATTCATCTACTCGACGAGTAGAATCCAAATAACCACTTTTTATAACCCAGAAAGTTAGTTCACTAATTATCATCAGCAATTTTAATTACGAAATTAATTATGCAATTTGTTTATTTCATAACTTTCTAACCGTTACTTGGATTCAAGTGATTCTTAAACCAAAATTCAACTATTTTTCGCTAGCTTTCCAACCACATGCATATCTTATATCTTATCTCAATCGTATATGTAATTAATTCAGGAATCAACATAACCTATCTAATGGCAATATCAAAAGTACAAGCATGCATAATCCTATATACTCGAGCACTAGTCACGGATACACTATTAGTATGTAAAAATTAAATTATGAGTACTCACATATCAATATTGAGATTCAATATTGCAGGAAAGGTACGTAAACGCAACGGAGATGATAAACACTATATTGACCTCACGAGCATACCCATGAACCATACTCAATCACCTCCATAGCTATAACCCATAATTTCCTTAATCCTATCCCACTCGAAAAAACAACTTCGAAATCACTCGGACAGCACTCCGTCGTAATATTTTATGTATACTAATAATATCTTGAGATAATACGGAGTAAATATATATATGTAAATCGATTGAGAGAGTTTAGAGAAAACTATTTTCAAGTTTCTATGAAATAATGAAACCTATTGAATTCTATTTATAATAGATTTTTGAATTATTAAAGTGAATTATTAAAGTATGAATTATTAAAGTGAATTATTAAAGTATGAATTATTAAAGTGAATTATTAAAGTATGAATTATTAAAGTGAATTATTAAAGTATGAATTATTAAAGTGAATTATTAAAGTATGAATTATTAAAGTATGAATTATTAAAGTTAAAGTAAAGTAAAAATAAAGTAAAGGTAAAGTTTAAGTATAGTAAAAGTATAAAACTATGTACGTATAATACGCGTATAAATATATATAATATTAATTTAAATCGTTATATATATTTAATAAAATAAAATATAAATATCGTTATCTTTATCTTTATCATACTAGTTAAGTAATGAGTTGTCAAAAGTAGTTCTAGATATTTATAAAAGTTATATACGTTTTAATAATAAAGTTCTTTTTAAACTGAAAACGTTTTTGTACGTTTGAAACTAAATAGATCAATCGAGTCTTTATGAGATTCAATCTTCCACTATCCTTTGTCTAGTTCTCAATGATTGACAATTTGTTCATATTTATAAATCACTTTACCATTTTCCGAATATTGTTAAAATGAAAAGATTTCTCAAATCAACGTGGGCCTTTCAACAGAGACTTGTAATCATAATTTAATATATCTGATAATTCAATCATTTGATCTTATCTTCTAATTCCATTGATTAACATTTTGAAACAGATACAATCATATAAAGTATTTAATCTAATATTTTGTTTACGTTTCAAGTTATAATATATATACACATATACATATATAATCATATTCGTTTAATGGTTCATGAATCGTTGGAACTTGGTCGAGGTTGAATGAATGTATGAACATAGTTTAAAATTCTTGAAATTAAACTTAACAAATATTGCTTATCGTGTCGGAATCATATAAAGATTAAAGTTTAAATTTGGTTGGAAATTTCCGGGTTGTCACAATATATATATATATATATATATATATATATATATATATATATATATATATATATATATATATATATATATATATATATATGTATATATATATATATATGTATATATATATATATATGTATATATATATATATATATGTATATATATATATATATATATATATGTATATATATATATATTTAAAAGTATACATGTATCCATTTACAAATAGTTGTTCGTGAATCCTCGAGAACAGTCGAAGGTCAATTACATATATGAAAATAGTTCAAAAATTTTGAGACTCAGTTTAACAGACTTTACATACCGTGTTGAAATTATATAAAGATTAAGTTTAAATTTGATCGGAAATTTCCGGGTCGTCACAGTACCTACCCGTTAAAGAAATTTCGTCCCGAAATTTGACTAGGATAGTCATGGCAGACAATAAGTATGTTTTCATGACGCATATAAGTTGATTTATAGAGTTTTATTATTATTGATTGGTATAGATAAAACGATTCGATCATGTGAAGTGTAAGAGTGAAGCTATCACAAAATAATGAACTGAGTAAATGCAGATTCGTCTTACTCGATGACGTAGTCACGGTTGATTTTCCAGAATTCAAGGAATTTAAAAGAAATCTTGGAAATTTATAAGATCTGATTCTTCGGGATTTATGGAAATTAAGATCTCTATAATTCTGTCTCGATTGCTATGTCGGATGTTTCCATTATAAATTAACTTCTTCCATTTTATTATTCTCACCACTTCTATACCTTCTTTCTCAGTTCATATATCAAAAGATTATAATAATGCTTAATCCGGTTCTAATCCTTGTTCTCATTCTGACTATCGCAATGATTGTCCTTCTTTTCCAACTCCCACCGGAAGAATCTGTTTATTTCTACTATGCTCTAGTGATTATTGTATTTATAATCCTCCCGTGTCTTTATATTGCTATACGCACTGATATCCACGGTTTGTAATTTCGGTGTTGTTGGGCTTTGTATTTTCCCTTATATATCGGAGTTTCATGCTCTTGTCTTCTTTTCTCGACTTTAATTCAAGCGAATAATGGTCCAGAATTCGTAGATATAGAGTTTCGAATGATTATAATGTTCTAAGCAGGAAGGAACGTAATAGCACGATTTGATTTGGTAAATTACCAGAATCACAGAGGATAGAACTATCAAGAATATATTTTCTTGCTATGTTCAGAGGTTAAATAGAATGGAAGAGTTATGTAACATGACACATGATGATGTTATGATCTGTGAATCATCATGTCCCATTAGAAACTCAGCATGACTTACTGTAATATAATCACGTTGGTCGGGCGTCATTATATTATACTAACCCATGCTTCAATTCCCGACACTTCTCCACAATTCATTCATAATTTATACTTAGATTTTACAGAAGTTTCCAATATAATGGAATACAGAACACACGAAGAGGTAGATAATTTCGGTCAAGAATTTTTATGAAAATATCCTCAGAAATGTCGAAGATATTTATGATGATATTTTGGAATTTCTAAGTTCGAAAGTTGATGAAGAAAAATTTTCCGCAAGATTTTAACATGACTTAGGAGCAAGATATTCTCTAGAGATTTCATCGGATCCAGAATTACCTGGATTCTTTGAATATAGGGGTTGGTCCTTGTATTTTGTAAGACCCTAATCAGTTTGTACAGCAGTGTAAATATGTTACATAGAGTGTGGGTGATGTTGTGCAGTTAAACAGAAGTCACTGAGTGAGCTGAGCCTAGTGCGCGCCGCGCACACTAAAGGGAGCGCGCCACGCACCCTTACTGTAGCCGGGTTCCAGCTTTTTAAATCAGATATTTTGATGGGCATTTTGGTAAATTCACTTATGGACGGGTTAAAGACGAATAGGTCAGTTTGTGAAGCACCATTACTCCATTATCAACAACCTTATCACTTTAACTTTAATTCTAGAGAGAGATTGTGATTTTTGAGAGAGAAAGCTTAAATCCAAGAGGAAGGAGCTTGTTTTGGGTTAAAGTTCAAGCATTAAAGTCGTTCATCTTATCTCTAGCTTCATTGTGGTAGTTGTGGTATGTTCTAATTTTATTTTCCTTACTTTGATTTAGTGTAAGGGTTAGGGTTTGAGTAAATGATGAACACAAAACCCATTATTGGTGATTTTGGGTGTTCTTGGGTAAAATTGAGTCTTGAATACTAATTGGTGACTAGTCTAGGGTTTTAAAGTATTAAATGATGTTTATGAACCCTAATTGGTGAGTTAATTGCTAACACACCTAGTTATTTAGTAAATGGGTGTTGGTTAGTTAGTGGATGACCCGAAATGGGTGTTGTAGTGACCCGAACTTTTCCATGTTTATATATATTAATTGAGATTGATATTTACATGATTAAATGTTTCCAACATGTTAAGCAATCAAACTTGTTAAGACTTGATTAATTGAAATATGTTTCATATAGACAATTGACCACCCAAGTTGACCGGTGATTCACGAACGTTAAAACTTGTAAAAACTATACGATGATATATATATGGTTATATATATAGTTAACATGTTTTTATTATAAGTATGTATCTCATTAGGTATTTTAACAATGAGTTATATACATAAAAATGAGACTATTAATTTAAGAAACTCGAAAACGATATATATAACGATTATCGTTATAACAACGTCTTACTAGGTACATATGAATCATATTAAGATATTGATACACTTGGTTAATTATGTTAAATGATAAGTAAATATATTATTAAGTGTATTAACAATGAAATACATATGTAAAAATAAGACTACTAACTTAATGATTTCGAAACGAGACATATATGTAACGATTATCGTTGTAACGACATTTAACTGTATATACATCATACTGAGATATATTATATATCATAATATCATGATAATATAACAATTTAACATCTCATTTGTTATAATAAACAATGGGTTAACAACATTCAACAAGATCGTTAACCTAAAGGTTTCAAAACAACATTTACATGTAACGACTAACGATGACTTAACGACTCAGTTAAAATGTATATACATGTAGTGTTTTAATATGTATTCATACACTTTTGAAAGACTTCAAGACACTTATCAAAATACTTCTACTTAACAAAAATGCTTACAATTACATCCTCGTTCAGTTTCATCAACAATTCTACTCGTATGCACCCGTATTCGTACTCGTACAATACACAGCTTTTAGATGTATGTACTATTGGTATATACACTCCAATGATCAGCTCTTAGCAGCCCATGTGAGTCACCTAACACATGTGGGAACCATCATTTGGCAACTAGCATGAAATATCTCATAAAATTACAAAAATATGAGTAATCATTCATGACTTATTTACATGAAAACAAAATTACATATCATTTATATCTAATCCATACACCAACGACCAAAAACACCTACAAACACTTTCATTCTTCAATTTTCTTCATCTAATTGATCTCTCTCAAGTTCTATCTTCAAGTTCTAAGTGTTCTTCATATATTTTACAAGTTCTAGTTACATAAAATCAAGAATACTTTCAAGTTTGCTAGCTCACTTCCAATCTTGTAAGGTGATCATCCAACCTCAAGAAATCTTTGTTTCTTACAGTAGGTTATCATTCTAATACAAGGTAATAATCATATTCAAACTTTGGTTCAATTTCTATAACTATAACAATCTTATTTCAAGTGATGATCTTACTTGAACTTGTTTTCGTGTCATGATTCTGCTTCAAGAACTTCGAGCCATCCAAGGATCCGTTGAAGCTAGATCCATTTTTCTCTTTTCCAGTAGGTTTATCCAAGGAACTTAAGGTAGTAATGATGTTCATAACATCATTCGATTCATACATATAAAGCTATCTTATTCGAAGGTTTAAACTTGTAATCACTAGAACATAGTTTAGTTAATTCTAAACTTGTTAGCAAACAAAAGTTAATCCTTCTAACTTGAATTTTAAAATCAACTAAACACATGTTCTATATCTATATGATATGCTAACTTAATGATTTAAAACCTGGAAACACGAAAAACACCGTAAAACCGGATTTACGCCGTCGTAGTAACACCGCGGGCTGTTTTGGGTTAGTTAATTAAAAACTATGATAAACTTTGATTTAAAAGTTGTTATTCTGAGAAAATGATTTTTATTATGAACATGAAACTATATCCAAAAATTATGGTTAAACTCAAAGTGGAAGTATGTTTTCTAAAATGGTCATCTAGACGTCGTTCTTTCGACTGAAATGACTACCTTTACAAAAACGACTTGTAACTTATTTTTCCGACTATAAACCTATACTTTTTCTGTTTAGATTCATAAAATAGAGTTCAATATGAAACCATAGCAATTTGATTCACTCAAAACGGATTTAAAATGAAGAAGTTATGGGTAAAACAAGATTGGATAATTTTTCTCATTTTAGCTACGTGAAAATTGGTAACAAATCTATTCCAACCATAACTTAATCAACTTGTATTGTATATTATGTAATCTTGAGATACCATAGACACGTATACAATGTTTCGACCTATCATGTCGACACATCTATATATATTTCGGAACAACCATAGACACTCTATATGTGAATGTTGGAGTTAGCTATACAGGGTTGAGGTTGATTCCAAAATATATATAGTTTGAGTTGTGATCAATACTGAGATACGTATACACTGGGTCGTGGATTGATTCAAGATAATATTTATCGATTTATTTCTGTACATCTAACTATGGACAACTAGTTGTAGGTTACTAACGAGGACAGCTGACTTATTAAACTTAAAACATCAAAATATATTAAAAGTGTTGTAAATATATTTTGAACATACTTTGATATATATGTATATATTGTTATAGGTTCGTGAATCAACCAGTGGCCAAGTCTTACTTCCCGACGAAGTAAAAATCTGTGAAAGTGAGTTATAGTCCCACTTTTAAAATCTAATATTTTTGGGATGAGAATACATGCAGGTTTTATAAATGATTTACAAAATAGACACAAGTACGTGAAACTACATTCTATGGTTGAATTATTGAAATCGAATATGCCCCTTTTTATTAAGTCTGGTAATCTAAGAATTAGGGAACAGACACCCTAATTGACGCGAATCCTAAAGATAGATCTATTGGGCCTAACAAACCCCATCCAAAGTACCGGATGCTTTAGTACTTCGAAATTTATATCATATCCGAAGGGTGTCCCGGAATGATGGGGATATTCTTATATATGCATCTTGTTAATGTCGGTTACCAGGTGTTCACCATATGAATGATTTTTATCTCTATGTATGGGATGTGTATTGAAATATGAAATCTTGTGGTCTATTGTTACGATTTGATATATATATAGGTTAAACCTATAACTCACCAACATTTTTGTTGACGTTTAAAGCATGTTTATTCTCAGGTGAATACTAAGAGCTTCCCTGTTGCATACTAAAATAAGGACAAGATTTGGAGTCCATGTTTGTATGATATTGTGTAAAAACTGCATTCAAGAAACTGATTTCGATGCAACATATTTGTATTGTAAACCATTATGTAATGGTCGTGTGTAAACAGGATATTTTAGATTATCATTATTTGATAATCTACGTAAAGCTTTTTAAAACCTTTATCTATGAAATAAAGGTTATGGTTTGTTTTAAAAATGAATGCAGTCTTTGAAAAACGCCTCATATAGAGGTCAAAACCTCGCAACGAAATCAATTAATATGGAACGTTTTTAATCAATAAGAACGGGACATTTCAGGTGTGTTGTCTTAAAATGGTTATTTGGGTAATAAATTGACCTAGTTTGGAAAGATGGGTATGAATTACCCTAATAATGTATTAGTTGGTGTTGTTGGACCTTAATCACTAGCTTTTAAGTGATTAGTGGTGGTCTTGACTTTAATTGGGCGGTTTTGGTATAAATGGGCGATTTAATACATTAAGTCATTAAATGCTCATGTGTAAGTGTTAGTATTGAGTCCACTTAGCTGGTGTGTTGATCAAGTACTTATTATATTAGGTACTTTGCTTTGAAGCTTGTGGAGGTTGAAATCGTCATCTAATTGTTAAGGTGAGTGGAATAATTATATGCGTATGTATATAATGTATCTATTTGTTGTAGCGTGAAAGGTGTAGTGTCGAGGTGTTAAGACACCATGTTTCACGTGAAGGGTGTAGCATCGAGGTGTTAAGATGCCACTCGGGTGTAGCATCGAGGTGTTAAGATGCCACCTAGGAGTGTAGTGTCGAGGTGTTAAGACACCACTTCGTAAAATAATGAGTGTTGCATTGAGGTGTTAAGATGCCACTCGGGGTGATGTGCCAAGGTGTTAAGGTGCCACCCTAGGGGTTAGTGGTGCGAGGTGTTAAGTGCCCTAATGGATGTTATGAACACCGATGGCGTTTTCGCGAGCGCCATTCCCTTGTACTATTGGTCGACCATGGTTACTTGTGTTGTAAGCATATTATATCATTTCGAGTTATATTATTATGCGGTTGTTGCTTGCTTGTGGTATTGGAGATTATAGCTTGTTAATGTGACGATAAGATAATTGTGTTGCTAGCATGTTTGCGGTTTGTGTAAGTGTATGCAAGTAGGTATAATTATATATGTATTCGTATAATTATTGCATTCACTAAGCTTTGCTTACCCTCTCGTTGTTTACCATTTTATAGGTTCGGTTTTGGACAAGGGTAAGGGCATCGTATTGGACTAGAGATCCCGCTTGATGCTAGGGGACGCTTTTGGCTTTAGTAGCTCTTGGAGTTTGACCGGTAGTTGGGTAGTTTAATCCCAAACGCCATGCTCATTGTGTAGTTTGGAACTTAAACTTTTTGGTGGTCGAAACTCTAAACTTGTATTAAACTTGTATTTTGGGTCGTGTGGGCCCCGCTTGTAAAACATCATTTTTATGTTTGATTCGTGTTAGTTTTACATATATAAGTTTGTTGTGAAAAGCGTTCGGTCTAAAAATGTCGGGAAGCGGTCCATGTTTTTGTGTGTTAAAAACAGTTCGGACAGAAGCTGGAGTGCTCTGTGCGCGCCGCGTACTACAGGGGATGCGCGCCGCGCACTCCCCTGTCCAGCAGCTTTTAAATTTTTTTTTTTTTGGGACTGTTTATGGTCGGTTATCGGGTTGGGTTGTTACAAGTGGTATCAGAGCATGGTCTAAGGGATTTAGGTGACTTGAGATATGCGCCTAGACTTAGACTTTTTGTGTGTGCGTTATGCGGGACTTGTAGGACTTTGGGTCGGATCGGGATTGGTTTGTGCATAGGTTTATGTAAACTAATCATGCGCTATTTGTTATGTTTGTTTAGCGGGCATCGAGCGAGATGGACGTTGTACTAGCAAGTTAATGCGACGTGCTCGCGTAACAATGATTAGCTACCATTGTTACGGGCGCAAATCGTGTCGAACAAGCAATGTACGATGATTGTTGAGCAAGATGGGGTAGTGTGGTGTATATGTATATACATACGTGTTATGTCCTTTTGTTTCGCCGCTTAACCTACTTCGTTTTATAGAATGAAGACGAGAAACGGACCCGATCATGATAACGGAAGTACAAGTGAGGACGCCGAGTTTTAAGCCAAGGTTGAGGCAGTCTTTAAAAAGTTAAAAGCGGATTTTCTTACGGACGTCCGAAAAGTCTTCCAAGATTCGGTCGATGGGCAAGTGACCGATTTGATAAATGAACGAATGAAGGCCACTATCGAAGAGGCCCTTGATGCTCGGAACATTTATCCTCGCGGTGAAGGAGGTGAGGGAAGGCGGGACTTCCATTATAAGAATTTCAAGGACACTCAACCCCCGATGTTTAATGGGGTGCGAGATCCTTTGAAGAGTACATGTTGGGTCTCCGATATCGAGGGAGCTTTCTGTACCGCGGAATGCCCTCCTGAGAAGAAAACAAGGTTTGGTTCAAGCATGTTGCGGGAGGAAGCTAAGTTGTGGTGGGACGATAAGATCAACTTATATGGCGAAGAACAATGTATGGGCTTGACTTGGGAAGAGTTCAAGAAAGAATTTTTCAAAGAATACTGAACTTCTTCCGACCTCGATAGAATCCAGGACGAGTTGCACCATTTGCAACAAGGTTCCATGGATTTGGTTACCCTCAAGTCCACATTCTTGGCAAAGACTCGTTTTTGTCCGGAATATGTGGGTGACGATCACAAGCTAATGAAAGATTTCTACCGTACTTTGAATGATGAGCACAAGGGTAAGATTAGTCGGGGAATGGCTAAGACTTTTGAAGAACTATTCGAGTTGGCTCGGGGTTTTGAACCGGAGGTTCCAAGGAAGAGTGATTTCACTTTTTCAAAGAGAAAGTTTGAAGGTTTTAGTTACTCTAACTCTTCAAACAAGAAGAACAAGAACAAGAAGGGTTCCGAAAGTTTCAATAGCGTGAAGAAGGGCACTACCGGTGGTTTTTCTTATGCGTGCTACAATTGTGGGCAACCGGGTCATATGGCTCGTGAATGTCCGAAACCATTTTCCGGAAACAAAATCACTTGTTTTAATTGCGGAAAAGAAGGGCATAAGAAGCCGGAGTGTCCCGACTTGCGCAATGATAATGTTAAGCAGTTAGAGAAGGCGGCGAGTACGGCAAGGGGTCGAAATTATTTGATAACCAATGATGAAGCCAAGCAATCAAACGAAGTCGTCTCAGGTACTTTCGTGGTTAATTCTAATCCGGCAAGAATTCTATTTGATAGCGGTGCAAATTTGTCGTTTGTATCTCCTAAATTTGTGCCTAAACTTGATAGACCGTTAGCTAAGTTAAGTCATCCGGTAGAAGTCGAAATAGCGGACGGCAAGACGGTGCTAGTGGTTGATGTGTATGAAAATCGTGATGTTGTTTTTGGTGCCGAAACCTTTAAAATTGATCTTATTCCAATGACCTTGGGCGACTTTGATATTGTCGTTGGTATGGATTGGCTCGATCGTTATAGAGCCGATATTGCATGCCATGATAAGTTTATTCGTGTGAAGACCCTAAGTGGGGGAGAGTTAATTATTCATGGTGATAAGCGAAGGAGACCGGTGCCGATATGCACTTTTGCACGGGCACGTCATTTTGTTGTTAGTGGTGGCATGGCTTTCCTTGCTCATGTTGTTGATACTCGTAATGAGCCACCACCTATTCGTGAAATTCCGGTTGTTAGTGAATTCGAAGACGTTTTTCCGGACGAATTACCGGGTGTTCCGGCGGAAAGACAAGTTGAGTTTCGTATTGAGTTAGTTCCGGGAGCTACTCCCATTGCTAAAACTCCTTATCGTTTAGCACCAACGAAAATGCAAGAGTTGTTAAATCAAACCCAAGAGTTGCTCGAGAAGGGTTTTATTCGACCGAGTGCTTCGCCATGGGGCGCTCCGGTGTTATTTGTGAAGAAGAAAGATGGTAGTATGCGTATGTGCATTGATTACCGTGAGTTGAATAAAGTGACGATCAAGAATCGTTATCCATTACCTAGGATTGACGATTTATTTGATCAACTTCAAGGTGCAACGTATTTCTCTAAGATCGAACTATGGTCCGACTATCACCAAATGCGGGTCCGTGAGGAAGACATTGAGAAAACGGCCTTTCGAACGAGTTATGGGCATTTTGAGTTTGTTGTGATGCCTTTCGGTCTTACGAATGCACCGGCGGCATTCATGGATCTTATGAACCGGGTGTGCCAACCTATGTTGGACAAGTCGGTGATCGTGTTCATTGACGACATACTAGTCTACTCGAAAAGTATGAACGAACATGAACGTCAATTGCGTGAAGTATTGAAGACTTTACAAAAGGAGAAGTTGTATGCTAAGTTCTCCAAATGTGAATTTTGGCTAAGGGAAGTCCAATTCCTTGGTCATATTGTGAACAGAGACTGTATTCAAGTAGATTCGGGGAAGATCGAGACGGTGAAGAGTTGGGGATGACCGACTACGCCTACGGAAATCCGAAGCTTCCTCGGATTGGCCGGTTATTATCGTCGGTTTATCCAAGACTTTTCCAAGATTGCTTCTCCATTAACGAAGTTGACGAGAAAGAATGCTAAGTTTAATTGGGAGAACGAACAAGAAATTGCTTTTCAATTGTTAAAAGAGAAGTTGTGTCAAGCTCCGGTGTTAGTATTACCGGAAGGTGTCGAAGATATGACGGTTTATTGTGATGCTTCGCTAAATGGGCTCGGGTGTGTTCTAATGCAAAGAGGTAAAGTCATCGATTATGCCTCTCGACAATTAAAGGAACACGAAACAAGATATCCGACTCATGATCTTGAGTTGGCGGCGGTAGTGCATGCGTTGAAAATTTGGCGCCATTACTTGTATGGTGTCAAGTGTACGATTTATTCGGATCATAAGAGTTTGAAACATCTCTTTAATCAACGAGATTTGAATTATCGCCAACGTAGGTGGATGGATGTGGTGAAAGACTACGATTGTGAAATACTTTATCATCCGGGTAAGGCGAATGTGGTCGCGGATGCGTTGAGTCGAAAGAGTCAACATCCGGCGATAAAAGTGGGGTCGTTACGTTTGATTATTTCCAACGATTTTCTTGAGAAGCTTGGCGAGATTCAAATAGAGGCTTATGTTCACGATAAGCATGTGGAACGAATCGTGGGCCAATCGGAGTTCATTACTATGGGCCCGCGTGGTTTGTTGTCTTTTCAAGGAAGGGTGTGGGTGCCTAAGATGGGTGATTACCGACGGGTGCTACTTGACGAAGCACATAAGTCAAAATATTCCATTCATCCGGGCGCGACAAAAATGTATCATGACTTGAAGAAAGATTATTGGTGGCCGGGCATGAAACGTGATGTTGTGAAGTATGTTGAGCAATGTGTCACGTGTTTACAAGTAAAAGCCAAACACCAAAAGCCGTATGGTAAGTTGCAACCGTTAGAAATCCCGAAATGGAAATGGGAGCACATTACCATGGATTTCATTACTAAGTTACCTAAAACGGCTAGAACCCAATTCGATTCGATTTGGGTTATAGTTGACCGATTGACAAAAAGCGCTTTGTTTCTTCCCATTAAAGAAGCGATATCGTCGGAGACCTTGGCTAAGTTGTTTATCAAGGAAGTGGTCTCGCGACATGGGGTTCCTATATCTATTATTTCGGATCGAGATACCCGTTTTACATCTCGGTTTTGGGAAAAGTTTCATGAAGATATGGGTACACGATTGAAATTGAGCACGGCATATCATCCTCAAACGGACGGTCAAACCGAACGTACGAATCAAACTTTAGAAGATATGTTACGGGCGTGCATTATTGATTTCGGTGGTAGTTGGGATGAGCATTTGCCTTTGGTGGAATTCTTGTACAATAATAGTTATCATACTAGTATCGAGATGCCACCTTATGAGATGCTTTACGGGCGGAGGTGTCGAACTCCCATTTGTTGGGGAGAAGTGGGTCAAAGAGAAATCGGGAGTACCGATTTGGTTTTAGAGACGAATAACAAGATTGATATTATTCGGGAACATTTGAGAAAGGCTCAAGATAGACAAAAGTCGTATGCCGACAAACGTAGACGAACGATCGAATTTCAAGAAGGCGATATGGTGATGCTTAAGGTTTCGCCATGGAAGGGTATTATTCGATTTCAAAAACGGGGAAAGTTATCTCCTCGGTTTATTGGTCCCTTTAAAGTTTTAGCCCGTGTTGGTGAAGTCGCGTATCGTTTGGAATTACCCGAAGAACTTGCGGGGATCCATAATACCTTTCATGTTTCCCATCTCCGTAAGTGTCTTGCGGATGATTCATCTTGGGTGTCGTTAGACGAGATTGAGCTAAATAACAAGTTGGAGTATGTTGAGGATCTGGTTGCTATACTCGATGAAAAGGTTAAGAAATTGAGAAATAAAGAGGTGAGGACTTTTAAAGTCCAATGGCGTCGAAGTATAGGTTCCGAGTTTACTTGGGAACCCGAAGAGTTCGTGTTGGTATATCTTCCCTCTTGTCATGCGGCTTGGATTGCGAGGACGCAATCCGAATAAGTGGGGGAGAGTTGTAAGACCCTAATCAGTTTGTACAGCAGTGTAAATATGTTACATAGAGTGTGGGTGATGTTGTGCAGTTTAACAGAAGTCACTGAGTGCGCGCCGCGCACCCTTACTGTAGCCGGGTTCCAGCTTTTTAAATCAGATATTTTGATGGGCATTTTGGTAAATTCACTTATGGACGGGTTAAAGACAGATAGGTCAGTTTGTGGAGCACCATTACTCCATTATCAACAACCTTATCACTTTAACTTTAATTCTAGAGAGAGATTGTGATTTTTGAGAGAGAAAGCTTAAATCCAAGAGGAAGGAGCTTGTTTTGGGTTAAAGTTCAAGCATTAAAGTCGTTCATCTTATCTCTAGTTTCTTTGTGGTAGTTGTGGTATGTTCTAATTTTATTTTCCTTACTTTGATTTAGTGTAAGGGTTAGGGTTTGAGTAAATGATGAACACAAAACCCATTAATGGTGATTTTGGGTGTTCTTGGGTAAAATTGAGTCTTGAATACTAATTGGTGACTAGTCTAGGGTTTCAAAGTATTAAATGATGTTTATGAACCCTAATTGGTGAGTTAATTGCTAACACACCTAGTTATTTAGTAAATGGGTGTTGGTTAGTTAGTGGATGACCCGAAATGGGTGTGTTGTCTTAAAATGGTTATTTGGGTAATAAATTGACCTAGTTTGGAAAGATGGGTATGAATTACCCTAATAATGTATTAGTTGGTGTTGTTGGACCTTAATCACTAGCTTTTAAGTGATTAGTGGTGGTCTTGACTTTAATTGGGCGGTTTTGGTATAAATGAGCGATTTAATACATTAAGTCATTAAATGCTCATGTGCAAGTGTTAGTATTGAGTCCACTTAGCTGGTGTGTTGATCAAGTACTTATTATATTAGGTACTTTGCTTTGAAGCTTGTGGAGGTTGAAATCGTCATCTAATTGTTAAGGTGAGTGGAATAATTATATGCGTATGTATATAATGTATCTATTTGTTGTAGCGTGAAAGGTGTAGTGTCGAGGTGTTAAGACACCATGTTTCACGTGAAGGGTGTAGCATCGAGGTGTTAAGATGCCACTCGGGTGTAGCATCGAGGTGTTAAGATGCCACATAGGAGTGTAGTGTCGAGGTGTTAAGACACCACTCCGTAAAATAATGAGTGTTGCATCGAGGTGTTAAGATGCCACTCGGGGTGATGTGCCGAGGTGTTAAGGTGCCACCCTAGGGGTTAGTGGTGCGAGGTGTTAAGTGACCTAATGGATGTTATGAACACCGATGGCATTTTCGCGAGCGCCGTTTGATAATGCTAAAAACGAACATATATTTCATAGCATTATTCCTCAAGAAAGACAAGCTTTTAGTTGCAATTGTTCTATTTACAAGAGATATTCGTTTAAATAATAAAAGGTGAAGACAAAAGACAGATTCGACGAATTGAAGACGCAAACGACCAAAAAGCTCAAAAGTACAAAAGACAATCAAAAAGGTTCCAATTATTGATAAGAAACGTCTCGAAATTACAGAAGTACAAGATTCAAAACGCAAAGTACAAGATATTAAATTGTACGCGAGGACGTTCGAAAATCCGGAACCGGGACCAGAGTCAACTCTTAACGCTCGACGCAACGGACTAAAAATTACAAGTTAACTATGTATATAAATATAATATAATATATAATTAATTATATTAATTATATATATATTATATTTATATATATAAAACCGTCGGCAGAGAAAACTCCAAGGACTGAGCTGTAAATACTATCTCCGCGACTCGCGGAGTTTGAAGGGCATTTTGCCGCGAGTCGCGGAGCCCCAAATTTCACTTCTGGCTATAAAGCAAACCGAATTCTGATCAAATTTCATATTCTATTTCTATCATCTTTTTTCTCCTCATTCATACGATATATATATATATATATATAATTTATATTTTAATTTTAATTTTAATTATAATTCTAATAATAAGGGTATGTTAGCGAATGTTGTAAGGGTGTAAGTCGAAATTCTGTCCGTGTAACGCTACGCTATTTTTAATCATTGTAAGTTATGTTCAACCTTTTTATATTAATGTCTCGTAGCTAAGTTATTATTATGCTTATTTAAAACGAAGTAATCATGATGTTGGGCTAATTACTAAAATTGGGTAATTGGGCTTTGTACCATAATTGGGGTTTGGACAAAAGAACGACACTTGTGGAAATTAGACTATGGGCTATTAATGGGCTTTATATTTGTTTAACTAAATGAAAGTTTGTTAATGTTAATATAAAGATTTACAATTGGGCGTCCCTATAAATTACCATATACACTCGATCGGACACGATGGGCGGGGTATTTATATGTACGAATAATCGTTCATTTAACCGGACACGGGAATGGATTAATAGCCACTAGAATAATTAAAACAGGGGTGAAATTACATTCAAGGGTAATTGGTGTAATTGTTAACAAAGTAGTAAAACCTTGGTTTACACGCAGTCGATAACCTGGTGTATTCATTAAACAAAGTATTAAAACCTTGTTACAATTCGAATCCCCAATTAGTTGGAATATTTAACTTCGGGTATAATAATAATTTGACAAGGACACTTGCAATTTATATTTATGACTGATGGACTGTTATGGACAAAAACCAGACGGACATATTGAATAATCCAGGACAAAGGACAATTAACCCATGGGCATAAAACTAAAATCAACACGTCAAACATCATGATTACAGAAGTTTAAATAAGCATAATTCTTTTATTTCATATTTAATTTCCTTTATTTTATATTTAATTGCACTTCTAATTATCGCACTTTTATTTATTGTTATTTAATCGCACTTTTAATTATCGTACTTTTTAATTATCGCAATTTTATTTTATCGCATTTTTATTATTCGCAATTTCATTATCGCTATTTACTTTACGCCTTAATTTAAGTCTTGTATTTATTTTATATTTTACATTAGGTTTTAACTGCGACTAAAGTCTTAAAATCGACAAACCGGTCATCAAACGGTAAAAACCCCCCTTTATAATAATAATATTACTTATATATATGTTTGTATTTTTATAAAAGTAAACTAATATAGCGTTGAGCTTTGTTTAAAGATTTCCCTGTGGAACGAACCGGACTTACTAAAAACTACACTACTGTACGATTAGGTACACTGCCTATAAGTGTTGTAGCAAGGTTTAAGTATATCCATTCTATAAATAAATAAATATCTTGTGTAAAATTGTATCGTATTTAATAGTGTTTCCTGCAAAAATTTAATAGTATTTTATACCCCTTAGCTTTGACATCAAGTATTTTTGGCGCCGCTGCCGGGGACAACTCTTAAAAGCCGGAAGCGCAACGCTAATATAAAAAAAAAAGATTTTTAGTTACTTTTATTAAAAGTCGTTTTTGTAAAAATACGTTTTAATTATTCAAAAATATAAAAAGAAAAACAAAAATATAAGTATTTTTAAGATTTTGTTAAATATTTAAGTTTTATAAGTTTCTTTATCTTTATTTTAATTTATAAAAATATAACTTTTATTAAATATCTTTTAGAAAAAAAAAAAACAGAAAACATAAAAAAAAAAAAAATAAAGAAAAACGCGTAAAAAATTGAAAGCTGTCAACTGAATTTCTGATCCCCGCGACTCGCGGGGTTTTCTTCTTTAATTGCCGCGACTCGCGGAGACCATCTGACACGCGAACAGAAACCCTAAAACTGCATTAATTACGGGTTATTTTTAATTATTATTATTATTTAAACCTTAATATTATTATTATTATTATTAGTTTTAGTTTTATTTTTACTTTTACTTTTTATTTATATATTTTAGTTAAATTAGTTTTATTAAATTATAAAATTAGTAGTTTTATTAAATAAATAATATAAAAATAATATTTTTATAAAAATTGTACTTTTTACAACTTTTTGTATATTTTTATATTTTGTCCCTTTTTAATCGTTGTAGCGTAATATTTGTATTTTTTAGCTCATATTTAATTTTAAACTCAGTTTTTGCTATAGTTATTTTTACTCCTAGATTTTTAGGATTTGCCGTAGAATTCCTTAAGTGCTTTTTCTTTAGACTAAGATTTAGGTGCTTTAGAATTTTGCGACGCCTTTTTAAGTTTTAGTTTCTTTTTAAGTTATTTCCATTTGGGATTTAGTTTTTCCTGTAAGCTTTAATATTTTTAGACACCTTTTACTATGTACCAATTATCATTCCAATTAGTAATTTCAATTTGCGATTATAATTTTAAGTTAGTTGTAGTAATAAGGTTAGGTTAGTTAAGTATTTTTAAGTTTTTATAAGTTTCTTTTATTTTTCCGTCACCTTTTATTTTTCAACCATTTTTTTTTCTTTTTCGACCTTTTTGCGACGAACTCTTTTTCTCTCTTATTTCTCGGGATTCTAGTTTTTAGGACTTAGAATTTTTTCTACTTCTTATCTAAATTTCTTAAAATTACGAAAATTTATTTTGAGTGGTTAAATTGATAGACATCAAAATTTTCTGGTTCGTAGTAATAGTTGGATTTGTACGTGGACCGGGTTATTGGAGCCAAACAGTCCTCAATTATATTGAGACCAAACGAATCCTGCCCCTCTGCTGCATCTTTTGGCTATTCGAAACGTGGGCAAAATCAGAAAAGTCTATTAATTGGATAACTTATTATAATTTTTCTTTCCTTTTTTAAAAACTAATAGGATATTCTGTGAATGCACCGAGCAAGACGTTCATCACCTTTTGTACGTTCACCACCTGTAACTAGATCAAGACATCGTTTAACAAATATAACCGCCGTTGATTTTTCTTTAGAATCGTCATCAAGTCGACCAAATCCTCAAACTCAAATTTCCGATAATCCAGTTTTTGAAACAAACCTCACAATTGAGAATCCAGAGAATATTCAGGAACGGTTCGTAGATCCTGAACCATTAAACTTTCCTCCGGAACCACCAATCATTCAAACAGAGATTGTTGAGGAACGAACCATTAAAACAGAATCCTCTAGTGATTCCGATTCAACAAATTCAATTATGGAGAATCTGGAACCTTTAAGTATAGAAGACCGAATGAGAGCTAAACGCACTGGCCAAGGTCACGCAATTACTCATCCAGACATTAATGCGCCAGATTATGAAATCAAAGGACAAATTCTACACATGGTAACTAATCAATGCCAATTTAGTGGTGCGCCGAAGGAAGATCCAAATGAACATCTACGTACCTTTAATAGGATCTGCACACTATTTAAAATACGAGAAGTGGAGGATGAACAGATATATCTCATGTTATTTCCCTGGACTTTAAAGGGAGAAGCCAAAGATTGGTTGGAATCGTTACCTGAAGGGGCGATTGATACATGGGACGTTTTAATTGACAAATTTCTTAAACAATTCTTTCCTGCATCTAAAGCCGTAAGACTTCAAGCAGAAATTGTTACGTTCACACAGAAGCCAAATGAAACTCTATATGAGGAGTGGACAAGATATGGAAAGTTGTTAAGAGGATGTCCGCAACATGGTTTAGACACCTGTCAAATAGTACAAATATTCTACCGAGGATGCGACATCACTACAAGAAAAGACATAGATATAGCAGCTGGTGGTTCTATTATGAAGAAAACCGAAACTGATGCTTACAAAATTATTGATAACACTGCTTCCCACTCACATGAGTGGCACCAAGAAAAAGATATCATTAGATCATCTAAAGCAGCTAGAGCCGATTCTAGCCATGACTTAGATTCCATTTCCGCAAAGATAGATGCTTTCGAGAGACGAATGGAAAAGATGACTAAAGATATTCATGCTATACGAATTAGTTGTGAGCAGTGTGGAGGACCACATTTGACAAAAGATTGTCTCAATATTGAATTAACAATGGAACAAAGAGAGAATATTTCATACATAAACCAAAGGCCTGGAAATAATTATCAGAATAATTATCAACCGCCAAGACCGATTTACAATCAAAACCAGAATTATAACCGAAATATTCCATACAACAACCAACAAGGTCCTAGCAATCAACAAGTATCCAATAATACTTACAATCAGCAAAGACCTAATTTTCAAAACAAACCACCACAACAAACCGATGATAAAAAGCCGAATTTAGAATATATGATGACGAAGCTAGTTGAAACTCAAACGCAGTTTTTCACATCGCAGAAACAAACCAATGAACAAAATGCTCAAGCATTTAGAAATCAACAAGCTTCTATTCAAAATCTGGAACAAGAAGTGAGTAACCTAGCAAGGTTAATAGGTGAAAGAAAACCGGGAAGTCTACCTAGTGATACAAATGCTAACCCCCGGAATGAAACAGCTAAAGCTATTACCACAAGAAGTGGTACAACACTTAAACCTCCGGAAATACCTGTAACTTCTGATGAAGTTATTCCTACTCCACAAGAACCACAACCTGATCAAGATAAGGAAAAAGAACCGGTAGTTGAAAAGGTTAATGAAGATAACACAGTTAAGGATAAACCTTATGTTAAACCATACCAACCACCACTTCCTTACCCGAGTAAAATGAAGAAAGAAAAACTTGAAGCCGAGCAATCCAAATTCTTGGATATGTTTAAACAGATAAATGTAAATCTTCCTTTCATTGATGTGATTTCAGGAATGCCAAGATATGCTAAATTCTTGAAAGATCTAATCTCAAATAGAAAGAAAATGGAAGAACTCTCGGCTGTTACTATGAATGCTAATTTTCCAGCAGTGCTGTTGAATAAGATACCAGAAAAACTATCTGATCCAGGAAGTTTCACAATTCCATGTTTTCTGGGTAGTCTTAGTTCAATAGAAGCATTGGCAGACTTAGGTGCTAGTATAAATCTAATGCCGTATTCACTATACGCTAAACTAGACCTTGGAGAATTAAAACCAACCAGAATAAGCATACAACTAGCCGATAGATCAATAAAATATCCTAGAGGGATAATGGAGAACATGCTAGTTAAAGTTGGTACTTTAGTATTTCCAGTAGATTTTGTTGTTTTGGACATGGAAGAAGATTCTCAAGTTCCTCTCATATTAGGAAGACCATTCTTAAACACGGCTAAAGCAATGATAGACGTGTTCGGTAAGAAATTGACCCTAAGTATAGAGGATGAGAGTGTTACCTTTTCAGTTGATAGAGCCATGCAACAACCACAATCTGCAGATGATACATGTTATTATATTCAAACTATAGATGCACATGCAGAATTATTAGAAGAATTTCCAGAATTACAAGGAACAGGAGAATGTTCTTTAGGAGAAGGTAATGAACCAATTGATGAAGCTGAAATGTTAGCTACACTTATAGCTAATGGATATGAACCAACAACAGAAGAAATTCAAATGCTAAAAGAAGAAGACAGATATCGATATAAATCATCGATAGAAGAACCTCCGAAATTAGAGTTAAAGCCACTTCCAAACCATTTGGAATACGCTTATTTACATGGTGAATCTGAATTACCTGTAATAATATCGTCTTCTCTTACTGAAAATGAGAAATCACAACTCATTTCTGTGTTGAAAGCTCATAAACCAGCCATTGCATGGAAGATTCATGATATTAAAGGAATAAGTCCTTCGTATTGCACACATAAAATCCTTATGGAAGAAGGTCATAAAACGTATGTGCAACGCCAACGAAGACTAAATCCTAATATGCAAGATGTAGTTAAGAAAGAGATTATTAAACTGCTAGATGCAGGTTTAATTTATCCAATTTCTGATAGTCCATGGGTAAGCCCAGTTCAATGCGTACCTAAGAAGGGTGGCATGACTGTCATTATAAATGAGAAAAATGAGCTTATTCCTACTAGGACTGTAACAGGATGGCGTGTATGTATTGATTATAGAAAATTAAATGACGCCACCAGAAAAGATCACTTTCCCTTACCTTTCATAGATCAAATGTTGGAAAGATTAGCCGGAAATAGTTACTATTGTTTTCTAGATGGATTTTCCGGATATTTTCAAATTCCAATAGCACCCGAGGACCAAGATAAAACCACATTCACGTGCCCTTATGGTACTTTTGCTTACAAACGCATGCCATTTGGACTTTGTAACGCCCCTGCAACCTTTCAAAGGTGTATGATGGCGATTTTTCACGACATGATAGAAGAATGCATGGAAGTTTTCATGGATGACTTTTCAGTCTTCGGTGATACATTTAAATCATGTCTAGTTAATCTGGAACGAATGCTAATTAGATGCGAAAAATCAAATCTAGTACTTAATTGGGAGAAATGCCATTTCATGGTTAAAGAAGGCATCGTTCTTGGACATAAAATTTCAAAAGAAGGAATTGAAGTGGATAGAGCTAAAGTAGATGTAATTGCTATACTTCCACATCCCACAAATGTTAGAGGAGTTAGGAGTTTTCTAGGGCATGCCGGTTTTTACCGACGTTTCATAAAAGATTTTTCTAAAATTGCCACTCCTATGAATAAACTCCTAGAAAAGGATGCTCCATTCATCTTTTCAGATAAGTGTATCAAATCTTTTAATATTCTTAAAGAAAAACTCACTAATACGCCGATCATGATAACACCAAATTGGAATCTACCATTTGAACTAATGTGCGATGCAAGTGATTTTGCAATGGGAGCCGTTTTAGGACAAAGGATTGAAAAACGATTTCAACCTATATATTATGCTAGTAAGACATTACAAGGAGCACAAACGAACTATACCACTACTGAAAAAGAACTCCTTGCTATTGTCTTTGCTTTTGACAAATTTCGATCATATCTCGTTCTAGCAAAAACGGTGGTCTATACCGACCATTCTGCTCTTAGATACCTATTTTCAAAACAAGATGCTAAACCAAGACTAATCCGTTGGATCTTACTCTTACAAGAGTTTGATATTGAAATCAGAGATAAAAGAGGAGCAGAAAATCTAGCCGCTGATCATCTTTCTCGTCTTGAAAATCCCGAATTAGAAGTTCTAAATGAATCAGACATACAAGACAACTTTCCTGATGAATATCTATTGAAGATATATTATAAAGAAATTCCATGGTTTGCAGACTATGCAAACTACTTAGTTTGTGGATTCCTTGAAAAAGGATTATCGTACCAAAGACGAAAGAAATTCTTCAGTGATATAAAACACTATTTCTGGGAAGATCCACATCTGTTTAAAAGTTGTCCCGATGGAATAATACGCCGATGTGTATTTGGAGATGAAGCCAGTAAAATTTTAAACCATTGTCACACAGGACCAACAGGAGGGCATTATGGGCCTCAACTAACAGCAAGAAAAGTTTATGAAGCTGGATTCTATTGGCCAACAATTTACAAAGACGCACACCTTCTTTGCAAATCCTGTGATGCATGTCAAAGGGCCGGAAAAATAAGTCAACGTGATGAAATGCCACAAAATGTCATCCAAGTATGTGAAGTATTTGACATTTGGGGTATTGACTTTATGGGTCCATTTCCAAAATCTCATAATAATCTATATATACTCGTAGCCATTGATTATGTATCTAAATGGGCGGAAGCACAAGCTCTCCCAACTAACGATGCACGAGTTGTAGTCAACTTTTTAAAACGTCTTTTTGCAAGGTTTGGAACACCGAAAGCTTTAATAAGTGATCGGGGTACTCATTTCTGTAATAATCAACTTGAGAAAGTTCTTAAAAGATATGGAGTAACTCATAAAATCTCCACCGCATATCATCCACAAACAAGTGGACAAGTTGAAAATACCAACCGAGCTTTAAAACGTATTCTAGAGAAAACCGTAGGATCAAATCCGAAGGAATGGTCCATTAAATTGGAGGATGCACTCTGGGCTTTTAGAACAGCCTACAAAACTCCAATTGGAACCACACCTTTTAGACTTGTTTATGGAAAAGCATGTCATCTTCCAGTAGAAATTGAACACAAAGCATTTTGGGCTTTGAAGACATGTAATCTTGATTTACATGAAGCCGGACGTCTACGATTAAGTCAACTAAATGAATTAGAAGAATTAAGACATGAAGCATACGAAAATTCGTTAATCTATAAAGAAAGAACGAAGAAATGGCATGATAAAAGAATCAGAAGTTCAAAGGAATTTAAAGAAGGAGACAGAGTTCTTCTTTTCAATTCACGATTCAAGCTATTTCCTGGAAAATTGAAATCAAGATGGTCTGGACCATTCATAGTCAAAAGAGTTTTCCCATACGGAACGATAGAATTAATAAATTCAAATGGGATTGAATTTAAAGTTAATGGTCACAGAGTTAAACATTACATACATGGTCCGATGGAAGTCGACAACGAAGTTAATCACAATTTCGATACCACAGCTAACTAAGTGTGGGGAGAATCAAGTCTTTAAAGGATAATATGTATTTCTGTTAGAGTTAGATTGTCTGTTTTCGTGTAGTTCTCGAAAATGGAACACGTATGGTCTTTCCCTAGCAGACCCTAAAGAACTAGTCTTCTCCCCCCATTCTGAATTTTTATTTTTTTTAGGTTTTTACGAAATGAAGACTGCCTGTGAACTAAACCATGGTCTAATGCTACACGCTTTGATCACTAAACGTAATAATGACATACTACCGAGTGAATTAGTATCAGTAATCAGAGAAAGAATGGACGGAGTTAGAAAAGAATCCAGATGCGAAGATAATAAGTTACAATTTGGTAAAGGAAAATCAAAATCCGCAGCGAAAAGAAGAGCACGACACCTAGAAAGATGTCACAAATGCGGAAAATGGTCACATGGAGGTAAATGTTCAAATAATCAAACCTATTCAAATACCGAATTTGTTACTTTATGCAGAGACGGACCGTTCATATGTTTAGAAGAAAAGACACTGAATGCTCGAGGTTACGCCTTTGGAGCCATGGAAAACCAATTAAACCGACTATCTTATGAATGGAATAGATCATATAACTAAGAAATCTATTTCACAGGTATGTCTGTACAGTTTTTATTTTTATTTTTATTTTTAACCTTTTGATAATAAACGCTAATTTGTTCGCTAAAAAGTATTAAATTGGTATTAAATAAAATTAGGTTTGGCGACCGAAATTATTGATATCATTCAAAAATTTATTACATCACTGCGAAATTTAACGTTTATTCTTAAGGTGTAAATATCTTTAATCAATCAACCCAAAATATTTCAAAAATTCGTCATGAGTTAAATTAGGTCTTGGAACCGAAATTACTTTACCGAAAAGAGGGGCGCATATTTTTGATAATATTTGATTGATTAAAGTGGGATAAAAAGACAAAAAGATTTTTAATTTTATTTTTATCATGTTTTTAATCTTAATATTTAAATCTTAAATTAATATTGTAAACTTTGTAAAAACAATATATTTAAAATTGTAAATATTTGAAAAAATTAATATAAGTTTGATATGAATTTAGGAATTTTTAAAATTAAGTTTGGTGTGAATTTTTAATTTTAAAAAAAAAAAAATATGAATTTTTAATTTTATGCATTTCAAATTTTAAGTTTGGTGTGATTTTTTTTATATTAATTTTGAATTTTATATTTAAGTTGTGTGAATTTAAAAACAAAAATTTACTTTATCTCATTAAGTTAAGAATATGATTTTTAAAATTCGTCGTAAGTTGAAGACTAGATCTTTGAACCGAAATTGCTTTACCCGAGGGAGGGACGAGAACTTTTATTATCATTATTTTTAATCTTATTGATTTAAAGTATGCCAAAAACATTGAAAAAACCCAAAAATCTTAGCTTTTAAAACAATCGCTACAAAAAGACAAATTTTAAAATTTTGTAGAAGGACGGACTAGGACATCGATCCGAAACGACCTCGTCCTAAATAACAAAGGAAACAAAATTTTAAAATTAATTACTTAATTGTTTTAATAAGTTATTGATTATATAAAAAAAAAAAAAAAAAAAAAATATCAAACTCCGCGACTCGCGGAGTTTGAAGTACAAAACCTCCGCGACTCGCGGAGGGACCAAAACCCAGAAAAAAAATAAAAAGAGCTGAACGATCAGTATACTCCCACACACAAAAACAACTCGAATTCTGCTGCGAAAAACCCCGAAAAACCACCCAAAAACACCTCAAAAATCCCAATTTTTAACCGTTAATCACCAAATCTTTTGCTAAAATCATGTTGAGAAGGATGATATCTAAGAATTACTCAAGAAAAACGAATGAAAGGGGTGAATCTTCATCCCAAGCCCGCAATGCTCCTGCCGAGAATTTGGAACAACAGGAGGTAGATAACTACTACAAGCAGGATGTACCTCATCCAGTCATGACCTTTTCCGATATGCATTTGGAAGAGTTGCACCCGAACCTGAGATTTGACAGACTTTGGATAGATTATCCAAAATATCAACGGGGTTTGCATACTCTTCATTCCAAGGTTGTTGAGGTACCGAGGGTCATAGAATGGGGACCCTTAGAAGCTGTAGAATTGGCCGGGCCAATTAGGGAATTACTTGTACAGAGGTATGGTAATTCTTCTTTTAATGACTGGATATGTTTATTCACCATACGCAGACCTGTATATAAAGTATGGTGTGAAGAGTTGTTATGTAGTATAGAGTTGAATGATCGGGTAGCTAGTTTAACCGATCGTTCTTTTATTAGATTTTTGTTAGGAGGTTCGATGCGCCACATGTCTTTACTGGACATGGCTCAGGCTTTACGTATATATACGCCTGAGGAATTAGCGTCTGCCGATTGTAGAGGATTGATACTAAACGGTAGAAAGATAGATGAGAATTTTGATACACACGGTGTGTGGAGTCAAATGACAAGCCATCACCGTTTCAAAGGGGGAAACTACTCTTATTTGGATATAGATAGAGCCGAATTAAGAGTGATACATAGGTTTTTAGCTAATTCGATTACACAAAGGGGTAAGAACAAAGAAAAAGTAAATGAACAGGATTTGTTTTACCATATGTGTATTCGAGACCCACACAGCTCTGTAAGTATACCATATTGTGTGGGTTATTATTTATCAGCTATGGTTCGGGGGATGCGTCCACATAGCATAATAGGAGGTGGTATTTTTATTACTTTGATTGGTGAATATCTCGGTGTGGATATAAGTCGGGGGGGATTATTACTAGAAGAGCCGGAACCCCGCGATACTATAGGTTTAAATGTATACCATGGTGCGAAAGTTTTGAAGCGGCGAAATAACGCCGCAGTACGATACCATGGTAGACATCCACAGGTGGAGAGAAACCAGGAACAAGGTAATGTAGGAGGGGGGAATGAGATGCAAGAAATGCATAGGTTTATAGCTTCTCAGGAATACGAAAATGCTAGACAGAGAGCATTTGAAGATTGGCAAGTTCATCAGAACCAGATCATAGCGCATTGCCAACATATAGGTAGAAACTATATTCCTACACCGAAACCCGTCTTCCCTCCTTGGTCGATAGAGATGCAGCCACCATATCCTACGTATGACCCTGCCGAAGCATTCTATAGAACTTATGGTTATGCCTGGAACCCCTATTGGTACCAATATCATCCTTAGTTTATTTATTATTTTTTTATTATTTTGTAATTTGTAATTATTGATACATTTAATATTTTTGTTAATATTGTAATCATTTTTATAATTATCTAACTTTTATTCTTAGATTTTAATAATTTTTGAATGTGGGGTAATATACCAAACTTCAAAAATATGTATATATGTTTGCAGTTTATCTTATGTACACAACAGGGTAAAACAACGCATTTTCAAAGACTGGCATTAAGTTCAGCAAAAGCAACTAATTTTGACGACAAGATGCAAAATATATGTGAAATAACAACAAGACGGAATGAACAAATGATGTGCACCATTTATCATTCAGCAAACAAACGCCAATATAGTTGGAAACTTTGGTAAAATTTAATCATTTTCACACAAATCACCCTCAATAATTTAAATTGTTACTGATTTCTTGCAAATGAGGGCATTGCAAGATCTTAAGTGTGGGAAGGGGTTAAATTCTTTCGGATTTTAAAATTTTTATATTAAACACTTGGTTACCATTAAAAATACTAGTAAAGCAGTAGTTGTATTAGAATCTAGTGCTCTCTGAAAAAAAAGAACAGCCCTAGTCTTATATACTGACTACCCAATTCTAGTAAAAATTTTCAATTAAATGAATTCAAATCATGTTTATACATATTTATGAACGATAAAACTAGGTTTTAACACCGAAATTATTGTTATCTCAGAAAGAACATAAATTAAGAAACAAACTAAAATGTCAAAATTCATTTAAAATGGAATAGAGGACGATAAAAAGGAAAATAAAAGCCAAGTGTGGGAAAATTTACCAAGTTATCTTAAACATATGTCACATATATCTGTAACAAATAACTGAAAATACTTTTGCTTTGGACTAAACTAAACTGTTTTACCCGATGAAAGAAAAGAAGAGATGGATCTACACGATGAATCAATTCCATCATTAAAAGGAAGTAAAGTCTTCCGAAAAAGACACGCGCTTCTTGATTTAGGTCATGAAGTTGTCGTTCAGACCAGCTGTAGGTTGACGAAAAATCTAGAAAAGTCATCACTAAAATCAGCAGGAAATCCACGAACCTCAGCATTAAACAGGGTCGCCAAGTGGTAAGATTTATCCTAACCATGAGAAGGATTTATCTCGTACAATGGGGGGGCACCGTGCAAATTAGCTGGATAAGACTAATGAATCAGATCCCCAGAAAGGATAATCTCCTTAAAGATTAAAATTCAGCTTTTAAGACTGATATTACTCAATCCTAGAGATTGACCTTAAAGATTGAGAATTACAAACTCATGGAATTCGATGATATCTAAACTCGAGCTTAAACGAGAAAATATTTTGATCAAAATTATAAACCGATTTGTTTTCTGAAAACCCTATTTTCAATGCGTTCATTCCATTGAATGTAAAATCCTAGGAATTCACCTGGAATTCATTAGGTCACCTGAACTAAATCGGGTGTCAACCGTAAGAACGGTGGTTGCATAGTGGTCAAAGACAGGACCTTGTGCCATACCGAAAAAATTATAAGGGTGAGCTTTACTATTGCTCCTACCAAGGATAGTAATTGCGTCCGACACGTTATAGACCATAATCAAAAGCATGTCACGGGACATTGCCTTAACAGTTGCTTGTTCAACGCTTTCCTTTACAACCGGACGGTAGTTTGCCGAAAGGTAATATACGGGACAAGTAAACTGGACGTGTTGCTTTCCAAATACAAGGTTAGCAAGTGGGTGACACAAAACTGCAAGTTTTGAGCTAAAATTTTCAAATCTGAAACCCACCAAACCCACAAAAATATTTTGCAAACACCGGTAAAGGGTTATTCCGGAAAACTTATCTAGGGTAAAAACTAGATTTAATTTTCAAAAGATCAAATGTTTTCATAAAGATCCAATTTCCTTAATGGAACTAAATTTTTATAGTCATGTGGGACTGTAAACCATATCGTTACTACCATTGTTTATACCGCCATATAGAAATCACTGATGTACAAAGTGTGAAGAATAAAGAAGTGATTCTAGTATTTCAAGACAATATTGCTTGAGGACAAGCAACGCTCAAGTGTGGGAATATTTGATAATGCTAAAAACGAACATATATTTCATAGCATTATTCCTCAAGAAAGACAAGCTTTTAGTTGCAATTGTTCTATTTACAAGAGATATTCGTTTAAATAATAAAAGGTGAAGACAAAAGACAGATTCGACGAATTGAAGACGCAAACGACCAAAAAGCTCAAAAGTACAAAAGACAATCAAAAAGGTTCCAATTATTGATAAGAAACGTCTCGAAATTACAGAAGTACAAGATTCAAAACGCAAAGTACAAGATATTAAATTGTACGCGAGGACGTTCGAAAATCCGGAACCGGGACCAGAGTCAACTCTTAACGCTCGACGCAACGGACTAAAAATTACAAGTTAACTATGTATATAAATATAATATAATATATAATTAATTATATTAATTATATATATATTATATTTATATATATAAAACCGTCGGCAGAGAAAACTCCAAGGACTGAGCTGTAAATACTATCTCCGCGACTCGCGGAGTTTGAAGGGCATTTTGCCGCGAGTCGCGGAGCCCCAAATTTCACTTCTGGCTATAAAGCAAACCGAATTCTGATCAAATTTCATATTCTATTTCTATCATCTTTTTTCTCCTCATTCATACGATATATATATATATATATATATATAATTTATATTTTAATTTTAATTTTAATTATAATTCTAATAATAAGGGTATGTTAGCGAATGTTGTAAGGGTGTAAGTCGAAATTCTGTCCGTGTAACGCTACGCTATTTTTAATCATTGTAAGTTATGTTCAACCTTTTTATATTAATGTCTCGTAGCTAAGTTATTATTATGCTTATTTAAAACGAAGTAATCATGATGTTGGGCTAATTACTAAAATTGGGTAATTGGGCTTTGTACCATAATTGGGGTTTGGACAAAAGAACGACACTTGTGGAAATTAGACTATGGGCTATTAATGGGCTTTATATTTGTTTAACTAAATGAAAGTTTGTTAATGTTAATATAAAGATTTACAATTGGGCGTCCCTATAAATTACCATATACACTCGATCGGACACGATGGGCGGGGTATTTATATGTACGAATAATCGTTCATTTAACCGGACACGGGAATGGATTAATAGCCACTAGAATAATTAAAACAGGGGTGAAATTACATTCAAGGGTAATTGGTGTAATTGTTAACAAAGTAGTAAAACCTTGGTTTACACGCAGTCGATAACCTGGTGTATTCATTAAACAAAGTATTAAAACCTTGTTACAATTCGAATCCCCAATTAGTTGGAATATTTAACTTCGGGTATAATAATAATTTGACAAGGACACTTGCAATTTATATTTATGACTGATGGACTGTTATGGACAAAAACCAGACGGACATATTGAATAATCCAGGACAAAGGACAATTAACCCATGGGCATAAAACTAAAATCAACACGTCAAACATCATGATTACGGAAGTTTAAATAAGCATAATTCTTTTATTTCATATTTAATTTCCTTTATTTTATATTTAATTGCACTTCTAATTATCGCACTTTTATTTATTGTTATTTAATCGCACTTTTAATTATCGTACTTTTTAATTATCGCAATTTTATTTTATCGCATTTTTATTATTCGCAATTTCATTATCGTTATTTACTTTACGCCTTAATTTAAGTCTTGTATTTATTTTATATTTTACATTAGGTTTTAACTGCGACTAAAGTCTTAAAATCGACAAACCGGTCATCAAACGGTAAAAACCCCCCTTTATAATAATAATATTACTTATATATATGTTTGTATTTTTATAAAAGTAAACTAATATAGCGTTGAGCTTTGTTTAAAGATTTCCCTGTGGAACGAACCGGACTTACTAAAAACTACACTACTGTACGATTAGGTACACTGCCTATAAGTGTTGTAGCAAGGTTTAAGTATATCCATTCTATAAATAAATAAATATCTTGTGTAAAATTGTATCGTATTTAATAGTGTTTCCTGCAAAAATTTAATAGTATTTTATACCCCTTAGCTTTGACATCACCGTTCCCTTGTACTATTAGTCGACCATGGTTACTTGTGTTGTAAGCATATTATATCATTTCGAGTTATATTATTATGCGGTTGTTGCTAGCTTGTGGTATTGGAGATTATAGCTTGTTAATGTGACGATAAGATAATTGTGTTGCTAGCATGTTTGCGGTTTGTGTAAGTGTATGCAAGTAGGTATAATTATATATGTATTCGTATAATTATTGCATTCACTAAGCTTTGCTTACCCTCTCGTTGTTTACCATTTTATAGGTTCGGTTTTGGACAAGGGTAAGGGCATCGCATTGGACTAGAGATCTCGCTTGATGCTAGGGGACGCTTTTGGCTTTAGTAGCTCTTGGAGTTTGACCGGTAGTTGGGTAGTTTAATCCCAAACGCCATGCTCATTGTGTAGTTTGGAACTTAAACTTTTTGGTGGTCGAAACTCTAAACTTGTATTAAACTTGTATTTTGGGTCGTGTGGTCCCCGCTTGTAAAACATCATTTTTATGTTTGATTCGTGTTAGTTTTACATATATAAGTTTGTTGTGAAAAGCGTTCGGTCTAAAAATGTCGGGAAGTGGTCCATCTTTTTGTGTGTTAAAAACAGTTCGGACAGAAGCTGGAGTGCTCTGTACGCGCCACGCACTACAGGGGATGCGCGCCGCGCACTCCCCTGTCCAGCAGGTTTTAAAAAAAAAAAAATTGGGACTGTTTATGGTCGGTTATCGGGTTGGGTTGTTACATATTTGTCCACAGTCTCCTTCATAGTTTTGCATAATCTGCTTTCCAGTACCAACTTTCTATTGAGTGTTTTCATCACTCTCTTCTTCATTATCAAACTTTTGGCCATTAAGACCATCTACAGTTTTGCTGCTTCATCAGCATTCAAAGTTATCATAACTGAATCATTGGTTATCAGTCTAGGTGTTTTCAAGAATTTTGAAGGGTTTGAACGCAGATTGTAATCGTCAAGATACAAGTGAGGTTTAAGATGAAATCAAGTGGCAAACTTGAAGAATTGTTTAGTTTCATATGTTATAGTCAATATTTTAATTCATTTTAATTGTCCAATGTTGACAGTCCACAGTTAGCAATTCAATAATTCATATATAGTTTAATATATAATATTCGAATTAATTAATACGTATCGTGACCCATGTACATGTCTCAGACTCGATCACAACTCAAAGTATATATATTATTATAGAATCAACATCAACCCTGTATAGCTAACTCGATCATTACTGCATATAGAGTATCTAAGGTTATTCAAAATAATATATATAGATGCGTCGATATGATATGTCAAAACCTTGTATACGTGTCCCGATATTTAAATTGCGTAAAATAAATAACAGAAATTAAATGACGATAAATAAAATTGCGAGAATATAATTTGCGATAAATAAATTGCGATAAATAAAATGAAATCAGTTAGCTAGGAACAGTTAGCGTGAATTCTTAACAAAATTTTTCATAGTTAATTTGTTTGTTTCTAACAAATTTTATTTTGTCCAATGTTTTCTTCATTACACCACTTGTTGGATTCTGATAGGTCAAAATCCAAATATGAAATTGAATGAAAATGGTTATTCTGCGGTGAACGGATTCGTATCTTTGTAGATGTAAGTAGGATAGTAAATGACTGTTGAATCTGATTTGAAGAATGTACAGCGTAACTTATTAATGTGAAATCTAAATATTCCTCGGGTATTACCTACCCGTTAAAATATTTTCACCATTAACAGTTTGTACAAAAGAATTTTTAATTACAATCTTTATGAAAACATATATACATATATATTTTCTTCAGATGTAATCATGGATTTAATGAGTTAACATGATATTAATCTCATTTGCTTTTTGGTTAGAACTAGAGTACATAATCTTTAAAACATTAGAGATTACATAATCATCATGTCGAACGAAGATAAATGATGTAGAACATCATGTAGAACGATGATTATACTCAAGGTACAGAATGAGATGTTGAGGCATGGATTGTTGATGGTACTGTTGGTGCCGGTGATGTTGCTGAAGCTGGGAAATTTTGCACCATATTCTCCAAGACTACAACTCGGGCGCGAAGCTCGTTGACTTCTTCCATTATTCTGGGATGATTGTCGGTCGGAACGAGTGGATGAATAAGGTTTAGAATTGTGGGTAGAATATAATCGTGATGAGCTACCCTGGAAATGAGGCTGAAATTGGTGTTTCGGATAGGTTCGCCAGTAAGTGCATCAGGTTCTTCGCCAAGAGGTGAATTTGGTTGATGGAAAGGATTACATTCTTTTTGTCTCCAATTATTAAGTAGGCTACGAACCCATCAAATGAATTGGTTGATTCGTTCTGGTGACACTGCTTTATGAGCTTAGGTGAAAATCCATATCGGAATAGTTGTCAGAATAACTATCGGAATAGCTATTGGAATCTGAGGGACTCGAACTGGTTGAGGGATTCATATCGTATGATCAGATGAAAGATTTTTGATAAGAAATAGATTATAGGATGTAGATTAGTACCCTGCAGTACATGATTTACATATGCATATAATACTTAAATCCCATAAGTTACGGAGGAATCTACGGAAGCTGTCAGGCAAAGGTAACAATAACAGATACACTAAGATATGAATTTATCTATACACTGTCTATGCAATAGAGGTAGTAAGACGTGTCTAAACTTTAAGGATGATAAGCAAATAATTTTCCACTAGGAATGTTAAACAATACTTATAATATGCAGCTAAGGTCGAAGTCCAGGCTCACTAATGCATCCTAACAGTATTTGGTTAGACATACTAATGCAAGACCTGGTTCGCTAGGACCAACGCTCTGATACCATCTGTGGTGACCCGTCCTAATCCACCTGGACGAAGTCATCAACATTTGGTCCCATCGCGAGGTACTGACCTAAATATGCCATGAACGATTCCAAGTAATATATTTAAAATGAGCAAATGCACAGCGAAAGATTTCTTTCATATCTGAGAATAAATATGCTTGAAAGTGTCAACCAAAAGGCTGGTGAGTTCATAGGTTTATCATAATAATCATTTTAATATTTTAATAGACCACAAGATTTCAGTTTCATAAATATATGTACACTCGCAAGTGTATAAAAGTATTCTATAAGTTGTTGAGCGCTTCGGTTTTAATCACGTACCAAATCGTTTTATTCAGTTCCGTTTTCATTTTTCCTAATTTAACCATCATCAAAACCATCGGGCATCATCATTTTCGTTTTCCTTCTTCCTCATCGAATATCATCACTTTCGCATCACCTTCTCATCATCATCCTATTCTAATCATTAACTAACCATGATCATAATCATTATCATCTCATCTTCACCATCATTTGTACTCGTCACCTAAATATTGTATATATGTGTCGAATAAGTAGAAGAAAAAGAACCCGATGGGTTTGCAATTCGGCCCAAGTTACCTCTAGAGCCCAACTAATTAAGAACCGGCCCACTAATCCATTCCCATCAAATTACATCATTAACGGCCCATCCTAAAGCCAAATAACTAATACGGTTTATATGTTTGAGTGGATTCGATCAAAACAGGAAACAAAAGAAAATATATCGGGGTCTACATGTTTCCCACTCTTTATTACTTTTTATATTTATTAATCACTTCATCAACAACTTATCCTATTCTATCATCTTCATCGACACAATGAGCATCATTTCTCTATCAAGTTTGTTTACGGCATCGTTCAACCGTAGTAGGAATAGTAACTGAAAAGGCTTTAACAGGACCAGGAAAGAGCATAGTAACAGCAACAAAATATAATAGTGATGGTGACGGTTGAAACTAAACGGAAAGAACAAGTGCAGGTGGCGGTTAAGGGTGTTCAATTAATCAAGAAAGAAATAGAAAAAGAAAGGTGGTGATCGTTTGGACTGCAAAACAAGAGGAAAAGAAAAAAACTGCAGTGGTGGTTCGAGGGGTGACGATTGTGTTGGTGATGGTGGTTATTCTCGATCAAAACAGGAAACAAAAAAAAATGGGTTTGTGAGTTTCATGGTGATGGTGTTACAAGGATGGTAGTTTATTGAGTCTTTGATTCAAAAGTATAGAAAAAGCCAATGTAGCATCGAATACACAGGTGGTTTATGGTTGATGAGCTGAAGACGATAAGGTGGTGATGTGGTGGTTGTATACGGTTGGTGTTGGCCAAGGGTAAGAGGTGGCGGTGTAGGTCTCGGTGGTGATTAAATGATGGTGTGAAATTTAATCATGTAGCGAGAGATGGTTTACGAAAAAAAAAAAGAGAGAGTAGAGATATATGGTGGTGTAGAGGTGATTTAAAGTGGTGGAAGGTGTAGGCTACCAATAGGTTCTCGTTTGAATTCATTCTTCATAATGAACGTTTCATGTATGTATAACAATATATATATACATATACATATATATATATATATATATATATATATATATATATATATATATATATATATATATATAAAGTAATAATTATAATATTAAATAATAATATCAAGGATCACATGAATTGATATGAACACAGTACATAAACAGTTTAGCAGCCAGCTATAATGGAGTTTTCTACCGACACTCTTAACGGAGTGTTATATTTTGCCCCGTTGATTAATTTAGTACGGATAAAAGTCTTCGAAAAATTTTCAAATTTTAAAATTAAGTATCTTTATTTATTTCGGTCATTATGGTAATAAATTCAATCATTAACTAATAAGTGAAATTTAAATTAGTTATTCACTCCCAATCCCAGGTAAAATATAAAAAGTGATAAAATTTATTACATAATTTCTAAATATTTTATTAATAAGCCTAAAATTTATAAAACTTATTTTCGGATCACCCTTTATTTTAAAATCACATAAATTCCTTTTTAACTCATTGATTATCAATCGAATGATTATTAAGTATTACCGTCGTTTACTAAATAACTTCAAAATCACCAAATATATATTTAATATACTTTTTATGTATACATAGATTTATTTTAATAATAGATTTTATTATTTCTTATATTATTTTACAATTTAGTTCTTACCATTAAATCATATATTATATCAAATTATATTTCAAATTATAATATATATATATATATATATATATATATATATATATATATATATATAAAAGTATACATGTATCCATTTACAAATAGTTGTTCGTGAATCGTCGAGAACAGTCGAAGGTCAATTTCATATATGAAAATAGTTCAAAAATTTTGAGACTCAGTTTAACAGACTTTACATATCGTGTTGAAATTATATAAAGATTAAGTTTAAATTTGATCAGAAATTTCCGGGTCGTCACATTGTGACACCACTCATCAGTCCAAAAGCTCACTGCCTGTAACTTGTCCTTATACTGTATAATTTATGAATCCTTATTGTGTGACACCGCTTATTATTATTAGGACCCGATTAATTTATTATGACAACCCAAAACTTTGATACAAAGATCCAATATATGAGAAAAGTAAAAAAGGCCCAATACAAATAGTAATCACTAACAACTAGAAAAACATGAACTTGACATATACTATGAGATTATGCATCGAGATGAAAATTTTTATAACTTAAAGGCGGGTGCTGACCTTGCTAGGTTGATGGTTGAAACTGAAAAACATCTTTCATGTCATCATGTATACCGATTATTAAAACTTGCATTGGTTTAACCAGTTGCAATCACAACGGTTGAGAGGTGTTTTTCGACAATGAAGTTTGTAAAAGCAGATTTGCGTAACCAAATTAACGATGAATTTCTAAACGGTTGTCTTATTGATGCCATAAAAATAGAAGCTCTTGCTAGTGTTACACATGAAGCATGTTGGTTAAGATTCAAATCATAATATTCAAAGATTAATCACTTTGTTTTGATGATGACACACAAGAGCTAAGTAGTTAATCATATGTAGGACGACATGAGTTCATAAGCCTAAACTATCTCTAGCAAAAGACCAATGCATAAGTAATTATCTTGGTAAAAATGCTACACGGCTGAACTACGGTCGACCGTGAAACTAACCGTGTATGTCCTGTACCAACGAATCCAAGTTTTTCTAAAACTGTCAATCTGCGGCTCACCTCACAGACGACCGCAGCTCGACCGCAGTTTTCTCTGTTACCAAAATCATCCACTTTAAGTTAGACTACTTTGAGGCATCTATAATTTACAAAACCTTTTTAAACATACTTATAATAGTTGCCCTTTTTGATCTCAAAAGAGTTTTGAACCAAAAGAAGTTAATTTTTACTAATCACACCTAATGACATCTTAATGACATTTTAAGCTTGATTTAGACTAAAACACTCAAGTGTTATATCTCTTTGTCCTAATACATAGTGCCATTTAAACATACTAATAATGGTCATTAAAGTCTCAATTAAAGAGTTGCTCTCCCATTAGTTCTATGTATCATTATTTGTATGAGAATGTAATTAGTTCAAGTCTAGTCAAGTTGTAACAAGAATCATTATGTTCAAACTAGATTCAAACTAGTTCATTTAAGTTGTAACAATGTTCCAAAAAGCAATATACTTCCATTAGCAAGATGACAAGCAATTAAGAAAGGCTGATGAAGTTTTTAGAAGATAATGGTTTGTCATGAGACAAAATTCTGCAATTGCCTCTTTTGGTAATCAATGACAAATGATCAAAGATTGAAGACTTTCTTCTTTAATGGACATGTCAACTTCCATGCTTATGTCCAAAACAAAAGGAGTAATGGGGATAATTTCAGAAGTAATTGGCATTTAGTTGCAGCTATTCAACAAGGAAAAATGACAATTTTCAAAGGACAAAAACGGCCATAAGAATCAGATGTCAGAGGTACACGGTCGAACCACGGTCGACCGTGCAGCGAGCCGTATAGCTTCCAGGCAGATTTCTATTTTCTATAAAAGCCAAGCCTTGGAGCATTTGAAGATTCACCTCTTGCACTCATATTTTCTCATACTTACTGATATCATTCTTATAATAAATTTGTAATCTTTTGGAGTGATTCAAGCAAGAGTACTTGTAAGCTTAAAGTTGTAAGTTTACTTGTAAACAATCTTCTTAAAGGGATCTAGAGGATAGTTGTGTTTTCACTAGGATAAGTTCATTAGGATCTTGTGGTAAGAGCTATAAGTGTTTGTGAAGTCTTCAAAGGGACGTAAGAATTCACAAGTTGCGGCCTATCGAAGTACTAGTGTTGTATCCGGACACTCCACCGAGTTGGAGTATCATAGTGAAGAAAAATCTCAATTCGTAGAATTGAGGAGTGGATTAAGGAAGATTAGTTAACATCTTCCCGAACCACTATAAATCGTTGTGTTTGTTCTCTCTTCCCTTATCTTTTGATTATAATTTTGCATATATTTATATTGTTAGTATTATTAGAGAACAAACATTTCAAGTCACGTTATATCAAGTTCAAGTTCAACAAAATACAAAGAAAATTTTGAAAAATCGACTAAGTAACTATTCCCCCCCCCCTCCCCCTCTAGTTACTTACAAAGCAGTTATTGATCAATTCCAACAAATGAAATATCGCAGGGGACAGTTTTAATAAAAGGTAAAAGAAAAAAAAATGTTAGTTAATCGTAAGTTGTCAATTAGATTTTGTGACTCGATTTTATTTGTGACACGGCTAATTAAAAATCCTAGCTGTGCCACTGAATCAACAAACAATTTCAAAAAAGCTACATTAAAATATTTTATTCTTAAATAGTTGTGTCATCTCATTATACTTAAACTATTTTTTAAATAAAACATTTTTGAAAGCAGATTTGTTGAGACTCTCTAATCAATACTTTCCAATATATCATTATCAATAGTTATTAATGTCAATTTGTTACGATTCTTAGTTAGATATTACTTCATCCATCTCAAATCTATTGTCTTCAGATAAAAACACACAGTTTAAGAAAATATACCTGCCACATGTACTTATTTGTTAACTTTTCGGTCTTACCCCTTACTTTTTATCTATATTTTTGTCGTATATGAATAAGGTAGGGGCACAAAAGGTTTTTATCGCATTATTTTTTTCATTTATGAAAGTGAACAACTAATTTGAGAAATTTTAAAATAAAATAATGGACAATATATATAGAACGGAGGGATAAATGATTATTGAAAGTGTGTACACGAGTTACAATTTAATTCATCCTCAATTAATGAAAATTGCACATATCTTATGTCTTCATATTCTTTGAGTGAGTCATAAACTTTACTTTTATTTGGGCAAAACTATTTTAAAATCAATTATTATTTTTTTCTGTCATTGAACAATAATATACAGGTCATTAGAAAATTTTGGACTCTTTTAAAATTTGAGCCATGAGCCACACTTGTACATTCTCTAAGGCGAACCTTGAAGGAAACGACACCCATGTCTGGAAGGAAATGACAGACCATTTATTTCTATTCATGCAATAAAACACTGAATAAATAACAAGTCGTATTATTATATGGATTGTGAGTATGAGATTTTAGTGTATCAATCATCTCGTATGTTTATTTATATCACCACCAATTTTGAAACCTTCACTTTAGCCTTGTAAGAAGATACATAAAAAATAAAACACAGGTTTCCGTATATTTCATATTTAGGTAAAAAGTTTATGCTTTGCTTCCATCTCACCTCCGATTTTTGTACGTCATACAACAAATAATCAAGAATCACTTTGGTTCAAGGTTACTTACAAATCAAGTAATCATCACACTTGTACATCATCCATGATCCATGCATGCTTTTTGACTTCTCAATCAAGCAAAGAATGAAACAAAATAAAATATGTAAGCACACGATACTAGCTAGTATACTTCTTATATATATAAACGTTCTTAAACTAAATCTTCACTCATTAATCCTTTTAATCCTCGTATCACACAACACAAAACACTTCCAAACTCCCAAATGATCCGACTACGAAACCGCCAAACCAATCATGAATCCGTACCCGGGATTGTTCCTACTCTCCAACGAGACGATTACGAGCTAAAAAATACAAACCCTCAACTTGGGACTGAAAGACTAACAAGCACGTATGATCTAGTCGAACAAACGTACCATCTTTATGTTCGAATAGTGAAGGCTAAAGAACTCCCTCTTGGTATCGACCCGTATGTTGAAGTAAGACTCGGGAATTATAGAGGTCGAACGAGGCATTTTGATAAGAAAATGAACCCCGAATGGAACCAAGTGTTTGCGTTCTCGAAAGATCGCGTTCAATCATCTACGTTAGAAGTTTACTTGAAAGATAAAGAGATGTTTGGACGAGATGATTGTATTGGCAAAGTTGTATTTGATCTTAATGAGATTCCAACACGGGTTCCACCGGATAGCCCGTTAGCGGCCCAATGGTACCGTGTGGATGATCGTAGAGGAAATGGGGAGATAATGCTGGCAGTTTGGATGGGGACACAAGCAGACGAAGCGTTTTCTGAGGCGTGGCATTCGGATGCTTCGTTTGCACATGGAGAAGGTGTGTTTAACGTTAGATCAAAAGTTTATGTGGCCCCGAAACTTTGGTATCTTCGAGTTAATGTTATCGAAGCTCAAGATGTGATCCCGAACGATAGGACACGTGCTCCGGAAGTTTTCGTTAAGGCAGAAGTTGGGAATCAAGTGTTGAAAACTAAGGTAAGTTCGTTTAGGACGATGAATCCGTTATGGAATGAAGATTTTTTGTTTGTTGTTGCTGAGCCGTTCGAGGAACATTTGGTTTTAACCGTTGAGGATCGGGTTCATTCTTCGAGAGATGAGGTTTTGGGGACGTTGACTCTTCCGTTGACTATGTTTGAGAAGCGGCTAGATCATCGGCCCGTTCATTCGCGATGGTTTAATCTCGAGAGGTATGGAGTAGGTGAGATGAAGTTTTCGAGCCGTGTACATATTCGTGTTTGCTTAGAAGGTGGTTACCATGTTCTTGATGAGTCAACTTTGTACATAAGTGATACGCGGCCGACAGCTAAGCATTTATGGAAGAAGCCGTGTGGGATTCTTGAAGTCGGAATTTTGGGAGCGCAAGGGTTGTTACCGATGAAGCTGAATGATGGACGCGGGTCGACTGATGCTTATTGTGTGGCTAAGTATGGTACAAAATGGGTAAGAACAAGGACGATTCTTGACACACTTAGTCCGAAGTGGAACGAGCAGTACACGTGGGAAGTTTATGATCCGTGTACCGTCATCACAATGGGCGTTTTCGACAATTGTCATCTGGGAGCTGAGAAACCAGGTTGGTACACAGAGGTGGAAATATGGGTAAGGGGTCAAAATGGGTTATCTAATCTTTTACCAAATGTGTCTAAACCTATAAACTCCAGCAAAAACAATTAGTCTTTTAGACATGATAATAAAATCAGGTGTAAGATTCCAGGCTCATATAGTACATCTCGACCCGTTCGACCCATTTTATTATCAGCTAATTTCAATTTTAATCCATTTGACCCTTCAGAGAAACAAAAAACATTTAAGAAATGGGTTGAATCGCGCACAACGGGTTAGGTAAGGGGTCAAAATTAAATTCCAGACAGGATTTAAAACCCATGAAAATTTGATTCTACCATTTTCATGGCGTCTATTATTATTTTTATTTTAATATTTTTATTTTATTTTTTTTTTTAAAAACTTTTTTCTACTTAAAGGCCGGAGGTCCTCTCGGAAGCAATCTCTTTATCCGTCGAATAAAGAGATGGATGACTTTCTCTACTCTTGAGAGTGTGTCACTCTGGGTGGAGAAACGACTTGTCTTTATTCTCGGATAGGGGAAGGATTGTCTACATCTCACCTCCCCCATACACCACTCATGTGGTATTGGGTTTTGTTGTTGTTGTTGTTGTTGTTGTAAGGGGTCAAAATGAGTTCTCTTTGACCCACTGTGTCTAAACCTCTAAACTCCAGCAAAAACAGTTAGTGTTTTAGATATGATAACATAATATATTATATGAATTAAGTAAAAATTGGTATTATTTTAATATAACAGTTACAAGATTCTAGTCTTATATACTACATCTCGACCCGTCTGACCCATATGACCCTTCAGAACATTTACTCATTTAAGAAATGGGTTGAATTGAAATTTGTACAGGTACAGGACGAGATTCAAGAATAGGAAAGGTAAGAATTCGGTTATCAACACTCGAAGCTCATCGAATATACACACATTCATACCCACTACTCGTACTCCATCCATCTGGCGTAAAGAAAATGGGCGAGCTTCAACTTGCGGTTCGTTTCACCACCTTATCATTAAGCAACATGGTCTACATCTACGGTCACCCTTTATTACCCAAAATGCATTACCTGAACCCATTAACGGTCAACCAAGTCGACAGTTTAAGGTACCAAGCCATGAACATAGTTGCAGTTCGGCTGGGTCGAGCCGAACCGCCTCTACGAAAAGAAGTGGTTGAGTACATGTTAGACGTTGACTCTCACATGTGGAGCATGAGAAGAAGCAAAGCTAACTTTTTTAGGATCATGTCGTTGTTGACCGGTTTGTTTTCGGTTAGCCGTTGGTTCAACAATGTTTGCGAATGGAAGAACCCGATCACAACGGTTCTCGTTCACGTCTTGTTTTTAATATTGTTATGGTACCCGGAACTCATTTTACCTACGATTTGTCTTTACATGTTTTTAATCGGGCTATGGAACTATAGGTTCCGAGCTAGGCACCCGCCTCATATGGACCCAAAACTGTCATGGGCTGAGGCGGTGCACCCAGACGAGCTAGACGAAGAGTTCGACACGTTCCCGACATCAAGACCGCATGACACGGTACGAATGAGGTATGATCGGGTTCGAAGCATAGCAGGAAGGATTCAAACTGTGTTAGGGGATTTGGCTACGCAAGGTGAACGGGTTGGGTCGTTGCTTAGCTGGCGGGACCCACGAGCGACGAGCCTTTTTGTTGCGTTTAGCTTTTGCGCAGCGGTGGTTCTTTATACGACTCCGTTTAGGGTGGTGGCGTTGGTTAGCGGATTGTATATGTTACGACACCCGAAGTTTAGAAGCAAGTTGCCTGCGGTTCCTAGTAATTTCTTTAAAAGACTGCCTGCTAAATCAGATAGCTTACTCTAATGCATAAATGAAGAGGATGAAATGTTTAGCTCATTTTGGGTTTGTAACTTGTCTGTGTTTAGTTTCCATATACTCTTTGAATAATAAAATAATTATAATTATATAATTGATTAATAATAATATAAATCAATGTTATTTTTATTATTCGCAAGTACCAAAACCGAAAAACAGAGCAAATCAGGGCAGGATTTGTGAATAGTCAAAGCAGATTCATGTTATTGCAGATCCATCGAAACCAACCAGGTAAGTCTAGTATTTATAGATATAGATATTGATATAGATATAGATTATTAGATATTATGATTATAAGAGAAATGAAATTAAACTGACAATAGTGACATATTAATGATATCCATATTTGAATATAACAATTAAAGAAGTTCTGGAAATTAACAATAAACTTGTTGGAACTGTTACATATCCAAATGATCACTTGACAAGTGAATGGACCATAAATGTACACTCTATTCATGAACATGCACAAACTCAAAAAATGTAGTACAGCAGCACAGGAAACTAAATGTATATACAACAAGATAGTACCATAGACGGATCTTGAACGACTTTAATGGGAGGGCCAAAATCGTTTCAAAAACTTATCAATTATATTAAAAAGAAATTCTAAAATTTTAGAGGGACTATTATATAAAATATTTATATTTTAAATCCAAATAATATAAAATTTACACTAAGAACATAAAATTTTGGAGGGGCCACTGCCCACCCCTGCCACCTCAAAGATCCGTCCCTGGATAGTACCCCAGCAACATGTAACAATTTGAGCATACATAAAGAAAATCATAATTATTGAAGAATACAATACATAATGGATAAATATATACAGTAGTAATAATCACCTAATAGATTCCAAAACTCAGTGGCGATTGATAATATGAAAATAGAAGGAAATTAAATTGTTGATCACTGTTCACTATCAAAATGGACACAATGCAGCCTCTAAATCTAGAAACATAATTGAATGGTTCAGCCAGTGGCGAGTTTAAGTGTAACCCCGCGGGTTCCCGTGACACCAAAAGTTTTTCAAAATTTATCACAAATTTTTATTTTTTCTGTACATGACACCACTAAATATAATAATGGGACCCCATATATTTTTAAGATTTGAAATTTTATAGTTTGGATTACTAAAATATTTGAAATTAGCCCACTTATAAAGTTAGATGGTATTAGCAATGATACAATTATGGATGCATTTTCTTGTATGAAACCTTATAGACAAAGTAAAAGCTTACCTTTAATATTTAGTGCATAGAATATATGATATAATTGTAATTGTATAGGAGGTAATATTTGTGGAAATATCAATTCTCTTTTTTGTATAAATGATATTTTTTGTATGATGGTTGTTGTAATGATAATAATAAAATATATGAATTACCTTATATTTTGCGAGTACTATCCAATTTTATGTTTGTGTTTTAGGTGCGATTCGACCAGATTTGACCCGACATATTCGATATTTTACGCAAGTAAATTATCGGATAAATTTTTTGGGACCCCATTGGGTTTTGATCCTAGAATCGTGATGTTATGCGAGGTGTATATAAAATAGTTTATATTTTACTAGGAAAAACTATTAAATACGATACAATTTTACACAAGATATTTATTTATTTATAGAATGGATATACTTAAACCTTGCTACAACACTTATAGGCAGTATACCTAATCGTACAGTAGTGTAGTTTTTAGTAAGTCCGGTTCGTTCCACAGGGAAATCTTTAAACAAAGTTCAACGCTATATTAGTTTACTTTTATAAAAATACAAATATATATATAAGTAATATTATTATTATAAAGGGGGGTTTTTACCGTTTAATGACCGGTTTGTCGATTTTAAAACTTTAGTCGCAGTTAAAACCTAATGTAAAATATTAAATAAATAAAAGACTTAATTTAAAGCGTAAAGTAAATAACGATAATGAAATTTCGAATAATAAAAGTGCGATAAAATAAAATTGCGATAATTAAAAAGTACGATAATTAAAAGTGCGATTAAATAACAATAAATAAAAGTGCGATAATTAGAAGTGCAATTAAATATAAAATAAAGGAAATTAAATATGAAATAAAAGAATTATGCTTATTTAAACTTTCGTAATCATGATGTTTGACGTGTTGATTTTAGTTTTATGCTCATGGGTTAATTGTCCTTTGTCCTGGATTATTTAATATGTCCGTCTGGTTTTTGTCCATAACAGTCCATCAGTCATAAATATAAAGTGCGAGTGTCCTCGTCAAATTATTATTATACCCGAAGTTAAATATTCCAACTAATTGGGGATTCGAATTGTAACAAGGTTTTAATACTTTGTTTAATGAATACACCAGGTTATCGACTGCGTGTAAACCAAGGTTTTACTACTTTGTTAACAATTACACCAATTACCCTTGAATGTAATTTCACCCCTGTTTTAATTATTCTAGTGGCTATTAATCCATTCCCGTGTCCGGTTAAATGAACGATTATTCGTACATATAATTACCCCGCCCATCGTGTCCGATAGAGTGTATATGGTAATTTATAGGGACGCCCAATTGTAAATCTTTATATTAACATTAACAAACTTTCATTTAGTTAAACAAATATAAAGCCCATTAATAGCCCATAGTCTAATTTCCACAAGTGTCGTTCTTTTGTCCAAACCCCAATTATGGTACAAAGCCCAATTACCCAATTTTAGTAGTTAGCCCAACATCATGATTACTTCGTTTTAAATAAGCATAATAATAACTTAGCTACGAGACATTAATGTAAAAAGGTTGAACATAACTTACAATGATTTAAAAATAGCGTAGCGTTACACGGACAGAATTTCGACTTACACCCTTACAATATTCGCTAACATACCCTTATTATTAGAATTATAATTAAAATTAAAATTAAAATTAAAATTAAAATATAAATATAAATATATACGATATAGATAGAGAGATGGATATATTTGGTGGTTTTTTCGATCAGAATTCGTTTGCTTTTATAGGAAGTTTCTGAAATTGGGGCTCCGCGACTCGCGGCCCTTTTGGCCTTCAAACTCCGCGAGTCGCGGAGATTGAAATTACAGCTCACATCTTTTGGAGTCTTTCTTGCCGACGGATTTTATATATAAATATAAAATATAAATAATTAATATAATTATTTATATATTATATTATATTCTTGTGCATAGTAGACTTGTAATTTTTAGTCCGTTGCGTCGAGCGTTGAGAGTTGACTCTGGTCCCGGTTCCGGATTTTCGAACGTCCTTGCGTACAATTTTATATTTTGTATTTTGCGTTTTGAATCTTGTACTCTTGTAATTTCGAGACGTTTCTTATCAATAATTGGAACCTTTTTGATTGTCTTTTGTACTTTTGAGCTTTTTGGTCGTTTGCGTCTTCAATTCGTCGAATCTGTCTTTTGTCTTCACCTTTTATTATTTAAACGAATATCACTTGTAAATAGAACAATTGCAACTAAAAGCTTGTCTTTCTTGAGGAATAATGCTATGAAATATATGTTCGTTTTTAGCATTATCAAATATTCCCACACTTGAGCGTTGCTTGTCCTCAAGCAATATTGTCTTGAAATACTAGAATCACTTCTTTATTCTTCACACCTTGTACATCAGTGATTTCTATACGGCGGTATAAACAATGGTAGTAACGATATGGTTTACAGTCCCACATGACTATAAAAATTTAGATCCATTAAGGAAATTGGATCTTTATGAAAACATTTGATCTTTTGAAAATTAAATCTAGTTTTTACCCTAGATAAGTTTTCCGGGATAACCCTTTACCGGTGTTTGCAAAATATTTTTGTGGGTTTGGTGGGTTTCAGATTTGAAAATTTTAGCTCAAAACTTATGGTTTTGTGTCACCCACTTGCTAACCTTGTATTTGGAAAGCAACACGTCCAGTTTACTTATCCCGTATATTACCTTTCGGTAAACTACCGTCCGGTTGAAAGGAAAGCGTTGAACAAGCAACTGTTAAGGCAATGTCCCGTGACATGCTTTTGATTATGGTCTATAACGTGTCGGACGCAATTACTATCCTTGGTAGGAGCAATAGTAAAGCTCACCCTTATAATTTTTCGGTCTGGCACAAGGTCCTGTCTTTGACCACTATGCAACCACCGTTCTTACGGTTGACACCCGATTTAGTTCAGGTGACCTAATGAATTCCAGGTGAATTCCTAGGATTTTACGTTCAATGGTAATGAACGCATTGAAAATAGGGTTTTCAGAAAACAAATCGGTTTGTAATTTTGATCAAAATATTTTCTCGTTTAAGCTCGAGTTTAGATATCATCGAATTCCATGAGTTTGTAATTCTCAATCTTTAAGGTCAATCTCTAGGATTGAGTAATATCAGTCTTAAAAGCTGATTTTTAATCTTTAAGGAGATTATCCTTTCTGGGGATCTGATTCATTAGTCTTATCCAGCTAATTTGCACGGTGCCCCCCATTGTACGAGATAAATCCTTCTCATGGTTAGGATAAATCTGACCACATGGCGACCCTGTTTAATGCTGAGGTCTGTGGATTTCCTGCTGATTTTAGTGATGACTTTTCTAGATTTTTCGTCAACCTACAGCTGGTCTGGACGACAACTTCATGACCTAAATCAAGAAGCGCGTTTCTTTTTCGGAAGACTTTACTTCCTTTTAATGATGGAATTGATTCATCATGTAGATCCATCTCTTCTTTTCTTTCATCGGGTAAAACAGTTTAGTTTAGTCCAAAGCAAAAGTATTTTCAGTTATTTGTTATAGATATATGTGACATATGTTTAAGATAACTTGGTAAATTTTCCCACACTTAGCTTTTATTTTCCTTTTTATCGTCCTCTATTCCATTTTAAATGAATTTTAACATTTTAGTTTGTTTCTTAATTTATGTCCTTTCCGAGGTAACAATAATTTCGGTGTTAAAACCTAGTTTTATCGTTCATAAATATGTATAAACATGATTTTGAATTCATTTAATTGAAATTTTTGAAAAATTTTACTAGAATTGGGTAGTCAGTATATAAGACTAGGGCTGTTCTTTTTTATCAGAGAGCACTAGATTCTAATACAACTACTGCTTTACTAGTATTTTTAATGGTAACCAAGTGTATAAAGTAAAAATTTTTAAAATCCGAAAGAATTTAACCCCTTCCCACACTTAAGATCTTGCAATGCCCTCATTTGCAAGAAATCAGTAACAATTTAAATTATTGAGGGTGATTAGTGTGAAAATGATTAAATTTTACCAAAGTTTCCAAATATATTGGCGTTTGTTTGCTGAATGATAAATGGTGCACATCATTTGTTCATTCCGTCTTGTTGTTATTTCACATATATTTTGCATCTTGTCGTCAAAATTAGTTGCTTTTGCTGAACTTAATGCCAGTCTTTGAAAATGCGTTGTTTTACCATGTTGTGTACATAAGATAAACTGCAAACATATATACATATTTTTGAAGTTTGGTATATTACCCCACATTCAAAAATTATTAAAATCTAAGAATAAAAGTTAGATAATTATAAAAATGATTACAATATTAACAAAAATTATTAAACGTATCAATAATTACAAATTACAAAATAAAAAATAATAATAAGTAAACTAAGGATACCAATAGGGGTTCCAGGCATAACCATAGGTGCTATAGAATGCTTCGGCAGGGTCATACGTAGGATATGGTGGCTGCATCTCTATAGACCAAGGAGGGAAGATGGGTTTCGGTGTAGGAATATAGTTTCTACCTATATGTTGGCAATGAGCTATGATCTGGTTCTGATGAACTTGCCAATCTTCAAATGCTCTCTGTCTAGCATTTTCGTATTCCTGAGAAGCTATAAACCTATGCATTTCTTGCATCTCATTCCCCCCTCCTACATTACCTTGTTGCTGGTTTCTCTCCACCTGTGGATGTCTACCATGGTATCGTACTGCGGCGTTATTTCGCCTCTTCAAAACTTTCGCACCATGGTATACATTTATGTAGTGACCCGAACTTTTCCATGTTTATATATATTAATTGAGATTGATATTTACATGATTAAATGTTTCCAACATGTTAAGCAATCAAACTTGTTAAGACTTGATTAATTGAAATATGTTTCATATAGACAATTGACCACTCAAGTTGACCGGTGATTCACGAACGTTAAAACTCGTAAAAACTATATGATGACATATATATGGATATATATACAGTTAACATGATACTATGATAAGTAAACATATCATTAAGTATATTAAAAATTAACTACATATGTAAAAACAAGACTACTAACTTAATGATTTTTAAACGAGACATATATGTAACGATTATCGTTGTAAAGACATTTAATGTATATATATCATATTAAGAGATATTCATACATGATAATATCATGATAATATAATAATTTAAAATCTCATTTGATATTATAAACATTGGGTTAACAACATTTAACAAGATCGTTAACCTAAAAGTTTCAAAACAACACTTACATGTAACGACTAACGATGACTTAACGACTCAGTTAAAATGTATATACATGTAGTGTTTTAATATGTATTTATACACTTTTGAAAGACTTCAATACACTTATCAAAATACTTCTACTTAACAAAAATGCTTACAATTACATCCTCGTTCAGTTTCATCAACAATTCTACTCGTATGCACCCGTATTCGTACTCGTACAATACACAGCTTTTAGATGTATGTACTATTGGTATATACACTCCAATGATCAGCTCTTAGCAGCCCATGTGAGTCACCTAACACATGTGGGAACCATCATTTGGCAACTAGCATGAAATATCTCATAAAATTACAAAAATATGAGTAATCATTCATGACTTATTTACATGAAAACAAAATTACATATCCTTTATATCTAATCCATACACCAATGACCAAAAACACCTACAAACACTTTCATTCTTCAATTTTCTTCATCTAATTGATCTCTCTCAAGTTCTATCTTCAAGTTCTAAGTGTTCTTCATATATTCTACAAGTTCTAGTTACATAAAATCAAGAATACTTTCAAGTTTGCTAGCTCACTTCCAATCTTGTAAGGTGATCATCCAACCTCAAGAAATCTTTGTTTCTTACAGTAGGTTATCATTCTAATACAAGGTAATAATCATATTCAAACTTTGGTTCAATTTCTATAACTATAACAATCTTATTTCAAGTGATGATCTTACTTGAACTTGTTTTCGTGTCATGATTCTGCTTCAAGAACTTCGAGCCATCCAAGGATCCGTTGAAGCTAGATCCATTTTTCACTTTTCCAGTAGGCTTATCCAAGGAACTTAAGGTAGTAATGATGTTCATAACATCATTCAATTCATACATATAAAGCTATCTTATTCGAAGGTTTAAACTTGTAATCACTAGAACATAGTTTAGTTAATTCTAAACTTGTTCGCAAACAAAAGTTAATCCTTCTAACTTGACTTTTAAAATCAACTAAACACATGTTCTATATCTATATGATATGCTAACTTAATGATTTAAAACCTGGAGACACGAAAAACACCGTAAAACCGGATTTACGCCGTCGTAGTAACACCGCGGGCGGTTTTGGGTTAGTTAATTAAAAACTATGATAAACTTTGATTTAAAAGTTGTTATTCTGAGAAAATGATTTTTATTATGAACATGAAACTATATCCAAAAATTATGGTTAAACTCAAAGTGGAAGTATGTTTTCTAAAATGGTCATCTAGACGTCGTTCTTTCGACTGAAATGACTACCTTTACAAAAACGACTTGTAACTTATTTTTCCGACTATAAACCTATATTTTTTCTGTTTAGATTCATAAAATAGAGTTCAATATGAAACCATAGCAATTTGATTCACTCAAAACGGATTTAAAATGAAGAAGTTATGGGTAAAACAAGATTGGATAATTTTTCTCATTTTAGCTACGTGAAAATTTGTAACAAATCTATTCCAACCATAACTTAATCAACTTGTATTGTATATTATGTAATCTTGAGATACCATAGACACGTATACAATGTTTCGACCTATCATGTCGACACATCTATATATATTTCGGAACAACCATAGACACTCTATATGTGAATGTTGGAGTTAGCTATACAGGGTTGAGGTTGATTCCAAAATATATATAGTTTGAGTTGTGATCAATACTGAGATACGTATACACTGGGTCGTGGATTGATTCAAGATAATATTTATCGATTTATTTCTGTACATCTAACTGTGGACAACTAGTTGTAGGGTACTAACGAGGACAGCTGACTTAATAAACTTAAAACATCAAAATATATTAAAAGTGTTGTAAATATATTTTGAACATACTTTGATATATATGTATATATTGTTATAGGTTCGTGAATCAACCAGTGGCCAAGTTTTACTTCCCGACGAAGTAAAAATCTGTGAAAGTGAGTTATAGTCCCACTTTTAAAATCTAATATTTTTGGAATGAGAATACATGCAGGTTTTATAAATGATTTACAAAATAGACACAAGTACGTGAAACTACATTCTATGGTTGAATTATCGAAATCGAGTATGCCCCTTTTTATTAAGTCTGGTAATCTAAGAATTAGGGAACAGACACCCTAATTGACTAAAGATAGATCTATTGGGCCTAACAAACCCCATCCAAAGTACCGGATGCTTTAGTACTTCGAAATTTATATCATATCCGAAGGGTGTCCCGGAATGATGGGGATATTCTTATATATGCATCTTGTTATTGTCGGTTACCAGGTGTTCACCATATGAATGATTTTTATCTCTATGTATGGGATGTGTATTGAAATATGAAATCTTGTGGTCTATTGTTACGATTTGATATATATAGGTTAAACCTATAACTCACCAACATTTTTGTTGACGTTTAAAGCATGTTTATTCTCAGGTGAATATTAAGAGCTTCCGCTGTTGCATACTAAAATAAGGACAAGATTTGGAGTCCATGTTTGTATGATATTGTGTAAAAACTGCATTCAAGAAACTGATTTCGATGTAACATATTTGTATTGTAAACCATTATGTAATGGTCGTGTGTAAACAGGATATTTTAGATTATCATTATTTGATAATCTACGTAAAGCTTTTTAAAACTTTATTTATGAAATAAAGGTTATGGTTTGTTTTAAAAATGAATGCAGTCTTTGAAAAACGTCTCATATAGAGGTCAAAACCTCGCAACGAAATCAATTAATATGGAACGTTTTTAATCAATAAGAACGGGACATTTCAGTTGGTATCCGAGCGTTGGTCTTAGAGAACCAGAATTTTGCATTAGTGTGTCTTATCGAGTTTGTTAGGATGCATTAGTGAGTCTGGACTTCGACCGTGTTTACTTGAAAAATGATTGCTTAACAAATTTTGTTGGAAACTATATATTTTTAACATGTGAATATTATGTGATATATTAATCTCTTAACGCGTTTGATATTATGTGATAGATGTCTACCTCTAGAACAAGTCCCATTGACTCACCTAATAATAATGAAGAGTCAAATGTAAATTGGAATGATTCGTGGACTGATTCACAAGTTTCCGAAGAGGAACCGGAAGAAGAGTCGGAACCGGAAGAAGAATCGGAACCGGAAGAAGAATCGGAACCGGATGAAGAAATAGAACCGGTGGGGGAAATAATAAAACGGTTAAGTAAAAGAAAATCCTCAACCAACCGACCAAGGTTAATTATGGTCAATGGTGTTTCCGCCAAGGAAGCAAAATATTGGGAGGATTACCAATTCTCCGATGAATCGGATTCCGACGAGAATTCCGATGATGTTATAGAAATTACCCCAACTGAATTTAAAAAGGCAAAAGAAAATAATAAGGGAAAGGGCATAAAAATAGAGAAGTCTAATTCCAACCCCGATGAACTTTATATGTATCGTCAACCCCCGAAGTCCTTAAGTTGTAACAATGACCCGGGAACCTCTAAACCACCAGGTTTTTCTAAACCAATGTGGAAAATTACGGCTCGTATTAGGGGAACATCATATATCCCTAGAAACTTGGCAAAACGAACCAAAACCGAAGAAGAAGAAACAAGCAAGTCGGAATAAGATAGTTGTATTCGTGTGGTGTAATATATGTAATATAGTGTGCTTATGCTTTATGATATATGTAAAAATTGCTTGTATTAATAAGTATTTTTTTTTATGAATCTAACTCTTGTCTATTTTACAGTATAAAAACACAAAATGGATAGACAACCCAATATTTTAAGAGACCTACCCGGAGACATGATTGATGAAATCTTGTCTAGAGTCGGTCAGAATTCTTCGGCACAACTATTTAAGGCGAGATCAGTTTGTAAGACATTCGAAGAACGTTCCAAGAATGTCTTGGTTTATAAGAGACTTTCGTTTGAAAGATGGGGGATATCACATTGGGAAACCCATAAGTTACGATGTGTTTACTTTGACGCATATATTGCGGGGAACCCAAATGCTATTTTACGCAACGGGTTAAGAAATTATTTTGACTCAATATATCCGAATATTGGACTTCGTGATTTAGAAAAAGCGGCTAACATGCAACATAAAGAAGCATGTTATGCTTACGGATTAGTAATGTTTGCTTCTCACCAAAGTGAGAACAAGAACATCGGGCTACAACTATTAAACAAAACGTTCCCACAAGTGACGGAGTCGGTAATTGGAGTAAGAAATGAGGTTTTTAGATTGTTACGGGACTGTTGGACATTACGTAACCCTCGTCCCTTTGACGACATTACAACACGCTGTCTTATCAACGGCCATAACGGTTATGTTGCACAAGACCAAGGATGGGAAGTAGTCCTAGTAAAACCAGAATGCATGACTTGTTTCTGGACGTATGAATTACGTGTCTTTATTGCCTTTGCTGAACGACTTGTGTACTAGCTAGAATTATCTTCACAACTATCTTGTATCAAAGTTATTATGTGCTATATTTCATGCTTTATGTAAAATAAGCGGTATTGTAAGTTTGTAAAATATTGTATAAAAGTTTGAACGCGAAATATTATTATAATCAGTTTTTCATATAGAATTGTAGTAGTTGAATTGTATATTAGCTACTAAGTATGAACTTAACGAGTAGGTACTACCCGAATTTAAACTTATAAAACGCTAATATGAAGAAAAAGCTTTTATAAATGAGTTCATATTATGCTACGAAATACTATTAACTACTCTTAATATTCTGTATGATTAACTTGTTCCATTTGACTATTTTGAAGGAAATGGCACCGACTACTCGACACACCGTGAATATGAATGAAGAGGAATTCCGTACTTTTCTAGCTTCAAACATAGCCGCAGTACAGGCTGCGCTACATACCAACAATAACCTTGGATCTAGCAGTACAGGAAATCGTGTAGGATGCACCTACAAAGAATTCACTGCCTGCAAACCTTTGGAATTTGATGGAACCGAAGGACCGATCGGATTGAAACGGTGGACCGAGAAGGTTGAATCGGTGTTTGCCATAAGTAAGTGTACTGAAGATGACAAAGTGAAGTACGCTACGCATACCTTCACAGGTTCTGCGTTAACATGGTGGAATACCTATCTAGAGCAAGTGGGACAAGATGATGCGTACGCACTACCGTGGTCAGCATTCAAGCACTTGATGAACGAGAAGTACCGTCCCAGAACCGAGGTCAATAAGCTCAAGACAGAACTTAGAGGGTTACGAACCCAAGGATTTGATATTACCACGTATGAAAGACGATTCACAGAATTGTGCCTATTGTGTCCGGGAGCATTCGAAGATGAGGAAGAGAAGATCGACGCGTTTGTGAAAGGATTACCGGAAAGAATCCAAGAAGATATAAGTTCACACGAGCCCGCCTCCATACAACAGGCATGTAGAATGGCTCACAAACTAGTGAACCAGATTGAAGAAAGAATTAAAGAACAGACTGCTGAAGAGGCCAATGTGAAGCAAGTCAAAAGAAAGTGGGAGGAAAATGGTGATAAGAATCACCAATACAATTACAACAATAATCGCAACAATTATCCCAACAATCGCAACATCAATCGCAACTACAACAAACGGCCCAACAACAACAACAACAACAACAACAGCAACTACAACAATCATCCCAACAACAATAATAACCGCAACAACAACAACAATCAGAAGCAGCTATGCCAAAGGTGTGAAAAGTATCACTCGGGGTTCTGCACCAAATTTTGCAACAAGTGTAAAAGAAATGGTCATAGCGCGGCGAAGTGTGAGGTCTACGGACCAGGGGTTAATAGAACGAAAGGAACAAATGGTGTCGGAACGAGTAATGGCGGAGCAAGTAGTGTCGGAGCAAGCTATGCCAATGTAGTTTGTTATAAATGTGGAAAACCGGGCCACATTATTAGAAATTGCCCGAACCAGGAGAACACGAATGGACAAGGCCGCGGAAGAGTTTTCAATATTAATGCAGCAGAGGCACAGGAAGACCCGGAGCTTGTTACGGGTACGTTTCTTATTGACAATAAATCTGCTTACATTTTATTTGATTCGGGTGCGGATAGAAGCTATATGAGTAGAGATTTTTGTGCTAAATTAAGTTGCCCATTGACGCCTTTGGATAGTAAATTTTTACTCGAATTAGCGAATGGTAAATTAATTTCAGCAGATAATATATGTCGGAATCGAGAAATTAAACTGGTTAGCGAAACATTTAAGATTGATTTGATACCAGTAGAGTTAGGGAGTTTTGATGTGATAATCGGTATGGACTGGTTGAAAGAAGTGAAAGCAGAGATCGTTTGTTACAAAAATGCAATTCGCATTATACGAGAAAAAGGAAAACCCTTAATGGTGTACGGAGAAAAGGGCAACACGAAGCTACATCTTATTAGTAATTTGAAGGCACAAAAACTAATAAGAAAAGGTTGCTATGCTGTTCTAGCACACGTCGAGAAAGTACAAACTGAAGAAAAGAGCATCAATGATGTTCCCATTGCAAAATAATTTCCCGATGTATTTCCGAAAGAATTACCGGGATTACCCCCACATCGATCCGTTGAATTTCAAATAGATCTTGTACCAGGAGCTGCACCAATAGCTCGTGCTCCTTACAGACTCGCACCCAGCGAGATGAAAGAACTGCAAAGCCAATTACAAGAACTTTTAGAGCGTGGTTTCATTCGACCAAGCACATCACCGTGGGGAGCTCCTGTTTTGTTTGTCAAGAAGAAAGATGGTACATTCAGGTTGTGTATCGACTACTGAGAGTTGAACAAATTTACCATCAAGAACCGCTACCCACTACCGAGAATCGACGACTTATTTGATCAACTACAAGGCTCGTCTGTTTATTCAAAGATTGACTTACGTTCCGGGTATCATCAAATGCGGGTGAAAGAAGATGATATTCCAAAGACTGCTTTCAGAACACGTTACGGTCATTACGAGTTTATGGTCATGCCGTTTGGTTTAACTAATGCACCAGCTGTGTTCATGGACCTTATGAACCGAGTGTGTGGACCATACCTTGACAAGTTTGTCATTGTTTTCATTGATGACATACTTATTTACTCAAAGAATGACCAAGAACACGGTGAAAATTTGAGAAAGGTGTTAGAAGTATTGAGGAAGGAAGAATTGTACGCTAAGTTTTCAAAGTGTGCATTTTGGTTGGAAGAAGTTCAATTCCTCGGTCACATAGTGAACAAAGAAGGTATTAAGGTGGATCCGGCAAAGATAGAAACTGTTGAAAAGTGGGAAACCCCGAAAACTCCGAAACACATACGCCAGTTTTTAGGACTAGCTGGTTACTACAGAAGGTTCATCCAAGACTTTTCCAGAATAGCAAAACCCTTGACTGCATTAACGCATAAAGGGAAGAAATTTGAGTGGAATGATGAACAAGAGAAAGCGTTTCAGTTATTGAAGAAAAAGCTAACTACGGCACCTATATTGTCATTGCCTGAAGGGAATGATGATTTTGTGATTTATTGTGACGCATCAAAGCAAGGTCTCGGTTGTGTATTAATGCAACGAACGAAGGTGATTGCTTATGCGTCTAGACAATTGAAGATTCACGAACAAAATTATACGACGCATGATTTGGAATTAGGCGCGGTTGTTTTTGCATTAAAGACTTGGAGGCACTACTTATATGGGGTCAAAAGTATTATATATACCGACCACAAAAGTCTTCAACACATATTTAATCAGAAACAACTGAATATGAGGCAGCGTAGGTGGATTGAATTGTTGAATGATTACGACTTTGAGATTCGTTACCACCCGGGGAAGGCAAATGTGGTAGCCGATGCCTTGAGCAGGAAGGATAGAGAACCCATTCGAGTAAAATCTATGAATATAATGATTCATAATAACCTTACTACTCAAATAAAGGAGGCGCAACAAGGAGTTTTAAAAGAGGGAAATTTAAAGGATGAAATACCCAAAGGATCGGATAAACATCTTAATATTCGGGAAGACGGAACCCGGTATAGGGCTGAAAGGATTTGGGTACCAAAATTTGGAGATATGAGAGAAATGGTACTTAGAGAAGCTCATAAAACCAGATACTCAATACATCCTGGAACGGGGAAGATGTACAAGGATCTCAAGAAACATTTTTGGTGGCCGGGTATGAAAGCCGATGTTGCTAAATACGTAGGAGAATGTTTGACGTGTTCTAAGGTCAAAGCTGAGCATCAGAAACCATCAGGTCTACTTCAACAACCCGATATCCCGGAATGGAAATGGGAAAACATTACCATGGATTTCATCACTAAATTGCCAAGGACTGCAAGTGGTTTTGATACTATTTGGGTAATAGTTGATCGTCTCACCAAATCAGCACACCTCCTGCCAATAAGAGAAGATGACAAGATGGAGAAGTTAGCACGACTGTATTTGAAGGAAGTCGTCTCCAGACATGGAATACCAATCTCTATTATCTCTGATAGGGATGGCAGATTTATTTCAAGATTCTGGCAGACATTACAGCAAGCATTAGGAACTCGTCTAGACATGAGTACTGCCTATCATCCACAAACTGATGGGCAGAGCGAAAGGACGATACAAAAGCTTGAAGACATGCTACGAGCATGTGTTATTGATTTCGGAAACAGTTGGGATCGACATCTACCGTTAGCAGAATTTTCCTACAACAACAGCTACCATTCAAGCATTGAGATGGCGCCGTTTGAAGCACTTTATGGTAGAAAGTGCAGGTCTCCGATTTGTTGGAGTGAAGTGGGGGATAGACAGATTACAGGTCCGGAGATTATACAAGAAACTACCGAGAAGATCATCCAAATTCAATAACGGTTGAAAACCGCCCAAAGTCGACAAAAGAGCTACGCTGACATTAAAAGAAAAGATATAGAATTTGAAATTGGAGAGATGGTCATGCTTAAATTTGCACCTTGGAAAGGCGTTGTTCGATTTGGTAAACGAGGGAAATTAAATCCAAGGTATATTGGACCATTCAAGATTATTGATCGTGTCGGACCAGTAGCTTACCGACTAGAGTTACCTCAACAACTCGCGGCTGTACATAACACTTTCCACGTCTTGAATTTAAAGAAATGTTTTGCTAAAGAAGATCTCACTATTTCGTTAGATGAAATCCAAATCAACGAAAAACTTCAATTCATCGAAGAACCCGTCGAAATAATGGATCGTGAGGTTAAAAGACTTAAGCAAAACAAGATACCAATTGTTAAGGTTCGATGGAATGCTCGTAGAGGACCCGAGTTCACCTGGGAGCATGAAGATCAGATGAAGAAGAAATACCCGCATCTATTTCCAGAAGATTCGTCAACACCTTCAACAGCTTAAAATTTCGGGACGAAATTTATTTAACGGGTAGGTACTGTAGTGTAACATCCCGCCTTTTTCCATTTACTTTTCCGTTATACTAATATAAAGTCTGTTATATGTTTATAACATCTCCCGTTGATACGCGTTTTAAATTATCTCGTTTAGGTAATTCCCGCACCCGAACGAAAGTTGAGGGACTAAACTTGACAAGGGATCAAACCCTTGACTAGGTCTAAGGGTCAAACCCCTTTCACCCATTCATTCCCACCTCCATCTCTCTCTTTCTCTCTAGCAAGAACACACACTCAAAACCAAATTCATTCAATCATCATCTAAATTCGATCTAGGAGGCTTACAACAAAATAAACTACATATTTGTGATCCTCTCTTCATCCTCTTCATTTTGGTACCAACTTCATCTCATTTGGGTAACTTTCTAAAATCACTAGATTTTGTGTTCTTGATGTTTTTAACTTATAAAAGTGTTAATTAGTGTCTATGGCTCAAGTCTAACACGAATATATGATTTATATGCTCGATCTCGTTGTTTTAGTGTAACTAGCATGCACTTGAATTTTGGTGTGTTGTTCTTGAATTTTGGATGATCATATGTTGTTAGATGTTAAAAGTTGATGTTTTAATTGTGTTACTAGCATCACTAGCTTCAATTTGATGTGTAGGTTGCCTTAGAAAACTTCATGAACTTGATTAGTGATTTGGTGAATTTGGGTTAGGGTTTGATGAACTTGAAATGGACTTTTGATGCATTGAATGCCATGGATTATTATTGGTAAGTGTTTAGTTGGATTGTATGCTTGATTACCTTCGAAACGGCATATCATTCATGTAAATTGGTTGCCCGAATCATTGAATCGCATTTATGAACTTGTATGCGGTTAATGTTAAGCATTAGATGCGGTTTTGGTTGTTGTAATAGGTAGATTGATTGATGAAATGTGTTTAGTTGTTTTCCTCGTCAAATTACCTTCCCAACGGTATAAGATACTTGTCTTGATTGTTTGCGGATCATAAATGGTGATTGTTTGAAGTTAGGTTCGTGCATAAAACTTAAAAACTGCCAGAATTCTCTGCACAGGTACCCGCGCGGCGCGCCATATACCCGCGCGGCGCGCCGTTTGGGTCTGTCCAACTTGGTCAATTTTCGAATAATGTTTGCTATGCTACGCACCTCCGATTCACATGTAACTTGTCCTAGCATGCTCATACATGATTAAAAACCTCAGAAAAATAGTTCGGGACACGACCCGAACGTGTTGACTTTTTCGTTGACTTTGACCGACCAAAGTTTGACTTTTTGTCAAACTTAACCAAATGATTTTTGCAACCTTCCTAACTTGTTTATATACTTGTATCTTGCATGAAACTTGACAATTTGATTTCACATGCTAAATAATCGAGTCGTAACGAGCCATAGGACTAATTGAACATCTTTGACCGTTTGTGTTTACCGTTATTGATACAACCTATATGTTTAGGTCAAGACTAGCTTTGTCTTTGCACGCGTCTACTTGTTGAAGTACTTTATTAACTCTTGCACTCAAGGTGAGATCATAGTCCCACTTTTACTCTTTTTGAACTTATATTGGGATGAGAAAACATAAACGATTCTTTTGAACTAAGTGAACACAAGAACGGGAAAACAAACATTCTACATACGAGTTTAGAACAAAAATCCTCAATTCGATTATCATTAGTTACACTTGCCGGGTGTAAGCGAGAACTTATGTTATATGGCCATATGGGTTGACAACCCTCATCTTTGACGGTTCGCTACCGTCTACGGATGAAATATATTTTCGAGAATCAGTGTTTGTTCTAGCACTAAGTGATGGGGTATACAATGGAAGGAATGTTAAGCTTTGATAATTGGGTGCTCGTGAAACAAACTTTTGGAATGTATTACTATTATTTCATTGATGCAAATCTTGTGGTTCACTTGTACTTACTTACTTAAACCTATGATTTCACCAACGTTTTCGTTGACGGATTTCTATGTTTTTCTCAGGTCCTTGAACGATACATGATACATGCTTCCGCTCATTATTTGATACTTGCATTGGATGTCGAGTATATGTGCATTTCATGGAGCGTCTTTTGACTTTACTTTAAACCGTGTCGCCTAGATTTCATTCGTATTATAACGTTGTAACTTAACTATTGGTTGAACAATTCTTGTAAACTTTGGGAACAATCTTTATTTTGAAATGAAGGCGACATATTTTGGTCAAACTTTGTCTTAAAGACTTATGACCACGTAACGGGACCTAAGTAGACGGCGCCGTCAAACATGATTTGGTCGGGTCGCTACATGTAGTGACCCGAACTTTTCCATGTTTATATATATTAATTGAGATTGATATTTACATGATTAAATGTTTCCAACATATTAAGCAATCAAACTTGTTAAGACTTGATTAATTGAAATATGTTTCATATAGACAATTGACCACCCAAGTTGACCGGTGATTCACGAACGTTAAAACTCGTAAAAACTATATGATGACATATATATGGATATATATACAGTTAACATGATACTATGATAAGTAAACATATCATTAAGTATATTAACAATTAACTACATATGTAAAAACAAGACTACTAACTTAATGATTTTTAAACGAGACATATATGTAACGATTATCGTTGTAAAGAAATTTAATGTATATATATCATATTAAGAGATATTCATACATGATAATATCATGATAATATAATAATTTAAAATCTCATTTGATATTATAAACATTGGGTTAACAACATTTAACAAGATCGTTAACCTAAAAGTTTCAAAACAACACTTACATGTAACGACTAACGATGACTTAACGACTCAGTTAAAATGTATATACATGTAGTGTTTTAATATGTATTTATACACTTTTGAAAGACTTCAATACACTTATCAAAATACTTCTACTTAACAAAAATGCTTACAATTACATCCTCGTTCAGTTTCATCAACAATTCTACTCGTATGCACCCGTATTCGTACTCGTACAATACACAGCTTTTAGATGTATGTACTATTGGTATATACACTCCAATGATCAGCTCTTAGCAGCCCATGTGAGTCACCTAACACATGTGGGAACCATCATTTGGCAACTAGCATGAAATATCTCATAAAATTACAAAAATATGAGTAATCATTCATGACTTATTTACATGAAAATAAAATTACATATCCTTTATATCTAATCCATACACCAATGACCAAAAACACCTACAAACACTTTCATTCTTCAATTTTCTTCATCTAATTGATCTCTCTCAAGTTCTATCTTCAAGTTCTAAGTGTTCTTCATATATTCTACAAGTTCTAGTTACATAAAATCAAGAATACTTTCAAGTTTGCTAGCTCACTTCCAATCTTGTAAGGTGATCATCCAACCTCAAGAAATCTTTGTTTCTTACAGTAGGTTATCATTCTAATACAAGGTAATAATCATATTCAAACTTTGGTTCAATTTCTATAACTATAACAATCTTATTTCAAGTGATGATCTTACTTGAACTTGTTTTCGTGTCATGATTCTGCTTCAAGAACTTCGAGCCATCCAAGGATCCGTTGAAGCTAGATCCATTTTTCACTTTTCCAGTAGGTTTATCCAAGGAACTTAAGGTAGTAATGATGTTCATAACATCATTCAATTCATACATATAAAGCTATCTTATTCGAAGGTTTAAACTTGTAATCACTAGAACATAGTTTAGTTAATTCTAAACTTGTTCGCAAACAAAAGTTAATCCTTCTAACTTGACTTTTAAAATCAACTAAACACATGTTCTATATCTATATGATATGCTAACTTAATGATTTAAAACCTGGAGACACGAAAAACACCGTAAAACCGGATTTACGCCGTCGTAGTAACACCGCGGGCGGTTTTGGGTTAGTTAATTAAAAACTATGATAAACTTTGATTTAAAAGTTGTTATTCTGAGAAAATGATTTTTATTATGAACATGAAACTATATCCAAAAATTATGGTTAAACTCAAAGTGGAAGTATGTTTTCTAAAATGGTCATCTAGACGTCGTTCTTTCGACTGAAATGACTACCTTTACAAAAACGACTTGTAACTTATTTTTCCGACTATAAACCTATACTTTTTCTGTTTAGATTCATAAAATAGAGTTCAATATGAAACCATAGCAATTTGATTCACTCAAAACGGATTTAAAATGAAGAAGTTATGGGTAAAACAAGATTGGATAATTTTTCTCATTTTAGCTACGTGAAAATTTGTAACAAATCTATTCCAACCATAACTTAATCAACTTGTATTGTATATTATGTAATCTTGAGATACCATAGACACGTATACAATGTTTCGACCTATCATGTCGACACATCTATATATATTTCGGAACAACCATAGACACTCTATATGTGAATGTTGGAGTTAGCTATACAGGGTTGAGGTTGATTCCAAAATATATATAGTTTGAGTTGTGATCAATACTGAGATACGTATACACTGGGTCGTGGATTGATTCAAGATAATATTTATCGATTTATTTCTGTACATCTAACTGTGGACAACTAGTTGTAGGGTACTAACGAGGACAGCTGACTTAATAAACTTAAAACATCAAAATATATTAAAAGTGTTGTAAATATATTTTGAACATACTTTGATATATATGTATATATTGTTATAGGTTCGTGAATCAACCAGTGGCCAAGTTTTACTTCCCGACGAAGTAAAAATCTGTGAAAGTGAGTTATAGTCCCACTTTTAAAATCTAATATTTTTGGGATGAGAATACATGCAGGTTTTATAAATGATTTACAAAATAGACACAAGTACGTGAAACTACATTCTATGGTTGAATTATCGAAATCGAGTATGCCCCTTTTTATTAAGTCTGGTAATCTAAGAATTAGGGAACAGACACCCTAATTGACGCGAATCCTAAAGATAGATCTATTGGGCCTAACAAACCCCATCCAAAGTACCGGATGCTTTAGTACTTCGAAATTTATATCATATCCGAAGGGTGTCCCGGAATGATGGGGATATTCTTATATATGCATCTTGTTATTGTCGGTTACCAGGTGTTCACCATATGAATGATTTTTATCTCTATGTATGGGATGTGTATTGAAATATGAAATCTTGTGGTCTATTGTTACGATTTGATATATATAGGTTAAACCTATAACTCAACAACATTTTTGTTGACGTTTAAAGCATGTTTATTCTCAGGTGAATATTAAGAGCTTCCGCTGTTGCATACTAAAATAAGGACAAGATTTGGAGTCCATGTTTGTATGATATTGTGTAAAAACTGCATTCAAGAAACTGAATTCGATGTAACATATTTGTATTGTAAACCATTATGTAATGGTCGTGTGTAAACAGGATATTTTAGATTATCATTATTTGATAATCTACGTAAAGCTTTTTAAACCTTTATTTATGAAATAAAGGTTATGGTTTGTTTTAAAAATGAATGCAGTCTTTGAAAAACGTCTCATATAGAGGTCAAAACCTCGCAACGAAATCAATTAATATGGAACGTTTTTAATCAATAAGAACGGGACATTTCAATTTAAACCTATAGTATCGCGGGGTTCCGGCTCTTCTAGTAATAATCCCTCCCGACTTATATCCACACCGAGATATTCACCAATCAAAGTAATAAAAATTCCACCTCCTATTATGCTATGTGGTCGCATCCCCCGAACCATAGCTGATAAATAATAACCCACACAATATGGTATACTTACAACGCTTTGTGGGTCTCGAATACACATATGGTAAAACAAATCTTGTTCATTTACTTTTTCCTTGTTCTTACCCCTTTGTGTAATCGAATTAGCTAAAAACCTATGTATTACTCTTAATTCGGCTCTATCTATATCTAAATAAGAGTAATTTCCCCCTTTGAAACGGTGATGGCTTGTCATTTGACTCCACACACCGTGTGTATCAAAATTTTCATCTATCTTTCTACCGTTTAGTATCAATCCTCTACAATCGGCAGACGCTAACTCCTCAGGCGTATATATACGTAAAGCCTGAGCCATGTCCAGTAAAGACATGTGGCGCATCGAACCGCCTAACAAAAATCTAATAAAAGAACGATCGGTTAAACTAGCTACCCGATCATTCAACTCTATACTACATAACAATTCTTCACACCATACTTTATATACAGGTCTACGTATGGTGAATAAACATATCCAGTCATTAAAAGAAGAATTACCATACCTCTGTACAAGTAATTCCCTAATTGGCCCGGTCAATTCTACAGCTTCTAAGGGTCCCCATTCTATGACCCTTGGTACCTCAACAACCTTAGAATGAAGAGTATGCAAACCCCGTTGATATTTTGGATAATCTATCCAAAGTCTGTCAAATCTCAGGTTCGGGTGCAACTCTTCCAAGTGCATATCAGAAAAGGTCATGACTGGATGAGGTATATCCTGCTTGTAGTAGTTATCCACCTCCTGTTGTTCCAAATTCTCAGCAGGAGCATTGCGGACTTGGGATGAAGATTCACCCCTTTCATTCTGCAAAACACATCAAACACAATTTTTGTGCATCCAAATATGCATTAGTGTCAGCAAAATCATCAATCAAAATAATTACAAAGACATTATCAATTTATATCAAACTTAAGCTTATTTTCACATTTTTATCAAATCTACACTTTTTCAAATAAGCATATACGAAAATTTTCGCCAAGTTCATAAGCATTCAACTCAAATAACATGTCAAAATAATCATTACTAGCAATCATTACTAGCAATCAAGTTCATGAATTTTAGACTTGAAAAAGTCCACTTTAATTCTCAAAATCATGTTTAGGCTCAAAGTTTGGATCATTTAACTACCTAGACATGTTACACTACTCAATTTAGCAACAATTCATGACAAAAATCGGCCATAACCTGTTTATATCAAAAAGCCCCAAATTTGCTCAACAACACAAACCCTAGATTACTCAAAATTTGAAGTTTAAGGCTTCTAATCATGTTAAACAGCATCAATCTAGGTTATACAAGCATAATACATAAACAATTTAAGCTTAATTACACTAAAAAGCATCAAAATCAAATTGGGGAAAAAATAGCTCAAGAACATCAAATTTCGGATTAAATGGTGTTTAGGTGTAGAAATTTACCGTTTTTCTTGAGTAATTCTTAGATAGCATCCTTCTCAACATGATTTTAGCAAAAGATTTGGTGATTAACGGTTAAAAATTGTGATTTTGGGGGGGTTTTTTCGTGTTTTTCGGGTGCAGTTTTTCGAGCTGTATTTTTGGGTTGAGGAGTATGAAACTGATCAGTTTGCAGCTCTTATTTTTTTTTCTGTAATCCGGCTCCTCCGCGAGTCGCGGGGATTAACCCTCCAAACTCCACGACTCGCGGAGTTTGGTATATTTTTTTTTTTTTTTTTTTTATAATCATTAACTTATTAAAACAATTAAGTAATTAATTTTAAAATTTTGTTTCCCTTGTTATTTAGGACGAGGTCGTTTCGGATCGATGTCCTAGTCCGTCCTTCGACAAAATTTTAAAATTTGTCTTTTTGTAGCGATTGTTTTAAAAGCTAAGATTTTTGGGTTTTTTAATGTTTTTGGCATACTTTAAATCAATAAGATTAAAAATAATGATAATAAAAGTTCTCGTCCCTCCCTCGGGTAAAGCAATTTCGGTTTAAAAACCTAGTCTTCAACTTACGACGAATTTTAAAAATCATATTCTTAACTTAATGAGATAAAGTAAATTTTTGTTTTTAAATTCACACAACTTAAATATAAAATTCAAAATTATTATTAAAAATTCACACCAAACTTAAAATTTAAAATGCATAAAATTAAAAATTTATATTTTAAAAATTCACACCAAACTTAATTTAAAAATTCATAAATTCATATCAAACTTATATTAATTTTTCAAATATTTACAATTTTAAATATATTGTTTTTACAAAATTTACAATATTAATTTAAGATTTAAATATTAATTTTAAAAACATGGTAAAACTAAATTTAAAAATCTTTTTGTCTTTTTATCCCACTTTAATCAATCAAATATTATCAAAAATATGCGCCTCTCTTTTCGGTAAAGTAATTTCGGTTCCAAGACCTAATTTAACTCATGACGAATTTTTGAAATATTTTGGTTTGATTGTTTAAAGATATTTATACCTTAAGAATAAACGTTAAATTTCGCAGTGATGTAATAAATTTTTGAATGATATCAATAATTTCGGTCGCCAAACCTAATTTTATTCAATACCAATTTAATACTTTTTAGCGAACAAATTAGCGTTTATTATCAAAAGGTTAAAAAAAATAAAAATAAAAACTGTACAGACATACCTGTGAAATAGATTTCTTAGTTATATGATCTATCCCATTCATAAGATAGTCGGTTTAATTGGTTTTCCATGGCTACATAGGCGTAACCTCGAGCATTCAGTATCTTTTCTTCTAAACATATGAACGGTCCGTCTCTGCATAAAGTAACAAATTCGGTATTTGAATAGGTTTGATTATTGGAACATTTACCTCCATGTGACCATTTTCCGCATTTGTGACATCTTTCTAGGTGTCGTGCTCTTCTTTTCGCTGCGGATTTTGATTTTCCTTTACCAAATTGTAACTTATTATCTTCGCATCTGGATTCTTTTCTAACTCCGTCCATTCTTTCTCTGATTACTGATACTATTTCACTCGGGAGTATGTCATTATTACGTTTAGTGATCAAAGCGTGTAGCATTAGACCACGGTTTAGTTTACAGGCAGTCTTCATTTCGTAAAAACCTAAAAAAAAAATTCAGAATGGGGGGAGAAGACTAGTTCTTTAGGGTCTGCTAGGGAAAGACCATTCGGGTTCCATTTTCGAGAACTACACGAAAACAGACAATCTAACTCTAACAGAAATATATATTATCCTTTAAAGACTTGGTTCTCCCCACACTTAGTTAGCTATGGTGTTGAAATTGTGATTAACTTCGTTGTCGACTTCCATCGGACCATGTATGTAATGTTTAACTCTGTGACCATTAACTTTAAATTCAATCCCATTTGAATTTATTAATTCTATCGTTCCGTATGGGAAAACTCTTTTGACTATGAATGGTCCAGACCATCTTGATTTTAATTTTCCAGGAAATAGCTTGAATCGTGAATTGAAAAGAAGAACTCTGTCTCCTTCTTTAAATTCTTTTGAACTTCTGATTCTTTTATCATGCCATTTCTTCGTTCTTTCTTTATAGATTAACGAATTTTCGTATGCTTCATGTCTTAATTCTTCTAATTCGTTTAGTTGACTTAATCGTAGACGTCCGACTTCATGTAAATCAAGATTACATGTCTTCAAAGCCCAAAATGCTTTGTGTTCAATTTCTACTGGAAGATGACATGCTTTTCCATAAACAAGTCTAAAAGGTGTGGTTCCAATTGGAGTTTTGTAGGCTGTTCTAAAAGCCCAGAGTGCATCCTCCAATTTAATGGACCATTCCTTCGGATTTGATCCTACGGTTTTCTCTAGAATACGTTTTAAAGCTCGGTTGGTATTTTCAACTTGTCCACTTGTTTGTGGATGATATGCGGTGGAGATTTTATGAGTTACTCCATATCTTTTAAGAACTTTCTCAAGTTGATTATTACAGAAATGAGTACCCCGATCACTTATTAAAGCTTTCGGTGTTCCAAACCTTGCAAAAAGACGTTTTAAAAAGTTGACTACAACTCGTGCATCGTTAGTTGGGAGAGCTTGTGCTTCCGCCCATTTAGATACATAATCAATGGCTACGAGTATATATAGATTATTATGAGATTTTGGAAATGGACCCATAAAGTCAATACCACAAATGTCAAATACTTCACATACTTGGATGACATTTTGTGGCATTTCATCACGTTGACTTATTTTTCCGGCCCTTTGACATGCATCACAGGATTTTCAAAGAAGGTGTGCGTCTTTGTAAATTGTAGGCCAATAGAATCCAGCTTCATAAACTTTTATTGCTGTTAGTTGAGGCCCATAATGCCCTCCTGTTGGTCCTGTGTGACAATGGTTTAAAATTTTACTAGCTTCATATCCAAATACACATCGGCGTATTATTCCATCGGGACAACTTTTAAACAGATGTGGATCTTCCCAAAAATAGTGTTTTATATCACTGAAGAATTTCTTTCGTCTTTGGTACGATAATCCTTTTTCACGGAATCCACAAACTAAGTAGTTTGCATAGTCTGCAAACCATGGGATTTCTTTATAATCTATCTTCAATAGATATTCATCAGGAAAGTTGTCTTGTATGGCCGATTCATTTAGAACTTCTAACTCAGGATTTTCAAGACGAGAAAGATGATCAGCGGCGAGATTTTCTGCTCCTCTTTTATCTCGGATTTCAATATCAAACTCTTGTAAGAGTAAGATCCAACGGATTAATCTTGGTTTAGCATCTTGTTTTGAAAATAGGTATCTAAGAGCAGAATGGTCGGTATAGACCACCGTTTTTGCTAGAACGAGATATGATCAAAATTTGTCAAAAGCAAAGACAATAGCAAGGAGTTCTTTTTCAGTAGTTGTATAGTTTGTTTGTGCTCCTTGTAATGTCTTACTAGCATAATATATAGGTTGAAATCGTTTTTCAATCCTTTGTCCTAAAACGGCTCCCATTGCAAAATCACTTGCATCGCACATTAGTTCAAATGGTAGATTCCAATTTGGTGTTATCATGATCGGTGCATTAGTGAGTTTTTCTTTAAGAATATTAAAAGATTTGATACACTCATCTAAAAAGATGAATGGAGCATCCTTTTCTAGGAGTTTATTCATAGGAGTGGCAATTTTAAAAAAATCTTTTATGAAACGTCGGTAAAAACCGGCATGCCCTAGAAAACTCCTAACTCCTCTAACATTGGTGGGATGTGGAAGTTTAGCAATTACATCTACTTTAGCTCTATCCACTTCAATTCCTTCTTTTGAAATTTTATGTCCAAGAACGATGCCTTCTTTAACCATGAAATGGCATTTCTCCCAATTAAGTACTAGATTTGATTGTTCGCATCTAATTAGCATTCGTTCCAGATTAACTAGACATGATTTAAATGTATCACCGAAGACTGAAAAGTCATCCATGAATACTTCCATGCATTCTTCTATCATGTCGTGAAAAATCGCCATCATACACCTTTGAAAGGTTGCAGGGGCGTTGCAAAGTCCAAATGGCATGCGTTTGTAAGCAAAAGTACCATAAGGGCACGTAAATGTGGTTTTCTCTTGATCTTCGGGTGCTATTGGAATTTGAAAATATCCGGAAAATCCATCTAGAAAACAATAGTAACTATTTCCGGCTAATCTTTCCAACATTTGATCTATGAAAGGTAAGGGAAAGTGATCTTTTCTGGTGGCGTCATTTAATTTTCTATAATCAATACATACACGCCATCCTGTTACAGTCCTAGTAGGAATAAGCTCATTTTTCTCATTTGTAATGACAGTCATGCCACCCTTCTTAGGTACGCATTGAACTGGGCTTACCCATGGACTATCAGAAATTGGATATATCAAACCTGCATATAGCAGTTTAATAATCTCTTTCTTAACTACATCTTGCATATTAGGATTTAGTCTTCGTTGGTGTTGCACATACGTTTTATGACCTTCTTCCATAAGAATTTTATGTGTGCAATACGAAGGACTTATTCCTTTAATATCATGAATCTTCCATGCAATGGCTGGTTTATGAGCTTTTAACACAGAAATGAGTTGTGATTTTTCATTTTCAGTAAGAGAAGACGATATTATTACAGGTAATTTAGATTCACCATGTAAATAAGCGTATTCCAAATGGTTTGGAAGTGGCTTTAACTCTAATTTCGGAGGTTCTTCTATCGATGATTTATATCGATATCTGTCTTCTTCTTTTAGCATTTGAATTTCTTCTGTTGTTGGTTCATATCCATTAGCTATAAGTGTAGCTAACATTTCAGCTTCATCAATTGGTTCATTACCTTCTCCTAAAGAACATTCTCCTGTTCCTTGTAATTCTGAAAATTCTTCTAATAATTCTGCATGTGCATCTATAGTTTGAATATAATAACATGTATCATCTGCAGATTGTGGTTGTTGCATTGCTCTATCAACTGAAAAGGTACCACTCTCATCCTCTATACTTAGGGTCAGTTTCTTACCGAACACGTCTATCATTGCTTTAGCCGTGTTTAAGAATGGTCTTCCTAATATGAGAGGAACTTGAGAATCTTCTTCCATGTCCAAAACAACAAAATCTACTGGAAATACTAAATTACCAACTTTAACTAGCATGTTCTCCATTATCCCTCTAGGATATTTTATTGATCTATCGGCTAGTTGTATGCTTATTCTGGTTGGTTTCAATTCTCCAAGGTCTAGTTTAGCGTATAGTGAATACGGCATTAGATTTATACTAGCACCTAAGTCTGCCAATGCTTCTATTGAACTAAGACTACCCAGAAAACATGGAATTGTGAAACTTCCTGGATCAGATAGTTTTTCTGGTTTCTTATTTAACAGCACTGCTGAACAATTAGCATTCATAGTAACAGCCGAGAGTTCTTCCATTTTCTTTCTATTTGAGATTAGATCTTTCAAGAATTTAGCATATCTTGGCATTCCTGAAATCACATCAATGAAAGGAAGATTTACATTTATCTGTTTAAACATATCCAAGAATTTGGATTGCTCGGCTTCAAGTTTTTCTTTCTTCATTTTACTCGGGTAAGGAAGTGGTGGTTGGTATGGTTTAACATAAGGTTTATCCTTAACTGTGTTATTTTCATTAACCTTTTCAACTACCGGTTCTTTTTCCTTATCTTGATCAGGTTGTGGTTCTTGTGGAGTAGGAATAGTTTCATCAGAAGTTACAGGTATTTCAGGTGGTTTAAGTGTTGTACCACTTCTTGTGGTAATGGCTTTAGCTGTTTCATTCCGGGGGTTAGCATTTGTATCACTAGGTAGACTTCCTGGTTTTCTTTCACCTATTAACCTTGCTAGGTTACTCACTTCTTGTTCCAGATTTTGAATAGAAGCTTGTTGATTTCTAAATGCTTGAGCATTTTGTTCATTAGTTTGTTTTTGAGATGTGAAAAACTGCGTTTGAGTTTCAACTAGCTTCGTCATCATATCTTCTAAATTCGGCTTTTTATCATCGGTTTGTTGTGGTGGTTTGTTTTGAAAATTAGGTCTTTGCTGATTGTAAGTATTATTGGATACTTGTTGATTGCTAGGACCTTGTTGGTTGTTGTATGGAATATTTCGGTTATAATTCTGGTTTTGATTGTAAATCGGTCTTGGCGGTTGATAATTATTCTGATAATTATTTCCAGGCCTTTGGTTTATGTATGAAATATTCTCTCTTTGTTCCATTGTTAATTCAATACTGAGACAATCTTTTGTCAAATGTGGTCCTCCACACTGCTCACAACTAATTCGTATTGAGTGAATATCCTTAGTCATCTTTTCCATTCGTCTTTCCACAGCATCTATCTTTGCGGAAATGGAATCTAAGTCATGGCTAGAATCGGCTCTAGCTGCTTTAGATGATCTAACGATATCTTTTTCTTGGTGCCACTCATGTGAGTGGGAAGCAGTGTTATCAATAATTTTGTAAGCATCAGTTTCGGTTTTCTTCATAATAGAACCACCAGCTGCTATATCTATGTCTTTCCTTGTAGTGATGTCGCATCCTTGGTAGAATATTTGTACTATTTGACAGGTGTCTAAACCATGTTGCGGACATCCTCTTAACAACTTTCCATATCTTGTCCACGCCTCATATAGAGTTTCATTTGGTTTCTGTGTGAACGTAACAATTTCTGCTTGAAGTCTTACGGCTTTAGATGCAGGAAAGAATTGTTTAAGAAATTTGTCAATTAAAACATCCCATGTATCAATCGCCCCTTCAGGTAATGATTCCAACCAATCTTTGGCTTCTCCCTTTAAAGTCCAGGGAAATAACATGAGATATATCTGTTCATCCTCCACTTCTCGGATTTTAAATAGTGTGCAGATCCTATTAAAGGTACGTAGATGTTCATTTGGATCTTCCTTCGGCGCACCACTAAATTGGCATTGATTAGTCACCATGTGTAGAATTTGTCCTTTGATTTCATAATCTGGCGCATTAATGTCTGGATGAGTAATTGCGTGACCTTGGCCAGTGCGTTTAGCTCTCATTCGGTCTTCCATACTTAAAGGTTCCAGATTCTCCATAATTGAATTTGTTGAATCGGTATCACTAGATGATTCTGATTTAATGGTTCGTTCCTCAACAATCTCTGTTTGAATGATTGGTGGCTCCGGAGGAAAGTTTAGTGGTTCAGGATCTACGAACCGTTCCTGAATATTCTCCGGATTCTCAATTGTGAGGTCGGGTTCAAAAAATGGATTATCGGAAATTTGAACTGAAGTACTTGGTCGACTGGATGACGATTCTAAAGAAAAATCAACGGCGGTTATATTTGCTAAATGTCTTGATCTAGTTACAGGTGGTGAACGTACAAAAGGTGGTGAACGTCTTGCTCGGTGCATTCACTGAATATCCTATTAGTTTTTAAAAGGAAAGAAAAATTATAATAAGTTATCCAACCTATAGACTTTTCTGATTTTGCCCACGTTTCGAATAGCCAAAAGATGCAGCAGAGGGGCAGGATTCGTTTGGTCTCAATATAATTGAGGACTGTTTGGCTCCAATAACCCGGTCCACGTACAAATCCAACTATTACTACGAACCAGAAAATTTTGATGTCTATTAATTTAACCACTTAAAATAAATTTTCGTAATTTTAAGAAATTTAGATAAGAAGTAGAAAAAATTCTAAGTCCTAAAAACTAGAATGGCGAGAAATAAGAGAGAAAAAGAGTTCGTCGCAAAAGGTAGAAAAAGAAAAAAAATGGTTGAAAAATAAAAGGTGACGAAAAAAAAAAAATAAACTTATAAAAACTTAAAAATACTTGAATAACCTAACCTTATTACTACAACTAACTTAAAATTATAATCGCAAATTGAAATTACTAATTGGAATGATAATTGATACATAGTAAAAGTCGTCTAAAAATATTAAAGCTTACAGGAAAAACTGAATCCCAGATGGAAATAACTTAAAAAGAAACTAAAACTTAAAAAGGCGTCGCAAAATTCTAAAGCACCTAAATCTTAGTCTAAAGAAAAAGCACTTAAGGAATTCTACGGCAAAGCCTAAAAATCTAGGAGTAAAAATAACTATAGCAAAAACTAAGTTTAAAATTAAATATGAGCTAAAAATACAAAAGTTATGCTACAACGATTAAAAAGGGACAAAATATAAAAATATACAAAAAGTTGTAAAAAGTACAATTTTTATAAAAATATTATTTTTATATTATTTATTTAATAAAACTATTAATTTTACAATTTAATTAAACTAATTTAACTAAATAAAACAAATTAAATAAAAAGTAAATCTTAAAATAAAACTAATAATAATAATAATAATAATTAGGGTTAAATAATAATAATAATTAATTAATACCCGTAATTAATGCTGAATTAGGGCTTCCTTGTCGCCTGTCAGAAAGGCTCCGCGAGTCGCGGTATTTAATGAAGAAAACCCCGCGAGTCGCGGGGTTCAAAAATTCAGATGACAGCTTTAAATTCGACGCGTTTTTTCTTTATTTATTTTTTTTTTATTTTCTGTTTTTAATTTTTTCTATAAATAAAAGATAGTTAATAAAACTTATATTTTTATAAACTAAACTAAAAATAAAGAAACTTATAAAACTTAAATATTTAACAAAATCTTAAAAATACTTATATTTTTGTTTTTCTTTTTATATTTTTGAATAATTAAAACGTATTTTTACAAAAACGAATTTTTAATAGAAGTAAACAAAAAATCTTTTTTTTTATTTTATATATTAGCGTTGCGCTTCCGGCTTTTAAGAGATAGTTCCCCGGCAGCGGCGCCAAAAATACTTGATGTTATGCGAGGTGTATATAAAATAGTTTATATTTTACTAGGAAAAACTATTAAATACGATACAATTTTACACAAGATATTTATTTATTTATAGAATGGATATACTTAAACCTTGCTACAACACTTATAGGCAGCGTACCTAATCGTACAGTAGTGTAGTTTTTAGTAAGTCCGGTTCGTTCCACAGGGAAATCTTTAAACAAAGTTCAACGCTATATTAGTTTACTTTTATAAAAATACAAATATATATATAAGTAATATTATTATTATAAAGGGGGGTTTTTACCGTTTAATGACCGGTTTGTCGATTTTAAAACTTTAGTCGCAGTTAAAACCTAATGTAAAATATTAAATAAATAAAAGACTTAATTTAAAGCGTAAAGTAAATAACGATAATGAAATTTCGAATAATAAAAGTGCGATAAAATAAAATTGCGATAATTAAAAAGTACGATAATTAAAAGTGCGATTAAATAACAATAAATAAAAGTGCGATAATTAGAAGTGCAATTAAATATAAAATAAAGGAAATTAAATATGAAATAAAAGAATTATGCTTATTTAAACTTTCGTAATCATGATGTTTGACGTGTTGATTTTAGTTTTATGCTCATGGGTTAATTGTCCTTTGTCCTGGATTATTTAATATGTCCGTCTGGTTTTTGTCCATAACAGTCCATCAGTCATAAATATAAAGTGCGAGTGTCCTCGTCAAATTATTATTATACCCGAAGTTAAATATTCCAACTAATTGGGGATTCGAATTGTAACAAGGTTTTAATACTTTGTTTAATGAATACACCAGGTTATCGACTGCGTGTAAACCAAGGTTTTACTACTTTGTTAACAATTACACCAATTACCCTTGAATGTAATTTCACCCCTGTTTTAATTATTCTAGTGGCTATTAATCCATTCCCGTGTCCGGTTAAATGAACGATTATTCGTACATATAATTACCCCGCCCATCGTGTCCGATAGAGTGTATATGGTAATTTATAGGGACGCCCAATTGTAAATCTTTATATTAACATTAACAAACTTTCATTTAGTTAAACAAATATAAAGCCCATTAATAGCCCATAGTCTAATTTCCACAAGTGTCGTTCTTTTGTCCAAACCCCAATTATGGTACAAAGCCCAATTACCCAATTTTAGTAGTTAGCCCAACATCATGATCACTTCGTTTTAAATAAGCATAATAATAACTTAGCTACGAGACATTAATGTAAAAAGGTTGAACATAACTTACAATGATTTAAAAATAGCGTAGCGTTACACGGACATAATTTCGACTTACACCCTTACAATATTCGCTAACATACCCTTATTATTAGAATTATAATTAAAATTAAAATTAAAATTAAAATATAAATATAAATATATACGATATAGATAGAGAGATGGATATATTTGGTGGTTTTTTCGATCAGAATTCGTTTGCTTTTATAGGAAGTTTCTGAAATTGGGGCTCCGCGACTCGCGGCCCTTTTGGCCTTCAAACTCCGCGAGTCGCGGAGATTGAAATTACAGCTCACATCTTTTGGAGTCTTTCTTGCCGACGAATTTTATATATAAATATAAAATATAAATAATTAATATAATTATTTATATATTATATTATATTCTTGTGCATAGTAGACTTGTAATTTTTAGTCCGTTGCGTCGAGCGTTGAGAGTTGACTCTGGTCCCGGTTCCGGATTTTCGAACGTCCTTGCGTACAATTTTATATTTTGTATTTTGCATTTTGAATCTTGTACTCTTGTAATTTCGAGACGTTTCTTATCAATAATTGGAACCTTTTTGATTGTCTTTTGTACTTTTGAGCTTTTTGGTCGTTTGCATCTTCAATTCGTCGAATCTGTCTTTTGTCTTCACCTTTTATTATTTAAACGAATATCACTTGTAAATAGAACAATTGCAACTAAAAGCTTGTCTTTCTTGAGGAATAATGCTATGAAATATATGTTCGTTTTTAGCATTATCAAATCGCCACTGGGTTCAGCCATAATATATTGCTGGACAGTTCAACATCATTTGTTATTCAGGAGTCAGTAATAAACTAAAACTTGAATGTTGAACAATTTAGTATTTATTGCCGAATCATTCAATTAGGAGGCAACTCGTGGCCTGATATCTAATCTCGGTCGTTTGTGGTTCTATATATAAAGGAAGGATCTTCAAGGTGAATACGATGGCATGGATTAGAGTATTTGGTGACTCAAAATTAAATTAAAAATATATAGACAACTTTATAGATTATTTGGAGACAATCAGACAAAGATGTGTTGTTGCTACTGAATTTGACTATCAAGCGTTACGCTCGGTGAAGTTTAGCGTTTACATCATCAAATGTTTGGTAGAATGAGAGTGACTCATTACGTTTATGTTTTACCATTATATCGGACTACTTAATCTAATTCTAATACTTTGTAATATATGAATGAATATTTATTTGTCACCAAAATTTAGAGCATCTGTTGTCTGTCGTCTTTTTTCGGGCGTCGCCCAAAATCGACGTTGACCGGACCGGCATCAATCTCGACGTCGGTTTCCAGTGTCGATACGTGGACGGTGGAAAAACTAGCCGTTGTGCACTATTTTTAAATTTTCAGCCGTTTGAAAATGGTTTTTTTTTATTTTTTTTATTTTCCCTAATTTCATTTTGTTCGTACGTATATGCATCTATATTTTACATACACTTCACAACTACATATCTTCTCATTTTATATCTTAAAATCCTATATTTATACTATATTTATAATCAGACATTCGGATCCGGTTGTAATTGGTACGCGAAATAAGAGACGTAAACTGATTGTTGAGGAAGTAGTTGAAAATATTCGGTTGACTTGAATCAAGATGACGAGGACCTCTACCTTATACACTGTTAGTCAATTTCAAGGTATATTTTGAACAGTGAAATGGACGTTAATGTAAGAACATAAACACATCGCGCTACTCCTTAATTAGTTGAATTGAAATCGAGAAAGAAATAAAAATGTTTGGTTAATACTCCCTTATTTCCCGTCCAAATACGTTGTCACAAAAACCCACTCATTTTTTTAAATTTTTTTAATTTAATTTTGTTTTTAATTTAACAAACAGCCGCCTCTCTCGCACTACCAAAAGCTACTTCCTTTTCCCCTTTGCCTTCTCATCTTTCTCAAAAGCTTCACACTTCAATTACAATTCAATCACAAATTCTCTCATTTTGCATCACACATTTATATATGCGACATTTATATATACATACAACGCATATGTAATGTATGTATAGTCATTAATCAATCAGTGCATGTATAAGCCAGATCTTTTTAATTTCTGTTAACCACAATGGCTCTCATAACTAAACTCCCATCATCATCTTCACAAACAACAACAACCCAGCTTAATAAACCACAAATTTACAAATCGCATCCCTCAACTTTCATACATTTGACAAAACCATCACCATCTTCATGTTCTTGCTCTTACTCACCTTTTACTGAAAAGCATTCAGTTGAAAGATACCAAAGAGACAACTGGGTATTCAAGAATCAGCTAGATAAAAACTACCCATCTGATAAAGATTCAAACTTTTCAACCAGAGATTATGAAATTGCGATTCAGGTCCCAGAATTGAAGAATTTGCTACAGGTTTTGAGGGAGAAAAGAGAGAAAGATGGGAACGGTGAGAGTGAAAAAGGGGGTGTTGGAAATGTGTATTTGGTGGGTACGGGTCCGGGTGACCCGGATTTGTTGACATTAAAGGCTTTGAAAGTGATTCAAAAAGCTGATTTGTTGTTGTATGATAGATTGGTGTCTAATGATGTGTTGGAGTTGGTTAACCCTGATGCTAGACTACTTTATGTTGGCAAGACTGCTGGGTACCATAGCAGAACCCAGGTTTGTGTTTTTTGTTTTGCTTTGTTCTATTTATTTATTTATTTATATTGTTGATTTATAGGTTATTTTTGAAAAAGATTGTAAGGGGGTTTGGAAGTTTGAAAATTTGTTACTTTAGGGATATGGGTTGTGCTTAAAATGGAGTTTTTATTTATGAACACAAGTATCTTTCTACTATATATATCTACAAATTTGTAGTTTTTTGTAATGGGGTTACTTAGTTTTGGGCTATGCATGAACACAAGTATTATTCTGCTATTGGAAATATTTCAAGATTTAAGGAAATATGTTGGGTTACTTACATTTGTGCATTTGGTTGCAAAATTGGAGCTGAACTTTTTGTTGAAAATAAAGTTAGTGACTCTTCAATTTAAAATTATAGATTGAAGTAGGTAAATTTCATACTAGTATTGAACAATTTATGCTGTGGAACTTTATTTGTTTTTCAGTGCTGTAACTGGAATGTAGCTAATTGGACAAGTAGAAGTAAAAATGAGCTATAGTTGTGTAATATACAGAATATTACACTCCTTACAAACTAATCATATTTACCAAAAATTGACCATATACCACTCTTAAGTCTCAGTACTACAAGAAGACAAACTTGATTAGTCTAATGTACCACATTTATTAGAGTACCATGTATTTGCTTGTTTGTTTTACAAAAATGGGAGCCGTTTTGAACAATATTGTGGTTATGTATGTATGTATGTATGCAGGAGGAGATTCATGAGTTACTTTTAAGTTTTGCTGAAGTTGGGGCAAACGTTGTAAGGCTTAAGGGAGGGGATCCATTGGTGAGTTCAACGTAAATAGCTATTGTTTTTTAGAAATATATATGGCCGTTATATGGTCGTTAATATGTGAAATGGAATTTGGTCTGTGTAGGTGTTTGGAAGAGGTGGTGAGGAGATGGATTATCTCCAACAACATGGCATCAAGGTGAAGGTTATTCCGGGTAAATAAATTATCAATTATCAGTCGTTGTTGGGGAAGGGCATATTAGACATTTTAATTTATAGTCTTGAACTTATATTTGTAGGGATAACTGCTGCATCTGGAATAGCAGCAGAATTGGGTGTTCCACTGACACACAGGGGGGTAGCAAACAGTGTTCGGTTTCTAACGGGTCACTCCAGAAAAGGAGGAACAGATCCAATTTTTGTTGCAGAAAATGCAGGTGATCCAGATTCAACGTTGGTTGTTTACATGGGATTATCTACACTTCCTTCACTCGTTTTTAAGCTCATCCAACATGGTTTACCACCCGATACACCTGCAGCCGCAGTCGAGCGTGGTACCACACCCCAACAACGCATTGTAAGTATATCTTCGTATATATAGAATTAATTAAATTTGTGAGGTTCGTCACAAGTGGCTCATTTAATCATAATACTCAAGTTGTTTCTAAAGGTGATAAGGTTCAACCAATTTGCTTAATCTTAGGTTGATATGATTTTTGCTACATCTCTAATGTAGTAACTAGGGTTGCAGAACTCGGAAAAACTCGCCGAGTAGTCAGTCAAAAGTTCGGGCCGAGTAGTCGGTCAAAACTCGGTCAAACCTCAGTCAATGGGGATTACTTGGGATTGCTAAGCCAAAACTCGGGACTAATTGGAAAATCGGACAAAATTAGTCAAAGTCAAACTTAGTCAACATTCCCCGAGTTGCCGATTACTCTCTAAAAAGTCCGGACCAAGTACTCCCCCGAATAGCAATTTTTGCAACCTTGGTAGTAATGTTCGAAATTAATTAATTTTTAAAAAAAAAAAACAGAAGTAAGTTGAAACTGGATCGGGTCATTTGGGTTGAAATTTGCCTAAAGTGCCTTGATGCATAAAACCTCCTACGCATATTATAAAAAGGTAGATTGATATTCTTTTTTTTTTTTTTACATCAGTTTGGGATCACCCAGGGGACTTAACCACTTACGCGTTCATCTCCCGTAGTTGTATAACCCGCCCCCAACTACTGCCCTGGAGGAAACCCGGACCAATCTGAGGGCATGGCTGGTAAAAACCCCCCTCCCCGCTGCCCCCGCACTAAGCGAAAGGCGACCTGGGTGGATACTTCAGGTCGGGGATAACATTGAGTGCAATGTTGCAGCCTAGCGGAGTCGAACTCCTGACCTCTCGCTAAGAGAGGCAGGCCACTACCATCTGAGCTACAACTCAATGTTACGAAGGTAGACTGTTACTGAGAACCATACCTCGCGAGCGCGGAATTGGGTAACATTGTTGTTGTTTTAGACTGTTATTGAGAAGATGGAGTTTATAAAATCATCTTTAACACGATGGATCATTCTAATAAATTTTCTACAAAAACTGTGTTCGGTAACTAGACTTGATCTGTGCTGCACCTAAATCATTTGTCTAGACCTATCTGTAAACTTTCTCAAATTGTCAAATTTCAAGTAATAAATACTCATTAATTATTTACGGAGTATTATATATATTTTTGCAGGTATTAGCAGAGCTGAAAGATCTTGCAGATAAAATCACATTACAAGAATTTGTATCACCAACTCTGATCTTCATCGGAAAAGTCGTAGCTCTCTCACCGTTATGGCCGCCGCAATCTTGTTCCCAAGAAACTTCATGCCTAATTCCGCATGTATGAAAACCAGATTGTGCAATGACAGTTGAGTTGAGATTCGATCATCATAACTGAACAGGGTTTTGTGAGATAAATTTTAGGAGAAAGAAAATGTGAGTACAATTTTGAGCTAAAATTATTACTTCCAGTTTTTGGTTTTGCGATTTTTTCCTTGCATTGATTCTGATTGTAGCCTATTTATTGTAAAATGGCACCTAAATTGGTGGGTTGTGGGTTAGAGAGGTGGATACATAACAGGTCAAAGTGAATAAATTTGTTGTGTTTACCCATACGGGTCGGTTTGGTAATCAACTAATTGTATTTCGGAATTTTGGCCGAGGTTATAAAAATGAATAAATTTGCAACGAATGCTGCCTGGTTGATTGTTTGACTTGAATATAATTCTTTTCAAATTTTTCTTGTACTCCTATCAGTTGTACGGATATTTAACTGTGCTGCTATATTTACATATGCTCTAGAATCCATCCGAACTATAACCAGTCTTACATTTGCAAGAATGAATTAGATTTCAAAATAAGTATACATATAAAATAAGTATGTATGCGTATACGGTATACATATTTGTTGTGTTGTGCTGATTTGGTTTGTGTTGCTAAATGTTTTGCTTCATACAATTTCAGTCCTGGTTCAACCTTTTTAACAACAGTAAAATTTTAAACGGTCCCTATAAGTTTTATTTTACATGAATAATTCATATGAATTGCATTGGTAATTTGAGTTTTCAGTTTTATATAATGTAACATTGCCACATTATAATCGTTAATTTTCAACTTCATATGTAGCTTTAAACATATTTTAACAATCCATCTTTTTTTTTTTGAAAAGCCAATATTATTAATATAAACAACGATATGTACATGCGTTGAAGGCGAAAAGCCTACATACAAGGACACGACTATTTACATATGCATACACGATTATATCTACAATGGTGTTACAACCAAGCATGAAATAACGATCCAAAGTTTAGCCCGGATCAATATTATTCGTTCTCGGATCACCAAGGTTTGACGGATTAAGTAACCATCTATGCCAATCCTTGCCAATGAGTCTCGATCTATTTGAAATCCATTCGAACGTCTTGACTTGTATTTCGCTTATAACCTTTGGAGGTGCCCAAGAATCATTTCGAAAAACTTTTTGGTTTCTATTTTTCCAAATGATGTAGCATGTTGTTCAAATGATTGCTTGCCAAATTCGTTTGCTATCCCCCGAAATATTCCCGTAACCCCCTGTGTTGAGAGCCATTCGAAGAGCCATTCGAAGCCATGAGATGTTGGCCTATTTATGTTCCACCATTTGTGAATGCCCATCCAAACATCCATTGCCGATTTGCTCTTGAATAAGGCGTGATCGATTGTTTCGATTTCATTATTACACAATGGGCATAATAATGAGCCAAGTTCAATACCACGCTTATCAAGTTCAACTAATGCCGCTATTCTACCTTTCAATACCCTCCACACGAAAATACCGACCTTTTGTGGTACCAAGTTGTTGCGCAAAGTTTCTGTTCCTGGACTGTTGCTCGAAAGAAAAAGAGTGTCCAATTTAGCCCCTACCTTTTTGCACGTATATATACCCGAACCATCAAGCGTAAAACTCCAGCTATCCTCATCAGAATCAAACCCCGAAGCTGTCTATAATACTGAAATCAGTTGTTCTTGTTCCCCAATCAATCGACCACTAAGTTGTCTAGCCCAACCCCATTGAAAAACCCGTGAATTGTTGATAATCTGCATACGCTCCTCGACAGTAACAGACTGGTTTGTTTCAAGCCTATAAAGTCGAGGAAACATAAGCTTTAAACTGATGTTGCCTACCCACTTGTCGTCCCAGAATGATACTCTGCTGCCATCCCCAATTTTTTTGTCGAAACATTCATCAAATTTGAAGCCGATCTTGGACATGTCGACACCAATTGCAATTATTTTCCTTCAAACTGAAACACGTCTTGAAGCAATATTAAATTATGTTTTAATCCTTTTCGCGACTTATAAACTAATTATTGTTAGAAAATATAAATAAACTAGTTTAATACCTGCAAATTTGCGGGCTCTTTAATATAAAAACTTTATAATAAAAATATATTAGCATTATTATAATAAAATATATGTCGTAAGAAATTACAATACACAAATGTTTATGCATCAACAAAACTTCTGCAAACCCCTTGTGTCCTTTTGTGGCCCTACATTACATGCAAATAAAAGTATTAATCATTATCTGCTAATTACAAGTTGTCACACAATTAAGTCTAAAGAAACCAAATATAAATGATCATAAAAGGATGTTTAATAAAAAGTCACACTTAAAATAAGTTTAAGCACCCATTGGACCATATAAGATCCCAACTAAAACATTTTAGAGGACTTTAACCCCTTCATGTATAGAGACAACAAATAATTAGATACAAGCAGTGGCGAGTTTATGTATATACCAGTGGGGTCACGGGACACCACTAGTTTGAAAATTTTTAGTAGAAAATTACTAGTAGAAAATATTCTTTAAATTGTATAGGACACCGCTAAATTTAAATGAAGGACCCCATAACATTTTCAGATTTATAGTTTTTCTTTTAAAATGTATAGGACACTACTAAATTTAACTACTCGAACCCGATATATTTGTCGAATTCATAGTATTTTTAAGGTGAACCACCAATAAAATAACATTCGAATATACTTGGTACCGAAAAAAAAATTCGGGACCCCATTGAGTTATAATCCTGGAATCGTCACTAGATACAAGCATATTTTATAATTTGGTTTACCTAAGATAGTTCTACTAATTATTTTGACTGGTGAGTTGCACATGATCGATTTCTGAGCTCCAATCTAAGATGTGTTAGAAACTTCATAAGATCTATATAACTGTGTATCTTATAGCCTAACAGTGTTAACATTAAATTAGACTATCATCTTTAATTATGTTACAAATAGTATGATTAACCTTCAAGCCTCTCGTATGGATGCCATTTGGGTTATGCACTATAGTCGTATCTACTTCGAAGCTTTTGTTACTAACATGATATAACATCATAAATCGTTGTTAGTTTAAATTTGTTGCAGTATTCTAGCATTCAATGCATAGCAAATATGGAAGTGGTGTACGTATAGTTTGTAACCGTAATGACGTCTAACATAGTGACAGTGGTGGAACTTGAACTCGAATATAGATGAGGCGGGTGTAAAAATTTAATAAATTTATAATTGTCAGCAGGGGTAAACACTAAAAAATCTTATTTTTTGATATAAATTTTTTTTTTTAGTGTAACTTTTTTTCGTTAAATTCAGGTGGAGCGGATACCCCTTTGGTTATAACTATGTTCCGCCACTGCATGCATAGTGGTTCAAACCACCTAAACATCCAATATGTACTAAGAATTTCGCACCTATAAGAAGAGCCGGCCGGATCAATAAGCATAATTAAAATATCATAACTAACACGGTATTTATATATACATTCATTAAGTACTACAAAAGTTGTTCAAGTCACCTATCCATTTCAATATATAGTACTGCGTAACGAATTCGAATCTATAATGGGAGCCTAATCAGTAAGCCGGAACCCACCAAACTGCCCAAACTGTCACTTGTGTAATGAAACTTTCAAGAGACGGACAAACTAATAATAATTACTTGAGAAATGCCTCACCTTGTTGTGCCAGAGCGATTGCTCAGTCGCCAACAACATTGGGAGCACACCTACAAAACATGAATGAACAAATGCCAATTAATAGAAGGTAAAATTGCTTGCTTTTCATTGAACACTCTCGTATGTATATAATTATACACCATGAAGCCTAACTAACACCCTGATTTTCAGGGATTACAATCTTTACAAATCCTATCATAATCTTTTATACATATGATACATCTAATAATATAGTATTACAATCTTTACAAATCCTATCATAATCTTTTATAGATAAGATACAGCTAATAGTCCCCCGCAGTCGAAACGAGAGGTAGGCGGACGTTAAGACTGTCCCGAAATTCATCAAACAAAACTAGAGGGAGGCCTTTTGTGAATATATCTGCAACCTGATGTCGTGAAGGTACATGCAAGACTCGAACTTGACCACGTGCAACTTTTTCCCGAACAAAGTGTATATCTAACTCAATATGTTTCGTCCTTTGATGCTGAATGGGATTGCTGGACAAGAAAAGTGCACTTACATTATCACAATAAACAATGGTGGCTTTTTGAATTGGTCGATGTAGTTCAAGAAGTAAGTTGCGCAGCCAACATGATTCAGACACAACATTTGCAATCCCACGATATTCGGCTTCAGCGCTTGAACGAGATAAAGTTGGTTGACGTTTTGAAGACCAAGAGATGAGGTTATCACCCAGGTAGACACAGTAACCGGATGTGGATCTCCGGGTGTCCGGACAGCCAGCCCAATCGGCATCCGTGTAAGAGACTAAGTGTGTAGTGGTGGAACGAAACATATGAAGCCCATGATGCTATGTGCCTTGAATATAACGAATTATGCGTTTGAGGGCGAGCATGTGAGTGTCGTATGGTGCATGCATGTGAAGGCAGATTTGCTGCACCGCATAAGAAATGTCTGGGCGAGTGAAAGTTAAGTATTGTAGTGCTCCTGCAAGGCTACGAAAATAGGATGGATCATGATACGGTTGCCCTTGTTTTGAACCCTGTTTGGACTTGGTATCGACCGGTGTTTTAGAGGGTTTGCAAGATGTCATACCCGCTCGTTCTATAATTTCGCGTGCATATTTAGACTGACTCGGAAACAATCCATTCGGAGTGTGTTGAACAGAAACACCCAAGAAATAGCTCAATCTACCTAAATCCTTCATTGCAAATTCGTGGGATAAGTGGTGCATAATTGTTTGTCGCAAGTGATCCGAGGATGTGGTCAAGATAATATCGTCGACATACAAAAGTAAATAAGCTGTGTCATGTCCACTTTTATAGATGAAAAGGGAGTGATCACATTTGCTGTGAGTAAAACCAAGAGTAGCAACGAAATCGGCAAAGCGTTGGTACCATGCTCGAGGTGCTTGTTTGAGACCGTAGAGGGATTTATTTAAATGGCACACATAATCGGGATGTGTTGGATCTCGAAATCCCATTGGTTGATACATAAAAACTGTCTCATTTAGATTGCCATGTAAAAAAGCATTTTTAACATCTAGTTGCCGTATATCCCAAGAGTTAGATAATGCTAAGCTGAGAACCACGCGAATGGTAGCAGGTTTAACCACGGGACTAAATGTCTCTGTGCAATCTATTCCAACCTGTTGAGACCTGCCATCACCAACCAAACGAGCTTTGTATCGCTCAAAAGAACCGTCAGAGCATAATTTATGTTTAAATATCTACATAGACCGTATAATATGCATATTATTAGTACTAGGTACAAGTTCCCAAGTCCCATTTTTAATAAGAGCACGAAACTCATCCGTCATGGCACGCTTCCAGTGAGGATCATTAAGAGCCTCACGAGGGTTACGAGGAATTGGAGATGGGGTCATAGTGGCGTGTAGATTAAACGGGGTTTTTGGTTTGTGAATTCCGTCCATGGCACGAGTAGTCATTGTGCGTGGAGGAGGTGGAGGAGTGAGCTCGGGAGTTGTGTTTGGGGTAGCAGTGATGGAAGTAGGAGTAACAGGTGATGCATGTTGTGAGTTTGGAGTGGATGGTGGTGAGAAATTAGTTGTAGAGTGTTGGGCTGATGGTGCCGAATGGGCCGATGGGTGAGTGAGATTGAAGTGGCATATTATTTGTGGAGCTAGATGGAGAAGATTCTGTATGAGCGGGTTGGGCTGAACTTTGTGATTGGCCAAAGGGTTGGATTGGCCCGGGAGTGTAGGTGTTGTTGGGTTTGCTGAAAGGACCTGTTCATATACATTATAAACGATTCACAATAGTTGATTACATCGCGAGGTATTTGACCTCTATATGATACATTTTACAAACATTGCATTCGTTTTTAAAAGACAAACTTTCTTTACATCGAAAATTGACAGGCATGCATACCATTTCATAATATCCACTATCCAACTATAAATTGACTTAATAATAATATTTGATGAGCTCAATGACTTGAATACAACGTTCTTCGAAATATGCTATGAAAGACTCCAAGTAATATCTTTAAAATGAGCAAATGCACAGCGAAAGATTTCTTTAATACCTGAGAATAAACATGCTTTAAAGTGTCAACCAAAAGGTTGGTGAGTTCATTAGTTTATCATAATCATTCGTTTCCATCATTTTAATAGACCACAAGAATTTCATTTCCAGTTCTCATAAATATACGTCCCATGCATAGAGACAAAAATCATTCATATGGTGAACACCTGGTAACCGACATTAACAAGATGCATATAAGAATATCCCTATCATTTCGGGAAATCCTTCAGACATGATAAAAACGAATTCGAAGTACTAAAGCATCCGGAACTTTGGATGGGGTTCGTTAGGCCCAATAGATCTATCTTTAGGATTCGCGTCAATTAGTAGATCGGTTTACTAATTCTTAGGTTACCAAGCAAAAGGGGAATATTCGGCTTCGATCATTCACCCATATAATGTAGTTTCAATTACTTGTGTCTATTTCGTAAAACATTTATAAAGATTTCGCATGTATTCTCAGCCCAAAAATATAAAGGGTAAAAAGGCAAATGAAACTCATCATACTGTATTTCGTAGTAAAAATACATATAACATCATTGAACAAGTGCAAGGTTGGCCTCGGATTCACGAACCTAAATTAATTAATTTTATATATATATATATATATATATATATATATATATATATATATATATATATATATATATATATATATATATATATATATATATATATATATATATATATATATATATATATATATATATATATATATATGTTGGTCAATATTTGTCTTAACAAATTAGGTCAAGTTATAGTGTACCACAATTCTAATGCTCGAGACTAATATGCAAAAGTCAACAAAAGTCATTTTGACTAAAAATGATTTCCAAAATTTATACATGATTATTATATAGTTTAAATATCGTTGTTTTATATTTTTAAATATTTTAAAAAGATTTATTAGAGTAAATAATATAATTCATTTATTAATAAATAAAATTTTATATTAAAATTTATATAATAAAATATACTTATATATATATTAAGTAATAAAATTTGTAGAGTTCATTTAATATCATAAAGATAATATGATAGGTATTATTAAAGTAATTTATTACATGCAGTAAAATATGTTTGTATCACATATTTATTTGATAAAATAATATTTATAATAATAGTAAGTAAAAGTTGTATTATTTTGTAATAATAATAATTATTATAAAAATATCAATATTTATAATTACTAAGATGACATTAAGATAAAACGATAATTCTAATTATGATAACTTTAATATTTACGATACTTTTTAATATTAACTTAAAAATAATAATTCTATTTAAAATGATAATAATAATTATATTTTATAATAACAATGACATTTCTATTAAAATAATAATTTTTGTTAAAAATGATAGTTTTAATACTAATGATACTTTTAGTAATAATAATAGTGATAAAAAATAATGAAAACGATAATTTTATCTTAAATCAATATCTTACGATATTTTAAATTTCATCATGATACTCATACTCATTATATCCTAATCGATTTGTTTAATAGCTTTTAGTACTCTTTTTTTTTATCACATTTATGATAATAATATTAATCATGTTAATTAGATGGTACTAATATTAGTTTTAATGATAATGATACTAAAAATAATAATTATAATAATACTGATGATAATACTAATAACAATTTTAATGATAAATAATAATACTAATTATAACCTTAACGATAATAACGATAGTAATAATAATAAAAATAATAATTTTTAATGATAATACCTTTTATTAATAATAATAATAATAATAATAATAATAATAATAATAATAATAATAATAATAATAATAATAATAATAATAATAATAATGATTTGATAGTAATTATAACGTTGATAATAACGACGATAGTAATAATAATCATTTTAACAATAATACAAAAATTCAGTTGGCTATAACTTCTAATCTGTTCATCGAAACTATTCGAGTTCTAAATGAAAAGTTCTTAATTTTTCGCTAGCTTTTCAACGACATGCATATCATATACCTTATCTCAGTAGCATATGTATCTAATTTAGAATTCAACATAACCTATCTAATGACAATATCAAAAATACAAGCATGCATGATCCTATATACTCGAGCACTAGTCAGGGATACACTATTAATATATAAAAGATAAGTTATGAGTGCTCACGTATCAATATTGAGATTCAATATTGTAGGAAAGTACGTAGGCGCAACGGAGATGATAAACACTAGATTGACCTCACGAGCATACCCCCGAACATTACTCATAACCTCCAAAGCTATAACCCATAATTTTCTTAGCCCTATCCCTTTCGGAAAAAAAACCCGTTTTGAAAATCACGCTCTCCTGGCCTTTTCGTAATATTTTATGTACAATACTAGTAATATCGCTCCTAATAATACTAGTACTAATAATAATAAGATTAATATTAATAATATTAATAATAACAATAATAATATAATTATAATACAGAGTATATAAAGAAGAAAGATCGAATGTGTGAGAAAAATGAACCAGATATCGAGCGTTTTAAAGGATATCTCCCACCTAACCACCTCATTTACATTATTGCATACCAACAAAAAAATTGATACTTATATTTTATATTTATATATATATATATTAAATCTTTAGAATTAATTAAATATTATATTATATTTACGTTAATGATAAAAATATAATTTTTACAAAAATGACTCGTACGTTGTCACTCGACTCATGTACCACTTTCGGTTTTTCGAGCGCACTTTCGTATGATTAGAAAACTAGCCTTTTACGTTACGCGACGTGTACCCTTATAAATAAATTAACTTACTCATCAATAAATTACCTTATAAAAATGTAACTTTATAAAATTGAGCGTTGTGGTCATTTGCTTCTATAAATCAGTGGCTCGTTGTTTGTCAAAATATTTTATTTTAAATCAGGACATTTTATGACTAAGTTAATATATATATATATATATATATATATATATATATATATATATATATATATATATATATATATATATATATATATATATATAATTGTAAATTTGTACATAATATATATGTTCGAAATATTTATCTAATGATATAATATTTAGTCTTTCAAAACCAATTATATTTCAAAGTTCGTTTTATATAATTTAACTCTTTTTTTAAATATTAGTAGTTATTCTAACAAACAATGTTTTTAATATGAAAAACTAAATGGTTGATTTATCAAGGGACACTAGTTAATCAAAGTAAAGTACACTTTTGAAATTTAAATAGAAATGATTACTAACTTTTGACTAACTCTCGTTAATGACACTTTTGTAAATCACTTTTACCAAATATTCCGGATACCGTTAAAAAGAAAAGGTTTTCTAATTCAAAGTGGACCTCTTAACAGAGACTCGTAATCGTAATTCAATGTATCTAATAATTCAATCATTTAATATTATCTTTTAATTCCGTCGATAATTATTTTAAATATATTTTAAAACAACAACGTTCATGTAAAGTATTATACGTCTAATACTTGTTAAGATTTTCAAGTTATAATATATACACATATACATATATAATCTGAAAGGACCCGTTCATATACATTATAAAAGATTCACAATAGTTGATTACATCACGAGGTATTTGACCTCTATATGATACGTTTTACAAACGTTGCATTCGTTTTTAAAAGACAAACTTTCTTTACATCTAAAATTGACGGCATGCATACCATTTCATATTACATCCAACTATAATTGACTTAATATTAATCTTGATGAACTCAACGACTCGAATGCAACGTCTTTCAAAGTATGTCATGAATGACTCCAAGTAATATCCTTAAAATGAGCTAATGCACAGCGGAAGATTTCTTTAATACCTGAGAATAAACATGCTTTAAAGTGTCAACCAAAAGGTTGGTGAGTTCATTAGTTTATCATAATCAATCATTTCCGTAATAGTAATAGACCACAAGATTTCATATACATAAACGTTTTAATAAAAATATTCTAAGTGGTTGAGCACTTGGTAACCATACTTAACATTTAATCAACGTCGCATATTCCCTTTATTATGAAATCTCACTACACTGTACCAAGTGTAGTCACTGAAACGAAGTACTGTGCAACCGTTGAATACTGGTCGTCCAGTCCGGTTGGGGTTGTCAGGCCCGATAGATCTATCAACAGGATTCGCGTTTACAATACCGCATGTAAATGGTAGTTACCAAGCTATTAGGGAAAAATATGCAAAGTGGTACAACTCAACGTAGAATATGTTTTTAGTACTTGTGTCCATTTCATAAAACAGTTATAAAACAGTGCATGTATTCTCAGCCCAAAAATGTATATAAAAAGGGAGTAATGAAACTCACAATACTGTATTTCGTAGCAATTATGTATATGACGGCACTGAACAAGTGCAGGGTTTGTCTCGGATTCACGAACCTATATTAAGTATATATATTTATATGTTGGTTAATATCTGTCTAACAATTTAGGTCAAGTCGTAGTGTATCACAATCCTAATGCTCGAGACCGACATGCAAAAGTCAACAAAATTCAACTTGACCCAAAACGACTTCCAAAATCTATACATGTTTATTATATAACTTATATATAGTCGTTTTATATATTTAAATATATTTATCAGATCTTATTATACTAAATAATACAAGTCATTTATTAATAAATAAAAATTTATATTTAAATTCATATATGATAAAAATATACTTTTATATATCTCAAGTAATAAAAATTTATAAAATTCACTTAATATCATAAAAATATAGTGGTATGTATTATTAATGTAATTATATTACATGTGGTAAAAATATCTTTGTACGCATATTTATTTGATAAAATAATATTGATAATAATAATAATGATAAAAATAATAAAATGATAGTTTCAATAAAAATATTAATTTTTAGTAATAAAGATAATTTTAGTAATAACATCAACTGATAACAATTATAATAATCGTTTTAATAATAATATTAAAATTAATAATAATTCAGTTGACCATATCTTTTAATCCGTTCATCGAACCCATACGATTTCTAAATGAAAAGTTATTAATTTTTCTTTAGCTTTTCAATGACATGCATATCATATACCTTATTTCAGTAGCATATGTATCAAATTCGTGATTTATCATAAACTATTTAACGACGAAACTAAGCATACAAACATGCATAATCATATATACTCGAGCACTAGTCAGGGATACACTATTAATATATAAAAAGATAAGATATAAATGCTCACGTATCAATATTGTGATTCAATATTGCAGGAAAGTACGTAGACGCAACAAAAATGATAAACGTTAGGTTGACCTCACGAGCAATACCCTCGAACAATACCCATAACCTCCATAGCTATAACCCATAATTTCCTTAGCTCTATTCCGTTTGAAAACTTATTTTGAAATCGTCTGAATATAACTCTGTCGTAGTATTTTATGTATACTAATAATATCTTGAAATAATACTAAGTAAATATATATATGTAATTCGATTGAGAGAGTTTAGAGAAATATATTTTCAAGTTTCTATGAAATAATGAAACCTATTAAATTCTATTTATAATAGATTTTTGAATTATTAAAGTGAATTATTAAAGTATGAATTATTAAAGTATGAATTATTTAAGTGAATTATTAAAGTATGAATTATTAAAGTGAAGTATTAAAGTATGAATTATTAAAGTAAATTATTAAAGTGAATTATTAAAGTTAAAGTAAAGTAAAAATAAAGTAAAAGTAAAGTAAAGGTAAAATTAAAGTATAGTAAAAGTATAAAACTATGTACGTATAATACGCGTATAAATATATTTAATATTAATTTAAATCGTTATATCATAAAACATTTTAGAAAAGTAGAATTATATATATTCATAATAGGTTTCAAGTTTTTAAATTACTGTCTGTTGGTGAAGCATGGGATAAAGTCCGAAGGTTTAATAAACGTATGAAATCATCTTAATGAAAAATTTCCAGTTACTTAACTTGTCGATATCCAACATCTAAGTTATTTACACTCCACGTTCTTACTTATAGATCACTTTACCATTTTTCGAATATTGTCAAAAAGAATAGATTTCTTAAATCACAGTGGACCTCATAACATTGGCCCGTAATCATATCATAATGTATCTGATAATTCAATCATTTGATATTATCTCTTAATTCTGTCGATAAATATATCGAAACAAATACGTTCATGTAAAGTATCATATATCTAATACTTTTTTAATGTTTTCAGTTAATATTATATATTATATATACATATCTATATACACATAATTGTTCATGAATCGTCGAACACGGTCAAAGGGTAATTGATTACATGAATGTAGTTCCAAACTTTTTGAGATTCAACATTACAAATTCTGCTTATCGTGTCGGAAACATATAAAGGTTAGGTTTAAATTTGATCGGAAATTTCTGGGTCGTCACAGTACCTACCCGTTAAAGAAATTTCGTCCCGAAATTTGATCGAGGTCGTCATGGCTAACTATAAAAATGTTTTCATGACGGATATGTGTTGATAGATAGGATTTTATTACCATAGAGTAATATGGATAAAATGATCCGATTACTCGAAGCGTATGAGTGAAGCTATCACAAAATAGTGGAATGAGTAAAATAAGTTTCGTCATAATTTTTGACGTAGTCATGGTTGAATTCCGGAATTCAAGGGATTCAAAAAAAAAAAATCTTGGAAATCTATAAGATCTGTTTCTTCGAGATTTAAGGAAATTAGGATCTCTTTAATTAAATGCGATGATCTGTCCCGATTACTACGTCTGATATTTCCCTTATATATTTACCTTTTCCATTCCATTAGTTTTTACCACTTCTATACTCAATTCCAATTTCAAAAGATTGCGAAAATGCTTAATCCAGTTCTAATCCTTGTCCTTATCCTTACTATCGCAACAATCATTCTCCTTTTCCAACTTCCACCAGAGGAATCTGTTTTCTTCTACTTCGCCCTTGGGGTTATAGTGTTTTTAATTCTCCCGTGTCTTTATGTTGCGATAAACATTGATATACACGGTTTGTAATTTATGTGTTGTTATTGGACTTTATATTCTCCCTTACATTTCGGAGTTTCATACTTTTGTTGTCTCTTCCCGGCTTTAAGTCAAGCGAATAATGGTCTAGAATTAGTAGGTATGAAGTTTTGGATGAACATAGTTAATGTTCTAAGAAGGAAATCGTAATGGTACGATCTTGATTTGGCAAATTACCAGAATATCCGGAAAGATAGAACTATCAAGAAGATATGTTCTTAATATGTTTGGAGATTTGGTAGAATGTAAGAGTTGTGTAAATGGCACATAATGACAGTATGTTCTGTGAATCATCACGTTCCATTAGAAACTCAGCATGAATTACTGTAATATAATCACGTTGATCAAGTGTCATTATATTATACTAACTCATGCTTCAGTTCCCAACACTACTTCAAAACATTCATATTTGAATTTTTTTTTTTCATAATTTAGAAACCAACACAGTTTCTTTTATGTTGCAGATATTATGGAGAGATAAATGATCTCAGATAAGAATAGTTGTGAAAATATCTCCAGGAATATGGAGAATATGTATAATGAGAGATACGAAGATATCTTATAATATTTAAGATAAGATGATGATGAAGAATAAGGTCCGCAAAGGTTTAGAGTCAGGAGTAAGGTATTCGTTAATGACTTTGTCAGAAACAGAATCATTAAGATTCTTTAAATACAAACTTTGGTCCTTGTATTTGTCCTTGGTCTCCTTCACGGTCTGCTCAATCCATTGTTCAGTACCAACTCTTCTCTTTTTCTGGGCTTTACCAACACATTATTCTTTGTCATCAAACTTTTGACTGTTAAAGTCGTTTACAGTTTCTGCTGCTTCATTAGCATTTCGAGAACTAATTCACAGTTTGAGATGTTTTTCAGATACTTCAAATTCGAAGTGTGTAAGTTTAGGAGTTAGACGTTATATGTATATATAACTATTGAAGTAGAAACGCTGCGAGATTTCAAAATACTGATTGCTGATTTTCAGTAATTGGTATGGCAATTCTTGTTGCAAAATGCGGATGAGTAAGAGATGGAGTTTCAATGAATAAGTATAGTGACTTTTCGGAGAGGTTTAAGTCGAAGGTTAATAAAGTTGTTGATAAGTTTACTGCTAATGTGGTGAGATATGAAAGGTTCCCCAGTAACGATGGTGAAAGGGCAGCGTATCTATCGAAGTTATAATAAAATTAGTTTTACTGAAAAGTCGAAGTTGACTTGTTGGAGCTGTGACAAAACTGGCTACTTTGAAAAGAATCATAAGGTTGTTTTTGCTAATAAATGCTAAAGAATTCAAGGCGGGTACGTGTTAAACTATGACTTTGGGATCGAGAGTTTTTCAGGTACAAGACTTCGGGTAATGTGTGATTGGATCATCATCTCGATTGTTCCTTATTTGAAGTGTCTTCTGAAATTTCGAAGCATTTTAAATGTAGCTTGTCATTGTCAATATCCAAAGGATAAATTCATCATAAATCTCGATTGATTCTCGTATCCTTTTGATTGTTACAATTAAAAGTGATGTTCTATCACAGTTTTGAAGTCAAAGTATAGCTTTGAAAAAATGTAAGGATCTAAGAGTGATGATTTTGCTTATATCTCGAGTTGCATTTTGAGATTTCAAAAACCAGAATAGGTGATTGAATTTGAATGAGTATGGTTGTTTTGATTTCTTATAAAAGAAGGTATACTGTTGTGAAAATAGGGAGTATAGTTGATGATTTAATGAATTAGAATCGAAGAATGTAATATATTAATTGTGCATTTATATATCTCTCGGGTATTACCTACCCGTTAAAAAAAATGTCACAAATAATATTTTGAACAAGAATTTTTCATTACAGTCTTTATGAAAATATATGTATGTATATTTTCTTCAGATGTAATACAAATTTAATGAGTTAATATCATATTAAGCTCATTTGATTTTCGGCTTGGATTAGTAAAGAATAATCTCTAAAACATTAGAGATTACATAATCTTCGCGGAGTATTTCGCTAATGTAATCAATACTTCAATATTTATTCTTATAGATATTTCCTTAGTGAATTATGCTGATGCTCATAGAACTCTTGCTAACTTCACAAGATACGAATGTTGTTTTCCAGTAAGTTTCGAGTACATTGAAGATGAAAGTGTAAAATCAAACATGTTATTGAATGATACACTTGGTTTATTATGAAACCGAATTCATTTAATTGAATCAAAGATTGTAGTTACGATGGTTAGGTTGTTAACGAAGGATGTACATCATAGCATATTAGTAATATGAATTTAACTGAGTAGTATCTACCCTTTTTCAATTCATATTCAATAGCTTAGTACGAAAGATTTTTATAGTTTCAGCATTCATATATATATATATATATATATATATATATATATATATATATATATATATATATATATATATATATATATATATATATATATATATATAATTTCTTCAGAAGAATGAGTTAATACTTCATAACTCGTTGATACAAAATACTCGTTGTTGATCAATGATGACGTCCACGGCGATTCTTGAACTGATGGAACTTGTGATGTTATAAGTGCTGCTAGTGCTGATGATGCTGACAGTACTGATGGTGATGGTGGTGCTGACAATATTGTTGATACTGATGATACTGACGGTAACTGCTGGTGATGCTGCTGAAGCTTGTGGTATTGAGGCTTGCGATGTGGATGTTACTGGCAGTATTGGTTATGCCGCTGGTGCTGCTGATGGTGTTTGTAATCCTTGCACCATGTGTTCCAAAGCCACTACTCGGGCGCGAAGTTCGTTAATTTCTGCTAGTACACCGGGATGATTGGCGGTTGGAACGAGCGGATGAATAAGATTAGCAATATGGGATAGTATATAATCATGACGAGATACTCTAGCAATGAGTGAGAAAATGGTGTCTCGAACAGGTTCACCGGTAAGTGCTTCAGGTTCATCGCCAAGAGGGCAATGTGGTGGATGGAAGGGATCACCTTCTTCTTGTCTCCAATGGTTGAGTTGACTACGGACCCATCCCCAATTCATCCAAAATAGATGATGGGAAATTGGTTGATCCATTTCGGTGATGCTACTTTCGGAGCTCAGGTAGATATCCATATCGAAATAGCTGTCGAAATTTGAGGAATTCGAACTGGTTGAGAGATCCATCTCGTAGGATCAGGGAAAGAATTTTTGGTATGAAATAGATTGTAGAATTTAGATTTGGTATTCTTCAATTACATAATTTGCATATGTATATATAATACCAAAATTTCGTAAATTACGGAGAATCTTTGAAAAGATGTCAGTCAAAGTTCACAGTAATAGATGTGCTAAGATAAGAATCCGTCTATACACTATTATGCAATAAATGCAGAAAAACGCGTCTAGACTTAAGATGATAAGCAGGTAATTTCTTAAAGATGATAAGTAGATGATTTCCGACTAGAATTGATAAGCAAACGTTTTGACATGTAGACACGGTCGAAGTCCAGACTCACTAATGCATCTTAACAACTATCAGTTAGACACACTAATGCAAGACCTAGTTCGCTAAGACCACCGCTCTGATACCAACTGAAAGGACCCGTTCATATACATTATAAACGATTCACAATAGTTGATTACATCGCGAGATATTTGACCTCTATATGATACGTTTTACAAACATTGCATTCGTTTTTAAAAGACAAACTTTCTTTACATATAAAATTGACGGCATGCATACCATTTCATATTACATTCAACTATAATTGACTTAATATTAATCTTGATGAACTCAACGACTCGAATGCAACGTCTTTCAAAGTATGTCATGAATGACTCCAAGTAATATCCTTAAAATGAGCTAATGCACAGCGGAAGATTTCTTTAATACCTGAGAATAAACATGCTTTAAAGTGTCAACCAAAAGGTTGGTGAGTTCATTAGTTTATCATAATCAATCATTTCCGTAATAGTAATAGACCACAAGATTTCATATACATAAACGTTTTAATAAAAATATTCTAAGTGGTTGAGCACTTGGTAACCATACTTAACATTTAATCAACGTCACATATTCCCTTTATTATGAAATCTCACTACACTGTACCAAGTGTAGTCACTGAAATGAAGTACTGTGCAACCGTTGAATACTGGTCGTCCAGTCCGGTTGGGGTTTTCAGGCCCGATAGATCTATCAACAGGATTCGCGTTTACAATACCGCATGTAAATGGTAGTTACCAAGCTATTAGGGAAAAATATGCAAAGTGGTACAACTCAATGTAGAATATGTTTTTAGTACTTGTGTCCATTTCATAAAACAGTTATAAAACAGTGCATGTATTCTCAGCCCAAAAATGTATATAAAAAGGGAGTAATGAAACTCACAATACTGTATTTCGTAGCAATTATGTATATGACGGCACTGAACAAGTGCAGGGTTTGTCTCGGATTCACGAACCTATATTAAGTATATATATTTATATGTTGGTCAATATCTGTCTAACAATTTAGGTCAAGTCGTAGTGTATCACAATCCTAATGCTCGAGACCGACATGCAAAAGTCAACAAAATTCAACTTGACCCAAAACGACTTCCAAAATCTATACATGTTTATTATATAACTTATATATAGTCGTTTTATATATTTAAATATATTTATCAGATCTTATTATACTAAATAATACAAGTCATTTATTAATAAATAAAAATTTATATTTAAATTCATATATGATAAAAATATACTTTTATATATCTCAACTAATAAAATTTATAAAATTCACTTAATATCATAAAAATATAGTGGTATGTATTATTAATGTAATTATATTATGAAATGTCCCGTTCTTATTGATTAAAAACGTTCCATATTAATTGATTTCGTTGCGAGGTATTGACCTCTATATGAGACGTTTTTCAAAGACTGCATTCATTTTTAAAACAAACCATAACCTTTATTTCATAAATAAAGGTTTAAAAAGCTTTACGTAGATTATCAAATAATGATAATCTAAAATATCCTGTTTACACACGACCATTACATAATGGTTTACAATACAAATATGTTACATCGAATTCAGTTTCTTGAATGCAGTTTTTACACAATATCATACAAACATGGACTCCAAATCTTGTCCTTATTTTAGTATGCAACAGCGGAAGCTCTTAATATTCACCTGAGAATAAACATGCTTTAAACGTCAACAAAAATGTTGGTGAGTTATAGGTTTAACCTATATATATCAAATCGTAACAATAGACCACAAGATTTCATATTTCAATACACATCCCATACATAGAGATAAAAATCATTCATATGGTGAACACCTGGTAACCGACAATAACAAGATGCATATATAAGAATATCCCCATCATTCCGGGACACCCTTCGGATATGATATAAATTTCGAAGTACTAAAGCATCCGGTACTTTGGATGGGGTTTGTTAGGCCCAATAGATCTATCTTTAGGATTCGCGTCAATTAGGGTGTCTGTTCCCTAATTCTTAGATTACCAGACTTAATAAAAAGGGGCATATTCGATTTCGATAATTCAACCATAGAATGTAGTTTCACGTACTTGTGTCTATTTTGTAAATCATTTATAAAACCTGCATGTATTCTCATCCCAAAAATATTAGATTTTAAAAGTGGGACTATAACTCACTTTCACAGATTTTTACTTCGTCGGGAAGTAAGACTTGGCCACTGGTTGATTCACGAACCTATAACAATATATACATATATATCAAAGTATGTTCAAAAATATATTTACAACACTTTTAATATATTTTGATGTTTTAAGTTTATTAAGTCAGCTGTCCTCGTTAGTAACCTACAACTAGTTGTCCACAGTTAGATGTACAGAAATAAATCGATAAATATTATCTTGAATCAATCCACGACCCAGTGTATACGTATCTCAGTATTGATCACAACTCAAACTATATATATTTTGGAATCAACCTCAACCCTGTATAGCTAACTCCAACATTCACATATAGAGTGTCTATGGTTGTTCCGAAATATATATAGATGTGTCGACATGATAGGTCGAAACATTGTATACGTGTCTATGGTATCTCAAGATTACATAATATACAATACAAGTTGATTAAGTTATGGTTGGAATAGATTTGTTACCAATTTTCACGTAGCTAAAATGAGAAAAATTATCCAATCTTGTTTTACCCATAACTTCTTCATTTTAAATCCGTTTTGAGTGAATCAAATTGCTATGGTTTCATATTGAACTCTATTTTATGAATCTAAACAGAAAAGTATAGGTTTATAGTCGGAAAAATAAGTTACAAGTCGTTTTTGTAAAGGTAGTCATTTCAGTCGAAAGAACGACGTCTAGATGACCATTTTAGAAAACATACTTCCACTTTGAGTTTAACCATAATTTTTGGATATAGTTTCATGTTCATAATAAAAATCATTTTCTCAGAATAACAACTTTTAAATCAAAGTTTATCATAGTTTTTAATTAACTAACCCAAAACAGCCCGCGGTGTTACTACGACGGCGTAAATCCGGTTTTACGGTGTTTTTCGTGTTTCCAGGTTTTAAATCATTAAGTTAGCATATCATATAGATATAGAACATGTGTTTAGTTGATTTTAAAAGTCAAGTTAGAAGGATTAACTTTTGTTTGCGAACAAGTTTAGAATTAACTAAACTATGTTCTAGTGATTACAAGTTTAAACCTTCGAATAAGATAGCTTTATATGTATGAATCGAATGATGTTATGAACATCATTACTACCTTAAGTTCCTTGGATAAACCTACTGGAAAAGAGAAAAATGGATCTAGCTTCAATGGATCCTTGGATGGCTCGAAGTTCTTGAAGCAGAATCATGACACGAAAACAAGTTCAAGTAAGATCATCACTTGAAATAAGATTGTTATAGTTATAGAAATTGAACCAAAGCTTGAATATGATTATTACCTTGTATTAGAATGATAACCTACTGTAAGAAACAAAGATTTCTTGAGGTTGGATGATCACCTTACAAGATTGGAAGTGAGCTAGCAAACTTGAAAGTATTCTTGATTTTATGAAACTAGAACTTTTGGAATTTATGAAGAACACTTAGAACTTGAAGATAGAACTTGAGAGAGATCAATTAGATGAAGAAAATTGAAGAATGAAAGTGTTTGTAGGTGTTTTTGGTCGTTGGTGTATGGATTAGATATAAAGGATATGTAATTTTGTTTTCATGTAAATAAGTCATGAATGATTACTCATATTTTTGTAATTTTATGAGATATTTCATGCTAGTTGCCAAATGATGGTTCCCAAATGTGTTAGGTGACTCAAATGGGCTGCTAAGAGCTGATCATTGGAGTGTATATACCAATAGTACATACATCTAAAAGCTGTGTATTGTATGAGTACGAATACGGGTGCATACGAGTAGAATTGTTGATGAAACTGAACGAGGATGTAATTGTAAGCATTTTTGTTAAGTAGAAGTATTTTGATAAGTGTATTGAAGTCTTTCAAAAGTGTATAAATACATATTAAAACACTACATGTATATACATTTTAACTGAGTCGTTAAGTCATCGTTAGTCGTTACATGTAAGTGTTGTTTTGAAACCTTTAGGTTAACGATCTTGTTAAATGTTGTTAACCCAATGTTTATAATATCAAATGAGATTTTAAATTATTATATTATCATGATATTATCATGTATGAATATCTCTTAATATGATATATATACATTAAATGTCTTTACAACGATAATCGTTACATATATGTCTCGTTTAAAAATCATTAAGTTAGTAGTCTTGTTTTTACATATGTAGTTCATTGTTAATATACTTAATGATATGTTTACTTATCATAGTATCATGTTAACTATATATATATCCATATATATGTCATCATATAGTTTTTACAAGTTTTAACGTTCGTGAATCACCGGTCAACTTGGGTGGTCAATTGTCTATATGAAACATATTTCAATTAATCAAGTCTTAACAAGTTTGATTGCTTAACATGTTGGAAACATTTAATCATGTAAATATCAATCTCAATTAATATATATAAACATGGAAAAGTTCGGGTCACTACATATTACATGTGGTAAAAATATCTTTGTACGCATATTTATTTGATAAAATAATATTGATAATAATAATAATGATAAAAATAATAAAATGATAGTTTCAATAAAAATATTAATTTTTAGTAATAAATATAATTTTAGTAATAACATCAACTGATAACAATTATAATAATCGTTTTAATAATAATATTAAAATTAATAATAATTCAGTTGACCATATCTTTTAATCCGTTCATCGAACCTACACGATTTCTAAATGAAAAGTTATTAATTTTTCTTTAGCTTTTCAACGACATGCATATCATATACCTTATCTCAGTAGAATATGTATCAAATTCTCGATTTATCATAAACTATTTAACGACGAAACTAAGCATACAAACATGCATAATCATATATACTCGAGCACTAGTCAGGGATACACTATTAATATATAAAAGATAAGATATAAATGCTCACGTATCAATATTGTGATTCAATATTGCAGGAAAGTACGTAGACGCAACGAAAATGATAAACGTTAGGTTGACCTCACGAGCAATACCCTCGAACAATACCCATAACCTTCATAGCTATAACCCATAATTTCTTTAGCTCTATTCCGTTTGAAAACTTATTTTGAAATCGTTTGAATATAACTCCGTCGTAGTATTTTATGTATACTAATAATATCTTCAAATAATACTAAGTAAATATATATATGTAATTCGATTGAGAGAGTTTAGAGAAATATATTTTCAAGTTTTTATGAAATAATGAAACCTATTGAATTCTATTTATAATAAATTTTTGAATTATTAAAGTGAATTATTAAAGTGAATTATTAAAGTATGAATTATTAAAGTGAAGTATTAAAGTATGAATTATTAAAGTGAATTATTAAAGTGAATTATTAAAGTGAATTATTAAAGTTAAAGTAAAGTAAAGGTAAAGTTAAAATATAGTAAAAGTATAAAACTATGTACGTATAATACGCGTATAAATATATTTAATATTAATTTAAATCGTTATATCATAAAATATTTTAGAAAAGTAGAATTATATATATTCATAATAGGTTTCAAGTTTTTAAATTACTGTCTGTTGGTGAAGCATGGGATAAAGTTCAAAGGTTTAATAAACGTATGAAATCATCTTAATGAAAAATGTCGAGTTACTAAACTTGTCGATATCCAACATCTAAGTTATTTACACTCCACGTTCTTACTTATAGATCACTTTACCATTTTTCGAATATTATCAAAAAGAATAGATTTCTTAAATCACAGTGGACCTCATAACATTGGCCCGTAATCATATCATAATGTATCTGATAATTCAATCATTTGATATTATCTCTTAATTCTGTCGATAAATATATCGAAACAAATATGTTCATGTAAAGTATCATATATCTAATACTTTGTTAATGTTTTCAGTTAATATTATATATTATATATACATATCTATATACACATAATTGTTCATGAATCGTCGAACACGGTCAAAGGGTAATTGATTACATGAATGTAGTTCAAAACTTTTTGAGATCCAACATTACAAATTCTACTTATCGTGTCAGAAACATATAAAGGTTAGGTTTAAATTTGGTCGGAAATTTCCGGGTCATCACATAATCAGATTTGTTCATATAATGGTTCGTGAATCATAGAAACTTGGTCAAGGTTTAAATGAATGTATGAACACAGTTTAAAAAAAAATCTTTGAAATTCAACTTACAACTTTGCTTATCATGTTGGGAATATATAAAGATTAAAGTTTAAATTTGGTCGAAAATTTCCGGGTTGTCACAGTACCTACCCGTTAAAGAAATTTCGTCCCAAAATTTGAGTGGAAAGGTCGTGAATGATAATAAGTATGTTTTCATGATGCATACGGGCTGAAAATTATAGTTTTATCATCAGCGAATAATTTGGATAAACAATCCATTTATATGAAGAGTACGAATGAAGCTAACATAGAAGAGTAAAATGAGTAAGTGTAGATTCATCTTATCATTTGACGTAGATATGATTGATTTCCAGATTTCAAGGGATTTGAAGAAAATCTTCGTAATAAGATTTGATTCTCCGGTAACCAAGGGAATTAGGATCCGCTTTAAATGTGATCGTCCATTTTAATTGTTCTGTCGGAGATTTTCTTATAAATTCACCTCCTTCGTTTCCTTACAACTCACACCTTCTATTGATGCATTTTATGCAAGTCCCTATACATCTACCCACGTCCATTGCAGGTACAACAGTTTACAGGCCACCATGATTGCTCGTTATTATCCTATCTGTGTTTGTATGTGGTTACAGGAACTGCAGGAACGAGATTTCGATGTTTGACTATGTTAGACTTAGTCAGACGTACGAGTGAAGCCTCACTAGTACGGCTGATAGGCTCATATGCACGGTTGATGCTGAGCTAAGTCAGAATTACAACCTAAATGAGAAGACACGAGTGATTGATCACCCGTACGGCTGATGAAGCTAACTCGTACGTGTGATGGATGAATCGTACGGGTGAGTCAACAGCAGGGGTATATAAAGTCTTATGTTCTTCATTTTAGGTTAAGCCTCTCATTTGTTACACACACTCAGATCTGGTGAGCTCCTCTGATTCTCTCTCAGTCCAAATCACCCAGGTGGTGAATAATAGCTCTAGGTGTTGATCTAATCACACTTGATTTAGTTGTGATTTGACTAAATTAATCCAAAAAAAGCTTAACCTATTCACTAGAGGGTTTGATTCACTTATTCCGCCATTGTGTGAGTTAAATCTGTTGATTTTTAAGTTCCTAGTCATGTTTTATCACCTTCTATTCTTTCCCCCTCAACTCATATTTTAAAGTATTCATCAATATGCTCCATCCAGTTCTGATTCTCGATATACTTCTAACTTTCATATAGGTCATTCTTCTTTTTTATCTACCGCCGGAAGAATCTATTTACTTCTACTATACTCTTGGGTTTATAGTGTTTCTAGTTCTCCCGTGTCTTTATATTGATATATGCATCGATATATATGGTTTATAATTTCTGGTTTGTCGTTGAGCTTTATATCTTTCCTTATATTTCAAAGTCTCTGCTTTTGTCTTCTATAATCATTGTCATTCACAGTTAATGCTCTCTTTTATTTGCTGTAATTTATACTCCAATTTCTATTTCGGAGTTTTGTCCTTTCGTTTCTTCTTCTTGCGATTAAGCACCGCTTGTAATGGTCCAGAATTCACAGATATGAATTTCGGAATGAACATTGTTAATGTTCTAGGAAGGAAATTGTGATGGCACGATTTTGACTTGCTAAATTACCAGAATACCTTGGAAAAGGCCGAATCATCAAGAAATATTTTCTTGATATTTTAGAGGTTAAATAGAATACAAGAGTCGTATAACATGGCACATGATGATGTTATGATCTGTGAATCATCACGTTCTATTTAGAAACTCAGCATGACTTACTGTAATATAATCACGTTGATCAAGTGTCATTATATTATACTAATTCATGCTTCAGTTCCCAACACTACTTCAAAATATTCCTATTTTAAACTTGAATGTTTCAGAATTTAGAAACTAAAATAGTTTCTTTTATGATATAATACAGATAGCGCGAAGAGGTAAATGATTTCAAATAAGAAAAATTAAGAAAATATCTTCAGAAATATGGAGGATATATATAATGAAAGATATGATGATATCTTAGGATTTCTAATATCAGAGGATGATGAAGGATATTGTCCGCAAAGGTTTAGAGTTAGGAGCAAGGTATTCGATAATGATTTCAGCAGATACTGAATCATTTGGATCCTTTAAAGGCAGGTTTAGCCTTTGTGATTTGTCCACAGCCTCCTTCATGCTTTGCTCAATCCGTTTTCCAATTCACGACCCAGTGTATACGTATCTCAGTATTGATCACAACTCAAACTATATATATTTTGGAATCAACCTCAACCCTGTATAGCTAACTCCAACATTCACATATAGAGTGTCTATGGTTGTTCCGAAATATATATAGATGTGTCGACATGATAGGTCGAAACATTGTATACGTGTCTATGGTATCTCAAGATTACATAATATACAATACAAGTTGATTAAGTTATGGTTGGAATAGATTTGTTACCAATTTTCACGTAGCTAAAATGAGAAAAATTATCCAATCTTGTTTTACCCATAACTTCTTCATTTTAAATCCGTTTTGAGTGAATCAAATTGCTATGGTTTCATATTGAACTCTATTTTATGAATCTAAACAGAAAAGTATAGGTTTATAGTCGAAAAATAAGTTACAAGTCGTTTTTGTAAAGGTAGTCATTTCAGTCGAAAGAACGACGTCTAGATGACCATTTTAGAAAACATACTTCCACTTTGAGTTTAACTATAATTTTTGGATATAGTTTCATGTTCATAATAAAAATCATTTTCTCAGAATAACAACTTTTAAATCAAAGTTTATCATAGTTTTTAATTAACTAACCCAAAACAGTCCGCGGTGTTACTACGACGGCGTAAATCCGGTTTTACGGTGTTTTTCGTGTTTCCAGGTTTTAAATCATTAAGTTAGCATATCATATAGATATAGAACATGTGTTTAGTTGATTTTAAAAGTCAAGTTATAAGGATTAACTTTTGTTTGCGAACAAGTTTAGAATTAACTAAACTATGTTCTAGTGATTACAAGTTTAAACCTTCGAATAAGATAGCTTTATATGTATGAATCGAATGATGTTATGAACATCATTACTACCTTAAGTTCCTTGGATAAACCTACTGGAAAAGAGAAAAATGGATCTAGCTTCAATGGATCCTTGGATGGCTCGAAGTTCTTGAAGCAGAATCATGACACGAAAACAAGTTCAAGTAAGATCATCACTTGAAATAAGATTGTTATAGTTATAGAAATTGAACCAAAGTTTGAATATGATTATTACCTTGTATTAGAATGATAACCTACTGTAAGAAACAAAGATTTCTTGAGGTTGGATGATCACCTTACAAGATTGGAAGTGAGCTAGCAAACTTGAAAGTATTCTTGATTTTATGAAACTAGAACTTTTGGAATTTATGAAGAACACTTAGAACTTGAAGATAGAACTTGAGAGAGATCAATTAGATGAAGAAAATTGAAGAATGAAAGTGTTTGTAGGTATTTTTGGTCGTTGGTGTATGGATTAGATATAAAGGATATGTAATTTTGTTTTCATGTAAATAAGTCATGAATGATTACTCATATTTTTGTAATTTTATGAGATATTTCATGCTAGTTGCCAAATGATGGTTCCCACATGTGTTAGGTGACTCACATGGGCTGCTAAGAGCTGATCATTGGAGTGTATATACCAATAGTACATACATCTAAAAGCTGTGTATTGTACGAGTACGAATACGGGTGCATACGAGTAGAATTATTGATGAAACTGAACGAGGATGTAATTGTAAGCATTTTTGTTAAGTAGAAGTATTTTGATAAGTGTATTGAAGTCTTTCAAAAGTGTATAAATACATATTAAAACACTACATGTATATACATTTTAACTGAGTCGTTAAGTCATCGTTAGTCGTTACATGTAAGTGTTGTTTTGAAACCTTTAGGTTAACGATCTTGTTAAATGTTGTTAACCCAATGTTTATAATATCAAATGAGATTTTAAATTATTATATTATCATGATATTATCATGTATGAATATCTCTTAATATGATATATACATTAAATGTCTTTACAACGATAATCGTTACATATATGTCTCGTTTAAAAATCATTAAGTTAGTAGTCTTGTTTTTACATATGTAGTTCATTGTTAATATACTTAATGATATGTTTACTTATCATAGTATCATGTTAACTATATATATATCCATATATATGTCATCATATAGTTTTTACAAGTTTTAACGTTCGTGAATCACCGGTCAACTTGGGTGGTCAATTGTCTATATGAAACATATTTCAATTAATCAAGTCTTAACAAGTTTGATTGCTTAACATGTTGGAAACATTTAATCATGTAAATATCAATCTCAATTAATATATATAAACATGGAAAAGTTCGGGTCACTACAGTACCTACCCGTTAAATAAATTTCGTCCCGAAATTTTAAGCTGTTGAAGGTGTTGACGAATCTTCTGGAAATAGATGCGGGTATTTCTTCTTCATCTGATCTTCACGCTCCCAGGTGAACTCGGGTCCTCTACGAGCATTCCATCGAACCTTAACAATTGGTATCTTGTTTTGCTTAAGTCTTTTAACCTCACGATCCATTATTTCGACGGGTTCTTCGATGAATTGAAGTTTTTCGTTGATTTGGATTTCATCTAACGGAATAGTGAGATCTTCTTTAGCAAAACATTTCTTTAAATTCGAGACGTGGAAAGTGTTATGTACAGCCGCGAGTTGTTGAGGTAACTCTAGTCGGTAAGCTACTGGTCCGACACGATCAATAATCTTGAATGGTCCAATATACCTTGGATTTAATTTCCCTCGTTTACCAAATCGAACAACGCCTTTCCAAGGTGCAACTTTAAGCATGACCATTTCTCCAATTTCAAATTCTATATCTTTTCTTTTAATGTCAGCGTAGCTCTTTTATCGACTTTGGGCGGTTTTCAACCGTTGTTGAATTTGGATGATCTTCTCGGTAGTTTCTTGTATAATCTCCGGACCCGTAATCTGTCTATCCCCCACTTCACTCCAACAAATCGGAGACCTGCACTTTCTACCATAAAGTGCTTCAAACGGCGCCATCTCAATGCTTGAATGGTAGCTGTTGTTGTAGGAAAATTCTGCTAACGGTAGATGTCGATCCCAACTGTTTCCGAAATCAATAACACATGCTCGTAGCATGTCTTCAAGCGTTTGTATCGTCCTTTCGCTCTGCCCATCAGTTTGTGGATGATAGGTAGTACTCATGTCTAGACGAGTTCCTAATGCTTGCTGTAATGTCTGCCAGAATCTTGAAATAAATCTGCCATCCCTATCAGAGATAATAGAGATTGGTATTCCATGTCTGGAGATGACTTCCTTCAAATACAGTCGTGCTAACTTCTCCATCTTGTCATCTTCTCTTATTGGTAGGAAGTGTGCTGATTTGGTGAGACGATCAACTATTATCCAAATAGTATCAAAACCACTTGCAGTCCTTGGCAATTTAGTGATGAAATCCATGGTAATGTTTTCCCATTTCCATTCCGGGATTTCGGGTTGTTGAAGTAGACCTGATGGTTTCTGATGCTCAGCTTTGACCTTAGAACACGTCAAACATTCTCCTACGTATTTAGCAACATCGGCTTTCATACCCGGCCACCAAAAATGTTTCTTGAGATCCTTGTACATCTTCCCCGTTCCAGGATGTATTGAGTATCTGGTTTTATGAGCTTCTCTAAGTACCATTTCTCTCATATCTCCAAATTTTGGTACCCAAATCCTTTCAGCCCTATACCGGGTTCCGTCTTCCCGAATATTAAGATGCTTCTCCGATCCTTTGGGTATTTCATCCTTTAAATTTCCCTCTTTTAAAACTCCTTGTTGCGCCTCCTTTATTTGAGTAGTAATGTTATTATGAATCATTATATTCATAGATTTTACTCGAATGGGTTCTCTGTCCTTCCTGCTCAAGGCATCGGCTACCACATTTGCCTTCCCCGGGTGGTAACGAATCTCAAAGTCATAATCATTCAATAATTCAATCCACCTACGCTGCCTCATATTCAGTTGTTTCTGATTAAATATGTGTTGAAGACTTTTGTGGTCGGTATATATAATACTTTTGACCCCATATAAGTAGTGCCTCCAAGTCTTTAATGCAAAAACAACCGCGCCAAATTCCAAATCATGCGTCGTATAATTTTGTTCGTGAATCTTCAATTGTCTAGACGCATAAGCAATCACCTTCGTTCGTTGCATTAATACACAACCGAGACCTTGCTTTGATGCATCACAATAAATCACAAAATCATCATTCCCTTCAGGCAATGACAATATAGGTGCCGTAGTTAGCTTTTTCTTCAATAACTGAAACGCTTTCTCTTGTTCATCATTCCATTCAAATTTCTTCCCTTTATACGTTAATGCAGTCAAGGGTTTTGCTATTCTGGAAAAGTCTTGGATGAACCTTCTGTAGTAACCAGCTAGTCCTAAAAACTGGCGTATGTGTTTCGGAGTTTTCGGGGTTTCCCACTTTTCAACAGTTTCTATCTTTGCCGGATCCACCTTAATACCTTCTTTGTTCACTATGTGACCGAGGAATTGAACTTCTTCCAACCAAAATGCACACTTTGAAAACTTAGCATACAATTCTTCCTTCCTCAATACTTCTAACACCTTTCTCAAATGTTCACCGTGTTCTTGGTCATTCTTTGAGTAAATAAGTATGTCATCAATGAAAACAATGACAAACTTGTCAAGGTATGGTCCACACACTCGGTTCATAAGGTCCATGAACACAGCTGGTGCATTAGTTAAACCAAACGGCATGACCATAAACTCGTAATGATCGTAACGTGTTCTGAAAGCAGTCTTTGGAATATCATCTTCTTTCACCCGCATTTGATGATACCCGGAACGTAAGTCAATCTTTGAATAAACAGACGAGCCTTGTAGTTGATCAAATAAGTCGTCGATTCTCGGTAGTGGGTAGCGGTTCTTGATGGTAAGTTTGTTCAACTCTCGGTAGTCGATACACAACCTGAATGTACCATCTTTCTTCTTGACAAACAAAACAGGAGCTCCCCACGGTGATGTGCTTGGTCTAATGAAACCACGCTCTAAAAGTTCTTGTAATTGGCTTTGCAGTTCTTTCATCTCGCTGGGTGCGAGTCTGTAAGGAGCACGAGCTATTGGTGCAGCTCCTGGTACAAGATCTATTTGAAATTCAACGGATCGATGTGGGGGTAATCCCGGTAATTCTTTCGGAAATACATCGGGAAATTCTTTTGCAATGGGAACATCATTGATGCTCTTTTCTTCAGTTTGTACTTTCTCGACGTGTGCTAGAACAGCATAGCAACCTTTTCTTATTAGTTTTTGTGCCTTCAAATTACTAATAAGATGTAGCTTCGTGTTGCCCTTTTCTCCGTACACCATTAAGGGTTTTCCTTTTTCTCGTATAATGCGAATTGCATTTTTGTAACAAACGATCTCCGCTTTCACTTCTTTCAACCAGTCCATACCGATTATCACATCAAAACTCCGTAACTCTACTGGTATCAAATCAATCTTAAATGTTTCGCTAACCAGTTTAATTTCTCGATTCCGACATATATTATCTGCTGAAATTAATTTACCATTTGCTAATTCGAGTAAAAATTTACTATCCAAAGGTGTCAATGGACAACTTAATTTAGCACAAAAATCTCTACTCATATAGCTTCTATCCGCACCCGAATCAAATAAAACGTAAGCAGATTTATTGTCAATAAGAAACGTACCCGTAACAAGCTCCGGGTCTTCCTGTGCCTCTACCGCATTAATATTGAAAACTCTTCCACGGCCTTGTCCATTCGTGTTCTCCTGGTTCGGGCAATTTCTAATAATGTGGCCTGGTTTTCCACATTTATAACAAACTACATTGGCATAACTTGCTCCGACACTACTTGCTCCGCCATTACTCATTCCGACACCATTTGTTCCTTTCGTTCTATTAACCCCTGGTCCGTAGACCTCACACTTCGCCGCGCTATGACCATTTCTTTTACACTTGTTGCAAAATTTGGTGCAGAACCCCAAGTGATTCTTTTCACACCTTTGGCATAGCTGCTTCTGATTGTTGTTGTTGTTGCGGTTATTATTGTTGTTGGGATGATTGTTGTAGTTGCTGTTGTTGTTGTTGTTGTTGTTGGGCCGTTTGTTGTAGTTGCGATTGATGTTGCGATTGTTGGGATAATTGTTGCGATTATTGTTGTAATTGCTGTTGTTGTTGTATTGGTGATTCTTATCACCGTTTTCCTCCCACTTTCTTTTGACTTGCTTCACATTGGCCTCTTCAGCAGTCTGTTCTTTACTTCTTTCTTCAATCTGGTTCACTAGTTTGTGAGCCATTCTACATGCCTGTTGTATGGAGGCAGGCTCGTGTGAACTTATATCTTCTTGGATTCTTTCCGGTAATCCTTTCACAAACGCGTCGATCTTCTCTTCCTCATCTTCGAATGCTCCCGGACACAATAGGCACAATTCTGTGAATCGTCTTTCGTACGTGGTAATATCAAATCCTTGGGTTCGTAACCCTCTAAGTTCTGTCTTGAGCTTATTGACCTCGGTTCTGGGACGGTACTTCTCGTTCATCAAGTGCTTGAATGCTGACCACGGTAGTGCGTACGCATCATCTTGTCCCACTTGCTCTAGATAGGTATTCCACCATGTTAACGCAGAACCTGTGAAGGTATGCGTAGCGTACTTCACTTTGTCCTCTTCAGTACACTTACTTATGGCAAACACCGATTCAACCTTCTCGGTCCACCGTTTCAATCCGATCGGTCCTTCGGTTCCATCAAATTCCAAAGGTTTGCAGGCAGTGAATTCTTTGTAGGTGCATCCTACACGATTTCCTGTACTGCTAGATCCAAGGTTATTGTTGGTATGTAGCGCAGCCTGTACTGCGGCTATGTTTGAAGCTAGAAAAGTACGGAATTCCTCTTCATTCATATTCACGGTGTGTCGAGTAGTCGGTGCCATTTCCTTCAAAATAGTTAAATGGAACAAGTTAATCATACAGAATATTAAGAGTAGTTAATAGTATTTCGTAGCATAATATGAACTCATTTATAAAAGCTTTTTCTTCATATTAGCGTTTTATAAGTTTAAATTCGGGTAGTACCTACCCGTTAAGTTCATACTTAGTAGCTAATATACAATTCAACTACTACAATTCTATATGAAAAACTGATTGTAATAATATTTCGCGTTCAAACTTTTATACAATATTTTACAAACTTACAATACCGCTTATTTTACATAAAGCATGAAATATAGCACACAATAACTTTGATACAAGATAGTTGTGAAGACAATTCTAGCTAGTACACAAGTCGTTCGGCAAAGGCAATAAAGACACGTAATTCATACGTCCAGAAACAAGTCATGCATTCTGGTTTTACTAGGACTACTTCCCATCCTTGGTCTTGTGCAACATAACCGTTATGGCCGTTGATAAGACAGCGTGTTGTAACGTCATCAAAGGGACGAGGGTTACGTAATGTCCAACAGTCCCGTAATAATCTAAAAACCTCATTTCTTACCCCAATTACCGACTTCGTCACTTGTGGAAACGTTTTGTTTAATAGTTGTAGCCCGATGTTCTTGTTCTCACTTTGGTGAGAAGCGAACATTACTAATCCGTAAGCATAACATGCTTCTTTATGTTGCATGTTAGCCGCTTTTTCTAAATCACGAAATCCAATATTCGGATATATTGAGTCAAAATAATTTCTTAACCCGTTGCGTAAAATAGCATTTGGGTTCCCCGCAATATATGCGTCAAAGTAAACACATCGTAACTTATGGGTTTCCCAATGTGATATCCCCCATCTTTCAAACGAAAGTCTCTTATAAACCAAGACATTCTTGGAACGTTCTTCGAATGTCTTACAAACTGATCTCGCCTTAAATAGTTGTGCCGAAGAATTCTGGCCGACTCTAGACAAGATTTCATCAATCATGTCTCCGGGTAGGTCTCTTAAAATATTGGGTTGTCTATCCATTTTGTGTTTTTAAACTGTAAAATAGACAAGAGTTAGTTTCATAAAAAAAATACTTATTAATACAAGCAATTTTTACATATATCATAAAGCATAAGAACACTATATTACATATATTACACCACACGAATACAACTATCTTATTCCGACTCGCTCATTTCTTCTTCTTCGGTTTTGGTTCGTTTTGCCAAGTTTCTAGGGATATATGATGTTCCCCTAATACGAGCCGTCGTTGTCCACATTGGTTTAGAAAAACCTGGTGGTTTAGAGGTTCCCGGGTCATTGTTACAACTTAAGGACTTCGGGGGTTGACGATACATATAAAGTTCATCGGGGTTGGAATTAGATTTCTCTATTTTTATGCCCTTTCCCTTATTATTTTCTTTTGCCTTTTTAAATTCAGTTGGGGTAATTTCTATAACATCATCGAAATTCTCGTCGGAATCCGATTCATCGGAGAATTGGTAATCCTCCCAATATTTTGCTTCCTTGGCGGAAACACCATTGACCATAATTAACTTTGGTCGGTTGGTTGAGGATTTTCTTTTACTTAACCGTTTTATTATTTCCCCCACCGGTTCTATTTCTTCATCCGGTTCCGATTCTTCTTCCGGTTCCGATTCTTCTTCCGGTTCCGACTCTTCTTCCGGTTCCTCTTCGGGAACTTGTGAATCAGTCCACAAATCATTCCAATTTACATTTGACTCTTCATTATTATTAGGTGAGTCAATGGGACTTGTTCTAGAGGTAGACATCTATCACATAATATCAAACACGTTAAGAGATTAATATATCACATAATATTCATATGTTAAAAATATATAGTTTCCAACAAAAATGTTAAGCAATCATTTTTAAAGAAAACACGGTCGAAGTCCAGACTCACTAATGCATCCTAACAAACTCGATAAGACACACTAATGCAAATTTTTTGGTTCTCTAAGACCAACGCTCGGATACCAACTGAAATGTCCCGTTCTTATTGATTAAAAACGTTCCATATTAATTGATTTCGTTGCGAGGTTTTGACCTCTATATGAGACGTTTTTCAAAGACTGCGTTCATTTTTAAAACAAACCATAACCTTTATTTCATAAATAAAGGTTTAAAAAGCTTTACGTAGATTATCAAATAATGATAATCTAAAATATCCTGTTTACACACGACCATTACATAATGGTTTACAATACAAATATGTTACATCGAATTCAGTTTCTTGAATGCAGTTTTTACACAATATCATACAAACATGGACTCCAAATCTTGTCCTTATTTTAGTATGCAACAGCGAAAGCTCTTAATATTCACCTGAGAATAAACATGCTTTAAACGTCAACAAAAATGTTGGTGAGTTATAGGTTTAACCTATATATATCAAATCGTAACAATAGACCACAAGATTTCATATTTCAATACACATCCCATACATAGAGATAAAAATCATTCATATGGTGAACACCTGGTAACCGACAATAACAAGATGCATATATAAGAATATCCCCATCATTCCGGGACACCCTTTGGATATGATATAAATTTCGAAGTACTAAAGCATCCGGTACTTTGGATGGGGCTTGTTGGGCCCGATAGATCTATCTTTAGGATTCGCGTCAATTAGGGTGTCTGTTCCCTAATTCTTAGATTACCAGACTTAATAAAAAGGGGCATATTCGATTTCGATAATTCAACCATAGAATGTAGTTTCACGTACTTGTGTCTATTTTGTAAATCATTTATAAAACCTGCATGTATTCTCATCCCAAAAATATTAGATTTTAAAAGTGGGACTATAACTCACTTTCACAGATTTTTACTTCGTCGGGAAGTAAGACTTGGCCACTGGTTGATTCACGAACCTATATCAATATATACATATATATCAAAGTATGTTCAAAAATATATTTACAACACTTTTAATATATTTTGATGTTTTAAGTTTATTAAGTCAGCTGTCCTCGTTAGTAACCTACAACTAGTTGTCCACAGTTAGATGTACAGAAATAAATCGATAAATATTATCTTGAATCAATCCACGACCCAGTGTATACGTATCTCAGTATTGATCACAACTCAAACTATATATATTTTGGAATCAACCTCAACCCTGTATAGCTAACTCCAACATTCACATATAGAGTGTCTATGGTTGTTCCGAAATATATATAGATGTGTCGACATGATAGGTCGAAACATTGTATACGTGTCTATGGTATCTCAAGATTACATAATATACAATACAAGTTGATTAAGTTATGGTTGGAATAGATTTGTTACCAATTTTCACGTAGCTAAAATGAGAAAAATTATCCAATCTTGTTTTACCCATAACTTCTTCATTTTAAATCCGTTTTGAGTGAATCAAATTGCTATGGTTTCATATTGAACTCTATTTTATGAATCTAAACAGAAAAGTATAGGTTTATAGTCGGAAAAATAAGTTACAAGTCATTTTTGTAAAGGTAGTCATTTCAGTCGAAAGAACGACGTCTAGATGACCATTTTAGAAAACATACTTCCACTTTGAGTTTAACCATAATTTTTGGATATAGTTTCATGTTCATAATAAAAATCATTTTCTCAGAATAACAACTTTTAAATCAAAGTTTATCATAGTTTTTAATTAACTAACCCAAAACAGCCCGCGGTGTTACTACGACGGCGTAAATCCGGTTTTACGGTGTTTTTCGTGTTTCCAGGTTTTAAATCATTAAGTTAGCATATCATATAGATATAGAACATGTGTTTAGTTGATTTTAAAAGTCAAGTTAGAAGGATTAACTTTTGTTTGCGAACAAGTTTAGAATTAACTAAACTATGTTCTAGTGATTACAAGTTTAAACCTTCGAATAAGATAGCTTTATATGTATGAATCGAATGATGTTATGAACATCATTACTACCTTAAGTTCCTTGGATAAACCTACTAGAAAAGAGAAAAATGGATCTAGCTTCAATGGATCCTTGGATGGCTCGAAGTTCTTGAAGCAGAATCATGACACGAAAACAAGTTCAAGTAAGATCATCACTTGAAATAAGATTGTTATAGTTATAGAAATTGAACCAAAGTTTGAATATGATTATTACCTTGTATTAGAATGATAACCTACTGTAAGAAACAAAGATTTCTTGAGGTTGGATGATCACCTTACAAGATTGGAAGTGAGCTAGCAAACTTGAAAGTATTCTTGATTTTATGAAACTAGAACTTTTGGAATTTATGAAGAACACTTAGAACTTGAAGATAGAACTTGAGAGAGATCAATTAGATGAAGAAAATTGAAGAATGAAAGTGTTTGTAGGTGTTTTTTGTCGTTGGTGTATGGATTAGATATAAAGGATATGTAATTTTGTTTTCATGTAAATAAGTCATGAATGATTACTCATATTTTTGTAATTTTATGAGATATTTCATGCTAGTTGCCAAATGATGGTTCCCACATGTGTTAGGTGACTCACATGGGCTGCTAAGAGCTGATCATTGGAGTGTATATACCAATAGTACATACATCTAAAAGCTGTGTATTGTACGAGTACGAATACGGGTGCATACGAGTAGAATTGTTGATGAAACTGAACGAGGATGTAATTGTAAGCATTTTTGTTAAGTAGAAGTATTTTGATAAGTGTATTGAAGTCTTTCAAAAGTGTATAAATACATATTAAAACACTACATGTATATACATTTTAACTGAGTCGTTAAGTCATCGTTAGTCGTTACATGTAAGTGTTGTTTTGAAACCTTTAGGTTAACGATCTTGTTAAATGTTGTTAACCCAATGTTTATAATATCAAATGAGATTTTAAATTATTATATTATCATGATATTATCATGTATGAATATCTCTTAATATGATATATATACATTAAATGTCTTTACAACGATAATCGTTACATATATGTCTCGTTTAAAAATCATTAAGTTAGTAGTCTTGTTTTTACATATGTAGTTCATTGTTAATATACTTAATGATATGTTTACTTATCATAGTATCATGTTAACTATATATATATCCATATATGTCATCATATAGTTTTTACAAGTTTTAACGTTCGTGAATCACCGGTCAACTTGGGTGGTCAATTGTCTATATGAAACATATTTCAATTAATCAAGTCTTAACAAGTTTGATTGCTTAACATGTTGGAAACATTTAATCATGTAAATATCAATCTCAATTAATATATATAAACATGGAAAAGTTCGGGTCACTACATATTACATGTGGTAAAAATATCTTTGTACGCATATTTATTTGATAAAATAATATTGATAATAATAATAATGATAAAAATAATAAAATGATAGTTTCAATAAAAATATTAATTTTTAGTAATAAATATAATTTTAGTAATAACATCAACTGATAACAATTATAATAATCGTTTTAATAATAATATTAAAATTAATAATAATTCAGTTGACCATATCTTTTAATCCGTTCATCGAACCTACACGATTTCTAAATGAAAAGTTATTAATTTTTCTTTAGCTTTTCAACGACATGCATATCATATACCTTATCTCAGTAGAATATGTATCAAATTCTCGATTTATCATAAACTATTTAACGACGAAACTAAGCATACAAACATGCATAATCATATATACTCGAGCACTAGTCAGGGATACACTATTAATATATAAAAGATAAGATATAAATGCTCACGTATCAATATTGTGATTCAATATTGCAGGAAAGTACGTAGACGCAACGAAAATGATAAACGTTAGGTTGACCTCACGAGCAATACCCTCGAACAATACCCATAACCTTCATAGCTATAACCCATAATTTCTTTAGCTCTATTCCGTTTGAAAACTTATTTTGAAATCGTTTGAATATAACTCCGTCGTAGTATTTTATGTATACTAATAATATCTTCAAATAATACTAAGTAAATATATATATGTAATTCGATTGAGAGAGTTTAGAGAAATATATTTTCAAGTTTTTATGAAATAATGAAACCTATTGAATTCTATTTATAATAAATTTTTGAATTATTAAAGTGAATTATTAAAGTGAATTATTAAAGTATGAATTATTAAAGTGAAGTATTAAAGTATGAATTATTAAAGTGAATTATTAAAGTGAATTATTAAAGTTAAAGTAAAGTAAAGGTAAAGTTAAAATATAGTAAAAGTATAAAACTATGTACGTATAATACGCGTATAAATATATTTAATATTAATTTAAATCGTTATATCATAAAATATTTTAGAAAAGTAGAATTATATATATTCATAATAGGTTTCAAGTTTTTAAATTACTGTCTGTTGGTGAAGCATGGGATAAAGTTCAAAGGTTTAATAAACGTATGAAATCATCTTAATGAAAAATGTCGAGTTACTAAACTTGTCGATATCCAACATCTAAGTTATTTACACTCCACGTTCTTACTTATAGATCACTTTACCATTTTTTGAATATTATCAAAAAGAATAGATTTCTTAAATCACAGTGGACCTCATAACATTGGCCCGTAATCATATCATAATGTATCTGATAATTCAATCATTTGATATTATCTCTTAATTCTGTCGATAAATATATCGAAACAAATATGTTCATGTAAAGTATCATATATCTAATACTTTGTTAATGTTTTAAGTTAATATTATATATTATATATACATATCTATATACACATAATTGTTCATGAATCGTCGAACACGGTCAAAGGGTAATTGATTACATGAATGTAGTTCCAAACTTTTTGAGATCCAACATTACAAATTCTACTTATCGTGTCAGAAACATATAAAGGTTAGGTTTAAATTTGGTCGGAAATTTCCGGGTCATCACATAATCAGATTTGTTCATATAATGGTTCGTGAATCATAGAAACTTGGTCAAGGTTTAAATGAATGTATGAACACAGTTTAAAAAAAAAATCTTTGAAATTCAACTTACAACTTTGCTTATCATGTTGGGAATATATAAAGATTAAAGTTTAAATTTGGTCGAAAATTTCCGGGTTGTCACAGTACCTACCCGTTAAAGAAATTTCGTCCCAAAATTTGAGTGGAAAGGTCGTGAATGATAATAAGTATGTTTTCATGATGCATACGGGCTGAAAATTATAGTTTTATCATCAGCGAATAATTTGGATAAACAATCCATTTATATGAAGAGTACGAATGAAGCTAACATAGAAGAGTAAAATGAGTAAGTGTAGATTCATCTTATCATTTGACGTAGATATGATTGATTTTCAGATTTCAAGGGATTTGAAGAAAATCTTCGTAATAAGATTTGATTCTCCGGTAACCAAGGGAATTAGGATCCGCTTTAAATGTGATCGTCCATTTTAATTGTTCTGTCGGAGATTTTCTTATAAATTCACCTCCTTCGTTTCCTTACAACTCACACCTTCTATTGATGCATTTTATGCAAGTCCCTAGACATCTACCCACGTCCATTGCAGGTACAACAGTTTACAGGCCACCATGATTGCTCGTTATTATCCTATCTGTGTTTGTATGTGGTTACAGGAACTGCAGGAACGAGATTTCGATGTTTGACTATGTTAGACTTAGTCAGACGTACGAGTGAAGCCTCACTAGTACGGCTGATAGGCTCATATGCACGGTTGATGCTGAGCTAAGTCAGAATTACAACCTAAATGAGAAGACACGAGTGATTGATCACCCGTACGGCTGATGAAGCTAACTCGTACGTGTGATGGATGAATCGTACGGGTGAGTCAACAGCAGGGGTATATAAAGTCTTATGTTCTTCATTTTAGGTTAAGCCTCTCATTTGTTACACACACTCAGATCTGGTGAGCTCCTCTGATTCTCTCTCAGTCCAAATCACCCAGGTGGTGAATAATAGCTCTAGGTGTTGATCTAATCACACTTGATTTAGTTGTGATTTGACTAAATTAATCCAAAAAAACCTTAACCTATTCACTAGAGGGTTTGATTCACTTATTCCGCCATTGTGTGAGTTAAATCTGTTGATTTTTAAGTTCCTAGTCATGTTTTATCACCTTCTATTCTTTCCCCCTCAACTCATATTTTAAAGTATTCATCAATATGCTCCATCCAGTTCTGATTCTCGATATACTTCTAACTTTCATATCGGTCATTCTTCTTTTTTATCTACCGCCGGAAGAATCTATTTACTTCTACTATACTCTTGGGTTTATAGTGTTTCTAGTTCTCCCGTGTCTTTATATTGATATATGCATCGATATATATGGTTTATAATTTCTGGTTTGTCGTTGAGCTTTATATCTTTCCTTATATTTCAAAGTCTCTGCTTTTGTCTTCTATAATCATTGTCATTCACAGTTAATGCTCTCTTTTATTTGCTGCAATTTATACTCCAATTTCTATTTCGGAGTTTTGTCCTTTCGTTTCTTCTTCTTGCGATTAAGCACCGCTTGTAATGGTCCAGAATTCACAGATATGAATTTCGGAATGAACATTGTTAATGTTCTAGGAAGGAAATTGTGATGGCACGATTTTGACTTGCTAAATTACCAGAATACCTTGGAAAAGGCCGAATCATCAAGAAATATTTTCTTGATATTTTAGAGGTTAAATAGAATACAAGAGTCGTATAACATGGCACATGATGATGTTATGATCTGTGAATCATCACGTTCTATTTAGAAACTCAGCATGACTTACTGTAATATAATCACGTTGATCAAGTGTCATTATATTATACTAATTCATGCTTCAGTTCCCAACACTACTTCAAAATATTCCTATTTTAAACTTGAATGTTTCAGAATTTAGAAACTAAAATAGTTTCTTTTATGATATAATACAGATAGCGCGAAGAGGTAAATGATTTCAAATAAGAAAAATTAAGAAAATATCTTCAGAAATATGGAGGATATATATAATGAAAGATATGATGATATCTTAGGATTTCTAATATCAGAGGATGATGAAGGATATTGTCCGCAAAGGTTTAGAGTTAGGAGCAAGGTATTCGATAATGATTTCAGCAGATACTGAATCATTTGGATCCTTTAAAGGCAGGTTTAGCCTTTGTGATTTGTCCACAGCCTCCTTCATGCTTTGCTCAATCCGTTTTCCAATTCCAACTCTTTTCTTTTTCTGAGTTCTGCCAACACACTACTCTTTATTATCAAACTTTTTACTGTTAAGGTCGTTTTATAGTTTTTGCTGCTTCATCAACAATTTCGAGAACTATTCCGCAGTTTAGGGTGTTTTTCAGAAACTTCACATTCAAGTATGTAAGTCCAGGAGATAGACATTATATATACACATATAACTGTTGGCGTGGACATGCTGCGAGATTTTAAAATACTGATTGTTAATTTCCGATGATTCGTATGGCAATTCTCATTACAAGATGCGAATGAGTAAATGATGGGGTTTCGGTAAATATAATGATTTTTCGGAAGGTCAAAGATTAGTGAAGTTGTGAATAAGTTTATTGATAATGTGGTGGAACATGAAAGGTTCTCCGGTAACAAAAGGGTAATCATATATATATCAAGATTATGATAAGGCTACTCTGAATGAAAAATCGAAGTTGTCTTGTTGGAGCTGTGATAGAATTTGCTACTTTGAAAAGGAATTGCAAAGTTATTTTTGCTAATAAATGCCAAAGGATCTGACACAGATATGCATTGAATTATGACTTTGGTTTCGAGATCTTTTTAAGTACATAACTGTGGGTAATATGTGGTTGGATCATCATCTCGATTGCTCATTATTTGAAGTGTCTTCAAAAAATTTTGAAGGGTTTGAACACATATTGTAATAGTTAATATACATTTGATGTTCTAATACAGTTTTGAAGTTAAAGTATAGATTTGAAAGATGTAGGAATCTAAAAGTGATGGTACCGGTTATATCTCGAATTAAATTCTGAGGTTTCAAAATCAGAATATGTAATTGAGTTTGAATGAGTATGGTTGTTTTGATTTCTATGAAAGAATGTATATTATTGTGAAAGTAGGAAGTATAGTTGATAATTTGCTTAATCAAATTCGAAGAATGTAACATATTAATTGTGAATATATATATATATATATATATATATATATATATATATATATATATATATATATATATCTCGGGTATTACCTACCCATTAAAAAAAATTTCACAATTAATATTTTGTACAAAAGAATTTTATTACAGTCTTTATGAAAATATATATGTTTATATTCTCTTCAGATGTAACATAGATTTTAATGAGTTAATACTAAATTAAACTCATTCGATTTACGGCTGGAACTAGAATTGAATAATCCCTTGAAGGCTTTAGAGTTTACATAAGTATTTCTTCAATAATATTGAAATTATGAATCAATACTTCGTTATTTGTTGAGGCGTGATGTTGGTTTTCGTTAAATTCTTGTGAACTTCGCAAAGTACGAATGATGTTATCTGAAAAGTTTCGGGTACATCGATGATGAAAGTGTAAAATCAAATATATACTTGATTTATTATGAATTGAAATTTGTTAAATTGAGACAGAGATTGTAGTGAACGATGGTTAAGTTGCGGCGAAGGAAGTACATTATTGCATATTTGTAATATGAATTAACCGAGTAGTTAAGATTCATACACAATAGCTTAGCACGGAAAGATTTATTTTTATTTCAATATATATATATATATATATATATATATATATATATATATATATAATATACATATAATTTCTTCAGAGGGAATGAGTTAATTCTTCATAACTCGTTGATACAATATACGCGTTATTGATTCGTAATGATGTCCACAGTGATTCTTGAACTGACGGAGTTTGTGATGTTATAGGTGTTTGTTGATTCTGATGCTGACTGCACTGACGATGCTGGTGACGCTGACGGTGCTGATGATGCTGTTGGTAAAACAAGTTTAGTTTGTTAATCACACACCATTATTGTCAGGGTTTCTACTCTTCCTTCTATCATTTTGATTCACTTAACTGATTTATGGTTACGGCTAGATTAGATAATCTCTAAGACTTTAGAGATTACATAATCGCCACGGAATGTTTCTCCAATGAAGTTATGAATTAATACTTCGTCAAATATTATTGTTGGTACTCCTTAGTATCTATGGTGCGTATGACGTTGATGCTCGTGGGACAGATTGTGAAGTTGAGGTTTACGACGCGGTTGTGGTTGGAGGTGGTAATGGTACTGTTCGCATTGATGATGGTGGTACTGGTTATGCTGATGCTGCTGCTGTTGGTGTTTGTAATCTTTGCACCATATTCTCCAAAGCCACTACCCGGCGCGAAATTCGTTGACTTCTTCTATTACACCGGGGTGATTGTCGGTTCGGACGAGCGGATAAATAAAATCTAGAATTTGATGTAGTATATAATCATGACGAGATACTCTGGAAATGAGAGAGAAAATGGTGTTTCGGATTGGTTCGCCGGTAAGTGCTTCAGGTTCTTCATCAAGAGGGCAATGTGGTGGATGGAAGGGATCACCTTCTTCTTGTCTCCAATGATTGAGGAAGCTACGAACCCATCCCCAATTCATCCAGAATAGATGATGGCTGATTGGTTGATCCATTCCTGTCACACTGCTTTCGGAGCTGGAGTGGGATTCCATTTCGGAATCCGAGGAACTTGAATTAATGATGAATTCCATTTCGTACGATTGAATAAAGGATTTTTCGATATAAAAAATGATTTTTCGGCTTATCGGGTGGTATTCTATTTACATAGGATATCTATATATATAGATCAAAAGATTTCATAGATTACGGAGGAATTTACGGAATATATCAGACAAAGTTTAAAGTAACAGATACGATAAGATATGATTTAGCAGATACGCTAAGATATGAATTTTTTCTATACACTACTCATGAAATTAATGTAGCAAGGCATGTCCAGACTAATAATGATAAGCAGGTAATTTCCTAAGGATGATAAGCAGATGATTTCCGACTAGAAATGATAAGCAAAACTTTTGACATGCAGGCACGGTCGAAGTCCAGACTCATTAATACATCATAACGACTTATCAGTTAGACACACTAATGCAGACTTGGTTCGCTAAGACCACCGTTCTGATACCAACTGAAAGGACCCGTTCATATACATTATAAACGATTCATAATAGTTGATTACATCGCGAGGTATTTGACCTCTATATGATACATTTTACAAACATTGCATTCGTTTTGAAAAGACAAACTTTCTTTACATCAAAAATTGACAGGCATGCATACCATTTCATAATATCCACTATCCAACTATAAATTGACTTAATAATAATCTTTGATGAACTCAATGACTTGAATACAACGTTCTTCGAAATATGCTATGAAAGACTCCAAGTAATATCTTTAAAATGAGCAAATGCACAGCGGAAGATTTCTTTAACACCTGAGAATAAACATGCTTTAAAGTGTCAACCAAAAGGTTGGTGAGTTCATTAGTTTATCATAATCATTCATTTCCATCATTTTAATAGACCACAAGAATTTCATTTTCAGTTCTCATAAATATACGTCCCATGCATAGAGACAAAAATCATTCATATGGTGAACACCTGGTAACCGACATTAACAAGATGCATATAAGAATATCCCCTATCATTCCGGGAAATCCTTCGGACATGATAAAAATGAATTCGAAGTACTAAAGCATCCAGTACTTTGGATGGGGTTCGTTAGGCCCAATAGATCTATCTTTAGGATTCGCGTCAATTAGTAGATCGGTTTAATAATTCTTAGGTTACCAAGCAAAAGGGGCATATTCGGCTTCGATCATTCACCCATATAATGTAGTTTCAATTACTTGTGTCTATTTCGTAAAACATTTATAAAGATTTTGCATGTATTCTCAGCCCAAAAATATAAAGGGTAAAAAGGTAAATGAAACTCACCATACTGTATTTCGTAGTAAAAATACATATAACATCATTGAACAAGTGCAAGGTTGGCCTCGGATTCACGAACCTAAATTAATTATTATATATATATATATATATATATATATATATATATATATATATATATATATATATATATATATATATATATATATATATATGTTGGTCAATATTTGTCTTAACAAATTAGGTCAAGTCATAGTGTACCACAATTCTAATGCTCGAGACTAATATGCAAAAGTCAACATGTGATGACCCGAAAATTTCTGACCAAATTTAAACTTAATCTTTGTATGATTAACATTTCTGACACGATAAGCAAAGTCTGTAAAACTGAATCTCAAAATTTTTGAACTACTTTTATATATTTAAATACCCTTCGGTTGTTTTCGACGATTCGCGAACAATTATATGTAAATAGATACATATATACTATAACTTGAAAAGGTAACAATGTATTAATTATTTGATACCGTACATTAAACTTATTGGTTTAAATATTTATTTGATTATATATGATAAGTTAAAATATTTATTATTAAAATTTATTTATAAATAACTTCCAATGTGTATTTAAAAACTGATTTATGTATATTAAAAAGATATATACATATATATAATTTCAAGTTATTTAGTAAACGATAGTAACATTTTCAAATTGCTACAGTACCCAAAATGCTACAGTGTTTTTGAAAATCACTATTTACTACAGTGAATTGCTACAGTGGTATAGTTTATGGATGATTTAAGACTATATTTTGACAAAGGTACGAGTCACGAAATGTAAAATGCAAGTTTTCTAAGCGTACGAAAATGCGTTCGAGAAACCGGAACCGGGACATAAGTCGAGTGATGACGTACGACATATCGGAACAAAAATTACAAGTCAACTATGCACGTGAATTTAATATAATATATAATTAATTATATAAATTATATATATTATATATTAATATTTATAATATGTCAACAAAGATAAAAACAAACGAACCAGGCTGGTGACAGTTGGCCATGCGATCGCATGGCCATATGCCCATGAAACCATGCGATCGCATGGAAGGAGAAATCAGGCCACACTATAAAAGCTCGACCATTTCTACTTCTGATTTAATTTAATTTTACTCCGTATTATTTAAATTATTATTATTATTATTATTATTATTAATAAGATTATTATTAATCTTATTATTTTTATTATTAGTGTTATTATTTTTGCGATACAAAAATAATTGATGTTATGCGAGGTGTATATAAAATAGCTTTAAATTTTACTAGGAAATACTATTAAATACGATACAATTTTACACAAGATATTTATTTATTTATTGAATGGATATACTTAAACCTTGCTACAACACTTATAGGCAGTGTACCTAATCGTACAGTAGTGTAGTTTTTAGTAAGTCCGGTTCGGTCCACAGGGAATCTTTTAAACAAAGCTTAACGCTATATTAGTTTTATTTTATAAAAATACAAATATATATATAAGTAATATTATTATTATAAAGGGGGGGGGGGTTTACCGTTTAATGACCGGTTTGTCGATTTTAAAACTTTAGTCGCAGTTAAAACCAAATGTAAAATATTAAATAAATAAAAGACTTAATTTAAAGCGTAAAGTAAATAACGATAATGAAATTGCGAATAATAAAAGTGCGATAAAATAAACTTGCGATAATTAAAAAGTGCAATTAAATACAATAACAATAAAAGTGCGATAATTAGAAGTGCAATTAAATATAAAATAAAGGAAATTAAATATGAAATAAAAGAATTATGCTTATTTAAACTTCCGTAATCATGATGTTTGACGTGTTGATTTTAGTTTTATGCCCATGGGTTAATTGTTCTTTGTCCTGGATTATTTAATATGTCCATACGGATTTGTCCATAATAGTCCATCAGTCATAAATACAAAGAGCGAAAGCCTTCGTCAAATTATTCTTATTCCCGAAGTCAAATATTCCAACTAATTGGGGATTCGAATTGTAACAAGGTTTTAATACTTTGTTTAATGAATACACCAGGTTATCGACTACGTGTAAACCAAGGTTTTACTACTTTGTTAACAATTACACCAATTACCCTTGAATGTAATTCACTCCTGTTTCAACAAGTCTATTAACTATTAATCCAGTTCCGTGTCCGGTAAAATGAATAATTATTGGTATTTATAAATATCCCGCCCACCGTACCCAGTCAAGCGTATGTGGTTATATATAAATACGTCGAATTATAAGTTTGTATATTAAATTAACAAGGTATTGTTTAGTTAATATAAAACCCATTAATAGCCCATAGTCTAATTTCCACAAGTGTCGTTCTTTTATCCAAACCCCAATTATGGTACAAAGCCCTAATTACTCAATTTTAGTAATTAGCCCAACATCATGATTACTTCGGTATTAAATAAGCATAATAATAACTTAGCTACGAGACATTAATGAAAATAATATAAACATAACTTACAATGATTAAAAATAGCGTAGCGTTACACGGACAGAATTTCGACTTACACCCTTACAACATTCGCTAACATACCCTTATTATTAGGATTTAAAATTAAAATTAAAATATAAATATAAATATAAATATTACGTATAGATATAGAGAGATTGATATATTGGATGATAAAAATGATCAGAATTCGTTGGGTTTTATAGGGATTTTCGTATCTGGCTGCTCCGCCAGTCGCGGCATATTTGGCCTCCATACTCCGCAACTCGCGGAGTTCGTAATTCCAGCTCACAAAGGTTTGTCTTTTAATTTGCCGACGTTTTATAAATATATTATAATATATATATTAATTTTAAGAATTAATTATATATTATATTATATTTATATACATAGTTAACTTGTAATTTTTAGTCCGTTGCGTCGAGCGTTGAGAGTTGACTCTGGTCCCGGTTCTGGATTTTCGAACGTCCTTGCGTACAATTTAATATCTTGTACTTTGCGTTTTGAACCTTGTACTCTTGTAATTTCGAGACGTTTCTTATCAATAATTGGGACCTCTTTGATTGTATTTTGTACTTTTGAGCTTCTTGGTCGTTTGCGTCTTCAATTCGTCGAATCTGTCTTTTGTCTTCACCTTTTATTATTTAAACGAATATCACTTGTAAATAGAACAATTGCAACTAAAAGCTTGTCTTTCTTGAGGAATAATGCTATGAAATATATGTTCGTTTTTAGCATTATCAAATATTCCCACACTTAAGCGTTGCTTGTCCTCAAGCAATATAGTCTTGAAATACTAGAATCACTTCTTTATTCTTCACACTTTGTACATCAGTGATTTCTATACGGCGGTATAACCATTGGTAGTAACGATATGGTTTACAGTCCCACATGACTATAAAAATTTAGATCCTTTAAGAAAATTGGATCTTTATGAAAACATTTGATCTTTTGAAAATTAAATCTAGCTTTTACCCTAGATAAGTTTTCCAGAATAACCCTTCACCGGTGTTTGCAAATTATTTTTGTGGGTTTGGTGGGTTTCATATTTGAAAATTTTAGCTCAAAACTTATGGTTTTGTGTCACCCACTTGCTAACCTTGTATTAGGAAAGCAACACGTCCAGTTTACTTGTCCCGTATATTACCTTTCGGTAAACTACCGTCCAGTTGTAAAGGAAAGTGTTGAACAAGCAACTGTTAAGGCAATGTCCCCTGACATGCTTTTAATTATGGTCTATAATGTGTCGGACGCAATTACTATCCTTGGTAGGAGCAATAGTAAAGCTCACCCTTATGATTTTTCGGTCTGGCACAAGGTCCTGTCTTTGACCATGCTATGCAACCACCGTTCTTACGGTTGACACCCGATTTGGTTCAGATGACCTAATGAATTCCAGATGAATTCCTAGGATTTTACGTTCAATGGTAATGAACGCATTGAAAATGGGTTTTCAGAAAACAAATCGGTTTGTAATTTTGATCAAAATATTTTCTCGTTCAAGCTCGAGTTTAGATATCATTGAATTTCATGAGTTTGTAATTCTCAATCTTTAAGGTCAATCTCTAGGATTGAGTAATATTAGTCTTAAAAGCTGATTTTTAATCTTTAAGGAGATTATCCTTTCTGGGGATCTGATTCATTAGTCTTATCCAGCTAATTTGCACGGTGCCCCCCCATTTCACGAGATAAATCCTTCTCATGGTTAGGATAAATCTGACCACTTGGCGACCCTGTTTTATGCTGAGGTCCGTGGATTTCCTGCTGATTTTAGTGATGACTTTTCTAGATTTTTTGTCAACCTACAGCTGGTCTGGACGACAACTTCCTGACCTAAATCAAGAAGCGCGTTTCTTTTTCGGAAGACTTTACTTCCTTTTAATGATGGAATTGATTCATCGTGTAGATCCATCTCTTCTTTTCTTTCATCGGGTAAAACAGTTTAGTTTAGTCCAAAGCAAAAGTATTTTCAGTTATTTGTTACAGAAATATATGACATATGTTTAAAATATCTTGGTAAATTTTCCCACACTTGACTTTTATTTTCCTTTTTATTGTCCTCTATTCCATTTTAAATGAATTTTAACATTTTGGTTTGTTTCTCAATTTATGTCCTTTCTGAGGTAACAATAATTTCGGTGTTAAAACCTAGTTTTATCATTCATAAATATGTATAAACATGATTTTGAGTTCATTTAATTGAAAATTTTGAAAAATTTTACTAGAATTGGGTAGTCAGTATATAAGACTAGGGCTGTTGATAATGCTAAAAACGAACATATATTTCATAGCATTATTCCTCAAGAAAGACAAGCTTTTAGTTGCAATTGTTCTATTTACAAGTGATATTCGTTTAAATAATAAAAGGTGAAGACAAAAGACAGATTCGACGAATTGAAGACGCAAACGACCAAAAAGCTCAAAAGTACAAAAGACAATCAAAGAGGTTCCAATTATTGATAAGAAACGTCTCGAAATTACAAGAGTACAAGATTCAAAACGCAAAGTACAAGATATTAAATTGTACGCAAGGACGTTCGAAAATCCGGAACCGGGACCAGAGTCAACTCTCAACGCTCGACGCAACGGACTAAAAATTACAAGTCAACTATGCACATAAATATAATATAATATTTAAATAATTCTTATAATTATTTAATATATTATATTTATATTTAAACCGTCGGTAAACAAAGAGCCAAACTCCTCTGAGCTGTAAAAGTAAACTCCGCGACTCGCGGAGTTTGAAGGCCAAAAAGGCCGCGAGTCGCGGAGCCCCAAATTCAGAAACCCCCTATAAAGCTCGCGCATTCTGATCGTAAAATATCATCTTTTTTCTCCTCATTCATACGATATATTTATATTTATAATTTATATTTTAATTTTAATTTTAATTATAATTCTAATAATAAGGGTATGTTGTAAGGGTGTAAGTCGAAATTCTGTCCGTGTAACGCTACGCTATTTTTAATCATTGTAAGTTATGTTCAACCTTTTTACATTAATGTCTCGTAGCTAAGTTATTATTATGCTTATTTAAAACGAAGTAATCATGATGTTGGGCTAATTACTAAAATTGGGTAATTGGGCTTTGTACCATAATTGGGGTTTGGACAAAAGAACGACACTTGTGGAAATTAGACTATGGGCTATTAATGGGCTTTATATTTGTTTAACTAAATGATAGTTTGTTAATGTTAATATAAAGATTTACAATTGGGCATCCCTATAAATTACCATATACACTCAATCGGATACGATGGGCGGGGTATTTATATGTACGAATAATCGTTCATTTAACCGGACACGGGAATGGATTAATAACCACTAGAATAATTAAAACAGGGGTGAAATTATGTACAAGGACACTTGGTATAATTGATAACAAAATATTAAAACCTTGGGTTACACTCAGTCGACATCCTGGTGTAATTATTAAACAAAGTATTAAAATCTTGTTACAGTTTAAATCCCCAATTAGTTGGAATATTTAACTTCGGGTATAAGGATAATTTGACGAGGACACTCGCACTTTATATTTATGACTGATGGACTGTTATGGACAAAAACCAGACGGACATATTAAATAATCCAGGACAAAGGACAATTAACCCATGGGCATAAAACAAAAATCAACACGTCAAACATCATGATTACGGAAGTTTAAATAAGCATAATTCTTTTATTTCATATTTAATTTCCTTTATTTTATATTTAATTGCACTTTTAATTATCGTACTTTTTAATTATCGCAAGTTTATTTTATCGCACTTTTATTATTCGCAATTTCATTATCGTTATTTACTTTATGCTTTAATTTAAGTCTTGTATTTATTTTTAATATTTTACATTTGGTTTTAACTGCGACTAAAGTTTTAAAATCGACAAACCAGTCATTAAACGGTAAAAACCCCCCTTTATAATAATAATATTACTTATATATATATTTGTATTTTTATAAAAGTAAACTAATATAGCGTTAAGCTTTGTTTAAAAAGATTCCCTGTGGAACGAACCGGACTTACTAAAAACTACACTACTGTACGATTAGGTACACTGCCTATAAGTGTTGTAGCAAGGTTTAAGTATATCCATTCTATAAATAAATAAATATCTTGTGTAAAATTGTATCGTATTTAATAGTATTTCCTGCTAAAATTAATAACTATTTTATACCACTCCGCTACCACTTCAAGTATTTTTGGCGCCGCTGCCGGGGAACACTCTTAAAAGCCGGAAGCGCAACACTAATATAAAAAAAAAAAAAAAAAAAATTTAGTTAACTTTTATTAAAATTCGTTTTTGTAAAAATACGTTTTAATTATTCGAAAATATAAAAAGAAAAACAAAAATTTATGTATTTTTAGGAGTTTGATAAATATAAGTTTTATTTTGTAAAAATATGAGTTTTATTTAATTTATTTTATAAATATATTTTATAAATATAAAAAACCGAAAAAAAAGAAAAAAATATATATATATAAATCTATTTTTTTTTTTTTATAAAGTATTTTATTTTTATCTTAGTTATTAAAGATAAGTTTTATTTAGATTACATAAATATTTTAATAAAATAATATAAACAGAAAATATAAAAACAGAAAAAAAAACTGAAAAAAAAAGGTCGAGTTTTAAACTGTTCCAGGGTTGAATTTTGAAACCCCGCGACTCGCGGGGTTTGTTGTTTGAAATACCGCGACTCGCGGAGTAATTCTGACACCGACAGAAACCCTACTGCAATTAATCACGGAGTAATTATTAATTAATTATTATTATAAACCCTAATTATTATTATTATTATAATTAGTTTTAGTTTAATTTAAGTTTTATTTAATTTATATTTTAGTTTATTAAGTTTAATTAAATTGTAAAATTAATAGTTTAATAAAATAAATAATATAAAAATAATATTTTTATAAAAATTGTACTTTTTACAACTTTTTGTATATTTTTATATTTTGTCCCTTTTCAATCGTTTTAACGTAATATTTGTATTTTTCGCTCATATTTAATTTTAAACTTAGTTTTTGCTATAGTTATTTTTTACTCCAAGATTTTTAGGCTTTGCCGTAGAATTCCTTAAGTGCTTTTTCTTAGATTAAGATTTAGGTACTTTAGAATTTTGCGACGCCTTTTTAAGTTTTAGTTTCTTTTTAAGTTATTTCCATTTGGGATATAGTTTTTCCTGTAAGCTTTAATATTTTTAGACGACTTTTACCTATGTATCAATTATCATTCCAATTAGTAATATCAATTTGCGATTATAATTTTAAGTTAGTTGTAGTAATAAGGTTAGGTTAGTCAAGTATTTTTAAGTTTTTATAAGTTTCTTTTATTTTTCCGTCACCTTTTATTTTTCAACCATTTTTCTTTTTCGACCTTTTTCGACGAACTCTTTTTCTTTCTTATTTCTCGCTATTCTAGTTTTTATGACATAGATTTTTATTCTACTTCTTATCTAAATTTCTTAAAATTACGAAAATTTATTTTAAGTGGTTAAATTAATAGACATCAAAATTTTCTGGTTCGTAGTAATAGTTGGATTTGTACGTGAACCGGGTTATTGGAGCCAAACAGTACTCAATTATATTGAGACCAAACGAATCCTGCCCCTCTGCTGCATCTTTTGGCTATTCGAAACGTGGGCAAAATCAGAAAAGTCTATTGGTTGGATAACTTATTATAATTTTTCTTTCCTTTTAAAAACTAATAGGATATTCAGTGAATGCACCGAGCAAGACGTTCACCACCTTTTGTACGTTCACCACCTGTAACTAGATCAAGACATTTAGCAAATATAACCACCGTTGATTTCTCTTTAGAATCGTCATCCAGTCAACCAAGTACTTCAGTTCAAATTTCTGATAATCCATTTTTTGAACCCAACCTCACAATTGAGAATCCGGAGAATATTCAGGAACGGTTCGTAGATCCTGAACCACTAACAATTCCTCCGGAACCACCAATCATTCAAACAGAGATTGTTGAGGAACGAACCATTAAATCAGAATCATCTAGTGATACCGATTCAACAAATTCAATTATGGAGAATCTGGAACCTTTAAGTATGGAAGACCGAATGAGAGCTAAACGCACTGGCCAAGGTCACGCAATTACTCATCCAGACATTAATGCGCCAGATTATGAAATCAAAGGACAAATTCTACACATGGTGACTAATCAATGCCAATTTAGTGGTGCGCCGAAGGAAGATCCAAATGAGCATCTACGTACCTTTAATAGGATCTGCACACTATTTAAAATCCGAGAAGTGGAGGATGAACAGATATATCTCATGTTATTTCCCTGGACTTTAAAGGGAGAAGCCAAAGATTGGTTGGAATCGTTACCTGAAGGGGCGATTGATACATGGGACGTTTTAGTTGAAAAATTTCTTAAACAATTCTTTCCTGCATCTAAAGCTGTAAGACTTCAAGCAGAAATTGTTACGTTCACACAGAAGCCAAATGAAACTCTATATGAGGCGTGGACAAGATATGGAAAGTTATTAAGAGGATGTCCGCAACATGGTTTAGACACCTGTCAAATAGTACAAATATTCTACCAAGGATGCGACATCACTACAAGGAAAGACATAGATATAGCAGCTGGTGGTTCTATTATGAAGAAAACCGAAACTGATGCTTACAAAATTATTGATAATACTGCTTCCCACTCACATGAGTGGCACCAAGAAAAAGACATCGTTAGATCATCTAAAGCAGCTAGAGCCGATTCTAGCCATGACTTAGATTCCATTTCCGCAAAGATAGATGCTGTGGAGAGACGAATGGAAAAGATGACTAAAGATATTCACTCAATACGAATTAGTTGTGAGCAGTGTGGAGGACCACATTTGACAAAAGATTGTCTCAGTATTGAATTAACAATGGAACAAAGAGAGAATATTTCATACATAAACCAAAGGCCTGGAAATAATTATCAGAATAATTATCAACCGCCAAGACCGATTTACAATCAAAACCAGAATTATAACTGAAATATTCCATACAACAACCAACAAGGTCCTAGCAATCAACAAGTATCCAATAATACTTACAACCAGCAAAGACCTAATTTTCAAAACAAACCACCACAACAAACCGATGATAAAAAGCCTAATTTAGAAGATATAATGACGAAGCTAGTTGAAACTCAAACGCAGTTTTTCACATCTCAAAAACAAACTAATGAACAAAATGCTCAAGCATTTAGAAATCAACAAGCTTCTATTCAAAATCTCGAACAAGAAGTAAGTAACCTAGCAAGGTTAATAGGTGAAAGAAAACCGGGAAGTCTACCTAGTGATACAAATGCTAACCCCAGGAATGAAACAGCTAAAGCCATTACCACAAGAAGTGGTACAACACTTAAACCACCGGAAATACCTGTAACTTCTGATGAAACTATTCCTACTCCACGAGAACCACAACCTGATCAAGATAAGGAAAAACAACCGGTAGTTGAAAAGGTTAATGAATATAACACAGTTAAGGATAAACCTTATGTTAAACCGTATCAACCACCACTTCCTTATCCGAGTAAAATGAAGAAAGAGAAACTTGAAGCCGAGCAAACCAAATTCTTGGATATGTTTAAATAGATAAATGTAAATCTTCCTTTCATTGATGTGATTTCAGGAATGCCTAGATATGCTAAATTCTTGAAAGATCTAATCTCAAATAGAAAGAAAATGGAAGAACTCTCGGCTGTTACTATGAATGCTAATTGTTCAGCAGTGCTGTTGAATAAGATACCAGAAAAACTATCTGATCCAGGAAGTTTCACAATTCCATGTTTTCTGGGTAGTCTTAGTTCAATAGAAGCATTGGCAGACTTAGGTGCTAGTATAAATCTAATGCCGTATTCACTATACGCTAAACTAGACCTTGGAGAATTAAAACCAACCAGAATAAGCATACAACTAGCCGATAGATCAATAAAATATCCTAGAGGGATAATGGAGAACATGCTAGTTAAAGTTGGTACTTTAGTATTTCCAGTAGATTTTGTTGTTCTGGACATGGAAGAAGATTCTCAAGTTCCTCTCATATTAGAAAGACCATTCTTAAACACGGCTAAAGCAATGATAGACGTGTTCGGTAAGAAACTGACCCTAAGTATAGAGGATGAGAGTGTTACCTTTTCAGTTGATAGAGCAATGCAACAACCACAATCTGCAGATGATACATGTTATTATATTCAAACTATAGATGCACATGCAGAATTATTAGAAGAATTTCCAGAATTACAAGGAACAGGAGAATGTTCTTTAGGAGAAGGTAATGAACCAATTGATAAAGCTAAAATGTTAGCTACACTTATAGCTAATGGATATGAACCAACAACAGAAGAAATCCAAATGCTAAAAGAAGAAGACAGATATCGATACAAATCATCGATAGAAGAACCTCCGAAATTAGAGTTAAAGCCACTTCCAAACCATTTAGAATACGCTTATTTACATGGTGAATCTGAATTACCTGTAATAATATCGTCTTCTTTTACTGAAAATGAGAAATCACAACTCATTTCTGTGTTGAAAGCTCATAAACCAGCCATTGCATGGAAGATTCATGATATTAAAGGAATAAGTCCTTCGTATGGCACACATAAAATCCTTATGGAAGAAGGTCATAAAACGTATGTGCAACGCCAACGAAGACTAAATCCAAATATGCAAGATGTTGTTAAGAAAGAAATTATTAAACTGCTAGATGCAGGTTTAATTTATCCAATTTCCGATAGTCCATGGGTAAGCCCAGTTCAATGTGTACCTAAGAAGGGTGGCATGACTGTCATCACAAATGAAAAAGATGAGCTTATTCCTACTAGGACTGTAACAGGATGGCGTGTGTGTATTGATTATAGAAAATTAAATGACGCCACCAGAAAAGATCACTTTCCCTTACCTTTCATTGATCAAATGTTGGAAAGGTTAGCCGGAAACAGTTACTATTGTTTTCTAGATGGTTTTTCCGGATACTTTCAAATTCCAATAGCACCCGAAGATCAAGAGAAAACCACATTCACGTGCCCTTATGGTAATTTTGCTTACAAAAGAATGCCATTTGGACTTTGCAACGCCCCTGCAACCTTTCAAAGGTGCATGATGGCGATTTTTCACGACATGATAGAAGAATGCATGGAAGTTTTCATGGATGACTTTTCAGTCTTCGGTGATACTTTTGAATCATGTTTAGTTAATCTTGAACGAATGCTTATTAGATGCGAGCAGTCAAATCTAGTTCTTAATTGGGAGAAATGCCATTTCATGGTTAAAGAAGGTATCGTTCTTGGTCATAAAATTTCAAAGAAAGGAATTGAAGTGGATAGAGCTAAAGTAGATGTAATTTCTAAACTTCCACATCCCACCAATGTTAGAGGAGTTAGGAGTTTTCTAGGGCATGCCGGTTTTTACCGACGTTTCATAAAAGATTTTTCTAAAATTGCCACTCCTATGAATAAACTCCTAGAAAAGGATGCTCCATTCATCTTTTCGGATGAATGCATCAAATCTTTTAATATTCTTAAAGAGAAACTCACTAATGCGCCGATCATGATAACACCAAATTGGAATCTACCATTTGAACTAATGTGCGATGCAAGTGATTTTGCAATGGGAGCCGTTTTAGGACAAAGGATTGAAAAACGATTTCAACCTATATATTATGCTAGTAAGACGTTACAAGGAGCACAAACGAACTATACAACTACTGAAAAAGAACTCCTTGCTATTGTCTTTGCTTTTGACAAATTTCGATCATATCTCGTTCTAGCAAAAACGGTGGTCTATACCGACCATTCTGCTCTTAGATACCTATTTTCAAAACAAGATGCTAAACCAAGATTAATCCGTTGGATCTTACTCTTACAAGAGTTTGATATTGAAATCCGAGATAAAAGAGGAGCAGAAAATCTCGCCGCTGATCATCTTTCTCGTCTTGAAAATCCTGAGTTAGAAGTTCTAAATGAATCGGCCATACAAGACAACTTTCCTGATGAATATCTATTGAAGATAGATTATAAAGAAATCTCATGGTTTGCAGACTATGCAAATTATTTAGTATGTGGATTCCTTGAAAAAGGATTATCGTACCAAAGACGAAAGAAATTCTTCAGTGATATAAAACACTATTTCTGGGAAGATCCACATCTGTTTAAAAGTTGTCCCGATGGAATAATACGCCGATGTGTATTTGGAGATGAAGCTAGTAAAATATTAAACCATTGTCACACAGGACCAATAGGAGGGCATTATGGGCCTCAACTAACAGCAAGAAAAGTTTATGAAGCTGGATTCTATTGGCCAACAATTTACAAAGACGCACACCTTCTTTGCAAATCCTGTGATGCATGTCAAAGGGCCGGAAAAATAAGTCAACGTGATGAAATGCCACAAAATGTCATCCAAGTATGTGAAGTATTTGACATTTGGGGTATTGACTTTATGGGTCCATTTCCAAAATCTCATAATAATCTATATATACTCGTAGCCATTGATTATGTATCTAAATGGGCGGAAGCACAAGCTCTCCCAACTAACGATGCACGAGTTGTAGTCAACTTTTTAAAACATCTTTTTGCAAGGTTTGGAACACCGAAAGCTTTAATAAGTGATCGGGGTACTCATTTCTGTAATAATCAACTTGAGAAAGTTCTTAAAAGATATGGAGTAACTCATAAAATCTCCACCGCATATCATCCACAAACAAGTGGACAAGTTGAAAATACCAACCGAGCTTTAAAACATATTTTAGAGAAAACCGTAGGATCAAATCCGAAGGAATGGTCCATTAAATTGGAGGATGCACTCTGGGCTTTTAGAACAGCCTACAAAACTCCAATTGGAACTACACCTTTTAGACTTATTTATGGAAAAGCATGTCATCTTCCAGTAGAAATTGAACACAAAGCATTTTGGACTTTGAAAACATGTAATCTTGATTTACATGAAGCCGGACGTCTACGATTAAGTCAACTAAACGAATTAGAAGAATTAAGACATGAAGCATACGAAAATTCGTTAATCTATAAAGAAAGAACGAAGAAATGGCATGATAAAAGAATCAGAAGTTCAAAAGAATTTAAAGAAGGAGACAGAGTTCTTCTTTTCAATTCACGATTCAAGCTATTTCCTGGAAAATTGAAATCAAGATGGTCTGGACCATTCATAGTCAAAAGAGTTTTCCCATACGGAATGATAGAATTGATAAATTCAAATGGGATTGAATTTAAAGTTAATGGTCACAGAGTTAAACATTACATACATGGTCCGATGGAAGTCGACAACGAAGTTAATCACAATTTCGACACCACAGCTAACTAAGTGTGGGGAGAATCAAGTCTTTAAAGGATAATATGTATTTCTGTTAGAGTTAGATTGTCTGTTTTCGTGTAGTTCTCGAAAATGGAACCCGAATGGTCTTTCCCTAGCAGACCCTAAAGAACTAGTCTTCTCCCCCCATTCTGAATTTTTATTTTTTTAGGTTTTTACAAAATGAAGACTGCCTGTGAACTAAACCATGGTCTAATGCTACACGCTTTGATCACTAAACGTAATAATGACATACTACCGAGTGAAATAGTATCAGTAATCAGAGAAAGAATGGACGGAGTTAGAAAAGAATCCAGATGCGAAGATAATAAGTTACAATTTGGTAAAGGAAAATCAAAATCCGCAGCGAAAAGAAGAGCACGACACCTAGAAAGATGTCACAAATGCGGAAAATGGTCACATGGAGGTAAATGTTCAAATAATCAAACCTATTAAAATACCGAATTTGTTACTTTATGCAGAGACGGACCGTTCATATGTTTAGAAGAAAAGACACTGAATGCTCGAGGTTACGCCTATGTAGCCATGGAAAACCAATTAAACCGACTATCTTATGAATGGGATAGATCATATAACTAAGAAATCTATTTCACAGGTATGTCTGTACAGTTTTTATTTTTATTTTTATTTTTAACCTTTTGATAATAAACGCTAATTTGTTCGCTAAAAAGTATTAAATTGGTATTGAATAAAATTAGGTTTGGCGACCGAAATTATTGATATCATTCAAAAATTTATTACATCACTGCGAAATTTAACGTTTATTCTTAAGGTATAAATATCTTTAAACAATCAACCCAAAATATTTCAAAAATTCGTCATGAGTTAAATTAGGTTTTGGAACCGAAATTACTTTACCGAAAAGAGGGGCGCATATTTTTGATAATATTTGATTGATTAAAGTGGGATAAAAAGACAAAAAGATTTTTAATTTTATTTTTACCATGTTTTTAAAATTAATATTTAAATCTTAAATTAATATTGTAAACTTTGTAAAAACAATATATTTAAAATTGTAAATATTTGAAAAATTAATATAAGTTTGGTGTGAATTTATAGTATGAATTTTTAATTTTATGCATTTCAAATTTTAAGTTTGGTGTGAATTTTTAATATTAATTTTGAATTTTATATTTAAGTTGTGTGAATTTAAAAACAAAAATTTACTTTATCTCATTAAGTTAAAAGTATGATTTTTAAAATTCGTCGTAAGTTGAAGACTAGGTCTTTGAACCGAAATTGCTTTACCCAAGGGAGGGACGAGAACTTTTATTATCATTGTTTTTAATCTTATTGAATTAAAGTATGCCAAAAACATTAAAAAAAACCCAAAAATCTTAGCTTTTAAAACAATCGCTACAAAAAGACAAATTTTAAAATTTTGTCGAGGGACGGACTAGGACATCGATCCGAAACGACCTCGTCCTAAATAACAAAGGAAACGAAATTTTAAAATTAAGTACTTAATTGTTTTATAAGTTAATGATTATAAAAAAAAAAATATCAAACTCCGCGACTCGCGGAGTTTGAAGGGTTATTCACCGCGAGTCGCGGAGTTACGAAAAATCAGAAAAAAATAAAGAGCTGGAACAGATCAGTCCCAACCCCAAAACAAAAACATACTGCGAAAAACTGCACGCAAAAACCCGAAAAATACACCCCAAAATCACAATTTTTAACCGTTAATCACCAAATTTTTTACTAAAATCATGTTGAGAAGGATGCTATCTAGGAATTACGCAAGAAAAACGGTAAATTTCTACACCTAAACACCATTTAATCCGAAATTTGGTGTTCTTGAGCAATTTTTTTCCCAATTGATTTTGATGCTTTTTAGTGTAATTATGCTTAAATTGTTTATGTATTATGCTTGTATAACCAAGATTGATGCTATTTAACATGATTAGAAGCCTTAAACTTCAAATTTTGAATAATCTACGGTTTGTGTTCTTGAGCAATTTGGGGCTTTTTGATATAAACAGGTTATGGCCGATTTTTGTCATGAATTGTTGCTAAATTAAGTAGTGTAACATGTTTAGGTAGTTAAATGATCCAAACTTTGAGCCTAAACATGATTTTGAGAATTAAAGTGGACTTTTTCAAGTCTAAAATTCATGAACTTGATTTTTGAAAGATAATGCCATTTGAAACTTGTTTAATTGCTAGTAATGATTATTTTGACATGTTATTTGAGTTGAATGCTTATGAACTTGGCGAACATTTTCGTATATGCTTATTTGAAAAAGTGTAAATTTGATAAAAATGTGAAAATGAGCTTAAGTTTGATATAAATTGATAATGTCATTGTAATTATTTTGATTGATGATTTTGCTGACACTAATGCATATTTGGATGCACAAAATTTGTGTTTGATGTGTTTTGCAGACTGAAAGGGGTGAATCTTCATCCCAAGCCCGTAATACTCCTGCTGAGAATGCGGAACAACAGGAGGTGGATAACTACTACAAGCAGGATATACCTCATCCAGTCATGACCTTTTCTGATATGCACTTGGAAGAATTGCACCCGAACCTGAGATTTGACAGACTTTGGATAGATTATCCAAAATATCAAAGGGGTTTGCATACTCTTCATTCTAAGGTTGTTGAGGTACCAAGGGTCATAGAATGGGGACCCTTAGAAGCTGTAGAATTGGCCGGGCCAATTAGGGAATTACTTGTACAGAGGTATGGTAATTCTTCTTTTAATGACTGGGTACGTTTATTCACCATGCGTAGACCTGTATATAAAGTATGGTGTGAAGAATTGTTATGTAGTATAGAGTTGAATGATCGGGTAGCTAGTTTAACCGATCGTTCTTTTATTAGATTTTTGTTAGGCGGTTCGATGCGCCACATGTCTTTACTGGATATGGCTCAGGCTTTACGTATATATACGCATGAGGAGTTAGCATCTGCCGATTGTAGAGGGTTGATACTAAACGGTAGAAAGATAGATGAAAATTTTGATACACACGGTGTGTGGAGTCAAATGACAAGCCATCACCATTTCAAAGGGGGAAATTACTCTTATTTGGATATAGATAGAGCCGAATTAAGAGTGATTCATAGGTTTTTAGCTAATTCGATTACACAAAGGGGTAAGAACAAGGAAAAAGTAAATGAACAGGATTTGTTTTACCATATGTGTATTCGAGACCCACAAAGCGCTGTAAGTATACCGTATTGTGTGGGTTATTATTTATCAGCTATGGTTCGGGGGATGCGACCGCATAGCATAATAGGAGGTGGTATTTTTATTACTTTGATTGGTGAATATCTCGGTGTGGATATAAGTCGGGGGGATTATTAGTAGAAGAACCGGAACCCCGCGATACTATAGGTTTAAATGTATACCATGGTGCGAAAGTTTTGAAGAGGCGAAATAACGCCGCAGTACAATACCATGGTAGACATCCACAGGTGGAGAGAAACCAACAGCAAGGTAATGTAGGAGGGGGGAATGAGATGCAAGAAATGCAAAGGTTTATAGCTTCTCAGGAATACGAAAATGCTAGACAGAGAGCATTTGAAGATTGGCAAGTTCATCAGAACCAAATCATAGCTCATTGCCAACATATAGGTAGAAACTATATTCCTACACCGAAACCCATCTTCCCTCCCTGGTCTATAGAGATGCAGCCACCGTATCCTACGTATGACCCTGCCGAAGCATTCTATAGCACCTATGGTTATGCCTGGAACCCCTATTGGTACCAGTATCATCCCTAGTATACTTAGTTTTATTTATTTTGTAATTTGTAATTATTGATACGTTTAATACTTTTGTTAATATTGTAATCATTTTTATAATTATCTAACTTTTATTCTTAGATTTTAATAATTTTTGAATGTGGGGTAATATACCAAACTTCAAAAATATGTATATATATGTTTGCAGTTTATCTTATGTACACAACAGGGTAAAACAACGCATTTTCAAAGACTGGCATTAAGTTCAGCAAAAGCAACTAATTTTGACGACAAGATGCAAAATATATGTGAAATAACAACAAGACGGAATGAACAAATGATGTGCACCATTTATCATTCAGCAAACAAACGCCAATATATTTGGAAACTTTGATAAAATTTAATCATTTTCACACAAATCACCCTCAATAATTTAAATTGTTACTGATTTCTTGCAAATGAGGGCATTGCAAGATCTTAAGTGTGGGAAGGGGTTAAATTCTTTCGGATTTTAAAAATTTTTACTTTATACACTTGGTTACCATTAAAAATACTAGTAAAGCAGTAGTTGTATTAGAATCTAGTGCTCTCTAATAATAAAGAACAGCCCTGGTCTTATATACTGACTACCCAATTCTAGTAAAATTTTTCAAAATTTTCAATTAAATGAACTAAAAATCATGTTTATACATATTTATGAACGATAAAACTAGGTTTTAACACCGAAATTATTGTTACCTCAAAAAGGACATAAATTAAGAAACAAACCAAAATGTTAAAATTCATTTAAAATTGAATAGAGGACGATAAAAAGGAAAATAAAAGCCAAGTGTGGGAAAATTTACCAAGTTATCTTAAACATATGTCACATATATCTGTAACAAATAACTGAAAATACTTTTGCTTTGGACTAAACTAAACTGTTTTACCCGATGAAAGAAAAGAAGAGATGGATCTACACGATGAATCAATTCCATCATTAAAAGGAAGTAAAGTCTTCCGAAAAAGACACGCGCTTCTTGATTTAGGTCATGAAGTTGTCGTCCAGACCAGCTGTAGGTTGACGAAAAATCTAGAAAAGTCATCACTAAAATCAGCAGGAAATCCACGGACCTCAGCATTAAACAGGGTCGCCAAGTGGTCAGATTTATCCTAACCATGAGAAGGATTTATCTCGTACAATGGGGGGGCACCATGCAAATTAGCTGGATAAGACTAATGAATCAGATCCCCAGAAAGGATAATCTCCTTAAAGATTAAAAATCAGCTTTTAAGACTGATATTACTCAATCCTTGAGATTGACCTAAAAGATTGAGAATTCAAACTCATGGAATTCAATGATATCTAAACTCGAGCTTGAACGAGAAAATATTTTGATCAAAATTACAAACCGATTTGTTTTCTGAAAACCCTATTTTCAATGCGTTCATTACCATTGAACGTAAAATCCTAGGAATTCACCTGGAATTCATTAGGTCACCTGAACTAAATCGGGTGTCAACCGTAAGAACGGTGGTTGCATAGTGGTAAAAGACAGGACCTTGTGCCATACCGAAAAATTATAAGGGTGAGCTTTACTATTGCTCCTACCAAGGATAGTAATTGCGTCCGACACGTTATAGACCATAATTAAAAGCATGTCAGGGGACATTGCCTTAACAGTTGCTTGTTCAACGCTTTCCTTTACAATCGGACGGTAGTTTACCGAAAGGTAATATACGGGACAAGTAAACTGGACGTGTTGCTTTCCAAATACAAGGTTAGCAAGTGGGTGACACAAAACCATAAGTTTTGAGCTAAAATTTTCAAATCTTAAACCCACCAAACCCACAAAAATATTTTGCAAACACCGGTAAAGGGTTATTCCGGAAAACTTATTTAGGGTAAAAACTAGATTTAATTTTCAAAAGATCAAATGTTTTCATAAAGATCCAATTTCCTTAATGGATCTAAATTTTTATAGTCATGTGGGACTGTAAACCATATCGTTACTACCATTGTTCATACCACCGTATAGAAATCACTGATGTACAAAGTGTGAAGAATAAAGAAGTGATTCTAGTATTTCAAGACGATATTGCTTGAGGACAAGCAACGCTCAAGTGTGGGAATATTTGATAATATTAAAAACGAACATATATTTCATAGCATTATTCCTCAAGAAAGACAAGCTTTTAGTTGCAATTGTTCTATTTACAAGTGATATTCATTTAAATAATAAAAGGTGAAGACAAAAGACAGATTCGACGAATTGAAGACGCAAACGACCAAAAAGCTCAAAAGTACAAAAGACAATCAAAGAGGTTCCAATTATTGATAAGAAACGTCTCGAAATTACAAGAGTACAAGATTCAAAACGCAAAGTACAAGATATTAAATTGTACGCAAGGACGTTCGAAAATCCGGAACCGGGACCAGAGTCAACTCTCAACGCTCGACGCAACGGACTAAAAATTACAAGTCAACTATGCACATAAATATAATATAATATTTAAATAATTCTTATAATTATTTAATATATTATATTTATATTTAAACCGTCGGTAAACAAAGAGCCAAACTCCTCTGAGCTGTAAAAGTAAACTCCGCGACTCGTGGAGTTTGAAGGCCAAAAAGGCCGCGAGTCGCGGAGCCCCAAATTCAGAAACCCCCTATAAAGCTCGCGCATTCTGATCGTAAAATATCATCTTTTTTCTCCTCATTCATACGATATATTTATATTTATAATTTATATTTTAATTTTAATTTTAATTATAATTCTAATAATAAGGGTATGTTAGCAAATATTATAAGGGTGTAAGTCGAAATTCTGTCCGTGTAACGCTACGCTATTTTTAATCATTGTAAGTTATGTTCAACCTTTTTACATTAATGTCTCGTAGCTAAGTTATTATTATGCTTATTTAAAACGAAGTAATCATGATGTTGGGCTAATTACTAAAATTGGGTAATTGGGCTTTGTACCATAATTGGGGTTTGGACAAAAGAACGACACTTGTGGAAATTAGACTATGGGCTATTACTGGGCTTTATATTTGTTTAACTAAATGATAGTTTGTTAATGTTAATATAAAGATTTACAATTGGGCATCCCTATAAATTACCATATACACTCAATCGGATACGATGGGCGGGGTATTTATATGTACGAATAATCGTTCATTTAACCGGACACGAGAATGGATTAATAACCACTAGAATAATTAAAACAGGGGTGAAATTATGTACAAGGACACTTGGTATAATTGATAACAAAATATTAAAACCTTGGGTTACACTCAGTCGACATCCTGGTGTAATTATTAAACAAAGTATTAAAATCTTGTTACAGTTTAAATCCCCAATTAGTTGGAATATTTAACTTCGGGTATAAGGATAATTTGACGAGGACACTCGCACTTTATATTTATGACTGATGGACTGTTATGGACAAAAACCAGACGGACATATTAAATAATCCAGGACAAAGGACAATTAACCCATGGGCATAAAACAAAAATCAACACGTCAAACATCATGATTACGGAAGTTTAAATAAGCATAATTCTTTTATTTCATATTTAATTTCCTTTATTTTATATTTAATTGCACTTTTAATTATCGTACTTTTTAATTATCGCAAGTTTATTTTATCGCACTTTTATTATTCGAAATTTCATTATCGTTATTTACTTTACGCTTTAATTTAAGTCTTGTATTTATTTTTAATATTTTACATTTGGTTTTAACTGCGACTAAAGTTTTAAAATCGACAAACCAGTCATTAAACGGTAAAAACCCCCCTTTATAATAATAATATTACTTATATATATATTTGTATTTTTATAAAAGTAAACTAATATAGCGTTAAGCTTTGTTTAAAAAGATTCCCTGTGGAACGAACCGGACTTACTAAAAACTACACTACTGTACGATTAGGTACACTGCCTATAAGTGTTGTAGCAAGGTTTAAGTATATCCATTCTATAAATAAATAAATATCTTGTGTAAAATTGTATCGTATTTAATAGTATTTCCTGCTAAAATTAATAACTATTTTATACCACTCCGCTACCACATCAGCTGTTCTTTATTATCAGAGAGCACTAGATTCTAATACAACTACTACTTTACTAGTATTTCTAATGGTAACCAAGTGTATAAAGTAAAAATTTTAAAATCCGAAAGAATTTAACCCCTTCCCACACTTAAGATCTTGCAATGCCCTCATTTGCAAGAAATCAGTAACAATTTAAATTATTGAGGGTGATTTGTGTGAAAATAATTAAATTTTACCAAAGTTTCCAAACATATTTGTGTTTGTGTTGAATGATAAATGGTGCACATCATTTGTTCATTCCGTCTTGTTGTTATATCACATTTATTTTGCATCTTGTCGTCAAAATTAGTTGCTTTTGCTGAACTTAATGCCAGTTTTTGAAAATGCGTTGTTTTACCCTGTTGTGTACATAAGATAAACTGCAAACATATATACATATTTTTGAAGTTTGGTATATTACCCCACATTCAAACATTATTAAAATCTAATAATAAAAGTTAGAAAATTATAAAAACTATTACAATATTAACATAAGTATTAAATGTATCAACATTACAAATTATAAAATAAATAAAACTAAGTAGACTAGAGATGATACTGATACCAGTAGGGGTTCCATGCATAACCATATGTGTTATAAAATGCTTCGGCTGGGTTATACGTAGGATACGGTGGTTAGATCTCTATAGACCAGGGAGGGAATATGGGCGATGGAGTAGAAATATAGTTTCTACCTATATGTTGGCAATAAGCTATGATTTGGTTTTGATGAACTTGCCAATCTTCAAATGCTCTATGTCTAGCATTTTCATACTCTTGTGAAGCTATAAACCTTTGCATTTCTGCCATTTCATTTTCCCCTCCTACATTACCTTGCTGTTGGTTTCTCTCAACCTGTGGATGTCTACCATTATATCGTGCTGCAGTGTTATTTCGCCTCTTCAAAACTTTCGCACCATGGTATACATTTAAACCTATTGTATCTCGGGGTTCTGGTTCTTCGATTAGTAATCCCCCCCGACTTATATCCACACCGAGATATTCAGCAATCAAAGTAATAAATATACCACCTCCTATTATGCTATGCGGTCTCATCCCCCTAACCATAGCTAATAAATAATAACCCACACAATAAGGTATACTTACAGCGCTTTGTGGGTCTCGAATACACATGTGGTAAAATAAATCCTGTTCATTTACCTTTTCCTTGTTCTTACCTCGTTGTGTAATCGAATTGGCTAAAAACCTATGAATTACTCTTAATTCAGCTCTATCTATATCCAAATAAGAGTAATTTCCCCCTTTAAATCGGTGATGGCTAGTCATTTGACTCCATACACCATGCGTATCAAAATTTTGTCTATCTTTCTACCATTTAGTATCAACCCTCTACAATCGGCAGATGCTAACTCCTCAGGCGTATATATACATAAAGCCTGAGCCATGTCTAGTAAAGACATGTGGCGCATCGAACCTCCTAACAAAAATCTAATAAAAGATTAATCGGTTAAACTAGCTACCCGATCATTTAATTCTATACTACACAATAATTCTTCACACCATACTTTATATACAGGTCTACGCATGTTGAATAACCGTACCCAATCGTTAAAAGTAGAATTACCATACCTCTGTGCAAGTAATTCCCTAATTGTCCCGGCCAATTCTACAGCTTCTAATGGTCCCCATTCTATGACCCTAGGTACTTCAACAACTTTAGAATGAAGAGTATGCAAACCCCTTTGGTATTTTGGATAATCTATCCAAAGTCTGTCAAATCTCAGGTTCGGGTGCAAATCTTTCAAGTGCATATCAGAAAATGTCATGACTGGATGAGGTATATCTTGTTTGTAGTAGTTATCCACCTCCTTTTGTTCTGTATTCTCAGCAGGAGCATTGCGAGCTTGGGATGAAGATTCACCCCTTTCAGTCTGCAAAACACATCAAACACAATTTTTGTGCATCCAAATATGCATTAGTGTCAGCAAAATCATCAATTAAAATAATTACAATGACATGATCAATTTATATCAAACTTAAGCTCATTTTCATATTTTCATCAAATCTACACTTTTTCAAATAAGCATATACGAAAATGTTCGCCAAGTTCATAAGCATTCAACTCAAATAACATATCAAAATAATCATTATTAGCAATTAAACAAGTTTCAAATGGCATTATCTCTCAAAAATCAAGTTCATGAATTTTAGACTTGAAAAAGTCCACTTTAATTCTCAAAATCATGTTTAGGCTTAAAGTTTGGATCATTTAACTACCTAAACATGTTACACTACTTAATTTAGCAACAATTCATGACAAAAATCGGCCATAACCTGTTTATATCAAAAAGACCCAAATTGCTCAAGAACACAAACCCTAGATTACTCAAAATTTGAAGTTTAAGGCTTCTAATCATGTTAAATAGCATCAATCTAGGTTATACAAGCATAATACATAAACAATTTAAGCATAATTACACTAAAAAGTATCAAAATCAAATTGGGTATAAAATTGCTCAAGAACACTAATTTTCGGATTAAATGGTGTTTAGGTGTAGAAATTTACCTTTTTCTTGAGTAATTCCTTGATAGCATCCTTCTCAACATGATTTTAGTAAAAGATTTGATGATTAACGGTCAAAAATTGCGAATTTGGGAGTATTTTCTCGGGTTTTTTCGCAGTTTTGTGGTGTGGGGAGTGAGGATACTGATCTGTTCGATCAGTATATATTTTTTTCTGGATTTTTCATCCTCCGCGAGTCGCGGTGGATTTCCCTTTCAAACTCCGCGAGTCGCGGAGTTTTTTTTTTTTTTTTTTTTTTTTTTATAAAAACCTTAACTTATAAAACAATTAATTAATTAATTTTAAAATTTTGTTTCCCTTGTTATTTAGGACGAGGTCGTTTCGGAACGATGTCCTAGTCCGTCCCTTGACAAAATTTTAAAATTTGTCTATTTAAAGCGCGGTTTTAAAAGCAAAGATTTATGGGTTTTTTAATTTTTTTTGGCATACTTTAATTTAATAAGATTAAAAATAATGATAATAAAAGTTCTCGTCCCTCCCTCGGGTAAAACAATTTCGGTTCAACGACCTAGTCTTCAACTCACAACGAATTTTAAAAATCATATTTTTAACTTAGCGAAATAAAGTAAATTTTTTTGTTTTTAAATTCACACCAAACTTAAATTTAAAATGCATAAAATTAAAAATTCACATCAAACTTAAATTATATTTTTGTTTTTATACATACAAACTTATATTAAAAATATTAATTTTTCAAATATTTACAATTTTAAATATATTGATTTAATTTTAACAAGTTTACAATATTATTTTAATATTAATTTTAAAAACAAAGTAAAAATAAAATTAAAAATCTTTTTGGCTTTTATCCCACTTTAATCAATCAAATATTATCAAAAATATGCGCCCCTCTTTTCGGTAAAGTAATTTCGGTTCCATGACCTAATTTAACTCATGACGAAATTTTAAAATATTTTGGGTTGATTGATTAAAGATATTTATACCTTAAGAATAAACGTTAAATTTCGCAGTGATGTAATAAATTTTTGAATGATATCAATAATTTCGGTCGCCAAACCTAATTTTATTCAATACCAATTTAATACTTTATAGCGAACAAATTAGCGTTTATTATCAAAAGGTTAAAAATAAAAAAAAAACTGTACAGACTTACCTGTGAGATAGTATTCTTAGTTATATGATCTATCCCATTCATAAGATAGTCGGTTTAATTGGTTTTCCATAGCTACATAGGCGTAACCTCGAGCATTCAGTGTTTTTTCTTCTAAACATATGAACGGTCCGTCTCTGCATAAAGTAACAAATTCGGTGTTTGAATAGGTTTGATTATTTGAACATTTACCTCCATGTGACCATTTTCCGCATTTGTGACATCTTTCTAGGTGTCGTGCTCTTCTTTTCGCTGCGGATTTTGATTTTCCTTTGCCAAATTGTAACTTATTATCTTTGCATCTGGATTCTTTTCTTACTCCGTCCAATCTTTCTTTGATTACTGATACTATTTCACTCGGAAGTGTGTCATTATTACGTTTAGTGATCAAAGCGTGTAGCATTAGACCATGGTTTAGTTCACAGGAAGTCTTCATTTCGTAAAAACCTAAAAAAAAATAAAAATTCAGAATGGAGGGAGAAGACTAGTTCTTTAGGGTCTGCTAGGGAAAGACCATTCGAGTTCTATTTTCGAGAGCTACACGAAAACAGAAAATCTAACTCTAACAGAAATACATAAACCTCCCTATACTTAGTTGAAATTGTGATTAACATTATTTTCAATTGAATCATCAACAACTTGTATATCTTTGACTTTTACTTCAATCCATTTGTTGATTTCCTCCGTAACTTTCACAAATTCAACTAACATTGCCTTTTCTTTTGACGATAAATTGGATATTAATCGGTTATATAACTTAAAGTTTCCTTTAATCTTAGCATCGTGAATCCGTTTATAAAGTTTCTTCGTTGAACTGTTAAAAATGGGTTCATCTAATTTCGTATCATCAACGGCATTCTTTGTGATTGGATCATCATTAAGTGTTTCTTCATCTTTCCCACACTTATGCATTTTTATTGGTCTAACAGTGTTGGTTTGTGGAGATCTAAACTTTCGGTTCACAAAGGTGATCGATGTATCACCATCCCTAAGTGTCATTCTACCTTCTCTTACATCAATGAATGCCTCGGTGGTTGCAAAAAATGGGCGACCTAGAATTAGAGGAATATCAAGGTTTTCCTCCATATTAATCACTATGAAGTTTGCAACAAAGGTCAAACTTCCCACGTTAACAAGTAAATTATTTGCTATTCCAACCGGGTGTTTAATGGTTTGGTCAAATGATTGAACACCTATTTTGGTTGATTTTAATTTACCCATGCCTAATCTTTTGTATAAGGAAAGAGGCATAATATTTGCACTTGCTCCTAAATCTGCGAGTCTATTATATACAGCACCATCATTAAGCAAGCTAGAAATGATAAATTCACCCGGGTCTCCTGCTTTAGTAAGTCGAGTTAGTTTGTAAACCTTTTTCGTGTGTTCTTTCCTTGGTTCTTTCACTTCTATTTGAATTTCTTGTTCACATTTTTCTTCGTTTCTTGGAATGGGAGGTTTGTATAAGAATTCTTCTTCATCACTCAAATTTGAATCCTCCTTATATTCTAATTTTGATTTTTCATATGTTGTTGATAACATATTTATGTTTTCATTTTGAAGGTTTTCTTGGGTGGTGAAATTATGATTAACTTCATTGTCAACTTCCATCGGACTATGTATGTAATGTTTAACTCTGTGACCATTAACTTTAAATTCAATTCCATTTGAATTTATTAATTCTATCGTTCCGTATGGGAAAACTCTTTTAACTATGAATGGTCCAGACCATCTTGATTTCAATTTTCCAGGAAATAGCTTGAATCGTGAATTGAAAAGAAGAACTCTGTCTCCTTCTTTAAATTCTTTTGAACTTCTGATTCTTTTATCATGCCATTTCTTCGTTCTTTCTTTATAGATTAACGAATTTTCGTATGCTTCATGTCTTAATTCTTCTAATTCGTTTAGTTGACTTAATCGTAGACGTCCAGCTTCATGTAAATCAAGATTACATGTTTTCAAAGCCCAAAATGCTTTGTGTTCAATTTCTACTAGAAGATGACATGCTTTTCCGTAGACGAGTTTAAAAGGTGTGGTTCCAATTGGAGTTTTGTAGGCTGTTCTAAAAGCCCAGAGTGCATCCTCCAATTTAATGGACCATTCCTTCGGATTTGATCCTACGGTTTTCTCTAGAATACGTTTTAAAGCTCGGTTGGTATTTTCAACTTGTCCGCTTGTTTGTGGATGATATGCGGTGGAGATTTTATGAGTTACTCCATATCTTTTAAGAACTTTTTCAAGTTGATTATTACAGAAATGAGTTCCCCGATCACTTATTAAAGCTTTCGGTGTTCCAAACCTTGCAAAAAGACGTTTTAAAAAGTTGACTACAACTCGTGCATCGTTAGTTGGGAGAGCTTGTGCTTCCGCCCATTTAGATACATAATCAATGGCAACGAGAATGTAGAGATTATTATGAGATTTTGGAAATGGACCCATAAAGTCAATACCCCAAATGTCAAATACTTCACATACTTGTATGACATTTTGTGGCATTTCATCACGTTGACTTATTTTTTCGGCCCTTTGACATGCATCACAGGATTTGCAAAGAAGGTGTGCATCTTTGTAAATTGTAGGCCAATAGAATCCAGCTTCATAAACTTTTCTTGCTGTTAATTGAGGCCCATAATGCCCTCCTGTTGGTCCTGTGTGACAATGGTTTAAAATTTTACTAGCTTCATCTCTGAATACACATCGGCGTATTATTCCATCTGGACAACTTTTAAACAGTTGTGGATCTTCCCAAAAATAGTGTTTTATATCACTGAAGAATTTCTTTCGTTTTTGGTACGACAATCCTTTTTCAAGGAATCCGCAAACTAAGTAGTTTGCATAGTCTGCAAACCATGGGATTTCATTATAATCTATCTTCAATAGATATTCATCAGGAAAGTTGTCTTGTATGGCCGATTCATTTAGAACTTCTAATTCGGGATTTTCAAGACGAGAAAGATGATCAGCGGCGAGATTTTCTGCTCCTCTTTTATCTCGGATTTCAATATCAAACTCTTGTAAGAGTAAGATCCAACGGATTAATCTTGGTTTAGCATCTTGTTTCGAAAATAGGTATCTAAGAGCAGAATGGCCGGTATAGACCACCGTTTTAGCTAGAACGAGATATGATCGAAATTTGTCAAAAGCAAAGACAATAGCAAGGAGTTCTTTTTTAGTAGTTGTATATTTTGTTTGTGCTCCTTGTAACGTCTTACTAGCATAATATATAGGTTGAAATCGTTTTTCAATCCTTTGTCCTAAAACGGCTCCCATTGCAAAATCACTTGCATCGCACATTAGTTCAAATGGTAGATTCCAATTCGGTGTTATCATGATCGGCGCATTAGTGAGTTTCTCTTTAAGAATATTAAAAGATTTGATGCATTCATCTGAAAAGATGAATGGAGCATCCTTTTCTAGGAGTTTATTCATAGGAGTGGCAATTTTTGAAAAATCTTTTATGAAACGTCGGTAAAAACCGGCATGCCCTAGAAAACTCCTAACTCCTCTAACATTGGTGGGATGTGGAAGTTTAGCAATTACATCTACTTTAGCTCTATCCACTTCAATTCCTTCTTTTGAAATTTTATGACCAAGAACGATGCCTTCTTTAACCATAAAATGGCATTTCTCCCAATTAAGAACTAGATTTGATTGTTCGCATCTAATAAGCATTCGTTCAAGATTAGCTAGACATGTTTCAAATGTATCACCGAAGACTGAAAAGTCATCCATGAAAACTTCCATGCATTCTTCTATCATGTAGTGAAAAATCGCCATCATACACCTTTGAAAGGTTGCAGGGGCGTTGCAAAGTCCAAATGGCATGCGTTTATAAGCAAAAGTACCATAAGGGCACGTGAACGTGGTTTTCTCTTGATCTTCGGGTACTATTGGAATTTGAAAATATCCGGAAAATCCATCAAGAAAACAATAGTAACTATTTCCGGCTAGCCTTTCCAACATTTGATCAATGAAAGGTAAGGGAAAGTGATCTTTTCTGGTGGCGTCATTTAATTTTCTATAATCAATACACACACGCCATCCTGTTACAGTCCTTGTAGGAATAAGCTCATTTTTTTCATTTGTAATGACAGTCATGCGACCCTTCTTAGGCACGCATTGAACTGGGCTTACCCATGGACTATCAGAAATTGGATATATCAAACCTGCATCTAGCAGTTTAATAATCTCTTTCTTAACTACATCTTGCATATTAGGATTTAGTCTTCGTTGGCGTTGCACATACGTTTTATGACCTTCTTCCATAAGGATTTTATGTGTGCAATACGAAGGACTTATTCCTTTAATATCATGAATCTTCCATGCAATAGCTGGTTTATGAGCTTTCAACACAGAAATGAGTTGTGATTTCTCATTTTCAGTAAGAGAAGACGATATTATTACAGGTAATTCAGATTCACCATGTAAATAAGCGTATTCCAAATGGTTTGGAAGTGGCTTTAACTCTAATTTCGGTGGTTCTTCTATCGATGATTTATATCGGTATCTGTCTTCTTCTTTTAGCATTTGAATTTCTTCTGTTGTTGGTTCATATCCATTAGCTATAAGTGTAGCTAACATTTCAGTTTCATCAATTTGTTCAGTTCCTTCTCCTAAAGAACATTCTCCTGTTCCTTGTAATTCTGGAAATTCTTCTAATAATTCTGCATGTGCATCTATAGTTTGAATATAATAACATGTATCATCTGCAGATTGTGGTTGTTGCATTGCTCTATCAACTGAAAAGGTAACACTCTCGTCCTCTATACTTAGGGTCAATTTCTTACCAAACACGTCTATCATTGCTTTAGCCGTGTTTAAGAATGGTCTTCCTAATATGAGAGGAACTTGAGAATCTTCTTCCATGTCCAGAACAACAAAATCTACTGGAAATACTAAAGTACCAACTTTAACTAGCATGTTCTCCATTATCCCTCTAGAATATTTTATTGATCGATCGGCTAGTTGTATGCTTATTCTTGTTGGTTTCAATTCTCCAAGGTCTAGTTTAGTGTATAGTGAATACGGCATTAAATTTATACTAGCACCTAAGTCTGCCAATGCTTCTATTGAACTAAGACTACCCAGAAAACATGGAATTGTGAAACTTCCTGGATCAGATAATTTTTCTGGTATCTTATTCAACAGCACTGCTGAACAATTAGCATTCATAGTAATGGCCGAGAGCTCTTCCATTTTCTTTCTATTTGATATTAGATCTTTCAGAAATTTAGCATATCTAGACATTCCTAAAATTACATCAATAAAAGGAAGATTTACATTTATCTGTTTAAACATATCCAAGAATTTGGATTGCTCGGCTTCAAGTTTCTCTTTCTTCATTTTACTCGGGTAAGGAAGTGGTGGTTGGTATGGTTTAACATAAGGTTTATCCTTAGCTGTGTTATCTTCATTACCCTTTTCAACTACCGGTTCTTTTTCCTTATCTTGATCAGGTTGTGGTTCTTGTGGAGCAGGAATAGCTTCATCAAAAGTTACAGGTATTTCAGGTGGTTTAAGTGTTGTACCACTTCTTGTGGTAATGGCTTTAGCTGTTTCATTCCGGGGGTTAGCATTTGTATCACTAGGTAAACTTCCCGGTTTTCTTTCACCTATTAACCTTGCTAGGTTACTTACTTCTTGTTCCAAGTTTAGAATAGAAGCTTGTTAATTTCTAAATGCTTGAGCATTTTGTTCATTAGTTTGTTTTTGAGATGTGAAAAACTGCGTTTGAGTTTCAACTAGCTTCGTCATCATATCGTCTAAATTCGGCTTTTTATCATCGGTTTGTTGTGGTGGTTTGTTTTGAAAATTAGGTCTTTGCTGATTGTAAGTATTATTGGATACTTGTTGATTGCTAGGACCTTGTTGGTTGTTGTATGGAATATTTCGGTTATAGTTCTGGTTTTGATTGTAGATCGGTCTTGGCGGTTGATAATTATTCTGATAATTATTTCCAGGCCTTTGGTTTATGTATGAAATATTCTCTCTTTGTTCCATTGTTAATTCAATACTGAGACAATCTTTTGTCAAATGTGGTCCTCCACACTGCTCACAACTAATTCGTATTGAGTGAATATCCTTAGTCATCTTTTCCATTCGTCTCTCGACAGCATCTATCTTTGCGGAAATGGAATCTAAGTCATGGCTAGAATCGGCTCTAGCTGCTTTAGATGATCTAACGATATCTTTTTCTTGGTGCCACTCATGTGAGTGGGAAGCAGTGTTATCAATAATTTTGTAAGCATCAGTTTCTGTTTTCTTCATAATAGAACCACCAGCTGCTATATCGATGTCTTTCCTTGTAGTGATGTCGCATCCTTGGTAGAATATTTGTACTATTTGACAGGTATCTAAACCATGTTGCGGACATCCTCTTAATAACTTTCCAAATCTTGTCCACGCCTCATATAGAGTTTCATTTGGTTTCTGTGTAAACGTAACAATTTCTGCTTGAAGTCTTAAGGCTTTAGATGCCGGAAAGAATTGTTTAAGAAATTTTTCAACTAAAACGTCCCATGTATCAATCGCCCCTTCAGGTAACGATTCCAACCAATCTTTGGCTTCTCCCTTTAAAGTCCAGGGAAATAACATGATATATATCTGTTCATCCTCAACTTCTCTTATTTTAAATAGTGTGCAGATCCTATTAAAGGTACGAAGATGTTCGTTTGGATCTTCCTTCGGCGCACCACTAAATTGGCATTGATTAGTCACCATGTGTAGAATTTGTCCTTTGATTTCATAATCTGGCGCATTAATGTCTGGATGAGTAATTGCGTGACCTTGGCCAGTGCGTTTAGCTCTCATTCGGTCTTCCATACTTAAAGGTTCCATATTCTCCATAATTGAATTTGTTGAATCGGAATCACTAGAGGATTCTGGAAAACTCCGCGAGTCGCGGGGTTCCAAAATTCAACTCAGGTACAGGATTTAATTCGACGTTTTTTTTAAAAAAAATTTCTGTTTTATATTTTCTGTTTAAATAAAATTATTTATATAATAAAAACTTATATTTAAAAACTAAAATAAAAATAGAAATACTTTATAATTTTATAAATAAAAATCTTAAAACTAGATTTATATATATATATATATATATATGTAACAACCCTCACTTTTCGACTTCTAAATTACTGAATTAACCCTAGGGTTATATGTCTGACTATATGTATTAAGGATTGTTATATACAATTAAATATTGACCGAATAGTAATTTTTAGTCAACAATGTACGCTTAAATAAATAATATATTATTAATTTATATAATTTGACATAATTTAACTAAGTATATAAACTTTGTATCACTTTTATTATTTAGTTAATGTATTATATATTTAACTATATAATAAATCCAATTATATATAAATGTAATAATATTTACAAACTTACTAAAACTATAGTTTAATAATTAAAATCAATATTATTATTAAAAATACAAAATACCGAATTATTTATTATTTTTATGCAAAATTTGTATTTATTAATTAAATAAAAAAAATAAATAAAAAAAAATATTATTGACAAATATTCTTGGAAAAACATTAAATAAATTTGTTTATTTACATAAAAAAAATCCTTAAAATAAATAAAAAATAAATAAATAAATAAATTACTTTTTAATTAAAAATTGTAATGAAAAAAACTACTTTTATTATTTTATTTTGTGCATTATCCCATGACCTAACATTTAATACTTTTTAATTTTAAAATCCCATTAATAATTAAATATTTCTTTTTCTTTTAATTATTTTATTCTTTTTACCTAATTTTTTCAAGTATAAATACCCCTCATTTCTCATTCAAACTCACACCAAAATTTCTCTCATTCTCTCTTTGAAGAATTACTACTAGTAAGTATTTTTTTCTTACTTTTTATTTTTTTTACTTTTTACTTTTTACTTTTTACTGCGGTTATTATTTTTACCGAAATATGTAAATAATGTTATAAATTATATGCAATTAAAAATAAAATAAATAACATGTATACACTATTACTATTACTAGCACCTATAACCTACTACTTATATTGTAACATAAAAACATTTTAGGATATGTATTAGAGATGTATAGATCTTTGAACTTTCTTGACGAATGGTTTCTATGAGATTCTAGGCAGAGGGTTTGGATTTCCGATTTAAAGGGTCCTATGGCTCAAGCCCCTAGATCTAAATTAGCCATTCGAAGGGAAAGGGGTGATTGGAAGCTTATCTAATACGGCAAGTATCCTAAAATGGAAAACATTGATAAAAGTAGAAACTCTTTAGTCATAGAAACTTAGTAAAATAAGAAACTTTCTAAAAATGAAAACTTTATAAAAATAGTAACTTACTAGGAATAGAAACTTAGTAAAACAAACTATACTTAAACACATACTTAAACTTAAACATGGGCAAAACACTTAACTACTCTTAAATGTCAATAGGTTGACTTTCCTGCTCACTCGTTCAACTCTTTATTCCGAGGAATAACTATCTCTCTACTTACTAAGGTGAATTCATAGCCCCTCTTTAATTGCTAGCAAACTTACTTACTTTTACTTGGGGTGAGACACATGCTGTTTTTACTTTTTACACTTTAGACACAAGTACCAAACTGTTAAACTATGCTATACCCGGCTATGTCCGATTAAGTTCCTACAGTGATATTTTTAATTGCTGCGGCATGCTTAATTATTGGGGGTAGGCCTATGGGGAGTAACGTCCCCGATACATTTGACCAAGTCATTGTATTACTTAATAATGAAATTAAACCGACAAGGACAGACACAACTTGTCATGGGGCAAAACTTGAACGTTTAGTCTAAATATCACGCATTGGCATAACTTTTTGATCCTGCGGGAGATCAACTTTACAAACTAAATCTTGTGGTCTAAAACAACGACAAACTTTTTGTTAAACCTATGAACTTCACTCAACCTTTTTAGTTGACACTTTAGCATGTTTTGTCTCAGGTGCTGTTTGACTCAAGCTCTTATACTTACCACTTATGTGATGCTACTTGGACATAGGATCAAGAGATATCGCATTTATTACTTCTGCATGTGAACATTTACGATATTGTTATTCCAGTCATTGTAACGACATTTCATTTTCCGCTGCGTACTCATTAAAGTTAAATTCATCATTTAGTATTGTTCTCGTTTATTATAATATGTTGGTATGTTTTGATATTAGTGACGTTCCTTCCAGACCCTATTGGGAGGACGTTACATATATATATATATATTTTCGGTTTTTAATTTTATGTTCTAAATAAACACAAAATATTTAAATAAAACTTATATTTTTATAAAATAAAAATAAAGAAACTTTATAAAACTTAAATATTTAATAAACTCTTAAAAATATTTATATTTTTGTTTTTCTTTTCTATGTTTTCGAATATTTAAAACGTATTTTTACAAAAACGTATTTTTATAAAAGTAAACTAAAAATACAAATCTTTTTTTTTAAATATTTAGCGTTGCGCTTTCGGCGTTTAAGATTCCCCGGCAGCGGCACCAAAAATAACTTGATGTTATGCGAGGTGTATATAAAATAGCTTTAAATTTTACTAGAAAATACTATTAAATACGATACAATTTTACACAAGATATTTATTTATTTATTGAATGGATATACTTAAACCTTACTACAACACTTATAGGCAGTGTACCTAATCGTACAGTAGTGTAGTTTTTAGTAAGTCCGGTTCGGTCCACAGGGAATCTTTTAAACAAAGCTTAACGCTATATTAGTTTTATTTTATAAAAATACAAATATATATATAAGTAATATTATTATTATAAAGGGGGGTTTTTACCGTTTAATGACTGGTTTGTCGATTTTAAAACTTTAGTCGCAGTTAAAATCAAATGTAAAATATTAAATAAATAAAAGACTTAATTTAAAGCGTAAAGTAAATAACGATAATGAAATTGCGAATAATAAAAGTGCGATAAAATAAACTTGCGATAATTAAAAAGTGCAATTAAATACAATAACAATAAAAGTGCGATAATTAGAAGTGCAATTAAATATAAAATAAAGGAAATTAAATATGAAATAAAAGAATTATGCTTATTTAAACTTCCGTAATCATGATGTTTGACGTGTTGATTTTAGTTTTATGCCCATGGGTTAATTGTTCTTTGTCCTGGATTATTTAATATGTCCATACGGATTTGTCCATAATAGTCCATCAGTCATAAATACAAAGAGCGAAAGCCTTCGTCAAATTATTCTTATTCCCGAAGTCAAATATTCCAACTAATTGGGGATTCGAATTGTAACAAGGTTTTAATACTTTGTTTAATGAATACACCAGGTTATCGACTACGTGTAAACCAAGGTTTTACTACTTTGTTAACAATTACACCAATTACCCTTGAATGTAATTCACTCCTGTTTCAACAAGTCTATTAACTATTAATCCAGTTCCGTGTCCGGTAAAATGAATAATTATTGGTATTTATAAATATCCCGCCCACCGTACCTAGTCAAGCGTATGTGGTTATATATAAATACGTCGAATTATAAGTTTGTATATTAAATTAACAAGGTATTGTTTAGTTAATATAAAACCCATTAATAGCCCATAGTCTAATTTCCACAAGTGTCGTTCTTTTATCCAAACCCCAATTATGGTACAAAGCCCTAATTACCCAATTTTAGTAATTAGCCCAACATCATGATTACTTCGGTATTAAATAAGCATAATAATAACTTACCTACGAGACATTAATGAAAATAATATAAACATAACTTACAATGATTAAAAATAGCGTAGCGTTACACGGACAGAATTTCGACTTACACCCTTACAACATTCACTAACATACCCTTATTATTAGGATTTAAAATTAAAATTAAAATTAAAATATAAATATAAATATAAATATTACGTATAGATATAGAGAGATTGATATATTGGATGATAAAAATGATCAGAATTCGTTGGGTTTTATAGGGATTTTCGTATTTGGCTGCTCCGCGAGTCGCGGCATTTTTGGCCTCCATACTCCGCAACTCGCGGAGTTCGTAATTCCAGCTCACAAAGGTTTGTCTTTTAATTTGCCGACGTTTTATAAATATATTATAATATATATATTAATTTTAAGAATTAATTATATATTATATTATATTTATATACATAGTTAACTTGTAATTTTTAGTCCGTTGCGTCGAGCGTTGAGAGTTGACTCTGGTCCCGGTTCCGGATTTTCGAACGTCCTTGCGTACAATTTAATATCTTGTACTTTGCGTTTTGAATCTTGTACTCTTGTAATTTCGAGACGTTTCTTATCAATAATTAGGACCTCTTTGATTGTATTTTGTACTTTTGAGCTTCTTGGTCGTTTGCGTCTTCAATTCGTCGAATCTGTCTTTTGTCTTCACCTTTTATTATTTAAACGAATATCACTTGTAAATAGAACAATTGCAACTAAAAGCTTGTCTTTCTTGAGGAATAATGCTATGAAATATATGTTCGTTTTTAGCATTATCAATAATAATGTACATAAAATATTACGACGGAGTGCTGTCCAAGTAATTTTCAAAACGAATTTCCGAGCGAGCTAGAGCTAAGGAAAATATGGGTTATTATCAAGGAAATTATGGGTAATGTTCGGGGGTATTTTTGTGAATCAAACCTCATGTTTATCATCTCCGATGCGTCTACGTGCTTTCCTGCAATATTGTATATCAATATTAAACAGTGAGTTTCATATGATCCCTTTTACTCAATATATTTTTGGGTTGAGAATACATGCGACTGTTTATAAATACTGAAAATACTATATTTATATGCGTGAGTTTCATTGCTCCCTTTTTAATTACTTTTGCAATCTATATTTTTGGGCTGAGAATACATGCACTTTATTTTAAACGCAATGGATACAAGTACATACTAAATTCTACACCGAGTTTGAACCGAAAATCCCTTAGCTTTGGTAACTAGTAACTGCCAGTTATAAGAACTGGTGGGCGCGAGTAGTAGTATATGGATCCATAGGGCTTGATATCCCCGTCCGAGCTAGATCACTAGCCTTTTAATGGACGTATGCTATTTGAGAAGCGTACACGTTGGTTTGCGTGTATTATTAAGATGATTATACAAAGGGTACAAATTATATATACGTTAAGTTTAGTTATCAGGGTGCTCAATTTCGTAGAATATTTTGATAAACGTTTCGGATGAAACAACTAAAATCTTGTGGTCCACCTTTTATGTAAAACCTATTGATAAACGTTTTGAATAAAACAACTGAGATCTTGTGATCAACCTTTACATACAGATGATTTGAAATGTTAAAACATATTGATAAACGTTTTGAATGAAACAACTGAACTTTTGTAATCCACATTGATATACGGATTATGTGTAATATTAAAACTATGAACTCACCAACCTTTGTGTTGACACTTGAAGCATGTTTATTCTCAGGTTTCTAGAAGTCTTCCGCTGTTTGCTTATACGTGATACAAGATATGTGCTTGGAGTCATACATGCTATATACAAGAAACTTGCATTCACCAAACCATTACCATGTACCTTATTTTGACTGTATTGTCAACAGATGTATTATTGTAAACCATTTAAATGGTGATTGTCTATACGTAGGAATCATCAGATGTTAAAAACCTAGAATTTATATATTCATTTATGAAATACCTTCTCAAACGAATGCAATGTTACAAAACGTATCACATAGAGGTCAAAACCTCGCAATGGGACCAGATGTTGATGTATTCGTCCTGGTGGATTAGGACGGGTCATCACACAACAAAAGTCATTTTGACTAAAAATGATTTCCAAATTTATACATGATTATTATATAGTTTAAATATCGTTGTTTTATATTTTTAAATATTTTTAAATATTTTTATAAGATTTATTAGAGTAAATAATATAATTCATTTATTAATAAATAAAATTTTATATTAAAATTTATATAATAAAATATACTTTTATATATATTAAGTAATAAAATTTATAGAGTTCATTTAATATTATAAAGATAATATGATAGGTATTATTAAAGTAATTTATTACACGCAGTAAAATATGTTTGTATCACATATTTATTTGATAAAATAATATTTATAATAATAGTAAGTAAAAGTTGTATTATTTTGTAATAATAATAATTATTATAAAAATATCAATATTTATAATTACTAAGATGACATTAAGATAAAACGATAATTCTAATTATGATAACTTTAATATTTACGATACTTTTTAATATTAACTTAAAAATAATAATTCTATTTAAAATGATAATAATAATTATATTTTATAATAACAATGACATTTCTATTAAAATGATAATTTTTATTAAAAATGATAGTTTTAATACTAATGATACTTTTAATAATAATAATAGTGATAAAAAATAATGAAAACGATAATTTTATCTTAAATCAATATCTTACGATATTTTAAATTTCATCATGATACTCATACTCATTATTTCCTAATCGATTTGTTTAATAGCTTTTAATACTCTTTTTTTTTATCGCATTCATGATAATAATATTAATCATGTTAATTAGATGGTACTAATATTAGTTTTAATGATAATGATACTAAAAATAATAATTATAATAATACTGATGATAATACTAATAACAATTTTAATGATAAATAATAATACTAATTATAACCTTAACAATAATAACGATAGTAATAATAATAAAAATAATAATTTTTACTGATAATACCTTTTATTAATAATAATAATAATAATAATAATAATAATAATAATAATAATAATAATAATGATGATGATAATAATAATAATAATAATAATAATAATAATAATAATAATAATAATAATAATAATAATAATAATAATAAAAATGATTTGATAGTAATTATAACGTTGATAATAACGACGATAGTAATAATAATCATTTTAACAATAATACAAAAATTCAGTTGGCTATAACTTCTAATCTGTTCATCGAAACTATTCGAGTTTTAAATGAAAAGTTCTTAATTTTTCGCTAGCTTTACAACGACATGCATATCATATACCTTATCTCAGTAGCATATGTATCTAATTCAGAATTCAACATAACCTATCTAATGACAATATCAAAAATACAAGCATGCATGATCCTATATACTCGAGCACTAGTCAGGGATACACTATTAATATATAAAAGATAAGTTATGAGTGCTCACGTATCAATATTGAGATTCAATATTGTAGGAAAGTACGTACGCGCAACAGAGATGATAAACACTAGATTGACCTCACGAGCATACCCCCGAACATTACTCATAACCTCCAAAGCTATAACCCATAATTTCCTTAGCCCTATCCCTTTCGGAAAAAAACTCGTTTTGAAAATCACGCTCTCCTGACCTTGTCGTAATATTTTATGTACATTACTAGTAATAACGCTCCTAATAATACTAGTACTAATACTAATAAGATTAATATTAATAATATTAATATTAATATTAATAATAATAATAATAATAATAATAATAATAATAATATAATTATAATACAGAGTATATAAAGAAGAAAGATCGAATGTGTGAGAAAAATGAACCAAATATCGAGCGTTTTAAAGGATATCTCCCACATAACCACCTCATTTACATTATTGTATACCAACGAAAAAATTGATACTTATATTTTATATTTATATATATATTAAATCTTTAGAATTAATTAAATATTATATTATATTTACTTTAATGATAAAAATATAATTTTTACAAAAATGACTCGTACGTTGTCACTCGACTCATGTACCACTTTCGGTTTTTCGAGCGCACTTTCGTATGATTAGAAAACTAGCCTTTTACGTTACGCGACGTGTACCCTTATAAATAAATTAACTTACTCATCAATAAATTACCTTATAAAAATGTAACTTTATAAAATTGAGCGTTGTGGTCATTTGCTTCTATAAATCAGTGGCTCGTTGTTTGTCAAAATATTTTATTTTAAATCAGGACGTTTTATGACTAAGTTTATATATATATATATATATATATATATATATATATATATATATATATATATATATATATATATATATATATATATATATATATATATTTAAAATTGTAAATTTGTACATAATATATATGTTCGAAATATTTATCTAATGATATAATATTTAGTCTTTCAAAACCAATTATATTTCAAAGTTCGTTTTATATAATTTAACTCTTTTTTAAATATTAGTAGTTATTCTAACAAACAATGTTTTTAATATGAAAAACTAAATGATTGATTTATCAAGGGACACTAGTTAATCAAAGTAAAGTACACTTTTGAAATTTAAACGGAAATGATTACTAACTTTTGACTAACTCTCGTTAATGACACTTTTGTAAATCACTTTTACCAAATATTCCGGATACCGTTAAAAAGAAAAGGTTTTCTAATTCAAAGTGGACCTCTTAACAGAGACTCGTAATTGTAATTCAATGTATCTAATAATTCAATCATTTAATATTATCTTTTAATTCCGTCGATAATTATTTTAAATATATTTTAAAATAAAAACGTTCATGTAAAGTATTATACGTCTAATACTTGTTAAGATTTTCAAGTTATAATATATACACATATACATATATAATCAGATTTGTTCATATAATGGTTCGTGAATCATAGAAACTTGGTCAAGGTTTAAATGAATGTATGAACACAGTTTAAAAAAAAATTCTTTGAAATTCAACTTACAACTTTGCTTATCATGTCGGGAATATATAAAGATTAAAGTTTAAATTTGGTCGAAAATTTTCGGGTTATCACATTTGCGAGTGGAAGAATCGACAAAGGAGAGTGGAGAAATTCATAGTTTTCAGATTGTGGTGGTTGTGGGTTAGAGAAAGGAAAGATGGTTTCATTAAAGACAACATGTCTAGAAAGGATGATTTTTCGAGAGCGAAGGTCGTAGCATATGTAACCATGATGTGTGGTTGGATAGCCTAGGAATACACACGGGGTTGAGCGGGGTTGTAGTTTGTTAATAGTGGTGGAGGGAATGAGAGGGTAGCAAAGATATCCGAATACTCGTAGATGGTCGTATTTTGGTTGGCGTTTGTAGAGTATGTGAGTTGGAGAAAGATAGTTTAGTAATTTAGTGGGGATTATGTTTAGTAAGTATGTCGCCATGGAGAGGGCGTGATGCCATAAATTAGGTGGAGTGGAAGAGTGAGATAGGATGGTGCGAATGATATTATTAATTGCACTAATTTTTTTTTCCGCTTTCCCATTTTGTGGAGAGGTATGAGGACACGAAAACCGAAATGCAAAACCTTTTTGTTTGCAAAAATTATGAAAATTGGAATTATTATATTCTGTACCATTATCGCATTGAATTGTTTTAATGTTGATTGAAAATTGAGCGAGGATATATGTATGGAAGGATGTAAAGATGTCGACCACTTGTGATTTTTGTGCAATGGGAAAAGTCCATAAGAAGTTAGAATAATCATCTAAGAAAAAAACATAGTACTTGTGTCCTGCAGAACTAAGAATAGGTGAAGTCCAAATGTCAGTATGAATTATTTCAAATGGGGACATAGTAAAAGAAGTAAAATCATAAAAAAGTAACTTAATATGCTTGCCAAGAATGCAAGACTCACAAAATGATGAGTTTTTATTACATGAACTTATAACCGACTTATTTTTAAGAAATCATAAGATGTTGGCGCCAGGGTGTCCAAGACGTTGGTGCCAAATGTCGAAAGAAAGTGCAGCAAGTGAAGTGGGAGACTTGAGTTGTTGAAGAGCGGAAGAACTGAGTGGATAAAGGTCCCCCGTGCTATTACATCTCATGAGTTGAATGCCTGTCCTGAAATCCTTAATAGTGAAACCAAATGGATCAAATGTTATGGCAAGATAATTATCAGTAGTTAAACGGCGAACAGAAAGGAGATTTTTAATTAAATTAGGAGCATGAAGAACGTTTTTTAAAAGAATATGTTTATTTGTAAATGGTAGTAAAGTGTTCCCAATTCCACGAATGGGAAGTGTATCGCCATTTCCAATGATTATTTGTTTCGGAGTGCTCAAATTAAAATAGGGAGAGAGAGTACCTCAATTACCAGTCATGTGTGATGAAGCGCCACTGTCCATGTACCAATGATCATCCGGCGGGTTGAGTGACATTGTGTATAGTGCTTGATTGATGTCGGTAGGAGAGTAAGAAGTCGTGGAGCTGTTCGAGGTAAACTGGGCTTGTGGACGTGGGCCCAATAAACCAGCAGACCCAGAAGGCATATTGGGCTGATTCCATGGGGTGGTAGGGTATGGTCATGGGGATGAATTAATAGTCCATGTTTGATTAAAAGAGTGTTGGGCCCAATTAGGTGGTGCAGCCCAGTTATTGTTGGGTGAGGTCCAATTGGGAGGTTGATTCCACCTAGGATTAGACTGACGAGAAGAAAATTGTGTACCAGTATTACCAAAATTAGGGTACATGTTGCGTCCTCTCCCACCTCGTCCACCCCGTGCACCTCGATTACCTGATCAGCCACATCCACGATAACCTGATGACCCTCGATGGTAACCAGAATTCTCTCGATCACCAAGACCCTGTGTTCGATTATCCTGATTTTCAGCAGTAGAAATCAAAGCGGTGTTGTTGGTGTTGGAGTTGTTCATCGTAGCCTGGCGATTTCTTAGTGATTCTTCGAGAATCAATTTCGATCGAGCGTCGTAAAAGGTAGGCAATTTATCCATTTGATTGATGTGAGTTCGAATTTGGGCGTAGTTGTCGTTGAGGCCAGCAACCAACTGTAAAACCAATCGATGAGGTTCTACCTTTGAGTCAACATCACCTAACTGATCTGCAATCATCTTAAGTTCTTGACAGTAGGTAGACATGTTGGGAAAATCGTCTAGTTTGGTGTTGACGAATCGATTTTCCAGAGCTAGGGCTCGAGAGTGTTTGTTGTCGTGAAACATGCTCTTGAGTCGATCCCATGTTTTCTTTGCGGTGGCATCGGGTTCCATTATCGTGTTCATCAGATCAAGAGAAAGAGTAGCGTATATCCATTGTAGCACAATAGCATCATGACGAGCCCATAGTTCAGGAGGGGTGATGACTTCTGTGTTTTTGCCTTTGGATGAAGAGGCTGGTGGTGTTTCAGAAGTAAGGTGATCAAGGACGTCATGTGCACGACAATGGATTTTAAATAGTTCGGACCAGGAATTGTATTTGCTAGTATCCAGGTCCAGTTTGAAGGGAACAGAGTGTTGGATTTGGTGGATGGGTTGAGCAGCAAGTTTGAGAGGATCGGTTGACATGTTTAAGAGATAAAAGAGAATACAGAGGGTGAGTATGGATGATTGCAGAATAAGAAGAAAGGAAGATTAATTTGAGATGTAATTTGCACGGTATTAAGCTGCTGATACCATAATAGAAGGTAAAATTGCTTGCTTTTCATTGAACACTCTCGTATGTATATATACACCATGAAGCCTAACTAACACCGTGATTTTCAGGGATTACAATCTTTACAAATCCTATTATAATCTTTTATAGATATGATACAGCTAATAATATAATATTACAATCTTTACAAATCCTATCATAATCTTTTATAGATAAGATACAGCTAATACCAATCATCATACATCAATGTCCAGAATTCGTAGATACTTCATAAGGGTATTTCATAAAAATCAGAACAATCGTAGAGGACTGGTTTATTATTGTACAGACTTATATTTTTTACCACAATCTTTACTTGATCTTTATCAAGTGGTTCAACGGTTACTAATTAACCAATTCAAAATCAGTATTCAAAATCCATACATTAAATCATACAAATCAATGTACAAACATGTCACAACACATGGTTCTGGACAATCGACTTATATTGTTCCTTTGTTATCTTACATGTATCCTTATCATATGGTTACTGATATTAGGTATGGTTACTGATATTTTAAGATAGCTAAAAAGTAATTAGATATGTAAAAAGTAGATAGATAACTAAATTCTCTTATATTAGGTATGGTTACTGATATTTTAAGATAGCTAATAGTTGAACAACTTGACAAAATTATGGATACTTAGGGATAGATAAATGACTATTAAGGATGTGATTACTTTTCAACTCATTATAATATGATGGTTAAAAAAGTTGAGCACGTGGTGTTGAAAAAACATCCCCTGTAACTTATGTATATTACCATGAGTTTCATTAAAACGACAACTTTGAAGTAGATCATATGCACCCTCACAATAGTTATGGGTAAGAATCGTGCATTTAGAACCAACCTATTAACACAAAGGAGGTAATATGTTTGTGAAACGTGTTTAACCACAAGTTCAGTAGCATTGCAAATTTGAGCCAAGTAAAAAATTAAAACAATCAAAGTTTAATAACATAGTAAAAATGAAAAGAGCAAATGCGATTATTTTTTTGGATAAGGGGACGGTGCCCCAGAAAAATTCATTAGAAAAGGATAAAAATACGTACAGCTACAACGGTTATGCCCGAGGGGTTGTTTTTAGTGAACAACCAAAAACACTTGCAAAATGACAACTAATAAATGGCTAAAAAGAAAACCACAATGACCAAACTACACCTAAAGTGAATTATTAATGTACATCCTAGTTTCAAGTTACATAGCAAAAATTACAAATACCAAATAATCTATACCAAACCCAAAACTCACTATGCTTTGCACAAATAGGATAAAACGAATTAAAATCAGAATCTGTGCAAGTGATATGTCTTGTGCCACCATCTAAACCTATAGTACTTGAATACCTCTTTGAAATTACTAAATCCAGATCCCATACCTCCAAGCTCAAATCAGTACACATAGTCCTCAAACTCTTGACCCGCTGACTTTCAAAAGTCAAATTGCCAGCAAAAAATCAACACATAAAATTCAGTAGCTACTTTTGTTGAACTATAATAGAGAAAATAGAAGTACCAGTCCCATATTATGTAGCTCGTATCACTCTGATCCAGTTCACCATAGTCCATGACCATTTTCTTCACTGAAGTATTATGTAACCCTAAATTATGCTCCATATAAACATCAAATAACCATTGTGTGTTGTTATTGTCAGCCTCAATGCCTACATCATACACACACCTAGTAGCACTAATAGAAACTAAAATCCACTATTTATCACCCACAGCAACATAGTCACCCATTAGAGTCTTGACCCGTTGACTTTTTATAGTCAACATAACAGCAAAATACCACCATTTTAGACCTTCTGCTTTCCCAACAGAGACATATGTTAATAAAATAACATGAAACCAATTTTGGATATGAAGGCAACTCCCATCATTTATAACTTTAGCTTTGACTTTAAGAAAGTTCCAAATAGCTGTAAACAAGAGTTGACTTTGGAAAGTTAACCTACTTTCTAGATAGTTAGAAAGCCACACCAGCAGGTCAAATGGCATACTATAGTAGCAATAATGAGAATTCCATGACCAAACCAAGGAGGCAAGGACAGACGACTGACATGAAACACTAACCCTAGACACATTGGATTCCAGAGATGATAGGGAATCCAATTATAATCCTCATAATAAGGGTAACCATGACACTAGTAGCCTAGGACTTCTATGTGGATCATCAATTGCACCCTAATCATCCTTAAAAAAAAGAAGAAGAGAGAGACTGCCACTACCTCTTCTTGGTGCCAATTTTACCATATACAATCCTATCTCACCTTGAAAATGAAAGATAAGCTCAACAAAACAATTAGTCTTCATAGGGGAAAAAGTGAAACTTATTTTGACCAACCTTATATCACCTTTGAAAAGAGTATGTGAACCATTTCCCAGACACATACACCAATTTCTCCATACCTACAATAGCGACAGCAACATAATTAAGAAAACAATTACACATATTATAACTTTATATATGAACATGATCTTAACAAATCCAATGCTGAATATTAGAGCATATGAATCAACAAAACTTTATTAATAACAAACTTATTGACAAAATTCAAGGCAACCTCAGCTTCTTATAAGTGACACTAATTTCATCAATACTATAAAGTAAAATGCATCAATTTATTTGAGATGCGGTTACTCCAGGATTAGATCTTCGTGCATTTTAATAAATTAATAAATAAATCGATACATGTTGCATATATATGGTGTTTCAGAAATACTACGGTGCTCAATAGTAACCTTAAAATGCTGATTTTTATTGGTGATACTTGCGTATCATAAACAAACACATCCACGGTATATTCAAACGATTTAATTGATCGTAATAGACAAATCTCGATATGCAGATGGAGCGAGAGGATCATGATATGTGAAAATTCATTATCTGCAATCTCTGTAATCATGTTAGGATCATGATCGATTTGAATATGATTCAATATTGAGATTAGGGTTACCATGATTGAATTTAAGGCTTATCGAGTGGCCGATTAAACAGGTTATTTTGATTTAGTATTCGAAGGTTATGAATTTCATTAACAATCGATTAATTGATTGTTAATTCAATCTAAATATCTCATAAAAAGTACTTGCATTTCTGTAAAAATGGAAATCCTATGTGATGTTAAGTTCATACTCTCTCCATCTTATCTTAATTATATCTTCATATCTCATACACCAAAAGTAATAATATGTCTAGCAAACTAATACATCCTTCCACCTTTCCATAATGCATCAACTGATATAACATACAAAACTATGATCTTCATCATCATCATTATCATTAGTAAAACAAAACCGAGTGGCATTATAAACGAAAAATTGGATTCACAACTGCCTAAACGCTAATCCGAATCTGCTATTTCGCCTTCCTCCAACTCTTCTTCGATAACTCCACACTTTAAATTGTCTTCCTTAGATGGTAAATCGTCACACAAACCATCAAAATCAAGAAAATCATCCGGGTTTGCCTCTGAAAAAAGATTAGAATAAGCGTCAATCAACTCCGGGTCAAAGTCAAAATTCAACAAGTCAACTGGGAGGTCGTTATCATGGTTGGTGGAATCAATAGACTTGTGAATAAACTCTTCGTCCTTCATCTCTGATTTGCTATATGGTTTCTTCAAGAGATCCATAACATAAGGATCTGCAGAGTCATTGTCTTTTATTTCTTCTTCCCTGAAGACCACACCTTTCGGGCTTGGTTGAATATCGTCAACTGGGCCCGTTTTGGGCTGTAATGGACGAGCAACGACGTCTTTAACAACTTCGAAGTCAATGCTATGTGAAGGAAGGAATACGTGAATGACAGGATACTCAATGATAACTAAATTCGATAACTGTTCGCGTATTGGGGCATGCATGTCCAACTCGCGAAATGGAGATCTCGGTTGCTATATAACAATGAAACACCAATTTTAAGATTGTTATAAAGAGGGAGCATAATAATAATAATAATAATAATAATAATAATAATAATAATAATAATAATAATAATAATAATAATAATACAAGGATAATATTAAACATAAATTATTATTAGTCGTAACAGACCTTTGGGTGTTTGCTAATGTAAAACTTGAGAGATTCCAAAGGCTCGAGACAAAAGGGTTTCAATGGATGTTTTAACGGACCGGGTTTTAGATGTTTCTGAATCACCGAGTGCAGATTTGACTTTTCATTGACTCTGAAATAAAACGTGTACATATTTTGAGAAAGTGATCAACAGTCACAAGTAAAATACTATGTTGATGTTCTATGACAAATGTATATATTGTATTGTATAATATAGTAAAAAAAAAAAATAGTAAATGAGCTTTACTTATGGTCAATCAACTTGATGTCGTTTGAATGAAAGCACCATTCTATTGTCCAAGATATAGTTTTCCACCTGAACAAATTGATAAAAGAAAATTTTATATCAAAATGTAATAAGTGGCAGATTAATGGTTAATTAATATCACGAGTTCAAGATAAAAAAAAGTTACTTGCGGTTAAAGGTTGTTTGGTTGGTTTCCCTTTTTGACATTCCACTTGGTAAAAAGAAAAGTCTAATCCGTCGATTCCAGGCAGCATTGTGCAAGTTTCTAAGGGAATAAGGAATCCCGACCCCAAAGTAATTCCCGCAAAGTTGCACTCTTCTTCGTTTAGCAGAGTCGGCTATTCGCTTCACATCTTCGAGCATATTGTAATCTGCTTATCAATAAACAAAATCATGATTACTGTAGTTGTCAACCAATTGGTATTTCACCAACAATTGCAGATTTCCAGGCCATAAAAGTCCATACAAAAATTCAAGTATCTTGAATCATTAAATAAAAGACCATCTTGGAAACCAATAAAGCATTCCAAACGTAAAGAAAATAAAACAAGCGCTCATATTATAGGTGGTCATTTCAACCCAATTACTTATGAACTGCTTGATTTGGGTTGCATTTAATATAAGGTCCAAACATATAGAATGTTGCCAAAGTGTATTTCTTGTGCAGATAGTTTCCTATACATCCTTTACACTAAAACTTATTTCAAAAATGTTATAGGCTGCGTTCGATGAAACTGAACAATTTAGTGTGGAGTGGTTCATGATCTGCATGATTAAAGCCTTTGAATAAACTTGGTTCTGAATGAAAATAAGTTGTTTGATAATCATTTTAAATAAACGATATGAAGTGGGTAAATTACCTCTATCAAATATTGATATGCTTCCAACAAGTGAGTAACGTTGTATATCATGTCATTAGCAAAAAAAAACTTAAAGAGAGTCGAGTTTCAAATGGCAATAAAATGTGAAGCCGCTAAGTAGTTTTGTAGACCGGCTCAAGAGTAACCAGACTTAAAGATACAAGTACTAACCTCTTATAGTTTTTCAAGGATCTAAAAAAAACAAACAAACAACAGACAATAATTTTTAAGCCCAAACTTAGTTTTTTGGTAATGTTCCCTTCCCTTCTATGTTATCTATATAAATATTCTAGCAATGTATCAATGTTGTTATTTCTATGTGTGTGTGAATGGAACTTCAGACTTCGGACTAAAATGCCAAATTGTTTATGCTTGTGTTTATTTGAAGAACAGTTCTCAAAACCATGTACACGTCGTGATCACTTCATAAACGTTTAGAACTGGTGATATTTCATTACAAATGTCATAACATTAATACAGCTTTTTTGCTGTTAGAGCCACTAAACTACTTAAATGATAGGATGAAGAAAAAGTAATTTTACCTTTTAAACATCATCTTTGAATTTTAATTTTAAAAACCGTTGTTCATTAGTTTTTTTACAAATGCCGAAAAATAAAATACATAAAATCAACAATAGAAAGAACAAAAAAAACCTCCCTAACTCGCTAATTCTCTTAATTCATAGCAAATTTTTTAGTACTTCCGCAAAACGTTCGACGTAAAAAACCACACTATGGTCCAAAAAGTCCAAACCAACCACTTTCAATGAAAACAAACACCCCCATCTAACTAATCTCAACTATAAGTTTCAAGTTCCAAATATAGGCTATTAGCCTATTAGACTCAACTTTTAACCAAAGTATTAAACAGCACATCTCTTCAAAAATGGAACAATAAAGTATATAAATTCAAGAATAAAGTGTTTTAGAGTTCATACATGGTTATATTCAGCAAACACGTATTATAAATCAACGTTCCAGCTAAAAAATTTGGCAATCCTAAATTGAACAACCCTAGTAAATCATATCATAAATAAACACTAAAATTAGGGAATTTCAGTATACTCAAATTAAAATAAATTAAAAGGTGAGGTTAAATGGGAATTTTACCAGATAATAGAATATTGTCATCAAATTTAGAAAGTGGGACGAATTCGGTTTGTTGTTGTCGTTTTCCCGTGCATCCTGTTCGTTGTTTGTGAGCTTTAACACAAGTGAGACTGCACGATCGTAAGGTGCAACCTGGGCATTTGTATTTGAAATCATTTGTTTTACATTCATCGCAAGATTTAGATGATGATGATGATTGTTGTTGTTCCATTTGTGAATTTGGGGTACAAACAAGTATGCTTTCATTTGTTTCTCCCATGGCGAGGAGGTTTATTTATGAGCTGCAAAAATGTCACTAGGGTTTATGGAGGCTGCAGGAATATTGATTTTTTGTGGTATCCCTAATTTAACTAAAAAGTTTTTTTTAGTTTTTTTTATTTTTTTACGGAAAAGGTGATAAAGAAAAAACAAAATTAATTTAATCTTCTTTTATTAAAAAACTAAACTTTAAATACATCATTTTTATAATAATCGTAAATGACTAAATGGCATAACATCCTTGTTATATGCATATCTTTAATTTTTTTTTAAACACAAACTCACACACTTATCTAATACTAACACGAATATATACATCACAAAATGTACTAAGTAGGACTCGAACCCTCAACCTAAAGGCAAATCTTTATTTTAATCCTAGCCCTTAAAAGTCTAGTATTAACTCTCAGATCTCTTTCCCTGAAGAGTAAAGCCTCCTTATCAAGTAAGACGTTTAAGTCAACATAATATTGAATGAGGCGAGGATGACAACTACTGAAGGGCAATCTCAGCTGAAAGCAAGCAGGATAAGGCAACATGGCTTAATATGAAGACTAGGAATGTGATCGATTGAAGAGACTTCTTTGATCTTTTACCTTATTATAGTAATCCAGTGCTACTGAATCACCCTCCACACAAGGATAGTTAAATAGGATCTATCGCTTCGAAATATGATATAAGAGAATAGAGTGAATGGAATATGTTGGCGGTGGTAAACTCCTCTTTTCGATAGTAGAAGGGAAGCTCGTTCTCTTACTGTTTGTATCATTAATCAACTTCGTCAGTGTGGTTGAAGAGCCTCTCAATGAGAGTGAGCCAAGACTTTGTTTGTTGTTTGTGTTTGTCCGTCACGACTGCTCAATTAACTGCTAAATCATGGATTCGAATCCCATTTCCTCCAAAAACAACAATTGGCAATGCGATATTTTAGGAAGCATGGCTAACCTAAGCGGGGGCCAAAATCAATAACCCAAGGTTTGGGAGCCAAGAAACTGAAAGACAGACACGCTGTGAACTGACCTCGTTAGACAAGGGAGGCAGTAGGAAGAAAACCATTAAAAATCAATTCAAAATGTAGCACCACTAAACGACCATCAAGATTATAGATCTGAGTAAAAGTCTACAAAAAACATTATTGATGGGTGCTGAACGACGGTTCGGTTGGAACAGAAGAAGGTAGAGGCGTATGGGAGAGAAATGACGACCTGAGCATATGTGAGATAGTCGGAATGGTCAGTGGCGCCAGGACGACCGGCAGCGATTGTGATTTGTATATTTTTTCACTGGCGTTGTTTTTTGGCCGTTTTGTTGTTTGTTTTCTTGTGAGGACGACTCAGTCTTAGTTAATCTTAGTTAGTGCTCGTTTTGTGTGTACTCCCTTCGAGCCCCATTTCCCACGCATTGCTATTATCATTCAATGAAAGTTTTTTGTTTAATACGGAGTACTTCGTAGTAAATCGTTATCGTTATTTTTAACAAAAAAAAAAAAAAAAAAAAAAAGGAAAAAAGGAAAAAAAAATAAAAATACTCCGTACTAATGTACATGTAAAGTGGACCCTTGATACCACCCGCTATCAGCGGCTGTCTTCTGCTTAAAGCTACATATATCAGATCTGAGAAAACACGATCAGGTAGCAAATCTATATCAATCATTTCATTAATTACGTTCGATCTCATCGATATAAATCAATCTCTCACTTTTGATCTAAGATCTTACGCAAATTTCACAAAATTAATCCGTAAAATCATCAAGCGGACTTACTTGATCGCTGATCCATCCGGTTCTATCAATCGAGGTTCAATTTCTAAGTTTTTGCTTGATTCAAGTTATTAATTATGTGATTGTTCAGTTATTCACCGTGTTTTATGAGGCGTTCGACTTAATTTGTAGTTAATTTCTTCATAGAGTTGTTCATTACTGCATTAGGTAAAATATTTATATAGATCTAGGTTTATGTATCACATACTGCAATATGTAGTTGAATATTACTTGAAATGTGGAACTTAGGGCATGGAATTGGAGACTATACTTATGTGAAACTCTTTGAGTATGCTAGTTCTGAGTAAAATTGCTTTTGATCAGTACATTTAAGGTCTAAAACTACAGATTTTGTTCATGCATTAGCTGCACTGTGTGAGTGAATTGTGTAATTAGTTGTTGCTTTAACCAATAATTATGCATGATATATGGTTTGGTCTTTGTTATCGTATTGCATTAAAGTAATATGACTCGGACGTCAAAGGTTATCAAAGCATTCAGTGGCGGAACTTGAACCCTGCCGTAGATGGGGCGGGTATAAAAATTTATTTAATTTAAAAAAAACCTTATTTTTCTGTAATTTTGTTTTTTCCAAAGTGTAAATTTTTTCGTAAAAAAATTCAGCTGGGGCGGATGCCCCGCCCAGTCTCCATAAAGGTCCGCCCCTGAAAACATTGTATTGGCTTTACCATCCTTAATGTCAGTTGTTGGTTTTATAAGTGTTTCCACGACTCTGAATAAAAATCAGAAGAGATAGTTATGTATTGACTATAGATTAGCGATCAGGCGATGAGCGTGCTTGAATAGGCTCTGCTAAAATCAGTTTTTGAATCATGTTAGAGAGAAGTATAATATGACTCAGGGAGAGATCAGTTCGCAATCATGACAATAAGAAAATTATTTTCGATTCAAATTGGGGTTATTTTGTACGGAAGTTATTAGGAAGATAATACTATGTGACGATTCACATATAATTTTAAATAATACTTTTACTACAATGTGATTCATGTATCAACATATCAACTTATTAGTTAGGATTATAATAATTGTATATCTTGGTGATTCACGTGTAAGTTAATCTACTACTTTTAGGCATATGTGGTCCTTAATGTTTATCAAATATGCAGATTTACCATTCACCTTCAAATATGTGGAGGATCAAGCAATTCATGCCTAAGGAGAAGTCTGGGCTTGAAGGTCGTATGGTTGACATAGGCAATCTGAAAATCCATGTTCGCAATGTCATAGCTGAGGGTGGGTTCTCTTGCGTTTACTTGGCCCAGGATGCTTTAAATGGTTCAAAGCAGTATGCACTGAAGCACATGATATGTAATGATGAAGAATCTTTAGAGCTGGTAAAAAAAGAAGTTTCTGTGATGAAATCACTTCAAGGTCACCCAAATGTTGTTATGCTATGTGCCCATACGATCTTAGATATGGGTCGGACAAAGGAAGCACTTATTGTAATGGAATATTGTGACAAGTCTTTGGTTAATGTGCTCGATAGCAGAGGTGCAGGCTTCTTTGAGGAGAAACAGATACTTTTAATGTTCAGGGATATCTGTAATGCAGTTTTTGCTATGCACTGTCAGTCCCCACCCATTGCTCACCGGTAAACATAATAATATGCTCTATGATTTTAGAGTAATTTGCCAAAAGCATGCTATTTGTTATGTAATTTATATGAATCTTTGTGTCATGTATTTCTCCATACCTTTTGCAAATGTAGGGACTTGAAGGCGGAGAATCTTTTACTTGGATCTGATGGATTATGGAAGCTATGTGATTTTGGTAGTACATCAACGAATCATAAACGTTTTGACAGGCCAGAAGAGATGGGCATCGAAGAAGACAATATAAGGAAGCACACTACACCTGCCTATAGATCGCCTGAGGTTTATTCAACCACATTATTTTTCACGTGACATATAGCGATTCCTTTCTTTTTGTTTCATTTCTAACATTTTTTTTCCTTGTTTCAGATGTGGGATTTGTTCTTGAGAGAAGTTATAAGTGAGAAAGTTGATATTTGGGTAATTTCAGTGAACCTTATATGTTTGTGTGATAGATCTAACTGCAGGTCGTTGGTTAAGCGGGTTGGGTAATGGGTTCACGTTAAAACACTTTAGGATGTACTAAAAGTTTATAATTACACTTATGGAAAATTTAAACCAACTTGTTTTTCTTGTTTATTTGGGCCCTGATGACCCCTTGGGATAAAATGTAACTCTAATTCATTCAAGTTAATGGGTTGAAATTGCCACCTATTGATCTAGCAATATATAGTTAACTGTTAAACAGAAAAACCATGTTGGGCTAGTGAACAAGTTGACGATCAACTTTCATTAAATGCAGGCCCTTGGGTGTCTCCTTTTCCGCATATGTTACTTCAAGTTAGCATTTGACGGGGAATCGAAGCTACAAGTTTTGAACGGGAACTATCGCATTCCAGAATCGCCAAAGTACAGCTCATCCATGACAGATCTCATTAGGGACATGCTACAGTCTTCACCAAATTCCAGACCAGACATCACGCAGGCAAGAGCTCTGCTGAATTTAGGTTAGTTATAGATTACTCGTGGAACATAGGGAACATGTGTATATCCATGTTCACTCATGCTACTTCGTTTGATTGATGCAGGTGTGGTTTCGAGTTAATGGTCTGTTACCTGATGGATTACAAAAGTCTTTACCGGATAGGCCACCTGAGATGCCCCAAAATCACTTGCATGAAGGTAAGAAACCAAAATTCAATTTCATTATTTTACAAATACCTGTTTGTTAAAAATTGCTTACATATGATAACTCTAAACTTATTAAAAGCCATGGTTAACCTAATATGTATACATTGCTCATTGTCTTTCTCCTTGCACCTGCCATGTCACACATGGGGAGTGTTCTTAAGAAGCTTTTGATTCTAACTAAACCAGATAATGTTCCTTTTGAGGTTATGGGTGGGGTGTCCAGCTTAACCCATTAATTAATATAAAAACAGCTCGGTCTGGGTTGTAGTTTAATTGTGAAGGGGCAGATGTGTATAATAGATGGAGGTAAATATCAATGAAATGGGTGGAAAGCTGCTTTCACATGCTTACTCTCCTAAATCACTCTATTAAAAAATTTAGATTATTACCGATAACATAATCTTAGAAGCATGAATAATGAATCCATTAATATTAGACTATCAAAATGTACCAACAATGATGGTGTGTCCACAATCCATTTTGATATACATTTAAGAATGATCGAGTTTTCCACTTATATTTTGACGTGTAAGCCAACCTGCTTGTTCTTTTTGTTTTGGTTCCCCTCGGTATGGACCGGATCTGTTAACAAGTTCATTCTTTTTTAATACGAACTCTGCAGTAGATTTATCATCTTGATGTTAATGGTATCAATAGGTCTTGCAAAGTCTGCAAATAAATCTAGTCCAATGCCTCGAAGAACTCCACCACCTCCTCCACCAGCTGCTGACTCAGCTCGGGATTCACCACAACCAATGGGCGCGGGTGGGCCCATGGGTGCTTTTTGGACAACTCAGCATGCGAAGGATTCAGCTGTTGTTGAAGAGCTTAGCAAGGTTAAATTTGATGAAGAGACAACGAGCTCTAAAATGAGTCAATCAGAGATGTTCTCTAAACACAGAACTAGTCCTCAAACTGTGCAGGGCAAGCCAGTCCCTTCAAAGGACTTTGAGTTAAATTTCTTCGAAGATGGTCCAAATGTAAAATCTGGTGATGCTATTAGTGCTTTTGCAACTGAATTTGGTACCAATAAAGTCAGTCCTCGTAGGAGTAGCGTTAACTCTGGTAAGGAAGAGCAGTTAGAGGCTGAGGTAGAACGATTGAGGGAACAGCTGAAGCAGGTTAATATGGAGAAAAGTGAATTAAGCTCGAAGTATGAGAAATTATCTGCTATTTGCCGATCACAGAGACAAGAGCTACATGAGCTGAAGCAAACTCTTGCTTCTACAACTCCATCACCAAATAAAAGTGCCTCAAAACCTTCTCCTGAAAGTCATATCCAGTCCCCCTCTCAGCAGGTACATCTGTTAATATCTCTTACTTCTTCACAAATGAACAAAAAAAAAAAAAAAAAAAAAAAAACAAATTATAAACCCCAAAAGTACGTGTAAAATCACATAAAAGCATCGTTGTTCACATGTGAACAATATATACGGTTTTCCGATTGTGAATAATTGCCTAAAACCTGTTACGTGTTTTTAACACTTAATTCTATGGTTTTTAAGGTTTTATTTTCCTTTATTAACATTTTTCTGTATTATCATACATGAACAAACGCGTATTCCTATGCATATTTGTCAGACTCGTACAAGTCACGAGTAAACTCGTACGAGTCAAGTCACTTTACACCTAAAAAGTATCTAATATTTGTCAGACTTGTAAGCTTGCCTGATCGTACCCTGACTCGCAAATCAATGACTCAGTCGATCGAGTCGACAACTATGATCTTATACTTCTCACAGTTCTCAATTTTCAGCTATAATAATATGGAAAATGGGGTTTTTTGTTTTCTTGGATAATGTTCCTAGAAAACACTCATCGTGAACACATTTTTTAATATTTGGGTTTTCTTGGAAGTTTTTTCAGAAAAGTGACCCACTTATCTATAACTAAACATTAGGTTCTCCCTTACCAACTGCTTACTTCTTTTATCTGTTCATCCTTTGATAATACTATCACCTTTTTTCGAAAAACATATTGGATCACACCCCTCTAGGTTCTATCTAAAATTTTGATGCACTACCTGCCTATCTTATTTATTTAGAATCTGCTTCCGTATGTCAGTATGTGCGAGCCTTTTGGGAACAGAGTGGGGAAATGCGGGTTGGGTAATGCCGTAATCGGTTAAAATTGGTACTATATTTTTGTAGAAGCTGTCTTGGTTAACTCAAAAACTTATTTTGTTTATAGTCAATTACTTTGTTAAATGTAATTACCCAAGTTATATTAGTAAAGTAGTAGTCTTACTTTTTGCAGTACAGAGGTCTGTTAGACCTAAGAATCTAAGATATCCATCACTAAACTTTTTACACAAAATTGAATCACATTACATTAAGTAAAAAAATGTTACATTAAATTAAAGTTATTATGTTAAATCAAAATCTATTCGTCGTATTTGTCAGAATCTTTGGAATTGTTGGATGGTTCCACCCAATCTCTCTAAATACGTTGCATCTTTTTGGTGCTCTTAATACAACCCATGATTGCTAAGATCTCTTCAGTGTCGGAGTCGTCACTCGAATTGTTACGATACATTACGATTATAAAGATATAAAACGTGAATTATGTGAAAAATGACTGAGAATTGTGGTGAATTGTTTAAAAGAAATGGTTAGATTGGTAGTATATTTATAGTGAAACTGGAATTGAGTTTGAGTAAAAGTAGTTAACAAAAGTTGATATAATAAGACTTCCTATCTTTTCATTCCGTTTGATTTGTTTTACCTCGACACTAGCTATTAATTATGAGATGGATCAAATTTGCCACCTCTATTATTCTAAGCAATTCATGTTCAAACTATATGTTTTATTCTTTTTTTTGTTCCTTCTCCTATGTTTGATTAGTTTTGTGCCTCTTTTTGGTAAATACGCAGCACAAAGAGGGAACAGTTTGGGAGCTACAAAAAGGATTGTTTGATAATACTTCTCCGAGCCCTGACCGAAACTCATGGCAGGCGTTTCCCGAGGACTCCACTGCTTCAACTTTAATAGCAAACAGCTCTAAATCTGTTAGAACAAGAAACAGCCCCCAGAACAAACAGCCTGCTGAGTCAGCTTCAGGCGGCAATACTAATTGGGGTTTTGAAGCAGAAAGCTTTACAGCTATTCCTAGTCGCAGCTCTCAAGCAAATGTACCTAATGCGAACAAGAATCCTTCTCAACGTGTTGGTGACATGAAAAACAAAGAAGGTAAGTCGGCCTCCCAACCTGCCGGATGGGCTGGCTTCTAATTCTAGTTGTTATAGAAACATTTTGTGCTGAATTTTCCATGAAAGGTACAATTTTATGGGCTTGTTTTTATCTGATTTTGTTCTTTGTATATCTTTCACATATTTGAACTTGTGACTCCATGTTATATACAATGACTGTTATCTTTTGTTGTGTTCACCCTTCGTGTGTCAGTTAACAAGTCTAATATACACGCGTGAAAATAAAACCTAAAAATCAAGCTTTTTGAGCATGTTTGCATCGAGTTATTGAGTGGTTGAATTATATTCCTGGCAAACTCCTTAGTGTGTTTATGATCCTTGACTTGACTATGCTATAAAAACTACTCACTATATTAAAGTGGAAGACCCGAATGAAAGACAACGAATTATCTATTCAAGAAGATGACTCCTACTTACGAGAAAATTCAGATATAGATTAGCGAAGTTACATTGCGAATGCCATATGCTTAATTTCAGTCTACTGATGTTATTTTGCATTGTGATCTTATCATTGCAATCTGAACTTGAGACATCATAGTATGTTAATCAGGTTCAGTGATTGGTGTTTGGATATTCTCATAGTCTCGGTTCAAATTTCACTAGTCGGGATTACCAGATTACATTGCGTATCCCCCCTCCTCCTCAGATTCATTTTGTTCTTCTATTCTTGCACCAGCCTGATGATAGGAAAATTATCATGTTCGGTTCCTCTAGGGTAGTTTCATGAAGGAAGAAGGAAGGGTGAAAAGAACTCATCAACAAGTGTAATTTTTTTTTTTTAACGGCCAAAATTATATTATATATATAAAGAAAACGCTCCCAGCTAAGAGAGAAATTATAAATGATTTAGAAGTCACAAGTTCCAATTTAAAATTAAGTGACCTCTATTTTTTAGTCATCTAAAAGAATACAATCTAATAACATCTACAAGATTATTTCTACTACAAAAAGCTCATTAAATACGATGCCGTTTGGAAAGCGTCAAAGTACCCAAAAAAGAGTAACCACAATAGCAATGATCCGGTCCTTGGTGATACCCGGGATGTATGAATCCACGATCCAGCTAACAAAATCTTCCCACGAAGCAAATGAAGGCAGCGAGCGATCAACCCAAATTCGAATGTTGCGCCACACATCAAGAGCTAAAGAACATCCAAAAAACAAGTGATCTCGAGACGCAACCCCTTGTTGCAAACCGGATAAACAATACGGAGTAGAATTTATATCAAGACCCTTTGCAGATAAATTCCACCTTAGAGGAAGTGAATCCAACTTAAGCCGCCATAGAAACACTTTAATTATTCTTGGAAGGAACTTGTACCAATTAGTACATAGGTAGCAACCTTCGGTCCATATAAATTCTCGTGGATTTAACAGTGTAATTATGTCCCGCATCCAATGACCATGTCCACCTATCTTCATGATCTCGAAATTGAACTTGCTGTAACTCTTCGCATACGGAGGATAAAATACTATCATACGACCACCCAAATTAGCTCGAAACCAATTCCAATGCCATACTCCGTTTCCCGGTTGTCAGATAGAACCCCATATATATATCCACATCTAGATGATATAGACGAGAGTTGAAAGAGGTGTTACCGAGCCAAATGTCGTGCAAAAACCGTATATTTAGACCGTTACCCATTTTCATTTTAATGCAATTCGTAGGAAGCATGTTCTTTGAAACAATTTTAGAACATGTATTAACTATAGAATTCCATGTAGTTTTACTACAAGAATTTTCAAACACCTCCCCATGAATTGCCTTAATGAGTTTACCGAAAAGTCGTCCGGTTTATTCAAGTATGCCAACGCCACATAAGTAATAAAGCCAAATTAAATGCTTTAAGGCTCCCAATATTAATACCCCCGTTCCCATGAGATGATAAACATTGTCCCACTTTATCCACGCCATCTTCTTGACCAAATTACTACCACCCCAAAAGAATCTTAGGCGAAGAGACTCAAGTTGTATGAGAGCGGTTTTCGGGCATCTAAAGACCGACATCAAATAGATCCCGAGGCTACCCATGACCGATTCAATCAACATTAACCTACCACCCAAGGATAGCAAATTAGCTTTCCAAGAAGAAAGTCTGAGCGTATCAATCAAAAGAATCCAACTCGACACTCGTTTCATGTTCATGCCAATAGGAATACCAAGATATTTGGTAGGTGAGATACCAACTTGACATCCCGCTTCCAAGGCGAATGAATCTACTTCGGTATTCTCGACACCAATACCAAAAACGTGAGATTTGGACACATTAATCTTCAAGCATGAAACCAAGTAAAATATATCTAAAATAGTAAGGATTAGATGCAACTCTTGTCTAGGCCCTTCCGAAAGAATAATTACATCATACGCATAGAAAAAATGTGAAATCTGAAGGCTGGTCTCGCCCGCTTTGATACCATGAGACAAACCCACCTCCAAAGCGCGAAGGAAGGCCAAATGAAGACCCTCCATAACGATAATAAATAAGAACGGGCTAAAAGGGCACCTCGGCGAAGACCCCTTTTAAATGAAAATTCATGAGTCAGACAGCCATTTACGTGGACCGAAGTTCTAGCTAATGACAAGCAACCTTTTATCCAATTACACCAAGTCGGACCGAAATACAAAGAAGAAAGCATAAACAAAAGATAATCCTAATTAACCGAGTCGTATGCTTTCTCGAAGTCAACTTTAAATAATAAAAGTATGTGTTTATTCTTCTTAAAACAAGTTATAATCTCGACTTTTTTGCTCCGTTGGTTCTTCAATTATACAAGAATTTGCAATCCGAGTCCCTCAAGTTTTTTTTTTTGAATATTCGAGTCCTTAAAATTGCAAAATTTTGCAATCCGAGTCCCTCCGTCAGTTTAACGTCTAAATTAGCCGTTAGTGCCATCATGTGACTAAAACGTGATGGGTAAATCCGTCTTTTTGCATCGTAACAGCCCTTTTTAACGTTCAAACTAGTTGGGTGACTTTATTTACAACACCTCTTTCACTTCAAACCCTAGAAAAAATCTCCAAAAATTGAAATCAAAAATTGGAACCCTAAATTGTAGAGATGGAATGCTGGTGTGGTCGAGCATGTGTAATACGATTCTCAAACTCTGAAGCTAACCCCGGACGTCGTTACTATACGTGTGCAAAAAAGGTAATTTGACTTGATCCAATTCGTTCATAATTCTAGATCTGTTACGAATTGTTGTTTCTTATTTTTGCAGATGTCGTATTGCTCGTTCTTTGCTTGGTACGATCCTCAAAATACACTGGATTGCATATCTGCAGTTATGAATGCCAAAATGGAAGTTGATGAAGAGCTTAGAAAATCAGAAAAAAGAGAGTGGAATCTGAAGATTATGTTGATTGTTAGCTGAGTTGTGTTTGTAATGTTATACTTCTCAAATTGAACTGGGTTAATTGCCCTGTTTTATTAGTATTCGAATTATGTAATGTATCAAAGTAGGCAAGTTTTGAATGTATCATATTTTCTTGAATCTACTTGTAATGGAGAATGGTAATTTGGTTGAAACTATATTGTCATTTCCTTGAATCTAATTGTAATGCAGAATTATTTCCTTGAACTGCATTTGGTACAATTTGCTTGACACTATATTGGCACTATACATATTAGCAGTAGAATAATAAGTGACAAAATACATCAGACAAAACATAGACAAACATACATATTAGGAGTAGCAAAACAAGTTAATACATTGTTCACAAACTAACACAGACATAGTGTCAAAAGACTACAAGTTAATACCAAATACATCACAAACTAACACAAGCTACCAAAAGACTAACATGATCCATAACAAGTTTAGCCAAAATACATTGTTCATACAAACTAACACAGACATTTAAGTCTTCTTCTTCCCATTACCATCACTCCTTTTCTTCTTCTTGTCACCATCAGATGCATTTTTCTTCTTATTTCCATTACCACCACTTTTTGATGCCCCATTAGTACCCCCATTAGCACCATCAGTTGCCTGTTTCTTTTTACTTCCACCACCACCACCACTTGTAGATGCCCCATTAGTAGCCCCATTAGTACACTTTCTTTTATTATGACCATAAATTCCACAAGCACCACATCTCTTTAACTTATCTATTTTATAGAATTAACAAAATCAATAAGTAAAGTAATGAATAAGAAAGGTAAAGCAAAAAAATTGTACTCATACCTTGTAATGACAGTTTACCATCTACACCAACCACATCCTTCTCATTAGCAGACATTCTTCTCTTTTTCTTTGGTCGACCAGGGGTGGATTTCTTATTTGGTGCAACAAGAGTGTACCCATCTTCAGCTTTTCCCCACAAAGTTCTTCCATTCAATGGTTCAACTGTAAACTTGTAGCGTCCCGAAAAAATCGTCATTGATGACGCCGTCTACTTAGGTCCCGTTACGTGGTCATAAGTCTTTAAAACAACGTTTGACCAAAATTATGTCGCATTCATTTCAATTATAAAGATGTTTCAAAGTTTACAAAGTAGTTCGACGACCAAACATGTTACAACGTTTTTAAGTACAATTGAAACCTATGCGACACAAATTAAGTTAAGTCAAAAGACGCTCCACGTATGCATGTATACTCGACATCCAAGCAAGTATCAAAAATAATGTGCGGAAGCATGTATCACCTAGCGTTCAAGGACCTGAGAAAACATATAGAAAACTGTCAACGAAAAACGTTGGTGAAATCATAGGTGTATTAGTAACGTTGTTTTTGAACCACAAGATTTAATATAGTTGATTATCCAAATCGTTTGTATTCCAAAAGTATGTTCGCGAGCACCCAATTATCAAACTTAACTGTTTTGTACCCTGTTACGTAGTGTTAGAACATACACTATACTCGAAAATATATTTCATCCGCTAACGGTAGCGAACCGTCCGAATGAGGGCTCGTCAAGCCCAATGTGGTCACATAACATAAGTTCACATTTACACCCTGCAAGTGTAACTAATGATAATTGAATTGAGGCTTTTTGTTCTAACTCGCTGTGGAATGTTTGTTTTCATACTTGTGTCCAAAGCATAAAAGTATGATACGTATATGTTTCTCATCCCATAGTTTAAAAGTAAAAGTTGTTGAAAAGGTGGGACTATGATCTCACCTTGGTTGCACGAATAGTAAATTGTACTTCACAGAGTAACGTGTGCAAGAACGAATGCTAGTCTTGACCTAAATAAATAGGTTCGTATCAATATCCGTAAACACGGTTGGTTAAAGTGTTCAATTAGTCCTATGGCTCATTACGACTCGATTATAAAGCATGTGAGTCAAGTTGTCAAGTTTCATGCAAGAATCAAGTATGCAAGAAGATTAGAACGGTTTAAACAAGTATTGGTTAAGTTTGGACAAAAGTCAACTTTGGTCAAGTCAAAGTCACCAAAAAAGTCAACACGTTCGGGTCGGGTCCCGAACTATTTTTTTGAGGTTTTTAATCATATATAAGCATGTTAGAACAAGTTACATGTGAATCAGAGGTGCGTAGCATAGCAAACATTTTTCGTAAAAGTGTCACGGTGATCAGCTGCTGAACACGGCTTATGTCGTGCCGCGACATGGAATGGCCGTGCCGCGGCAATCAAATGGAGAGGGTGCCTGGTTCGTTTCAAAAGTCTAAGTCCCAAACTAAATTTCATTCAAACACATTTAACGAACCGTAAACATTCAAGGCACGTATCTTATATCGTTGGAAAGGTAATTTGACAAGGAACACAACTAAACACATTTTATCAATCAAAATTATCATTTGCAATAATCGAATTTCCAAATTGAATGATCAATTAATGCCCATCATTAATGCTTCAAATTCATAAATGCACATTTATGATTCGGGAATTAAATGCACACATATGATACGCCGTTTCGTAGGTAATTATGCATACAATACAACTAAACACTTACAAACCACATTGCAAAGCATTCAATGCATCAAAAATCCATTTTACTTCTATCAAACCCTAACTCAAAATCATAAATTTAGCAATTATGTTTATGGAGTCTTTCTAAGTCAACCTACACATCAAATTGAAGCTAGTGATGCTAGTAACACATTTAATACATGCACTTTTAACATCTAACAACATTTAGGCAAACAAATCACAAGATCAAACACACCAAATTTCAAATTCATGCTAGTTACTTAAAATAACAAGATCGAGCATATAAATCACATATTCATGTTAGACTTGAGCCATAGACACTAATTAATACTTTTATAAGTTAAAAACATCAAGAACCCAAAATCTAGTGTTTTTAGAAAGTTACCCAAATGCAATAAAGTTGGTATGGATTCGGAGAGGAAGATGAAAGGATTCCAAATATGTAATTTGTTTGAGTTGATGCTTGCTAGATCTTGAATCTTTGATTTGGTGTTTGAGAGAATAAAGTGGAAGTAGTAAAAGAGTGAGGAGGTGAATGAGTGGAAGGGGTGATGGTTTGACCATTTGACCTAGTAACATCTTTGGTCATTTTGAAAGTCTAGTCCCTCGAGTTTGAATCGGGTGCGTGAATCACCTAAACGAGATATTTTAAAATGCGTATTAACGGAGGATGTTATAATTATATAACGGACTTTAAAATAGTATAACGGAAGGTAAACGGAAAAAGGCGGGATGTTACATTACCTACTCATTAAAAGAAATTTCGTCCCGAAATTTAAGTAGGCGTAGTAGCCGTAGTTTTTTCCTCGGGATCTTGCTTTTCAAAATCCACGAATAATTGAGGGTATTTCTTTTGTATTTGATCTTGCCTTTCCCAAGTAAACTCGGGTCCTCTTTTGGCATTCCAACGGGCCTTGACAATTGAAATTTGGCCCTATTTTAGCGTTTTAACGGAGTGATCCACAATTTCAACCGGTTCTTCCACAAAGCGGAGTTTTTCATCGATAGTAAGTTCCTCGAGAGGGATGACGAGTTCGGGTTCGACAAAACACTTTTTCAAGTTTGACACATGGAAAGTAGGATGAACGGAGCTCAGTTAAGACGGAAGATCTAAACGATAAGCAACGGTTCCAACACGCTCCAAGATTTCGAAAGGACCAATATACCGCGGATTTAGCTTTCCACGTTTTCCGAAACGAATTACACCTTTCCAAGGTGCGACTTTTAACATTACGCGGTCACCAACTTAGAATTCGAGGTCATTGCGTCTAATGTCGGTATAGCTCTTTTGACGACTACGGGCCATCCTAAGCCTATCTCGGATTTGAACGATCTTCTCGGTTGTTTCATGAATGAGTTCGGGTCCGGTGATTTGTGTGTCGCCTACTTCGGCCCAACAAAGAGGAGAACGAGATTTGCAGCCATATAACGCTTCAAAAGGTGTGGCTTTAATACTCGTGTGATAACTATTGTTGTAAGAGAACTCGGCTAGTGGCAAATGCTTGTCCCAAGCTTTTCCAAAATCGACAACACAAGCTCGTAACATGTCTTTCAAAGTTTGAATCGTGCGTTCGCTTTGTCCATCGGTTTGTGGATGATACGCAGTGCTCATGTCTAATCGTGTTCTCAATGCTTCTTATAAAGTACGCCAAAATCTAGAAACAAAACGGCCATCTTGATCGGAAATAATCGATAATGGTACACCGTGACGAGCTACGATCTCTTTAATGTAAAGTTGTGCAAGTTTCTCCATTTTGTCGGTTTCCTTCTTGGCAAGGAAGTGAGCGGATTTGGTGAGACGGTCTACAATAACCCAAATAGTATCATAACCGCTTGCCGTTCTTGGTAGTTTTGTGATAAAATTCATCGTTATTCTTTCCCACTTCCATTGCGGGATTTCAGGTTGTTGAAGTAATCCGGATGGTCTTTGATCTTCGGCTTTGAATTTAGAGCAAGTTAGGCACCTTCCAACATAAGTAGCGACGTCTCTTTTAATGTTCGGCCACCAATATTGTTCTTTAAGGTCGTGGTATATCTTATTGGTACCGGGGTGAATCGAATATCTTGACTTATGGGCTTCGTCTAAAATAAGGCTTCGTAAGTCCCCATAACTAGTCACCCAAATTCTTCCGACGAAATATCGAAGTCCGGTCACTTTAACTTCGAATCGTGAGGTGAGGATGTTCAAGCGTTCAAGAGATATGTTTTCATCCTTAAGAGCTTCATCTTAGGCTACACGAATTTAGTTATTGAGATTGGTGTGGATGGTGATGTTTAAAGCTCAGACACGAAGAGGCACCGCTCTTTCCTTTCGACTTAAGGCATCAACTACTACATTTGCCTTTCCGGGGTGATAACGAAGCTCACAATCGTAATCGTTTAAGGTTTCAATCCACCGTCGTTGTCTCATGTTTAGTTGCTTTTGATCGAAGATGTGTTAAAGGCTTTTGTGATCGGTGAAGATAGTACTCTTGGTTCCATAAAGGTAGTGTCTCCACATTTTGAGTGCAAAGACAACGGCTCCGAGTTCGAGATCATGTGTCGTGTAGTTCCGTTCATGAATTTTTAGTTGTCGAGAGGCATAAGCAATGACTTTCTTTCGTTGCGTCAATACACACCCAATACCATGTTTCGAGGCATCACAATATACAACAAAATCATCATTGCCCTCTGGAAGTGACAAGATAGGAGTGGTGGTTAGCTTTGTCTTCAAGATTTGAAACGCGGATTCTTGTTCGGTTGCCCAAATGAATTTCTTTCTCTTGTGAGTTAACGCGGTTGGAGGACGAGCGACCAAAGAGAAATCCTTGATGAATCTACGATAGTATCCGGCGAGACCCAAGAATTGTCGAATGTGAGTAGGAGTAGTAGGGGTTTCCCATTTGCTAATGGCTTCGATTTTTGCGGGATCGACCTTAATGCCTTGGTCGCTTACGACATGACCGAGAAATTGAACTTCCTTCAACCAAAATTCACACTTGGAGAATTTGGCATAGAGTCTTTCTTGTCTCAAGAGTTCGAGCATAAGTCGAAGGTGTTGTTCGTGCTCTTCTTCGCTTTTAGAATAGACCAAGATATCATCGATGAATACAATAACGAACTTGTCGAGATACGGTTTGCACACGCGGTTCATAAGATCCATGAACATCGCCGGTGCATTAGTGAGACCAAATGGCATTACAAGAAATTCGTAACTACCATAATGAGTCCGGAAGGCGGTTTTGGAGACATCTTCCCCCTTAACCCTTAGTTGATGATAACCCGAACGGAGGTCGATTTTCAAATATACACAAGACTCTTGTAGTTGATCAAAGAGGTCATCGATGCGTGGAAGAGGATATCGATTCTTAACCGTCAATTTATTTAGTTTACGATAATCAATGCACATTCGTAGGGATTCATCTATCTTCTTAACGAACAAAATCGGAGCACCCCATGGTGAATGGCTAGGTTGGATGAAACCACGGTTAAGTAGTTCTTGGATTTGACTTTGCAATTCTTGCATTTCGGATAGAGCAAGCCTATACGGTGCACGTGCTATGGGTGCGTCTTTCGGAATAAGATCGATTTGAAATTCGACCGGTCGATGAGGCGGAAGACCCGGCAATTTGTCGGGAAATACATCGAAATATTCACTAACAATTGGCACATCGTCGATGAGATTCTCATCGGTCTTGACTTTCTTAACGTGGGCTAGGATCACGAAACAACCTTTACGAAGGTATTTTTCAACTTTTAGGCAGGAGACGAGATTGAGTCCGGTGCAACTCTTATCGCCATAGACAATCAAGGGTTCACCATTCTCGATAGGAATTTGAATCGCTTTAAGATCGCAAAGTATGTGAGATTTAGTTTTGGCTAACCAATCCATACCAATTATTACATCGAAGCTCCCTAGTTCTATAGGTATCAAGTCAATTTCAAACTCTTTACCCATTAAGTTTAACGTACATCCTCGATAAAATTTGTCGGCCCTCAATAGTTTTTCATTGGCCACTTCAATGGTATAAGTGGTATCTAGTGGGAGTGGTGTAGTGCTAAAATAATGAGTCAAAGTCTTGGATACAAAACTCTTATCGGCACCCGAATCGAATAAGCAAGAGACATAAGAATTGTTGAGAAGAAACGTACCCGTGACTAGCTCATTGTCATCTCGGGCTTCCTCGGTATTGATGTTGAAAGCTCAGCCGCGTATATTGGGGTTAGCGTTCTTCTTTGGGCACACATTCCTATAATGACCCGGTTGGCCACATTCATAGCAAACACCCGGTTTTGGTGCATTGGGCCCCTTTTGAGCAACGGGGGCGGTATTTCTACAATCGTGGGCCAAATGACCACTTCTTTGGCACCGGTGGCAAAACGGCTTGTCACATTCACCATAGTGATGTTTGTGGAATTTGTTGCAAAAAGGTTTATTTCCGACATAACTTTTCTTGCCGTTGGAGGTGAAAGGTTTCTTGGAGGGGTTGTTGTTGTTGTTGTTGTTGTTGTTGTTGTTGTTGTTGTAGTTGCTTGATTGAGTGGCTTTCCATTTCCTTTTGTTGCCACCCGATTTATCCTCGGCCTTTGGTGCCGGTACAACAATTTCATCCACCGTTTTTATCAATTTGCGGGCCATCTTCAAAGCTTCTTGATGATTAGCGGGTTTGGATGACATTACCCCGTGTTTGATGCTCTTTGGAAGACCATCCATATAAAGTTCAACTCTTAGTGACTCGGGGTTCACGAGGTTTGGGCACATTAAGGATAGCTCGGCGAACCCTTGATTGTAAGCCTTGAGGTCATTTCCGACCGCTTTTAAAGTTCTTAGCTCTTGTTCAAGCTTGCGACTCTCTTCACGCGGGAAGTATTCGATGATCATCTTTTCTTTCAAATTGGGCCAAGAGAGAGCGTGGGCTTCATCGGTACCCACCGATTGTACATACGTGTTCCACCACGTGAGAGCGATACCGATGAAAGTGTGGGTGGAATATTTGACCTTGTTTTGGTCCCGGTAACCGCTTATGCTAAAAACGGCTTCCGTTTGCTCAAACCATCGAGTGAGAGCAACCGGTCCTCTGGTCCCATCGAAAGTATGAGGTTTTCACCCCATGAAAGCTTTGTAGGAGCATCCCTCGTTTGAGTTACCAGCTCCATTGTTGTTGTTGTTGTTGTTGTTGTTGTTGTTGTTGTTGTTGTTGTTGTTGTTGTGGTTGTTGTTATTGTTGTTGTTGTTGTTGGATGAGTGTCTGACCATGGCCGCATCTACGGCGGTGGCTATCATGCGTTGAAGAGCTTGTTTGGGAGTTTCATTGCGTGGAACCCGGCGATGAGGCATTGTTCCTTCAAAACACAATGATATCGTTGATTAGTATTCTTAATAATACTAACCGTGATATGGAATAAGGATAGAGAGAAAATTTTCCTTGACTCGCCTTAAATTTTTTATGTCATAATGTCGGAACATGCATATGAGTCACCGTAATATAATCCCGGCAATTATATTACCCTATTTCATATGTGCATTCGACATTATTTCATATAGTCAAGGTGGCGTGTCAATCAAATTAAGCAACGTGAGATTAAGATGGAATAAGAGTTAGATATGAATAGAAGAGTTCGAGTATAAATGCACAAGTAGTCAAGTAATTCCTACTTCAAGTCTATATACCGGTTGTAGTCTAGACTCACTAATGTACCCTATGACTCGGGGTTGACACCAATGAACTCTAAATCCCTACAACTAACGCTCTGATACCATCTGTAGCGTCTCGACAAAATCGTCATTGACGGCGCCGTCTACTTAGGTCCCGTTACGTGGTTATAAGTCTTTAAAACAACATTCGACCAAAAATATGTCGCATTCATTTCAATTATAAAGATGTTTCAAAGTTTACAAAGTTGTTCAACGACCAAACATGTTACAACATTTTTAAGTACAATTGAAACCTATGCGAAACAAATTAAGTTAAGTCAAAAGACGCTCCACGTATGCATGTATACTCGACATCCAAGCAATTATAAAAAATAACGTGCGGAAGCATGTATCACCTAGCGTTCAAGGACCTGAGAAAACATATAGAAAAATGTCAACGAAAAACGTTGGTGAAATTGTAGAGACCCGTCCTAATCTATCCGGATGAAGTCCATATCGATTATAAATGATTCACAACAGTTGATTACATCACGAAATACTTGACCTCTATATGATACATTTTACAAACATTGCATTCGTTTTTGAAAAAACAATCTTTCATTACATCGAAAGTTGACGGCAGGCATATCATTTCATAATATATCTAACTATAATTGACTTAATAATAATCTTGATGAACGCAACGACTCAAATGCAACGTCTTTTGAAATATGTCATGAATGACTCCAAGTAATATCTCTAAGATGAGCAAATGCACAGAGAAAGATTTCTTTCATACCTAAGAATAAACATGCTTTAAAGTGTCAACCAAAAAGTTGGTGAGTTCATTAGTTTAACATAAATAATCATTTCCACCATTTTAATACACCACAAGAATTTTCATTTCTCATAAATATATGTCCCATGCATAGAGACAAAAATAATCATTCATATGGTGAACACCTAGTAACCGACATTAACAAGATACATATAAGAATATCCCCTATCATTCTGGGAAATCCTTCAGACATGATAAAAATGAATTCGAAGTACTAAAGCATCCGGTACTTTGGATGGGGTTCGTTAGGCCCAATAGATCTATCTTTAGGATTCGCGTCAATTAGGCGTGCACTAATTCTCAAAATTAGTGATGTTCCCTAATTCTTAGGCTACCAAGCAAAAAGAGGCATATTCGGCTTCGATCATTTAACCATATAATGTAGTTTCAATTACTTGTGTCTATTTCATAAAACAGTTATAAAAACAGCGCATGTATTCTCAGTTCCAAAAATATATATTGCAAAAGCATTTAAAAAGGGAGTAATGAAACTCACCTAATATATTTTGTAGTAAAAATACATATGACGACAATTAACAACTGAACAATGCAGGGTTGGCCTCGGATTCACGAACCTATATCATTCGTATATATATTAACACACGTAATTGTAATCGACTAATTATATATATATTATTAGTTATGATATAATTTTTATATTACTAATTTATCTACTTCATTATATATTCATTTTATATATGAAAATATTTATATATTTAAAATATGGGCATTAAATATATTTTTATATAATTAATCTTTTATTTACAAAGTACCAATTATAATAGTACTAAAATAAGTATAATGATAATAAAAATAATTTTAATAGTACTAATAATAATAATAATAATCCTAATCATTTTAATAATAATAATAATAGTTATACTAGTAGTAAAATGATATAGTTATATTTTAAATGATATTGGTAATAACATTAATAATAATGAATTTCATATTTGTATCTATAGTAATAATAAATGGATTCCTATCATAATACTTATGTTTGTAATAATAATAATCTTAGTAATTATAATACTAATAATAATAACAATAATAATAATAATAATAATAATAATAATAATAATAATAATAATAATAATAATAATAATAATAATAATATTCCTAATACCTAGTAATAATAATACTAACAAAATTAATAGTTGATAATAACAGTAACAATAACAATATTAAGCATAAAAATAATAATTTTAATCATAATATTAACTAGTGGCAATAATAATAGAATTATTAGGAAAAAAAAAACTACCTCAATGTGATAAGCCTTTTAAAAAAATAAACGCCCACGCCCGGGCTTGAACCCGTGACCTCTCGTTTACCCGCCACATGAAATGTCCCGTTCTTATTGATTAAAAACGTTCCATATTAATTAATTTCGTTTTGAGGTTTTGACCTCTATATGAGACGTTTTTCAAAGACTGCATTCATTTTTAAAACAAACCATAACCTTTATTTCATAAATAAAGGTTTAAAAAGCTTTACGCAGATTATCAAATAATGATAATCTAAAATATCTTGTTTACACACGACCATTACATAAAGGTTTACAATACAAATATGTTACATCGAAATCAGTTTCTTGAATGCAGTTTTTACACAATATCATACAAACATGGACTCCAAATCTTGTCCTTATTTTAGTATGCAACAGCGGAAGCTCTTAGTATTCACCTGAGAATAAATATGCTTTAAACGTCAACAAAAATGTTGGTGAGTTATAGGTTTAACCTATATATATCAAATCGTAACAATAGAACACAAGATTTCATATTATAATACACATCCCATACATAGAGATAAAAATCATTCATATGGTGAACACCTGGTAACCGACATTAACAAGATGCATATATAAGAATATCCCCATCATTCCGGGACACCCTTCGGATATGATATAAATTTCGAAGTACTAAAGCATCCGGTACTTTGGATGGGGTTTGTTAGGCCCAATAGATCTATCTTTAGGATTCGCGTCAATTAGGGTGTCTGTTCCCTAATTCTTAGATTACCAGACTTAATAAAAAGGGGCATATTCGATTTCGATAATTCAACCATAGAATGTAGTTTCACGTACGTGTGTCTATTTTGTAAATCATTTATAAAACCTGCATGTATTCTCATCCCAAAAATATTAGATTTTAAAAGTGGGACTATAACTCACTTTCACAGATTTTTACTTCGTCGGGAAGTAAAACTTGACCACTGGTTGATTCACGAACCTATAACAATATATACATATATATCAAAGTATGTTCAAAATATATTTACAACATTTTTAATACATTTTGATGTTTTAAGTTTATTAAGTCAGCTGTCCTCGTTAGTAACCTACAACTAGTTGTCCACAGTTAGATGTACAGAAATAAATTGATAAATATTATCTTGAATCAATCCACGACCCAGTGTATATGTATCTCAGTATTGATCACAACTCAAACTATATATATTTTGGAATCAACCTCAACCCTGTATAGCTAACTCCAACATTCACATATAGAGTGTTTATGGTTGTTCCGAAATATATATAGATGTGTCGACATGATAGGTCGAAACATTGTAAATGTGTCTATGGTATCTCAAGATTACATAATATACAATACAAGTTGATTAAGTTATGGTTGGAATAGATTTGTTGCCAATTTTCACGTAGCTAAAATGAGAAAAATTATCCAATCTTGTTTTACCCATAACTTCTTCATTTTAAATCCGTTTTGAGTGAATCAAATTGCTATGGTTTCATATTGAACTCTATTTTATGAATCTAATCAGAAAAAGTATAGGTTTATAGTTGGAAAAATAAGTTACAAGTCATTTTTGTAAAGGTAGTCATTTCAGTCGAAAGAACGACGTCTAGATGACCATTTTAGAAAACATACTTCCACTTTGAGTTTAACCATGATTTTTGGATATAGTTTCATGTTCATGATAAAAATCATTTTTCCAGAATAACAACTTTTAAATCAAAGTTTATCATAGTTTTTAATTAACTAACCCAAAACAGCCCGCGGTGTTACTATGACGGCGTAAATCCGGTTTTACGGTGTTTTTCATGTTTCCAGGTTTTAAATTATTAAGTTAGCATATCATATAGATATAGAACATGTGTTTAGTTAATTTTAAAAGTCAAGTTAGAAGGATTAACTTTTATTTGCGAACAAGTTTAGAATTAACTAAACTATGTTCTAGTGATTACAAGTTTAAACCTTCGAATAAGATAGCTTTATATGTATGAATCGAATGATTTTATGAATATCATTACTACCTCAAGTTCCTTGGATAAACCTACTGGAAATGAGAAAAATGGATCTAGCTTCAAAGGATCCTTGGATGGCTTGAAAGTTCTTGAAGCAGAATCATGACACGAAAACAATTTCAAGTAAGATTTCCACTCGAAATAAGATTGTTATAGTTATAGAAATTGAATTAATCTTTGAATATGATTATTACCTTGTATTAGAAATATAACCTAATTTAATTAACAAAGGTTTCTTGATCTTGGATGATTACTTGGAATGAATTTAGAAAACTTGGAAGTAAACTTGCAATCTTGGAAGTATTCTTGATTTTATGAAACTAGAACTTTTGGAATTTATGAAGAACACTTAGAACTTGAAGATAGAACTTGAGAGAGATCAATTAGATGAAGAAAATTGAAGAATGAAAGTGTTTGTAGGTGTTTTTGGTCGTTGGTGTATGGATTAGATATAAAGGATATGTAATTTTGTTTTCATGTAAATAAGTCATGAATGATTACTCATATTTTTGTAATTTTATGAGATATTTCATGCTAGTTGCCAAATGATTGTTCCCACATGTGTTAGGTGACTCAAATGGGCTGCTAAGAGCTGATCATTGGAGTGTATATACCAATAGTACATACATCTAAAATCTGTGTATTGTACGAGTACGAATACGGGTGCATACGAGTAGAATTGTTGATGAAACTGAACGAGGATGTAATTGTAAGCATTTTTGTTAAGTAGAAGTATTTTGATAAGTGTCTTGAAGTCTTTCAAAAGTGTATGAATACATATTAAAACACTACATGTATATACATTTTAACTGAGTCGTTAAGTCATCGTTAGTCGTTACATGTAAATGTTGTTTTGAAACCTTTAGGTTAACGATCTTGTTAAATGTTGTTAACCCATTGTTTATTATAACAAATGAGATGTTAAATTGTTATATTATCATGATATTATGATATATAATATATCTTAGTATGATATAAATACAGTTAAATGTCGTTACAACGATAATCGTTACATATATGTCTCGTTTTGAAATCATTAAGTTAGTAGTCTTATTTTTACATATGTATTTCATTGTTAATACACTTAATAATATATTTACTTATCATTTAACATAATTAACCAAGTGTATTAATATCTTAATATGATTCATATGTACCTAGTAAGACGTTGTTATAACGATAATCGTTATATATATCGTTTTCGAGTTTCTTAATTTAATAGTCTCATTTTTATGTATATAACTCATTGTTAAAATAACTAATGAGATACATACTTATAATAAAATCATGTTAACTATATATATAACCATATATATGTCATCGTATAGTTTTTACAAGTTTTAACGTTCGTGAATCACCGGTCAACTTGGGTGGTCAATTGTCTATATGAAACCTATTTCAATTAATCAAGTCTTAACAAGTTTGATTGCTTAACATGTTGGAAACACTTAATCATGTAAATAACAATTTCATTTAATATATATATAAACATGGAAAAGTTCGGGTCACTACCGTACCTACCCGTTAAATAAATTTCGTCCCGAAATTTTAAGCAGTTGGAGGTGTTGACGTATCTTCTGGAAATAAATGCGGGTATTTCTTCTTCATCTGATCTTCACGCTCCCAGGTGAACTCGGGTCCTCTACGAGCATTCCATCGAACCTTAACAATCGGTATCTTGTTTTGTTTAAGTCTCTTAACCTCACGATCCATTATTTCGACGGGTTCTTCAATGAATTGAAGTTTTTCATTGATTTGGATTTCGTCCAACGGAATAGTGAGATCTTCTTTAGCAAAACATTTCTTCAAATTTGAGACGTGGAAAGTGTTATGTACAGCCACGAGTTGTTGAGGTAGCTCCAGTTGGTAAGCTACTGGTCCGACACGATCTATAATCTTGAATGGTCCAATGTACCTTGGATTTAGTTTCCCCCGTTTACCAAATCGAACAACGCCTTTCCAAGGTGAAACCTTAAGCATGACCATTTCTCCAATTTCAAACTCTATATCTTTTCTTTTACTGTCCGCGTAGCTCTTTTGTCGACTCTGGGCGGTTTTCAATCTTTGTTGAATTTGGATGATTTTCTCGGTAGTTTCTTGTATTATCTCCGGACCCGTAATCTGTCTATCCCCCACTTCACTCCAACAAATCGGAGACCTGCACTTTCTACCATAAAGTGCTTCAAACGGCGCCATCTCAATGCTTGAATGGTAGCTGTTGTTGTAGGAAAATTCTGCTAACGGTAGATGTCGATCCCAACTGTTTCCGAAATCAATAACACAAGCTCGTAGTATGTCTTCAAGCGTTTGTATCATCCTTTCGCTCTGCCCATCAGTTTGTGGATGATAGGCAGTACTCATGTCTAGACGAGTTCCCAATGCTTGCTGTAATGTCTGCCAGAATCTTGAAATAAATCTGCCATCCCTATCAGAGATAATAGAGATTGGTATTCCATGTCTGGAGACGACTTCCTTCAAATACAGTCGTTCTAACTTCTCCATCTTGTCATCTTCTCTTATTGGCAGGAAGTGTGCTGACTTGGTGAGACGATCAACTATTACCCAAATAGTATCATAACCACTTGCAGTCCTTGGCAATTTAGTAATGAAATCCATGGTAATGTTTTCCCATTTCCATTCCGGGATTTCAGTTTGTTGTAGTAGACCTGATGGTTTCTGATGTTCAGCTTTGACCTTAGAACACGTCAAACATTCTCCTACATATTTAGCAATATCGGCTTTCATACCTGGCCACCAAAAATGTTTCTTAAGATCCTTGTACATCTTCCCCGTTCCAGGATGTATTGAGTATCTGGTTTTATGAGCTTCTCTAAGTACCATTTCTCTCATATCTCCAAATTTTGGTACCCAAATTCTTTCAGCCCTATACCGGGTTCCGTCTTCCCGAATATTAAGATGCTTCTCCGATCCTTTGGGTATTTCATCCTTTAAATTTCCCTCTTTTAAAACTCCTTGTTGCGCCTCCTTTATTTGAGTAGTAAGGTTAGTGTGAATCATTATATTCATAGATTTTACTCGAATGGAATCTCTGTCCTTTCTGCTCAAGGCGTCGGCTACCACATTTGCCTTTCCCGGGTGGTAACGAATCTCAAAGTCGTAATCATTCAATAATTTAATCCACCTACGCTGCCTCATATTCAGTTGTTTCTGATTAAATATGTGTTGAAGACTTTTGTGGTCGGTATATATAATACTTTTGACCCCATATAAGTAGTGCCTCCAAGTCTTTAATGCAAAAACAACCGTGCCTAATTCCACATCATGCGTCGTATAATTTTGCTCGTGAATCTTCAATTGTCTAGACGCATAAGCAATCACCTTCGTCCGTTGTATTAATACACAACCGAGACCTTGCTTTGATGCGTCACAATAAATCACAAAATCATCATTCCCTTCAGGCAATGACAATATAGGTGCCGTAGTTAGCTTTTTCTTCAATAATTGAAACGCCTTCTTTTGTTCATCCTTCCATTCAAATTTCTTCGCTTTATGCGTTAATGCAGTCAAGGGTTTTGCTATTTTGGAGAAATCTTGGATGAATCTTCTGTAGTAACCAGCCAATCCTAAAAATTGACGTATATGCTTCGGAGTTTTTGGGGTTTCCCACTTTTCAACGGTTTCGATCTTTGCCGGGTCCACCTGGATACCTTCTTTGTTCACTATGTGACTGAGGAATTGAACTTCTTCCAACCAAAATGCACACTTTGAAAACTTAGCGTAAAGTTTTTCTTTCCTCAATACTTCTAGCACTTTTCTCAAATGTTCTTCGTGCTCTTGATCATTCTTTGAGTAAATAAGTATGTTATCGATGAAAACAATGACAAACTTGTCAAGATATGGCCCACACACTCGGTTCATAAGGTCTATGAACACAGCTGGTGCGTTAGTCAATCCAAACGGCATAACCATAAACTCGTAATGACCATAACGCGTCCTAAAAGCAGTTTTTGGAATATCAACCTCCTTTACTCGCATTTGATGATATCCAGAACGTAAATCGATCTTCGAATAAACCGACGAGCCTTGTAGTTGATCAAATAAGTCGTCAATTCTCGGCAGTGGATAACAGTTTTTGATGGTAAGTTTGTTCAACTCTCTGTAGTCAATACACAACCTAAATGTACCATCCTTCTTCTTGACAAACAAAACAGGAGCTCCCCATGGTGATGTGCTTGGTCGAATGAAACCATGTTCTAATAGTTCTTGCAGTTGGCTTTGCAGTTCTTTCATCTCGCTGGGTGCGAGTCTATAAGGAGCACGAGCTATTGGTGCAGCTCCTGGTACAAGATCTATTTGAAATTCAACAGATCGAAATGGAGGTAGTCCCGGTAATTCTTTCGGAAATACATCGGGAAATTCTTTTGCGACGGGAACATCATTGATGCTCTTTTCTTCAGTTTGTACTTTCTCGACGTGTGCTAGAACAGCATAGCAACCTTTTCTTATTAGTTTTTGTGCCTTCAAATTACTAATAAGATGTAGCTTCGTGTTGCCCTTTTCTCCGTACACCATTAAGGGTTCTCCTTCTTCTCGTACAATGCGAATTGCATTTTTATAACATACGATCTCTGCTTTCACCTTCTTCAGCCAGTCCATGCCAACTATTACATTAAAACTCCCTAACTCTACTGGTATCAAATCAATCTTAAATATTTCGCTACCCAGTTTAATTTCTCGATTCCGGCATATATTATCTGCTGAAATTAATTTACCGTTTGCTAATTCGAGTAAAAATTTACTATCCAACGGCGTCAATGGACAACTTAATTTAGCACAAAAATCTCTACTCATATAGCTTCTATCCGCACCTGAATCAAATAAAACGTAAGCAGATTTATTGTCAATAAGAAACGTACCCGTAACAAGCTCCGGGTCTTCCTGTGCCTCTATCGCATTAATATTGAAAACTCTTCCACGGCCTTGTCCATTCGTGTTCTCCTGGTTCGGGCAATTTCTAATAATGTGGCCCGGTTTTCCACATTTATAACAAACTACATTGGCATAACTTGCTCCGACACTACTTGCTCCGCCATTACTCGTTCCGACACCATTTGTTCCTTTTGTTCTGTTAACCCCTGGTCCTTAGACCTCGCACTTCACCGCGCTATGACCATTTCTTTTACACTTGTTGCAAAATTTGGTGCAGAACCCCGAGAGATACTTTTCACACCTTTGGCATAGCTGCTTCTGATTGTTGCTGTTGTTGCGGTTGTTATTGTTGTTGGGATGATTGTTGTAGTTGCTGTTGTTGTTATTGTTGTTGTTGTTGTTGTTGTTGTTGTTGTTGTTGTTGTTGTTGTTGTTGTTGTTGTTGTTGTTGTTGTTGTTGTTGTTGTTGTTGTTGTTGTTGTTGTTGTTGTTGTTGTTGTTGTTGTTGTTGTTGTTGTTGTTGTTGTTGGGCCGTTTGTTGTAGTTGCGATTGATGTTGTGATTGTTGGGATAATTGTTGCGATTATTGTTGTAATTGCTGTTGTTGTTGTATTGGTGATTCTTATCACCGTTTTCCTCCCACTTTCTTTTGACTTGCTTCACATTGGCCTCTTTAGCCATCTGTTCTTTAATTCTTTCCTCAATCTGATTCACTAGTTTGTGAGCCATTCTACATGCCTGTTGTATGGAGGCGGGCTCGTATGAACTTATATCTTCTTGGATTCTTTCTGGTAATCCTTTCACAAACGCGTCAATCTTCTCTTCCTCATCTTCGAACGCTCCCAGACACAATAGGCACAATTTTGTGAATCGTCTTTCGTACGTGGTAATATCAAATCCTTGGGTTCCTAACCCTCTAAGTTCTATCTTGAGCTTATTGACCTCGGTTCTGGGACGGTACTTCTCGTTCATCAAGTGCTTGAATGCTGACCACGGTAGTGCGTACGCATCATCTTGTCTCACTTGCTCTAGATAGGTATTCCACCATGTTAACGCAGAACCTGTGAAGGTATGCGTAGCGTACTTCACTTTGTCCTCTTCAGTACACTTACTTATGGCAAACACCGATTCGACCTTCTCGGTCCACCGTTTCAATCTGATCGGTCCTTCGGTTCCATCAAATTCCAAAGGTTTGCAGACAGTGAATTCTTTGTAGGTGCATCCTACACGATTTCCTGTACTGCTAGATCTAAGGTTATTGTTGGTATGTAGCGCAGCCTGTACTGCGGCTATGTTTGAAGCTAGAAAAGTACGGAATTCTTCTTCATTCATATTCACGGTTTGTCGAGTAGTCGGTGCCATTTCCTTCAAAATAGTCAAATGGAACAAGTTAATCATACAGAATATTAAGAGTAGTTAATAATATTTCGTAGCATAATATGAACTCATTTATAAAAGCTTTTTCTTCATATTAGCGTTTTATAAGTTTAAATTCGGGTAGTACCTACCCGTTAAGTTCATACTTAGTAGCTAATATACAATTCAACTAATACAATTCTATATGAAAAACTGATTATAATAATATTTCGCGTTCAAACTTTTATACAATATTTTACAAACTTACAATACCGCTTATTTTACATAAAGCATGAAATATAGCACACAATAACTTTGATACAAGATAGTTGTGAAGATAATTCTAGCTAGTACACAAGTCGTTCAGCAAAGGCAATAAAGACACGTAATTCATACGTCCAGAAACAAGTCATGCATTCTGGTTTTACTAGGACTACATCCCATCCTTGGTCTTGTGGAACATAACCGTTATGGCCGTTGATAAGACAGCGTGTTGTAACGTCGTCAAAGGGACGAGGGTTACGTAATGACCAACAGTCTCGTAATAACCTAAAAATCTCATTTATTACCCCAATTACCGACTCCGTCACTTGTGGGAACGTTTTGTTTAATAGTTGTAGCCCGATGTTCTTTTTCTCACTTTGGTGAGAAGCGAACATTACTAACCCGTAAGCATAACATGCTTCTTTATGCTGCATGTTAGCCGCTTTTTCTAAATCACGAAGTCCTATATTCGGATATATTGAGTCAAAATTATTTCTTAACCCGTTGCGTAAAATAGCATTTGGGTTCCCCGTAATATATGTGTCAAAGTAAACACATCGTAACTTATGGATTTCCCAATGTGATATCCCCCATCTTTCGAACGAAAGCCTTTTATAAACCAAGGAATTCTTGGAACGTTCTTCGAATGTCTTACAAACTGATCTCGCATTAAATAGTTGTGCCGAGGAATTCTGACCGACTCTAGACAAGATTTCATCAATCATGTCTCCGGGTAGGTCTCTTAAAATATTGGGTTGTCTATCCATTTTGTGTTTTTATCTATAAAATAGACAAGAGTTAGATTCATAAAAAAAATACTTATTAATACAAGCAATTTTTACATATATCATAAAGCATAAGCACACTATATTACATATATTACACCATACGAATACAACTATCTTATTCCGACTCGCTCGTTTCTTCTTCTTCGATTTTGGTTCGTTTTGCCAAGTTTCTAGGGATATATGATGTTCCCCTAATACAAGCTGTCGTTTTCCACAACGGTTTAGAAAAACCTGGTGGTTTAGAGGTTCCCGGGTCATTGTTACAACTTAAGGGCTTCGGGGGTTGACGATACATGTAAAGTTAATCGGGGTTGGAATTAGATTTCTCTATTTTTATGCCCCTTCCCTTATTATTTTCTTTTGCCTTTTTAAATTCAGTTGGGGTAATTTCTATAACATCATCAGAATTCTCGTCGGAATCCGATTCATCGGAGAATTGGTAATCCTCCCAATATTTTGCTTCCTTGGCGGAAACACCATTGACCATAATTAACCTTGGTCGGTTGGTTGAGGATTTTCTTTACTTAACCGTTTTATTATTTCCCCCACCGGTTCTATTTCCTCCTCCGGTTCCTCCTCTTCCGGTTCTGATTCTTCTTCCGGTTCTGATTCTTCTTCCGGTTCTTCTTCGGGAACTTGTGAATCAGTCCAATATATATTCGACTCTTCGTTATTATTAGGTGAGTCAATGGGATTTGTGCTAGAGGTAGATATCTATCACACAATATCAAACATGTTAAGATATTAATATATCACATAATATATACATGTTAATAATATATAGTTTCCAACAAAAATGTTAAGCAATCATTTTTAAAGAAAACACGGTCGAAGTCCAGACTCGCTAATGCATCCTAACAAACTCGATAAGACACACTAATGCAAATTTTCTGGTTCTCTATGACCAACGCTCGGATACCAACTGAAATGTTCCGTTCTTATTGATTAAAAACGTTCCATATTAATTGATTTCGTTGCGAGGTTTTGACCTCTATATGAGACGTTTTTCAAAGACTGCATTCATTTTTAAAACAAACCATAACCTTTATTTCATAAATAAAGGTTTAAAAAGCTTTACGAAGATTATCAAATAATGATAATCTAAAATATCGTGTTTACACACGACCATTACATAATGGTTTACAATACAAATATGTTACATCGAAATCAGTTTCTTGAATGCAGTTTTTACACAATATCATACAAACATGGACTCCAAATCTTGTCCTTATTTTAGTATGCAACAGCAGAAGCTCTTAGTATTCACCTGAGAATAAACATGCTTTAAACGTCAACAAAAATGTTGGTGAGTTATAGGTTTAACCTATATATATTAAATCGTAACAATAGACCACAAGATTTCATATTTCAATACACATCCCATAAATAGAGATAAAAATCATTCATATGGTGAACACCTGGTAACCGACATTAACAAGATGCATATATAAGAATATCCCTATCATTCCGGGATACCCTTCGGATATGATATAAATTTCGAAGTACTAAAGCATCCGGTACTTTGGATGGGGTTTGTTAGGCCCAATAGATCTATCTTTAGGATTCGCGTCAATTAGGGTGTCTGTTCCCTAATTCTTAGATTACCAGACTAAATAAAAAGGGGCATATTCGATTTCGATAATTCAACCATAGAATGTAGTTTCACGTACTTGTGTCTATTTTGTAAATCATTTATAAAACCTGCATGTATTCTCATCCCAAAAATATTAGATTTTAAAAGTGGGACTATAACTCACTTTCACAGATTTTTACTTCGTCGGGAAGTAAGACTTGACCACTGGTTGATTCACGAACCTATAACAATATATACATATATATCAAAGTATGTTCAAAATATATTTACAACATTTTTAATACATTTTGATGTTTTAAGTTTATTAAGTCAGCTGTCCTCGTTAGTAACCTACAACTAGTTGTCCACAGTTAGATGTACAGAAATAAATCGATAAATATTATCTTGAATCAATCCACGACCCAGTGTATACGTATCTCAGTATTGATCACAACTCAAACTATATATATTTTGGAATCAACCTCAACCCTGTATAGCTAACTCCAACATTCACATATAGAGTGTCTATGGTTGTTCCGAAATATATATAGATGTGTCAACATGATAGGTTGAAATATTGTATACGTGTCTATGGTATCTCAAGATTACATAATATACAATACAAGTTGATTAAGTTATGGATGGAATAGATTTGTTACCAATTTTCATGTAGCTAAAATGAGAAAAATTATCCAATCTTGTTTTACCCATAACTTCTTCATCTTAAATCCGTTTTGAGTGAATCAAACTGCTATGGTTTCATATTGAACTCTATTTTATGAATCTAAACAGAAAAAGTATAGGTTTATAGTCGGGAAAATAAGTTACAAGTCATTTTTGTAAAGGTAGTCATTTCAGTCGAAAGAACGACGTCTAGATGACCATTTTAGAAAACATACTTCCACTTTGAGTTTAACCATGATTTTTGGATATAGTTTCATGTTCATGTTAAAAATCATTTTTCCAGAATAACAACTTTTAAATCAAAGTTTATCATAGTTTTTAATTAACTAACCCAAAATAGCCCGCGGTGTTACTACGACGGCGTAAATCCAGTTTTACGGTGTTTTTCGTGTTTTCAGGTTTTAAATTATTAAGTTAGCATATCATATAGATATAGAACATGTGTTTAGTTAATTTTAAAAGTCAAGTTAGAAGGATTAACTTTTATTTGCGAACAAGTTTAGAATTAACTAAACTATGTTCTAGTGATTACAAGTTTAAACCTTCGAATAAGATAGCTTTATATGTATGAATCGAATGATTTTATGAATATCATTACTACCTCAAGTTCCTTGGATAAACCTACTAGAAATGAGAAAAATGGATCTAGCTTCAAAGGATCCTTGGATGGCTTGAAAGTTCTTGAAGCAGAATCATGACACGAAAACAATTTCAAGTAAGATTTCCACTCGAAATAAGATTGTTATAGTTATAGAAATTGAATTAAAGTTTGAATATGATTATTAACTTGTATTAGAAAGATAACCTACTATAAGTAACAAAGGTTTCTTGATCTTGGATGATTACTTGGAATGAATTTAGAAAACTTGGAAGTAAACTTGCAATCTTGGAAGTATTCTTGATTTTATGAAACTAGAACTTTTGGAATTTATGAAGAACACTTAGAACTTGAAGATAGAACTTGAGAGAGATCAATTAGATGAAGAAAATTGAAGAATTAAAGTGTTTGTAGGTGTTTTTGGTCGTTGGTGTATGGATTAGATATAAAGGATATGTAATTTTGTTTTCATGTAAATAAGTCATGAATGATTACTCATATTTTTGTAATTTTATGAGATATTTCATGCTAGTTGCCAAATGATTGTTCCCACATGTGTTAGGTGACTCACATGGGCTGCTAAGAGCTAATCATTGGAGTGTATATACCAATAGTACATACATCTAAAAGCTGTGTATTGTACGAGTACGAATACGGGTGCATACGAGTAGAATTGTTGATGAAACTGAACGAGGATGTAATTGTAAGCATTTTTGTTAAGTAGAAGTATTTTGATAAGTGTCTTGAAGTCTTTTAAAAGTGTATGAATACATATTAAAACACTACATGTATATACATTTTAACCGAGTCGTTAAGTCATCGTTAGTCGTTACATGTAAATGTTGTTTTGAAACCTTTAGGTTAACAATCTTGTTAAATGTTGTTAACCCATTGTTTATTATAACAAATGAGATGTTAAATTGTTATATTATCATGATATTATGATATATAATATATCTTAGTATGATATATATACAGTTAAATGTCGTTACAACGATAATCGTTACATATATGTCTCGTTTTGAAATCATTAAGTTAGTAGTCTTATTTTTACATATGTATTTCATTGTTAATACACTTAATAATATATTTACTTATCATTTAACATATTTAACCAAGTGTATTAATATCTTAATATGATTCATATGTACCTAGTAAGACGTTGTTATAACGATAATCGTTATATATATCGTTTTCGAGTTTCTTAATTTAATAGTCTCATTTTTATGTATATAACTCATTGTTAAAATACCTAATGAGATACATACTTATAATAAAATCATGTTAACTATATATATAACCATATATATGTCATCGTATAGTTTTTACAAGTTTTAACGTTCGTGAATCACCGATCAACTTGGGTGGTCATTGTCTATATGAAACCTATTTCAATTAATCAAGTCTTAACAAGTTTGATTGCTTAACATGTTGGAAACACTTAATCATGTAAATAACAATTTCATTTAATATATATATAAACATGGAAAAGTTCGGGTCACTACACCACACCTCATAACCATCCTTCCATTTCTGCCTATCTGATTAATAACCTGAAAATAAATATATCTATACTATATCTAACAGTTTCCAATTCACTTAATCATGTAAATAAGAACTTCATGGAGTAAATCGACTGGAACTTATTACATCCAAACAACAATCATAACCAATTCACTTACTTTTTGTTTTGGATTCTAGATTGAAACAGATAGGACTTGTTGTGATTAACAGTCACGAGAAGAAAAAAAAATAAAAAAAATAAACAACGGCTGCAGCAGTGAACCCGTCCTGAAGCACAACTCGAACAACAAATTTGGATTCTAGATCATTTCAGGTTATAGTTACAACACAAAATAGGTTGCAAATATCTCCTAGAAACTTTCTGACTCGTCAATTTAACATAAAACATAACAACGATCACGAATTTTCACGAAGAACAAAATGGTTGACTTTTTATTTAAAACCTTTGACTCGAAAATTCGAAATGATAAAGAGGAATTGGAAGCTCAGATGTTTCAGAAAGATTGTTTATAGGATTTCTATCAACACTACGTTTATACATTTTGAAATTTGTCACGAAATTGAGGTTTTGGAAAAATGAAAACAAGAACAGGGTTGTTTACGGTTTCACTTAATCTCTTGATTTAATTTTGACAAATTGAGGTCTGTGAAGGATAATTGTAATTGTGAATTGATGTTTGAGGTTAACTGGTATCGTGTACACTGAATTTTGATTGAGTTTTCTAGCCTTTAAGATCGACAGATTTATTCTGTTAGTACAGAAATATATAAAAAATAAATAAAAAGGGGATGTTGATAGCTAACTGCTTTTGGAAATCTATGTATAGATTGATACTGATTTGTACGAATGAATAAGATGGTTAATCATTTGCAGATACGATCAAAAGCTTAATAAGCACTATTAGGAACTTGATCTGACTCCATTCTGTTGAAATTTTATCAGATTAATATAAATAGTTAATATATATAAATAGCATTACCTTTACTAATAATAAATAATAATATTAATAATAATATAATTATATTAAAGATAAATTATTGTTGTTAACAATAATAATAAGAATAATAATATTTATAATAACCAAAATAATACTTAAAAATAATACTAATGATAATGTTATTTAGTAATAATAAAAAGGATAATAATATTATTAATGATAATAATTGTATTATTTTCTAATAATGATAATAATCATACCAATATTAGTAATAATAAATAATGATATATATAATGGTAATTACCAAAATGACGATAATAATACTATATAATACTACTACAAGTAATAATGTAGACATAACAAGTTATGTATACTAATTTCATATCTATATATTTTATATCAGAAATAATAATATTGATATTACAGATAATAACCCTAATATTAATAATAATGAAGGTAATAATAATAATATTAACATTTATATTTTAACTTGTAACTACATATAATATATAAACTTTTCATTATATAATATAGTAACACTTATTGAATATTTAACATATATATACTAATTATACATATATTTCATATGTCTTTACATATGGATTCATTTTAAATGGTGCTTAACTATTTTGTATCTTATTTTACATATCTAGTTCAGATGTTTAAATTATATTTTATAATTTCAAATCACTACATATATTTACATTTATATATATATATATATATATATATATATATATATATATATATATATATATATATATATATATATATACATACATGTATACTATTTCAGAGGGTAAATGAATTCATGTATACTATTTCAAAGATTTTGAGACTCAACATTACAGACTTTGCTTATCGTGTCGAAATCATATAAAGATCAAGTTTAAATTTGGTCGGAAATTCCCGGGTCGTCACAGAAATCATAGGTATATTAGTAACGTTGTTTTTGAACCACAAGATTTAATATAGTTGATCATGCTAGTTACTTAAAATAACAAGATCGAGCATATAAATCACATATTCATGTTAGACTTGAGCCATAGACACTAATTAATACTTTTATATGTTAAAAATATCAAGAACACAAAATCTAGTGTTTTTAGAAAGTTACCCAAATGCAATAAAGTTGGTATAGATTCGGAGAGGAAGATGCAAGGATTCCAAATATGTAATTTGTTTGAGTTGATGCTTGCTAGATCTTGAGTAGATGATGAATCTTTGATTTGGTGTTTGAGAGAATAAAGTGGAAGTAGTAAAAGAGTGAGGAGGTGAATGAGTGGAAGGGGTGATGGTTTGACCATTTGACCTAGTAACATCTTTGATTATTTGGCAATTCTAGTCCCTCGAGTTTGAATCGGGTGCGTGAATTACCTAAACGAGATATTTTAAAACGCGTATTAACGGAGGATGTTATAATTATATAACGGACTTTAAAATAGTATAACGGAAGGTAAACGGAAAAAGGCGGGATGTTACATTACCTACTCCTTAAAAGAAATTTCGTCCCGAAATTTAAGTAGGCGTAGTAGCCGTAGTTTCTTCCTCGGGATCTTGCGTTTCCAAATCCATGAATAAATGAGGGTATTTCTTTTGTATTTGATCTTGCCTTTCCCAAGTAAATTCGGGTCCTCTTTTGGCGTTCCAACGGACCTTGACAATCGAAATTCGGCTCTGTTTTAGCGTTTTAACGGAGTGATCCACAATTTCAACCGGTTCTTCCACAAGGTGGAGTTTGTCATCGATAGTAAATTCCTCGAGAGGGATGACGAGTTCGGGTTCGGCAAAACACTTTTTCAAGTTTGACACATGGAAAGTAGGATGAACGGAGCTCAGTTGAGACGGAAGATCTAAACGATAAGCAACGGTTCCAACACGCTCCAAGATTTCGAAAGGACCAATATACCGCGGATTTAGCTTTCCACGTTTCCCGAAACGAATTACACCTTTCCAAGGTGCGACTTTTAACATTACGCGGTCACCGACTTAGAATTCGAGGTCATTGTGTCAACCAAAAGGTTGGTGAGTTCATAAGCTTATCATAAAACAATAAAAATTCTGTAATTTTGATAAACCACAAGATTTAAATGCTGCATGGTACAAATGGGCCTGAATCCTATACCCACCTGTAATATACATGCGATATCTTTTAAATACTTTACACCTTTCTCGTGTACGAAATCATCTTTTATAAATCTTAGTAACCGTACAAATATCTCGTGCACAAAAAATAACATACACATAACCTGTGTATAAAATCATTCTCTCGATACATAACATTCAGTTTTCATTTCTTTCATAGCTTGGCTTGGTAACCGACCTTAACATATAATGCGCATAATAATATCCCCAAAACAGAACATCTCGTCTGTATAATAATCATATAAAATTCGAAGTACTAAACACCATGCCCACTAGCCCTTTTGTCTAGTGAACATTCTGGGTGGGGGTGTTAAACCCGGTAGCTACCTTTAGGATTCGCGTGAATTAGACGTGCACTAATTCTCAAAATTAGTGATGTTCCCTAATTCTTAGGTTACCAAGCAATAATAATCAGGGAAAAATATTCATATCAATTGTGGCAATTATCACGTCCACATAATTCAATGGTGGCAATTATCACGTCCACATAATTCATTCGAGGAATGTTTTGCCTGTGTCTATCTCATCAAACATTTATAAAAGCATTTCATGTATTCGCAGTTCAAAATGTATTTCAAAAGCATTTAATAAAGCAGTTGTAAAAGTAGCGCATGTATTCTCAGTCCCAAAATGTAAAGAGTAAAAGGGAATCAAGTGAACTCACACATATAAATATTGTAAAACAGTTAATAAAGCATTTGCATGTATTCTCAGCCCAAAAACGTAAAGAGTAAAAAGGGAGCAAATGAACTCACACATATAAATATTGTAAAACAGTTAATAAAGCATTTGCATGTATTCTTAGCCCAAAAACTTAAAGAGTAAAAAGGGAGCAAATGAACTCACCATACTGTATTTTGTAGTAAAAATACATATAACGTCATTGAATAAATGTAGGGTTGGTCTCGAATTCATGAACCTATATCATTTATATATATATTAACACATAAAATGGTAATCAAACAATTTATATATTATTAGAGATTTAATTGTTATTTTAATTAGGTTTTTCATTAATAACCTTATTAATTATAAAAGTATTAATATAGTTATGTTATGTGTATTAAATATACTTATATATATATATATATATATATATATATATATATATATATATATATATATATATATATATATATATATATATATATATATATATATATATATATATCTTTTATTTGTTAAAACAATACTTTGATAATTGCTAATAATAAAAAAAATATAGTTATTATAATAGTGATAATAATAGTAATTAATATTCATAAAATTAATAATAGTAATGTTGATAGTAATATTCATAAAATAATAATAATGATGATAGAAATAATACTTATAAAAATAATGATATTTCTAATAATAATAATAATACTTGTTTTAATACTAATAATAAAGATAATAATAATAATAATAATAGTAGTAGTAATAATAATAATAATAATAATAATAATAATAATAATAATAATAATAATAATAATAATAATAATAATAATAATAATAATAATAATAATACCACATATAACTTAGCTACCTCAAAAGCTTTTCCCAAAAATAAAATGCCCCAGACAGGGCTCAAACCCTCGACCTCCCGCTTAACCCGAAACACCTCTAACCATTCGACCATTTACGTTTTTCAATAATTATACCAATCGAATAACTATTTAACTGACCCTTATCTGGCCCAGACTTGATTCGGCCCAACAGGAAAACTGGATCTCGACAGCCCAACATCAATAAATCGTTCATGGCCCAACTGAGAGGATTATGGCCCAACAGTTTCTCTTGATAATTGAAAAAAAAAATTGTAGTGGCCTGGGTTCGAACCCAGGACCTCTCGTTTAAACTACACCACACCAAACCGTCCCTCTGTTTCTTCGTATCTGAAATAATTCATGGTTTAAATCCTTTTAACCATTTTCTAACTTCTTCTTCTTAATTTAAACACTGACCCTTCACAACCAATTATCCTTTTTATTTTGATTCGTTAACATGATCTTCTCATCATCACTTCTCATTTAAAATTCATTCTAAATCATTATCATACTCATAACCCTAATCTTAATCTTAATCCTAATTATAATCATAAAACATAACGTGTTCAATTCATCATCACCATCCTTATTACTTCACGTATCATCATGTATTATCATCATTCATTTTAAAAGCAACCTTACCAAACCGTTATCCGTTAACATCAACATCTTATACTATCATCACATCTATTTCTATTCATCATTGTGTATATTTATACCCAACCACAGCTCATCGTTATCGTAAAAAATAATAATTACTTACGTATGTATCATGGGTTCGGCCACCTACCCATTGTCACGACATAGAAGAGTCACCAGCATATCGATGTCTTTTAATATTTTTTTTAAAGTAATAACACTCACTTGTAATTGTTGGCCACCTTCTCCAATTGTTGACTAGCTTTTCCTTTTTTATAATACAAATATCGACCCTTGAATTCTTTAACGTTCCACTTGCTCCTTAATAAAATGCCATGTGATGATATTCTAAAACCAAATTGACAAAAACCCAAAACCATTAAATGGTATTGTATATAACTTCTTTTGTTTTATAACCTCACGCATCATCAGCGGAAACAAATAGATGATGGTGTTTCATGACAGGCATTCGAATGGAACAAAGGCAAGAACATAGGACGTTAGTTATTGCAATAATTTGATAGCAGTTAAAAAAAATAAAACGGTTGCAGCCGGAGTATGATTCTGTGGTGGTGGCGTTGGACAGCTGCAAAACGCAGTAGCAGTTAGAGTTTAAGGTGATTTATTTGTTGGTTGATGGGTTATGGTGACTTGAGCTGAAATAGTAGCTACAAAATTTGTAGAAGAAAAGGAGGTGGCGGTTAGTGATTGAGGAGAATGGTAGAGGTGTTAAAGGCCGAGAGTGGATGAAGGTGATGGCTCGCGGTGGTTAGATGGTGATATGGGTTGTCAAGGGTGGCGATGAGTGTTCATGGTGATTGTTTATGTAAATCGTTTTTGTACTACAAATAGCAAAGTTGGTCGATTTATATCATCAAAGTGAATATCGATTTTAATTTCCCAGACAAGAACAGGAAGAAGAGTTAAAAATTAGATTAAGATGGATAACTGCATTTGTTTGATATTAATAAAGTGATTGACCAGTTGGATTTTAGTAGGCAGGAGATGAATATAAAAAAAATAAGACTAGCTCGTGATGTAAAACAATCTGTGCGAATCTCTCTTTCTGCTTTAAAGATTTTATTCAATTATAATAAATAATTAAATATTATATGTAATTATTAATTCTAATAATGTTAATAATAATTATATTGATAATAATAATCCTATTAGTATTAATAATAATAATCTATAATAATACTGATTATAATCTTCATATATCTATATTTATATTAGTATTTGTATATTCCATTTATTTATAATACTATATTTATAAATTATAATTAATCTTATTAATAAATATAACCTTAATGATAATACACCTAATATTATAAATAATAATAATATAAGATAATGATAATAAAAGTTTTATTAATGATAATAATATAATAACTTATATTTATCGAATTTCATATATATATATATATATATATATATATATATATATATATATATATATATATATATATATATATATATATATATATATATATATATATATATATATATATATATATATATTAACTATTATATATGCAATTATGTTTTTAAATATTGATTAGGTAGCTATACTAACTAGGTATAAATTAATTCAAAAATATACAGTTAATACTTTGTTAACGTTGATAAATTATATTCAAAATCATTTACATTTTTAATTCTAATATTTAAATTATATTTTATAATTTCGAATCATTATATATACTTACATTTATATATATACATATTACTAACAACAATTGTTCGTGAATCGTCGAGAATGGTCAAAAGGGCAAATGCATTCATGTAACTGTTTCAAAGTTTTCGAGACTCAACATTACAGAATTTGCTTATCTTGTCAAATTCATATAAAGATTAATTTTAAATTTGGTCGAAATTTTTCGGGTCGTCACAATAACGCTTCAAAAGGTGCGGCTTTAATACTCGTGTGATAACTATTGTTGTAAGAGAACCCGGCTAGTGGCAAATGCTTGTCCCAAGCTTTTCCAAAACTGACAACGCAAGCTCGTAACATATCTTCCAAAGTTTGAATCGTGCGTTTGCAACTGGATAAATGCTATTGTTGGAATCAACACTTACAGCACTCAAGATGCAACCAATGGCTGGTTCTTTCATAAAAGCACCATCCAAACCTAACAGATCTCTACCAATTGATTTAAACCCCTTCTTAAGTGGACCCAAACATATGTAAATTCTTTTGAATACCCTTGTACTTTGTTTAAGGGTTCCAGGCTCAACATCAATTTTAACAGTGGAATCAGGATTAGCCCTCTGCAACTCACAAATATAATCTCTAATCTCACCATACTGAGAATAATAATCACCTTATATCATCTTGGTTGCCCTTCTCAAAGCTCTGTATGTTTTATATTCAGAGATCACCAATTCCAGATCTGTTTCCAAATTAGATCTAGCAGCTTTAATTGGAATCTTGGGGTTGTTAACAAGTTGAGGCAACAACTTATTTGACAAGAATTGATAAGTGCAATATGGTATTTTTCTTGATTGGCCACATTGATGGTGAAGTTTATATGTTCCCACTTCCCATTCTTTACTGCCTTTAGGTTTAGAAACCAACAACACCCATTCACAGACTATATTTAAATCCCTTTTAACCCATTTGTCGTTTTTAGGACCACCACAAGATTCTTTCTTATCAACTTTTTTTCCTTTTTGCATTTAATTTGACTTTACTCTTGCCAACTACACCACACTTTGTCTTTATGTTACTGGGACCCACCTCAGATTGTTGACTTACTTTGACCCCAACATTTGGCTTACTAACCACCCCTTCACACCTTACACGGATCCTTGTTTTATCATTCTTAACAAATACTAGATTTTTTCTTGTTTCAATAGCATGACACTTAACTGATTCTCTAACCTCTACAACACTTTCAAATTTTTGGCCAAGATAAAAAAATGTCTTACCAATTTGTGCATCAGCTTTAGCATGTTCTTCAATCTTTTTAATTTTCCTTTTTCTTAAACCTTCCTCATCACTTTCAGTTTCATAACTGTCAAATCCATCATTGTTCAATACATCTAATTCAATATCATCTTCATTATCCTCTTCATCTTCACTGACTTTGAAAGCATTGCCCATAAACTCCACATTTCTATCAATGTGAAAGTTAAAGTCTTTCATGTCTACATGCACATCTACAATTTCATTATCCTCATCCACAATATAATCACTATCTTCAGAGTCACTGCCTGCATCACTATAAACACCTGACAGACTATAAACATCTGCATCATCACAACATATGTCTCATTATGAACAACTTCTAATAATGCATTTTCATCAAGAACATCTGCCTCATTATGACCAACTTCTAATAATGCATTTTCATCAATTTGTTCAATAAGTTTCCTCTTCCCTTTGAGATCCTGATGTTCAGCAAAAACTTCCATATACCTTAAACCCTCCTCTCCCGCATCTGCCAAATAACTAAGCATACAATCAGAATGTTCTCTATCATCTAAAAGTTCTAACCCACTATTTAACTTTGTATTGGGTTTAAGGTAGCGAAATAAGATAGGTTTCATAGAATCATAACTTAATGCTTGAATAACCTCATGCAATTGCAATACAGAAAATGTGTCAATGTTGAAACAATCAATGGTGGTGGTCTGACCATCAATGTAAACTACTTCACTACCCATACATAAATACCCACCATGATGTAAGATAATGGAGAACAAATCAGGGTAGACATCTGCAAAATAAAAACGATTTAGGGTTTTACTGTTCAAAATTGAAAAACAAATACAACGATGACGATTAGGGTTTGACAAACATACCGTATAGTTGATCTATATCCTTTTGTTCGATATCTGGTAAACGAATAACCCAGCTCTCAACCATCGATAAATGGAGAAGAAGTTCGCTATCTGCTTTTGAGTTTGTTAAAAACGAGGGATGAAAGAGAAAGAGGTGTGGTTAATGAAGGCACCTAACTTGTCTGAATGTAAAGTAGACCTGGTTACGATGCAAAAAGACGGATTTACCCATCACGTTTTAGTCACGTGATGGCACTAACGGCTAATTTAGACGGCAAACTGATGGAGGGACTCGGATTGCAAAATTTTGCAATTTTAAGGACTCGAAAATCCAAAAAGAACTTGAGGGACTCGGATTGCAAATTCGTGTATAATTGAAGGACCAACGGAGCAAAAAAGTCTATAATCTCACTCAACATCAATGGACCATCAAAAATCTGACGACCCAATATGAAAGCAAATTGAAGCATATAAATGACCTTATCAATGACATTGGCAAGTCAATTCGTTAGCAAGTTCGATAATCTTAAAAAAGAAACCAACAAGAGATATTGGATGAAAATCGGTGATATGAATTGGGTTATTAACTTTTGGAATAAGAGAAAAAATCGTAGAATTTGCACTCGATGGCATAATTGAAGTCACAAAATACAACCGCACCAAATGTCGTGCTGTAAAATATCCCAAAAAAGTGTTTAATGAAACGAAACGAGAACCCCCAAGCCTGATGCCTTAGAACTACCACAGTCCCAAACTGCACTCTTAATCTTCGCATCATCAAACGGTCGTTCCAGGTACAACGAATTAATACGAGATAAAACATGATGCGGATTAACAGAAATGAATTCAGCCCATGCTTCTAGTATCAAACGTTTGACTAAAGAAATCAAAAAACTTGTTTTTAATAACATTCGTGTCAAGCTTCCAAAGAGTATCATGCCGTAACGAATGACCAGAACATAGAAAACTCCATTTAATTTACATTATCATATTGTTTTTTCCTTAATTCCTTTTTGGTGGGTCAATTTAAGTTTCATAGGAGCACTTTTTTTATAATTGTTTTTTCTCAATTCAGTGTCAAACATTTAGGAAAAAAATATATCAGAATGTCTATGCAATAACACTAATTTGTTAGAAAAGATCATTAACAAATATATCATAATTACAACAAAAATAAAATAAAGAGAAGGTGAGAAGTTGTTTGTAATTTTAACCTAATATTTAAGTTTTAGTTTTAGCCTAATTATTGGCCAGAGGTCCACTCGGAAGCAATCTCTCTATCCGTCGAATATTGAGAGGGATGACTTTCTCTACTTTTGAGAGTGTTTTCACTCTGGGTGGAGAAATGACGTGTCTTTATTCTCGGATAGGGAAAAGATTGTCTACATCTCACCTCCCCATATACCACTTATGTGGTATTGGGTTTTGTTTTTGTTGTTGTTGTATTCTACACAATGTTTTAACGATCCTTTTCGTGTTCGCATAATGTTTAATCTTGAATCCTTTTATCAACTTGATGCTTTTAATCCTTGAATTTTCATTGAACCGTTCTGGTATTCAAATTCAAATCCCTAGCTTTCTTTTCTTTATATAGTTATTTGTTATCTAATTTTTTGGGATATGTGATCTTAAATAAATATAACAAGTGTGTAATATGGATCATTAACCAACAGTAAAATGTAGACACGGAGTGCGTTGTTAAATTATGTCATAAATGGCTCTGCAAAATTGTAGATCTAAAGGGACACTCAAACTCCCTGTTTCCTTTCATATACTTCCTATGCAATGCCCAACATATGGAGGGGCCATTTGTAATTTTTAGTGAAAAAAATTTGAATATTTTCATTTAGTCCCAGTAAATTTTTTTTTTTTTACCTAAAAGTCTTCATATTTTCCCCTTAAAGTATCTATATTTTGCTCAAAAACCTCCGTATTTTACTCAAAAGCCTCCATATTTTGCCTAAAAAAAGTTGATACGCTTTTAAAAAAAAATTCGCCCCCGGTGAAAAAAATTCTTGTTTCCACCACTGTTCCTATGTGACGAGAACACGACTAATCCCACTGTGGAAAAATGTACAAATTCTTGCCACGGATTGGGCTCAAACCCACAGTCACATTTGCAAAGAACTTCCACATTGCATATCTCGACATCTAAGACAGGTACCCATTCACTTCGAAACATGTTAGTTAAATTAGCTTAGTTTTCAACAATACATTCTATGTGAAATTAACGGTTAAAATCGTCATCCTTACCTATCTTTCATTCAAAAAGACAGCTAACTCTAAGAACCTTAACTATTTTAATATAACGTCTCATAGCAATGAAATTTTAATTCTTAATTCTCACTTTTAATATGCCTAACGAAACATTGCTTCAACGTCTGCCCCTCGGGATGGTTAAAGGATCGGGTTCCCGTAATGCGATTCGGGTTTTCTCCCGAACGTGTGTGTCTGTGTGCAAATGATGAGTGTCGTTGAAATAAATAATACATTGATATCAGGCCCGGCTAAGAAGGGGTGCAACCTGTGCAACAGCACAGGGCCCAGTTCTTTTGGGGGCCCATTTAAATAATCATAAGGCTTATTTTGATTTGGACACTTGTACGTTTAAAAATTTATTTACCCGTGACCAGCTTTTTTTAGGGCCCAACTCCAATTCTTTAGTGTAGTGTTAATATAAAATTGAACCCTATTCACTAATATGATAATTTATTATTTTGTTTCAGACATCAGAACTTTATTTTAATTAGACAACGTTTTAAAATTTACATATTAAGGTATATAAAATCTCTATAAATCATCCTTACTAGCAGTAATATTTTGGAACAACCTTAAAATGATGTACGTAACATATTAAACTGAATTTATATATATTATTTGTATACAAAAATCCCATTTTTTACTTATCGAACGTGGCCTATAAAATTGAGACGGCCCTGATAACTAATGATACAACTAATAGGGGGCCTTTTTTTCCTATCTCGCTCAGGGCCTTCAAATTCGTAGGACCGGCCCTGATTGATGCAAAGTTTGGCGTTCAAAAAAATTCTCACTTTTAATATAAACTAATTTAATCCAATTTATAGTCTAATGTAACTTCTCATCCAATCAAACTTCAAACTTATCTATTAAAAGAAAGTCAAACTTAAGTAAACGTAATTAAAATCAACCATTAGATGATTACTTAATAGGATAATCATACAATTGATTTAGATAATGATAATGATGATAGTAATGTCATATTTATTTTTCTCATATTTTTCTATTATTGATTTGAGTCTCAACTATTAATTTTAATTTCAACCATCCAATGATTCAAATTATAGAATTACTTTTTCGTTTTTATGAAATAAAATAAATAAATATTAAATTATTAATTCGTTATTAATATTAATTCCATATATTAATTTCGTTAAGTGAGTTATAAACTAATTTATTATACTATAATAATAAAAAAATAACAATAAAAATTTATTATATCATACGCATTCATAAATTATATTATATTAAACATTATTTTAAATTATTAAATATCACGATATTAATCAAAACGGCATTTTCTGTTTATAAGAATTAATCCCAAAAGAATTTGCTACACAGCCCACACAAATTGCAAACTCGAATTTTCAATTTGCATCCATTTGCGAATGCTTTTTGCGAACTCTCATCGGATGGGTTATCGGCTTTCGCAAGTCACAAGCCGTTCATTTGTGACTTGCGACTTGCAGACAATTCAGTTAAGAGAAGAATATTTTCAGATAGAATTTAATGAGAATTTCAAGAATTTTTCGAATAATGTTTCAAACCTATAAATAGAATAACTACAAATCATTTATTTTAAACACCCAAATCTTCCATTTACTTAGTTAGTTTGTTACTACTGATAGCAAAATTCTTTTCTTTCTTGACAATGTAAATTACAATATGAACGTTAGTTCTGATATGCTACAAGAAATAACTAAAATCTTATGTAACATCAATAATATCAAATGCATACTTATCTACCTTGAACTTCATGCAAACAAGTGAATACAATGGCAAATTTTAAACTTTTCAAAACACTTCTACAAAAAAAAAAAAAAAATTTAATTCATTGATTTTCCAGAACCAAAAGTCTTAAAAGACCATAATACAAAGCCAGTAACAATTGTACATTATTGCTTGTTATCTTTACCACAAAACAATCAATGAGCCACTACATGCGAATACCGTTTACTTAATGATAGAAACCACCATAACATCTATGAACAACAAATTATAAACGAAAATTAAACAATTGAGTAAGATGATACGAGTATTTTTTAATGAGTGTATCTATTTAACTAATGTGTAACTAGAAGATTTCGGTGATGATAATAGACTAGAGAGAAGCGGGCCACGCGTTGTGGCGGCGAGATTAAGAGAAGCTTACAGCTAACATAAAGGGGGGGGGGGGGGGTTGATATGATCGACAACCTATATTTCGACGTGTGCTCCATCCTCATCCGAACACCTTGTGTACACTCAATTGACTACCATCAATTGACCACCATAATTAAAAGGGACAAATGTCATAAACATTTATCCTTATCTTCAAATCAACAAAATGTCACCCAAAAATAAAAATATAGAACATAAAGAAACGCACGATGAGTACTAAATACCAAAATGTAAAAACATTCGAGATTTGTTAAAATTAAGCTTGAAATGACTTATACTCTCCACCCTAGCTATAACATTAAAAAGCTAAAACATTTATTAAAATCATGTAGAACAAAAATTAAAAAAGTAAATTACCAAATGTATATGAAGATGAATTCATGGGTCTTCCATCCACATTAAGCGTCCAATTCTTGTAAATCATTTATGACCAAAATAGTAGGCAAAGGGGCTGCAATTAGACAAGTGTAAATCACGATATTGTCTCCAAAACACTGTGAATTAGGGCTGCAATCAGGCAAGTGAAAAAAGACTGCAATTAGGAACATGTATGTGCTACAATTAGTGTGCATTGAGGTTGCAATCAGACACGCAATAGGGGATCGATCAGCGCGCAGCAGGGCTGCAACCTGACACACATATATGCTGCAATCTGGCACACGTACGGATTGCAATAACGCAGATACCAGGGTTGCGATCAGGCAGGCGTAAAGGCTACAATCTAGAAAAAAGTCATACATTGCTATATAGAATCTATCTAATATAAATATATATCAGATCTGGTATTGAGTTGACCTATTTTTTCATAAGCTAAATATAGCAAATAAATATCAAACTGACCCTCTCATTTAACACCTCTACAACAATATTTTTTCAAAATAGAAAACGGTTTTCATATACATATCAAGACTTACCGAGTTTGCTTTCCCATTGGATATGCGATGAGCAACCAAAAACCTAACCACGGGTGCAATGTCCAATAGAGTAAGCTGAAACAAAACCAAATATCATGTAGCTCACACATTTTATGTTTTAAATGTTGCTTTTACCAGGTAAAATTGTAGCAACTATAGACTACGAAACAAAATCTAATTGCATTGGCTAAATAACTAAAAGACATAGAACTCATGTAAACAAAATCATTTAGCGGGTTTGTCTGGATTTGTAGTTGATATCGGTCAAAAAGTCACATTTTTATCTCCAATATTAAGCCCTAGAACAATGAAGATTTAAACTTTGTCGGAAAAATTATCGCTTTATCAGTTGATTTTGTAGATTAAGTAATTACGAAGGCAATGCAAAAAGAATCAAGTAAAACAGAGCTAAAACAAAGATTCTAGAGCGAAAACGGTGAAAGACAAGAAATCAAGTTACGATCCAGCAAATCAGCAAGCTAAACGGCTTGCCAAACGGGCTGCCAAACGGCCCTCCAGTATGGCAAACGGCCTGCCAAATGCCCAGATCAAACGACCTCGTTAAACGGCTTGCCTTAGCAAACGTGCCCTGCAAACGGCTTGCCAAACGGCCTGCCAGCCGTTTGCAGGCAAATTCCAAGTCTATTTAAAGGGCTTTCTCCATCCATTTCAACACACACTCAATTTGTAATTCATTTCATATTTTCAAGCTTTTAGTTAGTTTTTAGTAGTAGTTAGCTTAGCTTTTATTTTTCGGAGGATATCCCGGCGAGTCCCTGCGATCTCGGGCAGATTTCTTCGGTCTTTTCAGGTTTTTATCCGAAATGCTTGTCTTTTGTATTAAACATGTGTTCTTACTTTTTATGTTTAATAATGCGTTCCGATATTACCATGATAGCTTAATTAATCTGTATGTTGCCATGATAGAAGTTTGGGTTAGCGTAATTATGTTAAATTAGTACGCTTACTGTTATAATACTAAACTAGGAAGTCTGATAGATTTGTATGCTAGCATCTTAAGGATTGACCAACCTAGGTTGTGATCAGGACTTGTCCACCTATATGAAATTAGCTACTTCATAGGATTAAGACCCCTGGTTATACTGTATCTGAAGATTCTATGAACTCGGTATGGCCGGAGTTCCCGAGAGGCATTTAATGCGCTTTTAGGACACGGAACTTAGGATTTGAGACATGAATGACCTAGTATGCTTATTGACTATTCCAAAGAGACTTCTTAGAAGCTGTTAAGATCTAGTTAGTGCCTTCACTGTGTGACCCAAGCCTGTTACTTGTTCTTGTTTGATTGTTGCCCTAGGTCTTAGTCATATAACTGTTTAGGTACTCATTAGGTTTCTATCTGCTTTACTATCAGTATATCAACTGTGATGCTGTATAATGTTTGAATTGATATGATCTCATTAGTATGATGGAATGGTTGTTAGTTTTCATTTAAGGTTTTGCCAACTTAAACTGACGGATTCCTTCCGTTTGTGATCAGTGTTCAATCAACACGGCACGTTGTTATTCAGTTAACTAAACTGATAACGAGGGTTAGGATTAGAGCTTAACTCACTAATAAACCTAGTACTTTACTGAGGATAACCTCCGATGTATTGCTACCTTTCAATTATACGACCAAGTGACATACTTCTCGCTACTCAAAGAGAACTCCGAGAGTCCAGAGACAAGTAGGTCTGTGTAATTGGCTCATCCAACCAGATCTACATCATTCCAAGCATAGTCTTTACATAAGCATAATTACCTTTCCCTAACCCAACACTGATATCTTGGTCAAAATTTCCCTGATCTGCATACTCCGGATATCCTTCCACTTATTTACTTTTCCGCACTTAGGACTTTTAGCTTAAACCAACTGCTATCTTTTATCCAGGTAATTTAACTAAAAGACAATTATCCACTTGATCTTCAATTCGTTAATCCATAGAAAAAACACAACACTAGGTTAACTTACACCTTCTACACCTTAGAAAGTAAAAGTAAATTTAGGCCCCACACAATATAAATAAACGAAGACACTGTGTGCTACCGAACCGGACTTCCTGCGACCTAACGACACCGCACAAATAAAACCGTCCGTTAGTAGCATATCAGTTAGCCTTTTCTTGACGCCGCTCCCGGGGACATCGAATATTTTGATTGAGAAAGATTTTAAACAGACAAAAGTGTTGTTTGGTGGTGTCTAAGAAAGACAATTATACACAGACTTGGTTGTTGGATGTTCCGAACAGTCTCCAATTATATTGGAACCAAAAGGATCCTGCCTCTCCGTAGTCGGCCTGGCCACCTCGATACAAGTAATCTGTAAGAAATCCTATCAGTCAAGATATTCGATTTGGTTAGCGACCGAATTTCAAGAATAAATGTTTTTATTAAATTATCGATCCTTTTAGTAAATTAATATTTTCTAAAAGTAACTTTTAAGTCTTTTTAAATAGAAAATCTAAAAAAAAATGGAACAACAAGACACCCTTGCTTCTATACATAAGTCATGCTTAGAGAAAAGAGGAGGACCAATCACCTTAGGAACCGAAGGGATTCTTGAAATCAGTTTACACATGATTAAACTAGTCAGTATGATCTGTAAATTTCAAGGATTACCGACTGACAATCCAAACTTTCACTTAAACAAATTTATCAGTCTGGTTGACTCTTTTAAGAAGGAAGAAAACGAGAAAAACCTTTTAAAACTTCACCTTTTCCAATATTCTCTGTCTTCACACGCTTTAGCATGGTTTGAGGAACTTAACCCGAATTCAATACATTCATGGGAGGATTTAGCCACTAAATTTCTAAACAAATTTTATCCACCCTCCCTGCAAACCTGTTTAAGAAATGACATCACAAACTTTTCTCAAAAAGAAAACGAGTCATTGTGTCTTGCATGGAATAGAATAAAGATGATGCTTAAAAGATGTCCGAATCTTTCGTTAAGTCGGGCAGATATAATCTGTACACTTTACAATGGTTTGACCAAGGATGATAAGTCTCTCCTAGACATGTCCTCGCAAGGCAATTTCATGTCCCGAACAGCAGACGAAGCATGGAATCACTTGGACACAATAGCTGCAAAGCAGGAAGATTGGAGCAACGAAGCTGCTGAGAAGGATGACGTCTTCGCGCATACGATAAAAATGCTGAAAACCAGGTTACAAGATCTCACCCTCACTCTTCAAAATTCACAAATTCCTAGAAACCCCGATGCTACTAGAACCAATCTAAGGTAACCTTACCCTAGATGGGCACACAAATAGCAAAATAGCTCAGATCATAATATAATCTTCCCGTTGCACAAACCTACTCTCCACTTTAAGGAAATTTTAGTTGAATTTATGAAAAAGCAATACATGATAAACCTTCAAGTCATAGAATGTCAAAATAAGTTCGACACTTTGATAAAGATTTTTGAAGAATTGATCACCAATTTTCAGCTTACGCTTAAGCGTTTAACCACTAAAGTTGATATAGAGTGTAGTGAGTTTGATGCCCTAGTAATTACTAGAGGAAGGAAGGAAACAACTGTCAATATACCCATACAAGATTTTTCCAATAAGGAACCTGAGCCAATTGACCCAGTTGTCAATCAACCGGAACCTATCTCTAATAAGGCCTCGAAAATAATTCCGCGCACCCGCATACCTTTCCCGGGTAGGCTTAGAAAGGAAAAACAAGAAGCGCCATTCGCTAAGTATTGGGATATTATTAAGAATTTGCATTTGAATGTACGAATAGTAGATGCTTTAGTAGAAATGCCAAACTGCGCTAAATTTTTCAAAGAACTGCTTTCAAACAAAGAGAGATTAAGAGAGATAGTTAGCTTGCCCTTAAGTGAAGAATGCTCGTTAGTGTTACAACATGGAATTCCCCCTAAGTTAGGAGATACAGGAAGATTTAAGTAACCTTGCTACCTGCAAGATGTCCAAATTAGCAATGCGTTAGCTGACTTAGGAGTCAGTGTAAACCTAATGCCCTATTCATTATTCAAAAACCTAGGATTAAATGACTTAAGGCCTACCAGAATGACTATCCAACTCGCGGACAGATCAGTTAAGATTCCTCGGGGAATAGCTGAAGATGTCCTAGTTAGAGTGGATAAGTTCGCATTTCCCGTTGATTTCGTCATTCTGGATATTGAGGAAGACACGAAGGTCCCACTCATTCTTGGCAGACCATTCTTGAATGCTGCCAAGGCCATAATTGATGTACACGAGAAATCATTGAAATTAAGGGTTGGAGGAGAAGAAATCACATTCAATGTTGATCGTCTTATGAGCCATCCTAGAGAAGAGGATGTGAATCTCTCTAATTCTTTTCAAGAACTCGTCAACGAATACTTGGAAGAAACCATGGCTATATGTAGTCAAGATCAAATTTCTAAGGATCTGTTCTTTACACCTCCTGAAGGAAATCTCGACAACCATTCAACCATAAACCTTAGTCAACATAAATCTCCCCTCTCTGAAAGTAATTTTCTTAGCAAGACTATCCAAATAGCACCACTAGGACAAGGTATTCCTTTACCTCTATTAAGGAGAAGACCGAATGAAGAGACAGATTTCATTCCGGTATATCAGGAACCCCAGTCAAAGGAGGACTGTGAGGAGTTTCCCGAACCTACCTTTAAAACTAAAGAAGACATTTCTGAAGAGGAAGCATTAAGAAGGGCAATTTCCAGAAAAGAAGAACAGATAACATCAGTGACTGCCACTGAAGAATCAGAATTCCAGGAGAAGTATGACTCATTAGACAGAAAGGAGATAGCTAGGATAAAGCCATCTATCGAGGAACCTCCAGAATTGGAATTAAAGAAGTTACCCGACAATATGGAGTATGCATTCTTAGAAGGAGAATCGCAACTCCCTGTAATCATCTCGAAAGACCTTATGCCACAAGAGAAGGCGAAATTGATTCAAGTTTTAAAATCACATAAGAAGGCAATTGCTTGGAAGATCTCTGACATAAAAGGGATCAGCCCCAACTATTGTACCCACAAGATTTTCATGGAAGACGATTTCAAACCTTCAGTTCAGAGGCAAAGAAGGGTCAACCCTATGATTCAAGAAGTCGTCAAGAAAGAAGTAATTAAACTTCTGGATTTCGGTCTGATCTATCTCATCTCTGATTCGCCATGGGTTAGTCCTGTTCAAGTGGTACCCAAAAAGGGAGGGACAACCGTAATTCAAAATGAGAATAATGAGCTTATTCCAACTCGGGAAGTCACCGGTTGGAGGGTTTGCATAGATTATCGTAAACTAAACGATGCAACCCGAAAGGATCATTTTCCTTTACCTTTCATTGATCAAATGTTGGAACGTCTATCAAGAAATGAATACTACTGTTTCCTTGACGGCTTTTTCGGCTCCTTTAAAATCCCCTCGATCCAAAGGACCAAGAAAAGACAACCTTTATATGTCCTTATGGAACATTTGCCTATCGACGCATGCCCTTTGGGTTATGCAATGCACCAGCTACATTCCAGCGATGCATCGTAGTAATATTCTAAGACATGATTGAACGTTGTATGGAAATCTTCATGGACGACTTCTCAGTCTTTGGTAGTACCTTTGATTCGTGCCTTTCAAACCTTGACAAGATGCTCACCCGGTGTGAAGGGTCAAATTTATTTCTAAATTGGGAAAAATGTCACTTCATGGTTAAAGAAGGGATAGTTTTAGGACATAAGATTTCAAAAGCAGGAATAGAAGTTGATAAGGCTAAGATTGAGACCATTACTAAATTTTCGGAACCTACCACAGTAAGAGCGGTAAGGAGTTTCCTAGGACACGCCGGTTTGTACCGACACTTCATTAAGGATTTTTCAAAGGTCATACGACCTCTCACTCATCTCCTAGGAAAGGAAGTCCCGTTTGTCTTCGATGAAGAATATCGAAAAGCATTCAACTATCTGAAGGAATAGCTAACACATGCACCCATCATGATAGCTCCTGATTGGAGTCTCCCATTTGAAATCATGTGTGATGTGAGTGACTTCACAGTTGGCTCTGTTCTTGGACAGTGGGTAGATAAGCACTTTCATCCAATCTATTACGCAAACAAAACCTTAACCGGAGCTCAAGAAAATTACACTACCATGGAAAAGGAGCTGCTAGCTGTAGTATTCGCCTTCGAAAAATTCCGTTCCTATCTCATCCTATCCAAAACTATGGTCTATACAGATCATTCAGCCCTCAAATATTTATTCACTAAGCAAGATGTGAAACCAAGACTCCTACGATGGATCTTACTCCTTCAAGAATTCGATATTGATATTAAAGATAAGAAAGGAGCAGAGAATGTCGCAGCAGACCATCTTAGTCATTTGGAGAACCCAGTGATGGAAAAACTTGCTAAACAAGATATCAGAGATAAATTTCTGGAAGAACAGCTTATGAGTTTAGGACAAACTCACATAGGATCACAATTTACTGATACTCCTTGGTATGCCGACATGGCCAACTACCTAGTTGCCGGAGTAGTACAAAAGGTAATGAGCACCTCTCGAAGAAGGAAGTTCTTCAGGGATGCCAAGTACTACTACTGGGAAGATCCTTACCTGTTTAGAATTTTCCCTGATCAGATAATCAGGAGGTGCGTAGATGAAAAACAAGCAGCAGGGATTCTTCACCAATGTCACCATGGACCAAATGGAGGTCATCATGGAGCAAACTTAATCGCAAGAAAAGTCTACGAATTAGGATTTTATTGGCCGTCTATATTCCGAGATGCGCAAGAGCTTGTAAAGCGTTGCGATGCATGCCAAAGGCAAGGTATTATCTCTATGAAGAATGAGATGCCTCGGACTAATATCCAAGCTTGCGAGATCTTCGATATATGGGGATTAGACTTTATGGGGCCATTCCCGAAGTCTAATGGGAAAGAATATGTCCTCGTAGCAGTAGATTACGTCTCTAGATGGGTCGAAGCCCAAGCATTTTCAACCAATGATGCCAAAGTCGTCACCAACTTTCTGAAGAGACTCTTCTGCCGATTTGGAGCTCCCCGTGCTATAATAAGTGATAGAGGCACACACTTCTGTAATACTCAGTTTATGAAGGTGATGCAACAATACGGAGTTACCCACAAGATGTCCAGTGCCTATCATCCGCAGACTAACGGATAAGCAGAGGTCACGAACAGAGCACTCAAAAGAATCTTAGAACGAACTGTCGGCCATCATGGAAATAAATGAGCCGAAAAACTAGACGATGCTCTGTGGGCATTTCAGACTGCTTACAAGAATCCTCTTGGGACTACACCCTACCGCATGATCTATGGAAAAGCCTGTCACCTTCCGCTGGAACTTGAATATAAAGCTCTCTGGGCATTGAAGACCTACAACCTCGATCCCTCAGTTACTGCAAAGCATAGGAAGATGCAGATGAACGAACTCGCCGAATTAAGAGACCAAGCATACAAAATGTCATACATCTACAAGGAACGAAAGAAGCTTACGCATGACGCAAAATTGATTCCTACAAAGTTCGCTCCTGGAGATAAAGTTATGCTCTTTAATTCTCGGTTCAAGAAGTTCGCAGGAAAATTTAGATCAAGATGGAGTGGCCCATACAAAGTTGTACATGCTTTTCCACACGAAGCCTTGGAATTGGAAGGACATACTGGCAACTTCAAAGTCAACGGCCACCACCTGAAAGCTTATCTAGAAGATCATGATAAGGAGGAGCACCTCTTCTCCTTTAATCCATTTTGAAGATCTGACAAGGAAAAGTCAAGCTATATCGACTTGATAAACAAAGCGCTCTTGGGAGGCACCCCTTGCTTATCCTTTTTATTTTTACTTATTTTTATTTCAATTATTTTCAGTCTTAAAATATTATCTCTTTGTACTAACAACTAAGCGCCATATTTGCGCTTAGTACTTACAAATTTGTTGAATGTGTTCAGGCAATAAAATGCCAAGTTCAGGAGCTTCAGCTTACATCTCAGTTCGTAGGAGCAGGACTCCTAGAGTTTACTCATCTGGAAGCAGTTCTAATCAGAACAGGCCATCAACAGGGCAATTAGACCCAAGGCGATTGATATTAGAGAGTGTTGAGGAGGATATTGGCATAGCACCGCCAGCTCCTCCCGTTCGACGATCTAGACGACTAGCCAGGAGACCTGCCGAGCACACACAGCTACCAGAGACACATGAACCACAGACAGTGATACACTATGGAGCCACATTAAATGACCCTGACGTTACATGGGCGATACTCAGAGACTAACAGAAGCTCTACCGAGCTCTTAGAGCATACCTTCAGCGCGAGGGGATGCCGCGCAGTACTCTGGGCCCGTCGTCATTTAGGATAGCACGCCGTGTTCAGCCAACATGACAAGCTACCCCTGGCGTTCCACACTGGCCTTAGTTCACTCAGTTCCCTCAGCTGCCATGCCTCCACATGCTACTCCTATTCACATCACGCTACCTGCTCCAGTCACCGAGCCAGTTCCAGTCACTGAGCTACCTGAGGGTTGTTACCTAGTCACTATTCCCATATCAGTTGAGCCACCAACGGCCCAGGCATTTGAGATCACCGGGAGCATACCTGACGAGGAGCCTTTCCCGAGCTTATCCCACTTGGAGTTACCGTCAGACCTCTGTCTGAATTCACTACTAGGCCTTGAGTTGGATATAGGGCAACCACTTGAGTACTTTCCAAGACTAGAGGATGATGATGATCTCTTTGGATACTTCGCAGCGCCGACTCAGCACATTGACCAGGATAGTATTCCATAGACTACTTTACTTTATTTTACTTTTATATTTTTGAAGCATTGTACTAAAAAGTTATATATATAGTGGAAATGCCGCCTTTCTCTTTTTGTTCTTCATGCAAAAATCTTATCAAAAGAGAATGGTCCTTTCCAGCAATTAAGAGACTGACTGTAGGAAGGCCCAGCACTAGGAAAGTAACACGACCATAGGGAAGTAATTCTTCCTCAAACCTATTTCGATTATTACGCACTAAAATCTCTAAGTGTGGGGTAACCCCTGCTACTAACTTGGAAATTTTAGAAGTCAATGTCCTTAATTTATAAAGTATTAAAATATTCTTTCTAGAGAACATTAGAGACAATGTTCTTCTAAGTGTGGGGAATGGGTAAAGGTTTTAAAGGTCGAGTAACCGTAAAATGCCAAGTTTTGAAAAATTCTTTTGTCCAAAAAGCAATTTAGCAATGGATATTGGGTGATTTCAAAAAATTCTTACCTTATTTTGCCCAAAAGATCTAATAAAATTGCTAGAAATCGGTTTTCGGAACATTTATTAAAATGAGACGATTAAGCTGAAACTTATGTTTTGTGTCAAAAGATTTCTTTTAAGAAAATATGTAAAAGGCTACGCATGATCAAGCACGACCCCTACTCCCAAAAGGTGAGGAATCTTGGACCCAAAGTATCTGTATGACCCATCAAATCCACTGTACTTTGTCATTTCAATTGATGAGCGTGCCGGTGTACGGTTCAAGTTAGATCTTGGTCCTGACATACGAATCAAGACCAATGGTTAGTAAGCACCATACGTGGTGCAGGTGTGATACTCCCACCAAAATCATCCTGAATAGAGAAGATAAAAAGCCATCCATTTCCGTTTCCACTCCACGCAATTTAAACCAACCAACTCACATAAAGAGTTGATGAATCAGAAATATTCACCCCAAATTCACTCTCAAAATACACCATTCACCTTCACTTCCCTTTCCATTCATCAAAAGATCCAGAGATTAGTAAAGAGATAGATCGATCAAATTCGCTTCAAAAGCACTTGTCGAAAGATTTCGAACCCCTGATTGTTTTTGATAGGTTAAAGACATATTTTCAGTGGATTATCACTTCCTCTCTGGGCACTAGGAACGAAAGACAAAAGTTATGAAGAAAGGGTATGACGAAAAAAAAAATCTTTGATAAAAGAGCAAAGTCTCTATAAATAAGGCAAAAGAAAAACCCGAGAAGTTGCCCTAAAGAAGGATGCCGAAAGAGCCAAAGAAAATTCTAGACAAAGTCTTAGCAAAATCCGCCTCTTCTGAAGAAAACTTTTACGGATTCCAGGCCATTCTCTATCCAAAAATGGATACTCTGAAGAATCAAAGTCTATCAATTCTCTCAAAAATCAAAAGATCTGGATACCTTTCACCGATCCATAAATTTCACGACCAAACCCTTACAACCTGTTTTCCTTTTGAAAGAATGCCTAGGAAGAAGATCAGTGCCGTCCTTACTTAATCGGTAGAGATATCGATGCTTTACCAAGCATATGATGAGAACTGTTACACGAATGGCTTCTGAGCGACAATACAATTAGAATAGGACACCCTAAACACTTGAGTGATACGAGTGACCCGCTAGTGAGGAGCCTGATCATGTATACTCTACATCTGAGAGTTGGAAAGTACGCCTTTTTCACTACGGACGCATTTGAAATCTAGCGACCAAATCATCGAAGCTCGAAAATTTTTCTAATACTTTCGAAAGGTGTGCTGACTTCTGATAAAGGCATAATAAAAAGATCTACGGGTGGGGCAAGGGAGAATCTATTAGAAAGATCCTTATATTTCCGCTTTTTGCTTGAGGACAAGCAAAGCCAAGTGTGGGGTATTTGATATCGGTCAAAAAATCACATTTTTATCTCCAATATTAAGCCCTAGAACAATAAAGATTTAAACTTTGTCGGTAAAATTATCGCTTTTTGATTGATTTTGTAGATTAAGTAATTACGAAGGAAATGCAAAAAGAATCAAGTAAAACGGAGCTAAAACGAAGATTCAAGAGCGAAAACGGTGAAAGACAAGAAATCAAGTTACTATCCAGCAAATCAGCAAGCCAAACGGCTTGCCAAACGGGCTACCAAACGGCCTGCCAGTATGGCAAACAGCCTGCCAAATGCCCAGATCAAACGGCCTCGTTAAACGACTTGCCTTAGCAAACAGGCCCTGCAAACGCATTGCCAAACGGCCTGCCAGCCGTTTGCAGGCAAATTCCAAGTCTATTTAAAGGGCTTTCTCCATCCATTTCAACACACACTCAATTTGTAATTCATTTCATATTTTCAAGCTTTTAGTTAGTTTTTAGTAGTAGTTAGCTTAGCTTTTATTTTTCGGAGGATATCCCGGCGAGTCCCTGCGATCTCGGGCAGATTTCTTCGGCCTTTTTAGGTTTTTATCCGAAACGCTTGTCTTTTGTATTAAACATGTGTTCTTACTTTTTATGTTTAATAATGCGTTCTGATATTACCATGATAGCTTAATTAATCTGTATGTTGCCATGATAGAAGTTTGGGTTAACGTAATTATGTTAAATTAGTACGATTACTGTTATGATACTGAACTAGGAAGTCTGATAGATTTGTATGCTAGCATCTTAAGGATTGACCAAAATAGGTTGTGATCAGGACTTGTCTACCTATATGAAATTAGATACTTCATAGGATTAAGACCCCTGGTTATACTGTATCTGAAGATTCTATGAACTCGGTATGGCCAGAGTTCCCGAGAGGCATTTAATGCGCTTTTAGGACACGGAACGTAGGAATTGAGACATGAATGACCTAGTATGCCTATTGACTGTTTCAAAGAGACTTCTTAGGAGCTGTTAAGGTCTAGTTAGTGCCATCACTGTGTGACCCAAGCCTGTTGCATGTTCTTGTTTGATTTTTGCCCTAGGTCTTTGTCATATAACTGTTTAGGTACTCATTAGGTTTCTATCTGCTTTACTATCAGTATATCAACTGTGATGCTGTATAATGTTTGAATTGATATGATCTCATTAGTATGATGGAATGGTTGTTAGTTTTCATTTAAGGTTTTGCCAACTTAAACTGACAGATTCCTTCCGTTTGTGATCAATGTTCAATCAACACGACACGTTGTTATCCAGTTAACTAAACTGATAACAAGGGTTAGGATTAGAGCTTAACTCACTAATAAACCTAGTACTTTACTGAGGATACCTCCGAGGTATTGCTACCTTTCAATTATACGACCAAGTGACATACTTCTCGCTGCTCAAAGATGTAGCGACCCGACAAAATCGTCATTGACGGCGCCGGCTACTTAGGTCCCATTACGTGGTCATAAGTCTTTAAAATGACATTTGACCAAAAATATGTCGCATTCATTTCAAAAGTTAAGATTTGTTCCCAAGTTTACAAGAATCGTTCATCCAAAAGTTACGTTACAAAGTTATAAGTACAATTGAAATCTATGCGACACGATTTAAAAGTTGCCAAAAGATGCTCCATGTATGCATGTATATACTCGACATCCAAGCAAGTATTAAAAGAAATGAGCGGAAGCATGTATCACAAAACGTTCAAGGACCTGAGAAAAACATAGAAATCTGTCTACGAAAACGTTGGTGAAATCATAGGTTTAAGTAATTAAGTACAAGTGAACCACAAGATTTGTAACATTGATATAATAGTAATACATTCCAAAAGTTTGTTTCACGAGCACCCAATTATCAATGCTTAACATTCCTTCCATAGAACCCCATCACAATAGTGTTAGAACGTACACTGTTTCTCGAAAATATATTTCATTCTTAAACGGTAGCGAACCGTTTGAATGAGGGTTTGTCAAACCCATATGGCCATATAACATAACATATGGCCATATAACATAAGTTCTCGCTTACACCCGGCAAATGTAACTAATGATAATCGAATTGAGGATTTTTGTTCAAAATCGTATGTAGAATGTTTGTTTTCCTGTACTTGTGTTCACTTAGTAAAAAGAAACGTTTATGTTTTCTCATCCCAAATGTAAGTTCAAAAGAGTAAAAGTGGGACTATGATCTCACCTTGAGTAACGTGTGCAAAGGACAATGCTAGTCTTGACCTAAACAAATAGGTCGTATCAATAACGGTAAACATGATAGGTCAAAGATGTTCAATTAGTCCTATGGCTCGTTACGACTCGATTATGTAGCATGTGAATCAATTTGTCAAGTTTCATGCAAGATACAAGTATAGAAACAAGCTAGAAAGGTTGCATAATCATTTGGTTAAGTTTGACAAAAAGTCAAACTTTGGTCGGTCAAAGTCAACAAAAAAGTCAACACGTTAGGGTCGGGTCCCGAACTATTTTTCTGAGGTTTTTATTCATATATAAGCATGTTAGAACAAGTCTCACATGAATCGAAGGTCCATAGCGTGCCAAACATTTTTCTTATTTTGACCAAGGAGGTCAGAAGCTGGACACGCCTTATGTCGCTCCGCGACAAAGGCTGGCCGCGCCGCGGCATAACACGCGAGCTGGTACCTGGCCAGTTTCAGTTTTCTAAGTCTCAACCCAAAATTCAAACAAACATAATACACAAACCGTATACACTTAGAACTCGTATCTTATATCGTTAGAAAGGTAATTTGACAAGGAACACAACTAAATACATTTCACCAACCAAAAACATCATTTGCAATAACCGACTTTCCAACATTTAATGCTCAATTAATGCTCCAGTTCATAAATGCACAAAATAGGATTTAGGAATTAAATGCATCCATGTAACGCGTCGTTTCGTAGGTAATCAAGCATACAATACAACTAACTACTTACTAACAACAATTCATGGCATTCAATACATTAAAAGTTCATTTCAAGTTCACCGAACCCTAACCCAAATTCACCAAAAGCACTAATCATGTTTATGAAGTTTTCTAAAACAACCTACACATCAAATTGAAGCTAGTGATGTTAGGAACACATTTAATACATGCATTTATAACATTTAACAACATTTAAGCAATCAAATCATCAATCAAACACACCAAACTTTCAAGTTCATGCTAGTTATCAAAAATAACAAGATCGAACATATAATTCATATATTCATGTTAGACTTGAGCCATAGACACTAACTAACAACTTTATAAGTTAAAAACATCAAGAACACAAAATCTAGTGATTTTAGAAAGTTACCCAAATGTAATGAAATCGGTATGGAATCGAAGAGGAAGTTGCAAGGATTCCAAATATGTAATTTGTTTTGCAAGACACCCGCTAGCTTGGATTTAGATGATGATTCTTGAAATGGAGAAATAAGAGAAAGTTTGAAAGTATTGAAAGAAAAAGGAAAATGAAATGGAAAAGAAAGAGGAGGTGGGTTGACTAGTCAAATGCTAGTCACCTCTTTGGCATTTTGGCGAAACTAGTCCCTCGAGTTCGGTTGCGGGTGCGTGAATTACCTAAACGAGATATTTTTAAAATGCGTAACAACAGGAGACGTTATAAACATATAACGGAATTTAAATAGTTAAACGGAAAAGTAAACGAAAAAAGGCTGGATGTTACATTACCTACTCCTTAAAAGAAATTTCGTCCCGAAATTTAAGTAGGTGTAGTAGTCGTTGTTTCTTCCTCGGGATCTTGCGTTTCCGGAACCGGGAATAAGTGAGGGTATTTCCTTTGCATTTGATCTTGCCTTTCCCTAGTAAACTCGGGTCCTCTTTTGGCATTCCAACGAACCTTGACAATCGGGATTCGGCTTTGTTTCAAAGTCTTGACGTTGGTGTCCACGATTTCAACCGGTTCCTCCACAAAATGAAGTTTATCATCAATAGTAAGTTCTTCGAGAGGGATGATGATATCGGGTTCGGCAAGACACTTTTTTAAGTTAGATACATGGAAGGTAGGATGAACAGAGCTCAATTGAGGTGGAAGATCTAAACGATAAGCAACGGTTCCAATACGCTCCAAGATTTCGAAAGGACCAATATACCGCGGATTTTGCTTCCCGCGTTTCCCAAAACAGATTACACCTTTCCAAGGTGCGACTTTTAACATTACTCAGTCACCGACTTGAAATTCGAGGTCGTTGCGTCGTTTGTTGGTATAGCTCTTTTGACGACTTCGGGCCGTCCTAAGCCTATCCCGGATTTGAACGATTTTCTCGGTTGTTTCTTGAATGTGTTCAGGTTCGGTGATTTGTGTGTCGCCTACTTCTGCCCAACAAAGAGGTGAGCGGCATTTTCGACCATATAAAGCTTCAAATGGTGCGGCGTTAATACTCGCATGATAACTATTATTGTAAGAGAATTCCGCGAGAGGCAAGTGATTATCCCAAGCTTTTCCAAAGTCGACAACGCAAGCTCGTAGCATGTCTTCCAAGGTTTGAATTGTACGTTCGCTTTGTCCGTCAGTTTGCGGATGGTATGCGGTGCTCATGTCTAAACACGTTCCCAACGCTTCTTGTAAAGTACGCCAAAATCTAGAAACAAAACGGCCATCTCGGTCGGAGATAATCGATAACAGTACACCGTGTCGGGCTACGATCTCCTTAATGTAAAGTTGTGCAAGTTTCTCCATTTTATCGGTTTCCTTCATGGCTAAGAAGTGCGCGGATTTGGTGAGTTGGTTAACAATAACCCAAATTGTATCATAACCGCCAACCGTCTTTGGTAGTTTGGTGATAAAATCAATCGTTATCCTTTCCCACTTCCATTGCGGGATTTCGGGTTGTTGAAGTAGTCCGGACAGTCTTTAGTGTTCGGCTTTGACTTTGGAACATGTCAAACACTTGGAAACATAAGTAGCTACGTCCCTTTTGATGTTCGGCCACCAATATTGTTGTTTAAGGTCGTGGTACATCTTATTGACACCGGGGTGAATCGAGTATCGTGACTTATGGGCTTCATCTAAAATAAGACTTCGTAGGTCCCCATAACTAGGCACCCAAATCCTTCCGGTGAAATATCGGAGTCCGGTTTCCTTAGTTTCGAATCGAGAGACGAGAATGTTCAAGAGCTCGCGTGAAATGTTTTCATCCTTGAGAGCTTCATCTTAGGCTACCCGAATTTGGCTATTAAGGTTTGTGTGGATGGTTATGTTTAAGGCTCAGACACGAAGAGGCACCGCTCTTTCCTTTTGAATTAAGGCATCGGCTACTACATTTGCCTTTCCGAGATGGTAACGAAGCTCGTAATCATAATTGTTTAAGGTTTCAATCCACCTTCGTTGTCTCATGTTTAGTTGCTTTTGAACAAAGATGTGTTGGAGACTTTTGTGATCGGTAAAGATAGTACTCTTGGTTCCATAAAGATAGTGTCTCCACATTTTAAGTGCAAAGACAACGGCTCCGAGTTCGAGATCATGTGTCGTGTAGTTTCGTTCATGAATTTTGATTTGTCGAGAAGCATAAGAAATGACCTTCGTTCGTTGCATCAACACACTCCCAAAACCATGTTTCGAGGCATCGCAATACACAACAAAATCATCGTTGCCTTCGGGAAGTGACAAGATAGGAGCGGTGGTTAGCTTCGTTTTCAAGATTTGAAATGCGGATTCTTGTTCGATTGCCCAAACGAATTTTCTTCCCTTATGAGTTAACGCGGTTAGAGGACGAGCGACCAAAGAGAAATCTTTGATGAATCTACGATAGTATTCGGCGAGACCCAAGAATTGACGAATGTGAGTAGGAGTAGTAGGAGTCTCCCATTTACTAATGGCTTTGATTTTCGTTGGATCGACTTTAATACCTTGGTCACTTACAACATGACCAAGAAATTGAACTTCCTTTAACTAAAATTCACACTTGGAGAATTTGGCATAGAGTCGTTCTTGTATTAAAAGTTCAAGCACAAGTCGGAGATGTTCCACCTGTTCTTCTTTGCTTTTAGAATAAACCAAAATATCATCGATGAACATGATAACGAATTTGTCAAGATACGGTTTGCACACGCGGTTCATAAGATCCATGAACACCGCCGGTGCGTTAGTGAGACCAAATGGCATGACAAGGAATTCATAACTACCATAACGAGTTCGGAAAGCTGTTTTGGAGACATCTTCCCCCTTAACCCTTAATTGATGATAACCCGAGCGGAGATTGATTTTTGAATATACCCGTGATCTTTGTAATTGATCAAAGAGGTCATCGATGCGCGAAAGAGGATATCGGTTCTTAACCGTCAATTTGTTTAGTTCACGATAATCAATGCACATTCGTAGGGATCCGCCTTTCTTTTTAAGAAAAAAAATCGGAGCGCCTCAAGGTGAATGGCTAGGTTGGATAAAACCACGATCAAGTAGTTCTTGGATTTGACTTTGCAATTCTTGCATTTCGGATGGAGCGAGTCTATATGGTGCACGTGCTGCGGGTGCGGCTCTCGGAATAAGATCAATTTGGAATTCAACCGGTCGATGAGGTGGAAGACCCGGCAACTCGTCGGGAAATACATCGGAATAGTCACTAACAATTGGCACATCATCGATGTACTTCTCATCGGACTCGACTTTCTTAACGTGAGCAAGGACGCAAAACAACCCTTACGGAGTAGTTTTCTAACTTTAATGCATGAAACGAGGTTGAGTCCGGTGCAAATCTTATCTCCATAGACGATCAAAGGTTCACCATTCTCGATAGGAATTCGGATTGCGTTAAGATCACAAAGGATGTGAGATTTCGTTTTGGCTAGCCAATTCATACCGATTATTACATCGAAGCTTCCTAGTTCCATGGGTATCAAGTCAATTTCAAACTCATTACCCAAAATGTTTAACGTACACCCCCGGTAATATGTGTCGGCACTCAATAGTTTTCCGTTGGGCACTTCAATGGTATAAGTGTTACCTAGTGGAAGTGGTGGAGTGTTAAAAGAATGAGTCAAAGTCTTGGATACAAAACTCTTATCGGTACCCGAATCGAATAAACAAGTAACATAAGTGTTGTTGAGAAGAAACGTACCCGTGACTAATTCATTGTCATCTCGGGCTTCCTCGATGTTGATGTTGAAAGCTCAGCCGGTGTGTTGGGGTTATCTTTCTTCTTCGGGCATGCATTTCTATAATGGCCCGTTTGGCCACATTTGTAACAAGTGCCCGTTTTTGGTGCATTGGGCCCCTTTCGAGCGATGAGGGCGACACTTTTACACTCATTGGCCTTATGACCAATTCCTTGGCACCGATAGCAAATTAGCTTGCCACATTCGCCAAAGTGATGTTTGTTGCATTTGTTGCAAAGAGGTAGGTTTCCGGCATAACCCTTCTTGCCGTCGGAGGTGTAAGGCTTCTTGGCAAAGTTGTTGTTGCTTGATTGGGGGGTTTCCCACTTTCTTTTGTTGTTACCTGACTTATCCTCGGCTTTAGGTACCGGCACTACAATTTCGTCCACCGTTTCTATCAACTTGCGGGCCATGTTCAAAGCTTCTTGATGATTAGTGGGTTTGGATGACATTACCCCGTGTTTGATGCTCTTTGGGAGACCATCCATGTAAAGTTCAACCCTTAAAGCTTCGAGGTTCACAAGGTTTGGGCACATCAAGGCTAGTTCATAAAATCGTTGATTATAAGCCTTGAGATCGTTTCCGACCGCTTTCAAAGTTCTTAGCTCTTGTTCGAACCTTCGGGTTTATTCACGAGGGAAATATTCGACGATCATCTTTTCCCTTAAGTCGGCCAAAGAGAGGGTGTGAGCTTCATCGGTACCCACCGATTGTACATAGGTGTTCCACCATGTGAGGGCGACACCGGCGAAAGTGTGAGTGGAATATTTGACTTTTTCTTGGTCTCGACAACCGCTTATGCTAAAAACGGCTTCCGTTTGTTCGAACCATCGAGTGAGTACAACTAGTCCCCCAGTTCCATCAAAGGTGTGAGGTTTGCACCCCATGAAGGCTTTGTAGGAGCACCCTTCGCATGAGTTACCGGTCCCTTGATTGTTGTTGTTGTTATTGTTATTGTTGTTGGTGGAGTGATCGGCCATGGCCGCCTCTACGGTGGTGGCTACCATTAGTTGTAGAGCTTGTTCGGGTGTCTCATGGCGTGGCACACGACGAGGAGGCATTGTTCCTTCAAAACACAAGAATACCGTTGATTAGTATTCTTAATAATACTAACCATGATATGGAATAAGGATAGAGAGAATTTTTCCTTGACTCGCCTTAAATTCTTTATGTCATAATGTCGGAATGTTCATATGAGTCACCGTAATATAATCCCGGAAATTATATTACCCTACTTCATATGTGCATTCGACACTATTTCATATAGTCAAGGTGGCGCGTCAATTAAATCAAGTAACGTGAGATTAAGGTTGAATAAGAATTAGATATGATAGAAGAGTTCGAGTATAATGCACAAGTAGTCAAGTAATTCCTACTTCAAGTCTATATGCTGGTTGTAGTCTAGACTCACTAATGTACCCTATGACTCGGGGTTGACACTAATGAACTCTAAATCCCTACAACCAAAGCTCTGATACCATTTGTAGCGACCCGACAAAATCGTCATTGACGGCGCCGGCTACTTAGGTCCCATTACGTGGTCATAAGTCTTTAAAATGATGTTTGACCGAAAATATGTCGCATTCATTTCAAAAGTTAAGATTTGTTCCCAAGTTTACAAGAATCGTTCATCCAAAAGTTACGTTACAAAGTTATAAGTACAATTGAAATCTATGCGACACGATTTAAAAGTAGCCAAAAGATGCTCCATGTATGCATGTATATACTCGACATCCAAGCAAGTATCAAAAGAAATGAGCGGAAGCATGTATCACAAAACGTTCAAGGACCTGAGAAAAACATAGAAATCTGTCAACGAAAACGTTGGTGAAATCATAGGTTTAAGTAATTAAGTACAAGTGAACCACAAGATTTGTAACATTGATATAATACTAATACATTCCAAAAGTTTGTTTCACGAGCACCCAATTATCAATGCTTAACATTCCTTCCATAGAACCCCATCACAATAGTGTTAGAACATACATTGTTTCTCGAAAATATATTTCATTCGTAAACGGTAGCGAACCGTTTGAATAAGGGTTTGTCAAACCCATATGGCCATATAACATAAGTTCTCGCTTACACCCGGCAAGTGTAACTAATGATAATCGAATTGAGGATTTTTGTTCAAACTCGTATGTAGAATGTTTGTTTTCCTGTACTTGTGTTCCCTTAGTAAAAAGAAACGTTTATGTTTTCTCATCCCAAATGTAAGTTCAAAAGAGTAAAAGTGGGACTATGATCTCACCTTGAGTGCACGTATGAAAAGTACTTCACAAAGTAACTTGTGCAAAGGACAATGCTAGACTTGACCTAAACAAATAGGTCGTATCAATAACGGTAAACACGATAGGTCAAAGATGTTCAATTAGTCCTATGGCTCGTTACGACCCGATTATGTAGCATGTGAAACAATTTGTCAAGTTTCATGCAAGATACAAGTATAGAAACAAGCTAGGAAGGTTGCATAATCATTTGGTTAAGTTTGACAAAAAGTCAAACTTTGGTCGGTCAAAGTCAACGAAAAAGTCAACACGTTCGGGTCGGGTCCCGAACTATTTTTCTGAGGTTTTTATTCATATATAAGCATGTTAGAACAAGTCTCACGTGAATCGGAGGTCCATAGCGTGCCAAACATTTTTCTTATTTTGACCAAGGAGGTCAGAAGCTGGACACGCCTTATGTCGCTCCGCGACAAAGGCTGGCCGCGCCGCGGCATAACACGCGAGCTGGTACCTGGCCAGTTTCAGTTTTCTAAGTCTCAACCCAAAATTCAAACAAACATAATACACAAACCGTATACACTTAGAACTCGTATCTTATATCGTTAGAAAGGTAATTTGACAAGGAACACAACTAAATACATTTCACCAACCAAAAACATCATTTGTAATAACTGACTTTCCAACATTTAATGCTCAATTAATGCTCAAGTTCATAAATGCACAAAATAGGATTTGGGAATTCAAAGCATCCATGTAACGCGCCGTTTCGTAGGTAATCAAGCATACAATACAACTAACTACTTACTAACAACAATTCATGGCATTCAATACATCAAAAGTTCATTTCAAGTTCACCGAACCCTAACCCAAATTCACCAAAAGCACTAATCATGTTTATGAAGTTTTCTAAAACAACCTACACATCAAATTGAAGCTAGTGATGTTAGGAACACATTTAATACATGCATTTATAATATTTAACAATATTTAAGCAATCAAATCATCAATCGAACACACCAAACTTTCAAGTTCATGCTAGTTATCAAAAATAACAAGATCGAATATATAATTCATATATTCATGTTAGACTTGAGCCATAGACACTAACTAACAACTTTATAAGTTAAAAACATCAAGAACACAAAATCTAGTGATTTTAGAAAGTTACCCAAATGTAATGAAATCGGTATGGAATCGAAGAGGAAGTTGCAAGGATTCCAAATATGTAATTTGTTTTGCAAGACACCCGCTAGCTTGGATTTAGATGATGATTCTTGAAATGGAGAAATGAGAGAAAGTTTGAAAGTATTGAAAGAAAAAGGAAAATGAAATGGAAAAGAAAGAGGAGGTGGGTTGACTAGTCAAATGCTAGTCACCTCTTTGGCATTTTGGCGAAACTAGTCCCTCGAGTTCGGTTGCGGGTGCCTGAATTACCTAAACGAGATATTTTTAAAACGCGTAACAACAGGAGACGTTATAAACATATAACGGAATTTAAATATTTAAACGGAAAAGTAAACGGAAAAAGGCGGGATGTTACAAAAGAGAACTCCGAGAGTTCAGAGAAAAGTAGGTCTGTGTAATTGGCTCATCCAACCAGATCTACATCATTCCAAGCATAGTCTTAACATAAGCATAATTACCTTTCCCTAACCCAACACTGATATCTTGGTCAACATTTCCTTGATCTGTATACTCCGGATATCCTTCCACTTATTTACTTTTCCGCAGTTAGGACTTTTAGCTTAAACCAACTACTATCTTTTATCCAGGTAATTTTACTAAAAGACAATTATCCACTTGATCTTCAATTCGTTAATCCATAGAAAAAACACAACACTAGGTTAACTTACACCTTCTACACCTTATAAAGTAAAAGTAAATTTAGGCCCCGTACAATATAAATAAACGAAGACACTGTGAGCTACCGAACCGGACATCCTGCAACCTAACGACACCGCACAAATAAAACCGTCCGTTAGTAGCATACCAGTTAGCCTTTTCTTGGCGCCAATGCCGGGGACAACGAATATTTTGATTGAGAAAGATTTTAAACAGAGAAAAGTGTTGTTTGGTGGTGTTTAAGAAAGACAATTATACACGGACTTGGTTGTTGGATTTTCCGAACAGTCTCCAATTACATTGGAACCAAAAGGATCATGCTTCTCCGTAGTCAGCCTGGCCATCTTGATACAAGTAATCTGTAAGAAATCCTATCAGTTAAGATATCCGATTTGGTTAGCGACCGAATTTCAAGAATAATTATATTTATTAAATTATCGATCCTTTTAGTAAATTAATATTTTCTAAAGGTTACTTTTAAGTCTTTTTAAACAGAAAATCTAAAAAAAAAATGGAACAACAAGACACCCTTGCTTCTATACATAAGTCATGCTTAGAGAAAATAGGAGGATCAATCACCTTAGAAACCGAAGGGATTCCTGAAATCAGTTCACACATGATTAAACTAGTCAGTATGATCTGTAAATTTTAAGCATTACTGACTGACAATCCAAACTTTCACTTAAACAAATTTATCAGTCTAGTTGACTCTTTTAAGAAGGAAGAAAATGAGAAAAACCTTTTAAAACTTCACCTTTTCCAATATTCTCTGTCTTCACATGCTTTAGCATGGTTTGACGAACTTAACCCGAATTCAATGCATTCATGGGAGGATTTAGCCACTAAATTTCTAAACAAAATTTATTCACCCTCCCTGCAAACCTGTTTAAGAAATGACATCACAAACTTTTCTCAAAAAGAAAATGAGTCATTGTGTCTAGCATGGAATAGAATAAAGATGATGCTTAAAAGATGTCCGAATCATTCGTTAAGTCGGGCAGACATAATCTGTATACTTTACAATGGTTTGACCAAGGATGATAAGTCTCTCCTAGACATGTCCTCGCAAGGCAATTTCATGTCCCGAACAGCAGACGAAGCATGGAATCTCTTGGACACAATAGCTGCAAAGCAGGAAGATTGGAGCAACGAAGCTGCTGAGAAGGATGACGTCTTCGCGCATACGGTAAAAATGCTGGAAACCAGGTTACAAGATCTCACCCTCACTCTTCAAAATTCACAAATTCCTAGAAACCCCGATGCTACTAGAACCAATCTAAGGTATCCTTACCGTAGATGGGCACACAAATAGTAAAATAGCTCGGATCATAATATAATTCTCCCGTTGCACAAACCTACTCTCCACTCTAAGGAAATTTTAGTTGAATTTATGAAAAAGCAATACACGATAAACCTTTAACTCATAGAATGTCAAAATAAGTTCGACACTTTGATAAAGACTTTTGAAGAATTGATCACCAATTTTCAGCTTACGCTTAAACATTTAACCACTAAAGTTGATATAGAGTGTAGTGAGTTTGATGCCCTAGTAATTACTAGAGGAGGGAAGGAAACAACTGTCAATATACCCATACAAGATTTTTCCAATAAGGAACCTGAGCCAATTGACCTGGTTGTGAATCCACCGGAACCTTTCTCCTAAGGCCCCGGAAATAATTCCGCGCGCCCGCATACCTTTCCCAGGTAGGCTTAGGAAGGAAAATCAAGAAGCGCAATTCGATAAGTATTGGGATATTATTAAGAATTTGCATTTGAATGTACGACTAGTAGATGCTTTAGTAGAAATGCCAAACTGCGCTAAATTTTTCAAAGAACTGCTTTCAAACAAAGAGAGATTAAGAGAGATAGTTAGCTTGCCCTTAAGTGAAGAATGATCGTTAGTGTTATAACATTGAATTCCCCTTAAGTTAGGAGATACAGAAAGATTTAAGGCACCTTGCTACCTGCAAGATGTCCAAATTAGCAATGCGTTAGCAGACTTAGGAGTCAGTGTAAACCTAATGCCCTATTAATTATTCAAAAAGCTAGGATTAAATGACTTAAGGCCTACCAGAATGACTATCCAACTCGCGGACAGATCAGTTAAGATTCCTTGGGGAATAGCTGAAGATGTCCTAGTTAGAGTGGATAAGTTCGCATTTCCCGTTGATTTCGTCATTATGGATATTGAGGAAGACACGAAGGTCCCACACATTCTTGGCAGACCATTCCTGAATACTGCCATGGCCGTAATTGATACGCACTAGAAATCATTGAAATTAAGGGTTGGAGGAGAAGAAATCACATTCAATGTTGATCATCTCATGAGCCATCCTAGAGAAGAGGATGTGAATCTCTCTGATTCTTTTCAAGAAATCGTCAACGAATACTTGGAAGAAACCATGGCTATATGTAGTCAAGATCAAATTTCTAAGGATCTGTTCTTTACACCTCCTGAAGGAAATCTCGACAACCATTCAGCCATAAACCTTAGTCAACACAAATCTCCCCTCTCTAAAAGTAATTTTCTTGGCAAGACTATCCAAATAGCACCGCTAGGACAAGGCATTCCTTTACCTCTATTAAGGAGAAGACCGAATGAAGAGACAGATTTCATTCCGGTATATCAGGAACCCCAGTCAAAGGAGGACTGTGAGGAGTTTCCCGAACCTACCTTCGAAACTAAAGAAGACGTTTCTGAAGAGGAAACATTAAGAAGGACAATTTCCAGAAAAGAAGAACAGATAGCATCAGTGACCGGCACTGAAGAATCAGAATTCCAGGAGAAGTATTACTCGTTAGACTGAAAGGAGATAGCTAGTGTAAAGCCATCTATCGAGGAACCTCCAGAATTGGAACTAAAGAAGTTACCCGACAATGAGGAGTATGCATTCTTAGAAGGAGAATCGCAACTCCCTGTAATCATCTCGAAAGACCTCACGCCACAAGAGAAGGCGAAATTGATTCAAGTTTTGAAATCACATAAGAAGGCAATTGCTTGGAAGATCTCCGACATAAAAGGGATCAGCCCCAACTATTACACCCACAAGATTTTCATGGAAGATGATTTCAAACCTTTAGTTCAGAGGTAAATAAGGGTCAACCCTATGATTCAAGAAGTCGTCAAGAAAGAAGTAATCAAACTTCTGGACGCCGGTCTAATCTATCCCATCTCTGATTCGCCATGGGTTAGTCCTGCTCAAGTGGTACCCAAAAAGGGAGGGACAACCGTAATTCAAAATGAGAATAATGAGCTTATTCCAACTCGGGAAGTCACCTGTTGGAGGGTTTGCATATATTATCGTAAACTAAATGATGCAACCCGAAAGGATCATTTTCCATTACCTTTCATCAATCAAATGTTGGAACGTCTATCAGGAAATGAATACTACTGTTTCCTTGACAGTTTTTCCGGATACTTTCAAATTCCCCTCGATCCAAAGGACCAAGAAAAGACAACCTTTACCTGTCCTTATGGAACATTTGCCTATCGACGCATGCCCTTTGGGTTATGCAATGCACCAGCTACATTTCAGCGATGCATGGTAGCAATATTCCACGACATGATTGAACATTGTATGAAAGTCTTCATGGACGACTTCTCAGTCTTTGGTAGTACCTTTGATTCATGCCTTTCAAACCTTGACAAGATGCTCACCCGGTGTGAAGAGTCAAATTTAGTTCTAAATTAGGAAAAATGTCACTTCATGGTTAAAGAAGGGATAGTTTTAGGACATAAGATTTCAAAAGCAGGAATAGAAGTTGATAAGGCTAAAATTGAGACCATTACTAAATTTCCAGAACCTACCACAGTAAGAGCGGTAAGGAGTTTCCTAGGACACGCCAGTTTTTACCGACGCTTCATTAAGGAATTTTCAAAGGTCACACGAACTCTCACTCATCTCCTAGAAAAGGAAGTCTCGTTTGTCTTCGATGAATAATGTCGAAAAGCATTCAACTATCTGAAGGAACAGCTAACACATGCACCCATCATGATAGCTCCTGATTGGAGTCTACCATTTGAAATCATGTGTGATGCGAGTGACTTCGCAGTTGGATCTGTGCTTGGACAGCGGGTATATAAGCAATTTCATCCAATCTATTACGCAAGCAAAACCTTAATAAGAGCTTAAGAAAATTACACTACCACGGAAAAGGAGCTGCTAACTGTAGTATTCGCCTTTGACAAATTCCGTTCCTATCTCATCCTATCCAAAACTACGGTCTATACAGATCATTCAGCCCTCAAATATCTATTCACTAAGCAAGATGCGAAACCATGACTCCTACGATGGATCTTACTCCTTCAAGAATTCGATATTGAGATTAAAGATAAGAAAGGAGCAGAGAACGTCGCAGCAGACCATCTTAGTCGTTTGGAGAACCCAGCGATGGAAAAACTTGCTGAACAAGATATCAGAGATAAATTTCTGGAAGAACAGGACAAACTCACATAGGATCATAATTTACTAATACTCCTTGGTATGCCAGATCGAGTCAACATTGCCACCTATGTTACGAAGCAGATATCACATATCTTCCACGAATCCACAGATCCTAGTTTCACATTTAAAGCTGGATGTTGGGAGATATACTCAAAGACGGTGACATTAATGCTCGGATCAGGATTGTTGTTCACTTCTTTTCAGCTTCGTCTTTTACCAAATCTGTGCAAAGCTACAGACTCTTACTGTGGAGATCACCATTCCGAAGACTTCGAAATTCTAAAGATACAGTTTCTAACATTGTTTGAAGACCTCCGAAATGAGCATCCCATCAGAGAAACAATCACCACCAGCACTGCTTCAATGATTGACATTCATGGGTCAACCAGGAGGGCCGTGGATCACATTCTCATCAGACTTCAAGACTTATCAAGAGCAGAAACTGCGCACTACTTATCTTTCAAAAGATCTTCAAGAGAAGTACTGGACCTTCTACCACTATTGGTCTGACACTTTCTCAGGATTTACCCGCCAAGACTCACATTCCCTCTAGAATGTGATGACCCGGGAATTTTCGACCAAATTTAAACTTAATCTTTACATGATCTCGATACGATAAGCAAAAATCTGTAATGTAGAATCTCGAAAGTTTTGAAATCTATGTTCATCTAATCAATTGTCCTTTGACTATTCTCGACGCTTTACGAACAATTCCTTGTAATTAAATATATATATATATATATATATATATATATATATATATATATATATATATATATATATATATATATATATATATATATATATATATATATATATATATATATATGAATTCAATACCTAAATAATATTATATATTGTAAACAATAAATGTTAAAGATTCAATATATTATAATTAGTAAATATGATATAATTAGTAAATTATATTATATTAAATGTAATTACAAATTAATTATGAATTAAATAAATTACTAGTTATTATTATTTTTTGTAAAATCATAATTCGTATTATTATGTTTAACATTACTATTATCAACTAGTATTAATATTATTATGTTAAAGATATAATTATGAAATTTGATATATATAAATATCATTATCAATACTAAAATAACTTGTGTTATTATCATTATCATTAATAATATTATTATTGTTAAGTTTATTAAAATTCCTATTTTTATGACTTATTACTTTTAGTATTAATATTATTATTAATATTAATTGTATTTAGATTATTATTATTATAGTTACATTTATTAGTAAAACTAATTATAACCTATAAATATAATTATGGTTACATAAATAAAAGAGATATAAAATACAGAAATAAATATAACCTATCAATAACAATATAATTATTATAAGTTTAGGAATATTAGTATTGTATTTATTAATTATCAGTATTATTATTAACATAATTGTTATTATTAATAATACATTTATTAATTATTAGTATTTATGATTATTATTAATTATTAATTATAAATTCATTAATTTTATTTATATTAAGGTCGTAGGTATAGATTTGGAATCAGATATTTGTTTCACATATCAATCACACTTTATTTGAATTTGTTTATATCTCTAAAAGCACTAATTAACAGTATTACTTGTACAAATTGTTGGATTTATCTATCTGTGTATCTTACTTTATAGATTCTGATTGAAATTTTTGTTCAACGATAGTTACCAGTCCAAATCGTGTTACAGTGCAACCAACTCAATCGCATTATCTTTATTAAGTTTTAACTAGATGATATCTATCAATATACATGTATACACAACCTGCAATTCATAAAGAAATCCGATTTTTTTAAACATAAGAACAGATACTGCCCGTCGTGGTTCCAAAAATCAAAAACCTCGAACTAGAGTTTACATTCAAAATCCTCATTTGCAGTTAGGTTAGGACTCTTTTGCTCAAACTGTCTGGAAGATTTCAACTTCCAATTCATCATGTCGAATGCAAATTTTTGAAGTCAAAGTTCTAAAGTAAAAGTCAACAATATTGTTCATCACAAAAATTCGATTTAAATATGTTGTTTTAGATTCAATTGAGCATTCAGAAAGTTTCTATGAAGGATTTGGAATGTATCTTATATTGAAATCGTGAGCTAAAAAGTTCTTAATCTCAAAATCAAGTATTACGTTCTTCATTTTTTTTCCGAATAAACAGGTCTGTTTTTTTTTTATTTTTTTCTGATTAATATTAATTTGAAACTTAAATTCGTTTCTGTATCAATTAGTAATCCTAAAACTAAGCGAGATATTATGAATAACTTTATTTAACTCCCTGGTTGACTGAATTGATTAACGAGGAAGGAAGAAAGGGAATTGAAACAGAAACAGTTTAAGTAAATTAGGGATGGGAGTAATAATCAGAAATGGGGTACAGCCCAATGGTTAACAGAGTTTATCGGGTTTCAAGAGGTCTCGGGTTCAATCTTGACTGGTGTCATTTATTTTTAATCCGAATTTCTTTGAGGTATAACTCTTAATTATTATTATTATTATTATTATTATTATTATTATTATTATTATTATTATTATTATTATTATTATTATTATTATTATTATTATTATTATTATTATTATTATTATTATTATTATTATTATTATTATTATTATTATTATTATTATTATTATTATTATTATTATTATTATTATTATTATTATTATTATTATTATTATTATTATTATTATTATTATTATTGTTATTATTATTGTTATTGTCATTATGATTGTATTATTATTATTATGATTATTATTATTAATTATTGATATTACTACAAGTATTATAGTATCAATACCATTATTATTACTAACATACGTATTATTATGATTATTGTCGCAAATAAGATTTTTAGTATTATTAATGCTATTACTAATATTAATATTATCATTCAGAATATAAATTATATCATTTTACCAATAGTATGTGTAATATTATCATTGTTATAATTATTATGATTACTACTATTATGATTATTATGATTATTATTATTATTATTATTATTATTATTATTATTATTATTATTATTATTATTATTATTATTATTATTATTATTAACATAACTATAAGTATTATATCTATTACTATTATTATTATAAGTACTAATTATGATATTACTATTAAATTTAAAACATTAATATTATTATCATGAATATGTTTATTAGTATTATTATTATGAAAGTAATAAAAGTTATTAACATTTTCGTAAATATTAGTATTAGTATTTTTTTACAAATAATAGAATTGTTAATATTAACATAAATATTATTATTATTATCATGAGTATTATTATCATGAAATTACTAAAATCAAAATCATAAATATCATTAACTGTAAAATTAATATTTTACAAATATTATTATTAATATCGTTATTATTATCATTAATAGAGTTATTATTAACCTATGTATATTATTAATGCTATTATCATTATTTTTACTAATGTCAACTTAATATAATTTGAACTACCGTTTTGATAAACAAATGAAATACATAAATATATATATATATATATATATATATATATATATATATATAAAACATATAATATGACACAATATTTTATTATATAAAAGGATTACATGAAATATAAATATAGTATTAATATAAAAATAATATCATTAATAAGTTATACATATAAATTTATTCGACTACAATTGTGTGTATTAATATATATACACAAATGATATAGTGTCGTGAATCCGAGGCCAACCCTATACTTGTTCAATGTCGTCATATGTATTTTTACTACAAAATACATTAGGTGAGTTCCATTAATCCCCTTTTAAATGCTTTCGCAATATATATTTTGGGACTGAGAATACATACGCTGCTTTTATAACTATTTTACGAAATAGACACAAGTACTTAAAACTACATTCTATGGCTGGATTATTAAACCGAATATGCCCCTTTTTATTAAGTCTGGTAATCTAAGAATTAGGGAACAGACACCCTAATTGACGCGAACCCTAAAGATAGATCTATCGGGCCCAACAAGCCGCATCCAAAGTACCGGATGCTTTAGTACTTCAAAATTTATATGATGTCCGAAGGAGGATTCCGGAATGATGGGGATATTCTTATATGCATATTGTGAATGTCGGTTACCAGGTGTTCAATCCATATGGATGATATTTTTGTCTCTATGCATGGGACGTATGTTTATGAGAAATGGAAATATGAAATCTTGTGGTCTATTAAAATTTATGAAATGATTATTTATGTTAAACTAATGAACTCACCAACCTTTTGATTGACACTTGAAAGCATGTTTATTCTCAGGTATGAAAGAAATCTTCCGCTGTGCATTTACTCATTTTAGAGATATTACTTGGAATCATTCATGACATATTTCAAAAGAGGTTGCATTCAAGTCGTCGCGTTCATCAAGATTATTATTAAGTCAATTATAGTTAGATATATTATGAAATGGTATGTCTGCCGTCAACCTTTGATGTAATGAAAGTTTGTCTTTTCAAAAACGAATGCAATGTTTTGTAAAATGTATCATATAGAGGTCAAGTATCTCGCGATGTAATCAACTGTTGTGAATCATTTATAATCGATATGGACTTCGTCCGGATGGATTAGGACGGGTCTTCATAGTTGGTATCAGAGCGGTGGTCGTAGCGAACCAGGTCTTGCATTAGTGTGTCTAACTAGGAGTTGTTAAGATGCATTAGTGAGTCTGGACTTCGACTTAATTGTTTTTAGGTTACTTTAAGGAGTCTGGACTTGAACCTGGTCTGCATGTCAAAAGTTTTGCTTATCATTTCGTGTCGAAAATTACCCGCTTATCATTCTTAGAGAATCACTTGCTTATCATTCTTAGTCTAGAAACGTTTTACTGCATTGACTACATGAATAGTGTATAGACAAACTTCATATCTTAGCGTATCTGCTACTTCATATCTTAGCGTATCTATTACTATAACTTTGTCTGACATATTCTGTAGATTCCTCCGTAACTTATGGGATTTTAGTATTATATATGCATATGTAAATTATGTATTGCTAGGTACTAATCTACATCCTATAATCTATTTCTTATCGAAAATCCTTCATCTGATTGTACGAGATGAATCCCTCAACCAGTTCGAGTCCCACAGATTTCGATAGCTGTTCCGATAGTTATTCCGACAGCCATTCCGACATGGATATTCACCTAAATTCCGAAAGCGGTGTCACCGGAATGAATCCGTTAATCAGTCATCCCCAAATTCATTTGATGAGTTTGTAGTCGACTTAAACAATGGAGACGCGAAGAAGGCGATCCCTTCCACCAACCGAATTCACCTCTTGACAATGAACCTAAAGCGTTTACCGGCGAACCTGTTCGAGACACCATTTTCAGTCTCATTTCTAGGGTAACTCGACAAGATTATATTTTATCCACAATTCCGACCGACAATCATCCGCTCATTCCGACCGACAATCATCCTGGAGTAATAAGTCAACGAACTGCGCGATCGGAAAAAAATTAATTCGGAGAATATGGTGCAAAATGTAGCAGCTTCAGCAATGACCCCAGCATCAACAGTACCATTACCACCAACAACAACATCCGCATCACACGTCTCAACATCACAATCTGTACCTCGAGCATAATCATCAATCTGCGAATCTTTATACATCATTTATCCTCGTTCGACATGGCGATTATGTAATCTCTAATATTTTAGAGATTAAATATTCTTGTTAACGGTAAATCAAATGAATTTAATATCATATTGACTCATTAAATCCATGATTACATCTGAAGAAAATATATATGTATATATATTTTCATAAAGATGGTAATAAAAAATTCTTTCGTACAAACTGTTAATGGTGAAAATATTTTAACGGGTTGGTAATACCTGAGGAATATTTAGATTTTACATTAATAAGTTACACTGTACATTCTTCGAATCAGATTCAACAAGTCATTTACTATCTTACTTACATCTACCGATATACGTATCCGTTCACCACAAAATAACCATTTTCATTCAATTTCATATTTGGATTTTGATTTATCAGATTCCAACAGGTGGCATAATGAAGAAAACATTTGACAAAATAAAATATGTTAGAAACAAACAAATTAACTATGAGAAATTTTGTTAAGAATCCACGCTAACCGTTCCTATCTAATTGTTCCCAGCTAACTGATTACACTTTATTTATCGCAACTTAATTATCACAAAGTACATTCTCGCAATTTTATTTATCGTCATTTAATTCATGTTATTTACTTTACGCATTTTATTTATTTTCATTTAAATTCTGTATTTATTTTTCGCACTTTAAATATCGGGACACGTATACAAGGTTTTGACATAACATATCGACGCATCTATATATATTATTTGGAATCACCAAAGACACTCTATATGCAGTAATGACCAAGTTCTCTATACAGGGTTGAGGTTGATTCTACAATAATATATATACTTTGAGTTGTGATCGAGTCTGAGACGAATACGGGTCACGATACGTATTAATTAACCCGAATATTATATATTAAACTATATATGAATTATTGGACTGTTAAATGTGGACTATCAACTATGGACTACCAACATTGGACAATTAAAATGAATTAAAATATTGATTATAACATATGAAACTAAATAATTCTTCAAGTTTGCCACTTAATTTCATCTTAAACCTCGTTTGTATCTTGATGATTACAATCTGCGTTCAAACTTTTCATGATTCTTGAAAACACCTCAATCGATAGGATGAATCAACCGCACTTCATCTAAAGAAGGAAAGATTTATGCATATAGTTATGCATCTGAGAAACTCTCGGCAACTGAGTAAAAGTTTAACACGTAGCCGCGTCAGATCCTTTGGCATTTATTAGCAAAAATAACTTTGCGATCCCTTTTCAAAGTAGCAAATTTTGTCACAACTTCAGCAAATCAACTTCGACTTTTCGTTCGAGACAACCTTATTATCACCTTGATTTATATGTATGCTCTTTTATTATTACCGGGGAACCTTTTATATTCCACCATATTACTGTCAACGTTTAATCATCTAAAAACACAATTCTCTTGAAATCACCTCGGATCGATAACCAATGATTCAGATATGGTAGCAGTAAATGTAGAGGAATCGGCAATCAGTACTTTGAAAACTCACCGCATATCTACATCAACAGTTATATGTATAAAATTTATCTCTTAGAATAATGATCTTCCATTCTAAGATTTTGGAAAAGGCACCCAGTTTACGAATTGATACTCTGAATGTTGAAAAAGCTGAATGAAGCAACAAAAACTGTAGGCAATCGTAAATGACCTTAGTCGTCGGAAGTTTGATAATAAAGAATAATATGTTGGAAAAGCTCAGAAATGTTGGAACTGGAAAACGGATTGAGCTAACCACGAAGGAGACCAAGGACAAATACAAGGATTAAACCATATATTCAAAGAATTCAGGTAATTCTGGATTCGTTGAAATCTTTAGTGAATATCTTGCTCCGAAGTCATGTTAAAATCTTGCGGAAAATCTTTCTCCATCAACCATCGAACTTAGAAATTTCAAAATATCATCATCAATATCTTCGATATTTCTGAGGATATTTCATAAATATTCTCGTCCGAAATTATATACCTCCTTATGCTTCCTATGTATCATTACATTGGAAACATTCAATAGAAAATTTAGTACCGAAAAGCATATTATGCGAAACTGGGAAGAAAGCCGTGGACAAATCACAAAGAATAAGTTTGACTTCAAAGAATCCAAATGATTCAATGTCTGCTAAAGTCCTTAGTGAATATCTTGCTCCTTACTCTAAACCCTTGCAGCTAATAGTTTCTATCATCCTCTGATCTTAGATATTCCGAGATATTATCGTATCTTTCAATTAAATATCCTCGACATTTCTGAATATATTTTTATAACTAATACTATCTGAAATCATTTATCTCTTCGTGCTATCAGTGTTACCTCTTACAGAAACTGTTAGTTTCTATATTCTGTAAACTTTCGAGCTTAAAATATGAATGTTATTGAAGTAATGTTGGAAACTGATGCATGAGTTAGTATAATATAATGACACTTGATCAACGTGATTATATTACAGTAAGTCATGCTGAGTTCTAATGGGACATGAATGTTCACAGTAGATCATACCACCATCATGTGTCATGTTACATAACTCTTTCATTCTAATTAATTTCTGAACATATCAAGAAAGTATATTCTTGATAGCTCTATTCTCAATGATTCTGGTAATTTGACGAATCAAATCGTGCTATTACGTTCTTTCTTGATTATAACATTAAATTCATTCGAAACTCCATACTTACAAATTCTAGACCATTACTCATTTTACTAGAGATCGAGAGGAGATTAAAAAGACGAAGAGCTCCGAAACATTAAGGAAGATATAAAACTCGACAACAACACTGAAATTACAATAATTAAAAATTAAAAAATCACGACAATTAAAAATTAAAAGATTACAATCAAACTACTCGTCGTCGTCAATTGTCATCTACAAAGTAGCGTTCACCAGTCATTTCACCATCCGTGAGGTACTCCGGAGACATCGGTATTTCTCTTGATGCCTCAACTACTGCTTCAGCTGATTCATCGAGATAACGATAACCCAACGTCTCTTCATCTTCAAGAACCGCATACAAAGAAATGCGTTTACCGCGATCTTCAATGGTATCTTTTATAAAGTACCATTGATCATCGGTACACAGAAAACTTGCCCTACAATCCGCATCATAATCGTCTTTATAAAAGAACACAGACGTGAATTCACACGGAACTTTTTCCTTCAGAAAGGATAGCAAGTCTTGTAAACCAACATCACAAATGTCGATATCTTCAAACGAAATACTGTCACCCCACTTATATTCCTTCATTTGATTACGGAAATCACCTCCGTAATGAACATTGAATAAAACAATCATTGGGGGAAGTGTTAACATTTTGCAGTTTGCGAGTGTTTGATTTTGATTTTGAGAAAGGTGGAAATATAAAAGAAATAAATGTTTGAGTGTATAAAATGAAGTATATGGTTGGTGTTTTTATAGTGTAAAAGTGACCGTTGGGATAGCCGTTGAAATTTTTTTATTTTATTTTACTAACGGCTAAAAAAAAAAAAAATTTGGGCAAGTTTTTGGGCGAAGGTGGACGATACGATAAGCAAAAAATTTGACCCGGGAATTTCCGACCAAATTTAAACTTAATCTTTACATGATCTCGATACGATAAGCAAAAATCTGTAATGTAGAATCTCGAAAGTTTTGAAATCTATGTTCATCTAATCAATTGTCCTTTGACTATTCTCGACGCTTTACGAACAATTCCTTGTAATTAAATATATATAAATATATATATATATATATATATATATATATATATATATATATATGAATTCAATACCTAAATAATATTATATATTGTAAACAATAAATGTTAAAGATTCAATATATTATAATTAGTAAATTATATTATATTAAATGTAATTATAAATTAATTATGAATTAAATAAATTACTAGTTATTATTATTATTTTTTGTAAAATCATAATTCGTATTATTATGTTTAACATTACTATTATCAACTAGTATTAATATTATTATGTTAAAGATATAATTATGAAATTTGATATATATAAATATCATTATCAATACTAAAATAACTTGTGTTATTATCATTATCATTAATAATATTATTATTGTTAAGTTTATTAAAATTCCTATTTTTATAACTTATTACTTTTAGTATTAATATTATTATTAATATTAATTGTATTTAGATTATTATTATTATAGTTACATTTATTAGTGAAACTAATTATAACCTATAAATATAATTATGGTTACATAAATAAAAGAGATATAAAATACAGAAATAAATATAACCTATCAATAACAATATAATTATTATAAGTTTTAGGAATATTAGTATTGTATTTATTAATTATCAGTATTATTATTATTAACATAATTGTTATTATTAATAATACATTTATTAATTATTAGTATTTATGATTATTATTAATTATTAATTATAAATTCATTAATTTTATTTATATTAAGGTCGTAGGTACAGATTTGAAATCAGATATTTGTTTCACATATCAATCACACTTTATTTGAATTTGTTTATATCTCTAAAAGCACTAATTAACAGTATTACTTGTACAAATTGTTGGATTTATCTATCTGTGTATCTTACTTTATAGATTCTGATTGAAATTTTTGTTCAACGATAGTTACCAGTCCAAATCATGTTACAGTGCAACCAACTCAATCGCATTATCTTTATTAAGTTTTAACTAGATGATATCTATCAATATACATGTATACACAACCTGCAATTCATAAAGAAATCCGATTTTTTTTAAACATAAGAACAGATACTGCCCGTCGTGGTTCCAAAAATCAAAAACCTCGAACTAGAGTTTAAATACAAAATCCTCAATTGCAGTTAGGTTAGGACTCTTTTGCTCAAACTATCTGGAAGATTTCAACTTCCAATTCATCATGTCGAATGCAAATTTTTGAAGTCAAAGTTCTAAAGTAAAAGTCAACAATATTGTTCATCATAAAAATCCGATTTAAATATATTGTTTTAGATTCAATTGAGCATTCAGAAAGTTTCTATGAAGGATTTGGAATGTATCTTATTTTGAAATCGTGAGCTAAAAAGTTCTTAATCTCAAAATCAAGTATTACGTTCTTCATTTTTTTTTTCCCGAATAAAAGGTCTGTTTTCTTTTGATTTTTTTCTGATTAATATTTATTTGCAACTTAAATTCGTTTCTGTATCAATTAGTAATCCTAAAACTAAGCGAGATATTATGAATACTTTATTTAACTCCCTGGTTGACTGAATTGATTAACGAGGAAGGAAGAAAGGGAATTGAAACAGAAACAGTTTAAGTAAATTAGGGATGGGAGTAATAATCAGAAATGGGACACGGCCCAATGGTTAAGAAAGTTTATCGGGTTTCAAGAGGTCTCGGGTTCAATCCTGACTGGTGTCATTTATTTTTAATCCGAATTTCTTTGAGGTATAACTCTTAATTATTATTATTATTATTATTATTATTATTATTATTATTATTATTATTATTATTATTATTATTATTATTATTATTATTATTATTATTATTATTATTATTATTATTATTATTATTATTATTGTTGTTGTTATTATTATTGTTATTGTCATTATGATTGTATTATTAATATTATGATTATTATTATTAATTATTGATATTACTACAAGTATTATAGTATCAATACCATTATTATTACTAACATACGTATTATTATGATTATTGTCGCAAATAAGATTTTTAGTATTATTAATACTATTACTAATATTAATATTATCATTCAGAATATAAATTATATCATTTTACCAATAGTATGTTTAATATTATCATTGTTATAATTATTATGATTACTATTATTATTATTATTATTATTATTATTATTATTATTATTATTATTATTATTATTATTATTATTATTATTATTATTATTATTATTATTATTATTATTATTATTATTATTATTATTATTATTATTATTATTATTAATATTATTATTACTAACATAACTATAAGTATTATATCTATTACTATTATTATTATAAGTACTAATTATGATATTACTATTAAATTTAAAACATTAATATTATTATCATGAATATGTTTATTAGTATTATTATTATGAAAGTAATAAAAGTTATTAACATTTTCGTAAATATTAGTATTAGTATTTTTTTACAAATAATAGAATTGTTAATATTAACATAAATATTATTATTATTATCACGAGTATTATTATCATGAAATTACTAAAATCAAAATCATAAATATCATTAACTGTAAAATTAATATTTTACAAATATTATTATTAATATCGTTATTATTATCATTAATAGAGTTATTATTAACCTAAGTATATTATTAATGCTATTATCATTATTTTTACTAATGTCAACTTAATATAATTTGAACTACCGTTTTGATAAACAAATGAAATACATACATATATATATATATATATATATATATATATATATATATAACATATAATATGACACAATATTTTATTATATAAAAGGATTACATGAAATATAAATATATTATTAATATAAAAATAATATCATTAATAAGTTATATATATAAACTTATTCGACTACAATTATGTGTATTAATATATATACACATATGATATAGGTTCGTGAATCCGAGGCCAACCCTATACTTGTTCAATGTCATCATATGTATTTTTACTACAAAATACATTAGGTGAGTTCCATTAATCCCTTTTTAAATGCTTTCGCAATATATATTTTGGGACTGAGAATACATGCGCTGCTTTTATAACTATTTTACGAAATAGACACAAGTACTTAAAAATACATTCTATGGCTGGATTATTAAACCGAATATGCCCCTTTTTATTAAGTCTGGTAATCTAAGAATTAGGGAACAGACACCCTAATTGACACGAACCCTAAAGATAGATCTATCGGGCCCAACAAGCCCCATCCAAAGTACCGGATGCTTTAGTACTTCGAAATTTATATCATGTCCGAAGGAGGATCCCGAAATGATGGGGATATTCTTATATGCATATTGTGAATGTTGGTTACCAGGTGTTCAATCCATATGAATGATATTTTTGTCTCTATGCATGAGACGTATGTTTATGAGAAATGGAAATATGAAATCTTGTGGTCTATTAAAATTTATGAAATGATTATTTATGTTAAACTAATGAACTCACCAACCTTTTGGTTGACACTTGAAAGCATGTTTATTCTCAGGTATGAAAGAAATCTTCCGCTGTGCATTTGCTCATTTTAGAGATATTACTTGGAATCATTCATGACATATTTCAAAAGACGTTGCATTCAAGTCGTCGCGTTCATCAAGATTATTATTAAGTCAATTATAGTTAGATATATTATGAAATGGTATGTCTGCTGTCAACCTTTGATGTAATGAAAGTTTGTCTTTTCAAAAACGAATGCAATGTTTTGTAAAATGTATCATATAGAGGTCAAGTACCTCGCGATGTAATCAACTGTTGTGAATCGTTTATAATCGATATGGACTTCGTCCGGATGGATTAGGACAGGTCTTCACATAGAAGAACAAGATTACAACTATCAGCGAGGAATGTTTGCTTTTTAAAGCATCACTACAGTCGAGCCAACGACCTTAAACAAAAGCGCTTCTCGGGAGGCAACCCGTGCAATAAAGTAGAGTAGAAGAATAAAGGATGACAAATGAGCCGATCAATAAAAGACGCAAGGATTGAAAGCCAGCCGCATCTGCTAGGGGTATTTCTTTCTTTTCGCTACTAGCTCAAGATTCAAACTATGCCTCATCCTAGCTTATCACTAAGTGTGGGATTCCTACCCAATTAAAACACTAGACAAATACTCCCAAATCTTCAACTAAAACTCCTAAGTGTGGGATACACTAGGAACATTGAGGACAATGTTTGTCTAAGTATGAGATGTTGGTATAATCTTTTTTATGCTATATTAAATTAACCCATTACGAAGATTCCAAGTCCTTAAGCCAAATTTCAAAATTTTTGCAAAAGAAAGCCTTTTCGAAAAAGTATTTTTGAAAACCTAAAACGTTTGTCAATAAAAGTAAGGCTTAAGTAGGGTGGAAATCTTGTTAGGTTGAACCTAATCTCTAATAGAGCATTGCATAACTAAGGCATTATCTAACTAAATTGATTATGGTGAGGCACCCCAAATAAGACCAGCATTCATCTTTAATACTTCACTATTTTCTGTTGAGAGTGCTGATGTCTGTACTCAGAATCAGAACTTGCTTTAGATCTACATTTCCAAAGCAGCGAAACGAGATTCGGTTATAATCAGAAGAGCTAGCCATTTGTCAAAAATAATCCTTTCGTACCTCCACTACTTCTACTCCAAAACCACACCCACATCATCTTCACTATTACTCGAAAAATCTAGAAAATGTGATTCCTTCCGAAAACCTGATGTTATAAACCTCTCAAGTATCACAGCAAAGGTCTTGAAAAAGTTTACCGGCAAAAAGTTTCTAGAGATGAAATCTATATATATATATATATATATATATATATATATATATATATATATATATATATATATATATATATATATATATATATATATATATATATATATATATATATATATATATATATATTTATTTATTTATTTCAAAGTTCTGAAAAGGAGCAGAACTTAATAAGAGAAATGCCGAAGAAAACTTGATCGAAAATGATTATCAGATGAAGAAAAGTTCAAAAGTGCTTCTCAAACACTTCAGCACTCCTATCTATCTAAATAAAAGTCTGTATAAAGACTACATTTCCCTTTTATCTCACCCCTCAAAAACAACTTCACTACCACTCCAAAATTCCTTTTCCATCATTGACAATTGACCTAGAAGCTAAGATTACTACCGTTCTCGTATTAGCAGCAAGGATTTGAGTCTTTATCAAGCCTATGACGATAGGTGCAGCATGACTGGCTATGAGTGAATTCATTTCTTAGATCTATAGGGAACCCTAAACACTTGTGTGATTTGAGTGACCCTAAACACTTGTGTGATTTGAGTGACCCTAAACATTATGTTCTGTGATATTGTTGCCATGATTAGCGAGTAGTTATCTTTAGTGTATGCTATGATGTAAGCAGTTATAATGCCGAAATAATGGTATGGTTTGTGTATGCTGTTGAAATGCTTTCCGATTATGCTTTAAACTCAATCGCTTTTCCAACTAATAGAACGTAGTTATTGGCTCTGTTATTGGGAAGTCTCGAACCCCGATTTAGAGTACACTATCTGTGTCACCCCTTGGTAAGAGAAGTCTATCGGATATAATGTAAGATCGATTGAGGCACACCGGTTGTAGTAAGTCTATCAAGCTTTGGATTCCGACTGAGGACACTTTCGTAGTGAAACATCTGACTACACCCTTAGTACATTGTCGGTCCCATACCATGCTAGTGTAGTCACCAAGCATATAAACTTCGTATGTGCATGCTGAAGCACAACGGTTGTTGTAAGCTGTACCTCTGCCAAGTAAGGCCATGGAACCCGTTCAGTGTTGATTAGTACACTGCACCATAATGCGGTCTCAAGCATTGCACCCCGCTTGAGGGATTCTTAGTTAATTATGGAACGGTTTGTTTAGACACATAAAGGATTGGACCGTTAGGATAACCGAACGTGTTCATGGAAGTCAGCTTGACTTGGCCATGGTGTTCTTTGTGGTTAAACTCTTTTTAAGGGCCTAACTATCTTTTAAAACCAATCATTAACGAAAGCATTGAAACACATCACGTCTCTCGGATATGGTAAACCATGTATTCTATTATGCTTAAGAAAGTTTAGACCATTGTGGAATGTTAATACGTCACCCAACCGAGTTGCTCAATTGGATGAGTAGTCTGAATGTGTATGCCTGTAGTCAGACTGCACGGGTGTCGGGGGTAAGGGACGTTGCTGTCTATTCAGAATCTTCAAGCCTAATGCAGTACCCAGTGACATATCTTATGACAGGGGCGTTTAAGACCAGTGTAATGAATACAAGGACTCTGCCTATTCATGAGCCAGCATTCCATAATCTCGGCAGAATAACTGATGAAATCATAGTATGCACTCACTTTAACCTTATCTGAATTACGAATTTTATCGCATTTACTTTATCTGTCTTATAAATTAGAAAATCCCAAAATTAAGTAACCACTACTCCTTCATAACTATCTTAGGCTTAAATATACGTTCGATTCTACTGATATCTCAAAAATACGACTCTAGGTCATACTTCCCTTACTCATGCTAAGGAGTAGTAGGATTTAGGCCCCGCTAAATATAAATTTAAAATAGTACCACCCCCTTGGTGGTTGATTCTGGCGCGCTGCGGCCCGACGACACCGCACAAATAAAACTGTCTTTTTCGGCTGTATCAAGGGGGAGTCTAGTTTTTGGCGCCGCTGTCGGGGAACTGGAATCAGGCAATACTGCTCTCTATCAAACTTATTCACAAGCATTTAGTGGAGTCTAAGAAATACAATTATACACGGACTTGGTTGTTGGATTTTTCGAACAGTCTCGAATTATATTGGGACCAAAAGGATCCTGCCTCTTCGTAGTCAGCCTGGCCACTTGGTTTGTTGAATAGTTCGTGCGAAGCTCTGTTATCGAAATACCAGGGAATTAGTAGCCAGAACTAAAAACATATTCAACCATAGGATAATTAATTAAGTTAAACTAGATTACCTTAAATTAGATTACCTTAAATTAGATTACCTTAGACTAAGACTACCTTAGATTAGATTACTTTAGACTAGTTAGCCTACCTTAGATTACTTTAGAAGTTTAGTTTATTTGCTAAAAATTAAAAAACAAAAAGGCATACCCAGTGTATGACCCAAACCCGATCTAGACCAGGGCCGTTGTTATTCGTACCTGATCCAGACGCAATAATCTCTAAAGCACGCAAGGAAGCACGAATCAGAAATCGAATGGCATTACGCGTTACTTTAGCAGAAAATACCAAACCCTCGATTGAAGGTCGAGGAGGACCAATCAGATTTACAGAGATTCAAGGACACTCGTTCGAGTTAAAACATCACATCATCCAGCTCATCCAGAATAGCTGTCAGTTTCATGGATTACTGAATGACGATCCTAATTCTCACCTTGATAAATTTATATCTCTTTCGAACTCCTACAAACAGCCAGGGATAGGACAAAATATAGTCCGGCTATACTTGTTTCCCTATTCTCTCACTCATCATGTTCAAACATGGTTCGAAGGACTGGAAAAAGATTCCATCACATCATGGATGGAGATGGCTAATAAATTCCTAACCAAATATTTCTCTCCTTCTAAACAAACCAAACTAAAGAATGACATCATTAACTTCAAACAAAGTTGTGATGAATCTCTTTACACTGCATGGGAGCGATTCAAAACCCTGCTGAAGAAATGCCCTAATCACCAGCTAGAACGGTCAGCCCGAATCTGTACCTTCTACAATGGTCTTACGGTAAATCATAGGACGACGATCGATGCAGGAGCTCAAGGGAATCTGATGAACCAAACCGCAGACGAAGTATGGGAATTGCTCGAGAACATGACAATGCATCATCATGACTGGAATAGTGGTGAAACAACTTCATCATCTGCCCCACTCTCTGCACTTAACAATCAAATGGAGGCCATCAAATCCCTCACAGATAAGATGGAATCTCTTGCTAAACAACTCGAAGAATTAAAGATGCAGCCGCATCAGGTCAACCATGCTCAGGCTTATGTTAATTGTACCAACCCGCAACCTACTGAAGAATATCAAATTGAGTACGAAAACCCTGACGGTTCAGTCTGTTACGTTCAATACCCAGCTCGTCCACTAAATCCCGGATTCAATCAACAACCTGGGGTTAATCAATTTCAACGAAGCAATCAACCTTTTCGCTATCGCTATCCACCTTATCCAGCCCAACAATCTCAATTGACCTACGATCAACCACTTCTACTCACTGGTTCACCAGTCGAGGAAAATTCCCCTACCACCCAGATTACAAAAGAAACTAACCCCACTCTCGGAGCTGATGATCAGTTGACTCAGTTCATGCAAGGACAACAACAGCTAAATCAGGGAACTACAGCCAGGCAAGATCAGATGGAGATACTAATGAGAAATCAATTGGCTCTGCTCAAAAGTCTAGAGACGCAGCTCGGACAGTTATCACAACGCCTTGAAACTCGACTCCAGGGAAGGTTACCAAGTAATACTATCCAAAATCCCCACATAGAAGAAGCAAAGCAAATGGATTCCGTAATCTCAGAGGAAGAACCATGGAGAAGGTCAGCCAGGCGCAAGAACAAATCGACATATACTCAGAAGCTGACCCCTGAAACTCCAGTTCATGTACCCTATCCTGGAAGGCTACAGGGGGAGCCATCCAAGCTTGATTCCTTCAAACTTGATGGAAGATTCCTAGACACTATGTCCAAAGTCCCCAACCAGAAGAGATACATCCGAAGGATTCTCTCTACAAAGGAAAGGATACCAGATTCTAACAAAATTCCACTGAGTGAAGAATGCTCTGCATTACTCAGAAACTCTCTACCACCAAAGTTAGGAGATACGGGCCGATTCATTTTCCCGTGTTCAATATACAAATCTGGAACCATTCATGCGCTAGCAGATTTAGGAGCAAATATCAACCTAATCCCCTACTCTCTCTACAAGAGATTAGAGTTAGGAGACTTGTCACCAACTAAAATGACAATCCAACTCGCCAATCACACAATTCGATATCCTAAGGGCATAGTTGAGAACGTCTTGGTAAAAGTCAAAAAATTCTTGTATCCTACGGATTTCATAGTAATGGATATCAAGGAAGACCTACACACACCAGTAGTGTTAGGAAGACCTTTCATGAATACGGCTAGGACTGTCATTGATGTGTATAATCAAACCTTGATCTTACGATCACATGGGGAGAGCGTTACCTTCAAAATTGACCGATCAACTGATCTTTCGGGACATGCAGAGATGTTTGCTATTTCCACCAGACGGATCACTTTCGATGACGAGTCTTCACCACCAGCCGATGATATCGAGATGGGTGTCGAATCACAATCTGTAGACGACCCAGAGATGGAAGAAGAGGATCCCAGCGAAGAAATAGAGGAAGAGGAGGAATCTGAAGAGGAAGAGGAAATGGAAGACGTAAAAGAAACTGCGACAATACCCGCTCTAAGCATTAAGCATCATGAAGAATTAATTAGGCTTGAGACGGAAGATCACAGTTTAATCATTCGCTTCAAGAAGAAGACCGATAAGGCTGAGGTTAAGGATATAGAAATTGATCCTGCAAATATCAAAGTGGAGAATCAGAATACTGAAGAAACTCGTTCATCAGACGCATCCTCATAAGAACAATATACCGTTGATGACGAGGAAGAGCAACATGAAGACATTCTGAATAACTCACACTCTCCAACCGGACCTGATCAAGGGGAGCCGGACTCTTCTTTAGATCGAATTCCGATTATATCTACACACGCAGACATGATAACCTTCATAAATGATACCAATGAATTTGAAGATATTCTCGAAGCCATCCGTAAATCAACAATTGATTTTACGCTATGCTTAACAGAACGAATTATGGCTATCCGAGAAGAACACAACCTCTATCTCCAAAGAAAAGACAATGATGTTGAAATCCTAGAAGAACACATTCAAGACTTTATCAATTCTCTTCACGATCATATCTACCAAGAAGAAAGGCAATGAGAGCACAATTCAGTGGTTCGCACTATTCTTGAGACAAGATTCTGTTGAGATCAGAAGATCATTTACTCTAATGTTTATGACGCCTTAGCCGGATCTACACTTCCGTTCTCAGCAAACCAACGAGCACTACTGACTCTCATCCGGAAGCACATGGATCTTTCCACCGGACGCCCGACTTATCACTATGATTTGAAAATGATCGAGGATATTCACAGCTTTTTCGCTCTCTTGGAAAGAGATAATTTCGAAAGCACACCAGATAGACTAGTGATTTACGTAACAATTGATCACCATGCTGATCTGATTATCAAGGAGTTACGAGACACTGTTATAGAGGAAGTAAGGCAAAACAATCCGTTCTCTCATCGTATGCCAAATCGAGTCAACATTGCCACCTATGTTACGAAGCAGATATCACGTATCTTCCACGAATCCACAGATCCTAGTTTCACATTTAAAGCTGGATGTCGGGAGATATACTCAAAGACGGTGACATTAATGCTCGGATCAGGATTGCTATTCACTTCTTTTTAGCTTCGTCTTTTAACAAATCTGTGTAAAGCTACAGACTCTTACTGTGGAGATCACCATTTTGAAGACTTCGAAATTCTAAAGATACAGTTTCTAACATTGTTTGAAGACCTCCGAAATGAGCATCCCATCAGAGAAACAATCACCACCAGCACTGCTTCTATGATTGACATTCATGGGTCAACCAGCAGAGCCGTGGATCACATTCTCATCGGACTTCAAGACTTATCAAGAGCCAAAACTGCGCACTACTTATCTTTCAGTAGATCTTCAAGAGAAGTACCGGACCTTCTACCACTATTGGTTCGACACTTTCTCAGGATTTACCCGCCAAGACTCACATTCCCTCGAGAAGAACAAGATTACAACCATCAGCGAGGAATGTTTGCTTTTTAAAGCATCACTACAGTCGAGCCAACGACCTTAAACAAAAACTCTTCTCGGGAGGCAACCCGTGCAATAAAGTAGAGTAGAAGAATAAAGGATGACAAATGAGCCGATCAATAAAAGATGCAAGGATTGAAAGGTAGCCGCATCTGCTAGGGGTATTTCTTTCTTTTCGCTACTAGCTCAAGATTCAAACTATGCCACATCCTAGCTTATCACTAAGTGTGGGATTCCTACCCAATTAAACCACTAGACAAATACTCCCAAATCTTCAACTAAAACTCCTAAGTGTGGGATACACTAGGAACATTGAGGACAATGTTCGTCTAAGTGTGAGATGTTGGTATAATCTTTTTATGCTATATTAAGGAAATGAGAGTTTGCTTGGGGACAAGCAAAGTCTAAGTGTGGGATATTTGATATCGGCTAAAAAGTCACATTTTCACCCCGGTATTAAGGCCCAAAAACAAGAAATATTCAAAATTTGACGGCAAAATACCCACTTCGTTGGTTAGAATTAAAGAACAAGTAATTACGAAGACGGTGCAAAAAGAATCAAGAGAATCGGAGCTAAAACGAAGATTCTAGAGCAAAAATGGTGAAAGACAAGAAATCAAGTTACGATCCAGGGAATCAGCAAGCCAAACCGCTTGCCAAATGGGCTGTCAAATGGCCTGCCAGTGTGGCAAACGGCCTGCCAAATACCCAGATCAAACGGCCTCGTTAAACGGCTTGCCAAACGGCTAGCCAGCCGTTTGCAGGCAAATTTTATGCTTATTTAAAGGGTCTTTGTTATTCATTCCAACACACACTTCAATTCACTTCTTTCTCTCTCTTGTATAATATTAGTCATACTCTCAAGGCCTTCGACTCCGTGCGGGAACCCTAGTACCCGGAGAAGAACGCCGAAGATTGTATTAGGAGCGGTCTGGAGTCTTGAAGTGGTCACTTTTGTATTCGGAACTCGTTTAATCTACTGGTACTTCTATCCCTTATCTTTATATAATCATTGTGTTCTGTGATATTGTTTCCATGATTAGCGAGTAGTTATATTTAGTGTATGCTATGATGTAAGCAGTTATAATGCCGAAATAATGTTATGGTTTGTGTATGCTATTGAAATGCTTTCCGATTATGCTTTAAACTCAATCGCTTTTCCAACTAATAGAACGTAGTTATTGGCTCTGTTATTGGGAAGTCGCGAACCCCGATTCAGAGTACACTATCTGTGTCACCCCTTGGTAAGAGAAGTCTATCGGATATAACGTAAGATCGACTGAGGCACACCGGTTGTAGTAAGTCTATCAAGCTTTGGATTCCGACTGAGGATTCTTTCGTAGTGAAACATCTGAATACAACCTTAGTACATTGTCAGTCCCAGACCATGCTAGTGTAGTCACCAAGAATATAAACTTCGTACGTGCATACTGAAGCACAGCGGTTGTTGTAAGCTGTACCTCTGCCAAGTAAGGCCATGGAACCCGGTCAGTGTTGATTAGTACACTGCACCATAACGCGGTCTCAAGCATTGCACCCCGTTAGGATAACCGAACATGTTCATGGAAGTCAGCTTGACTTGGCCATGGTGTTCTTTGTGGTTAAACTCTTTTTAAGGGCCTAACTATCTTTTAAAACCAATCATTAATGAAAGCATTGAAACACATCACGTCTCTCGGATATGGTAAACCATATATTCTATTATACTTAATAAAGTTTAGACCATTGTGGAATGTTAATACGTCACCCAACCGAGTCGCTCAATTGGATGAACCGTCTGAACGTGTATGCCTGTAGTCAGATTGCACGGGCGTCGGGGGTAAGGGTCATTGCTGTCTATTCAGAATCTTCAAGCCTAACGCCGCACCCAGTGACATGTCTTATGACAGGGGCGTTTAGGACCAGTGTAATGAATACAAGGCCTCTGCCTATTCATGAGCCAGCATTCCATAATCTCGGCAGAATAACTGATGAAATCATAGTATGCACTCACTTTAACCTTATATGTATTATGAATTTTATCACATTTACTTTATCTGTCTTATAAACTAGAAAATCCCAAAATTAAGTAACCACTACTCTTTCATAACTATCTTAGGCTTAAATATAGGTTCGATTTTACTGATATCTCAAAAATACGACTCTAGGTCATACTTCCCTTACTCATACTAAGGAGTAGTACGATTTAGGCCCCGCTAAATATAAATTTAAAACAGTACCATGCCCTTGGTGGTTGATTCTGGCACGCTGCGGCCCGATGACACCGCACAAATAAAACCGTCCGTTTTGACCGTATCAAGGGGAGTCTAGTTTTTATAGTTTCTCTCTAGTGATCTATAGGAGATTAGTTCTCTCTCTATTTTCTCTCTCTAGTTTCTAGAGAGAGAAGTACAGAGATTAGGAAAAATAATTATCTCTCTATGGTCGCTCTCTAGTGATCAATAGGAGAATAGTATGTAGTTAGTCGTAGAAGCTATCAAGCATTCTAACGCTATGGATATTATGAAGAAATACAAGTGTTATTCTGCCGACATTATTCGGTAATATCTATCCTTTCTTTTATTAATTTATTATCATATTCTTTTTTGATGTTGTGATTTATTAATATTAGAAATGCTTAATGCCATGATGTGTGAGTAATTGCTTGATTGTTTGCCATAATCAAATAATGTTAGTTAAGGATGATTATCATTTCGTATTCGCTTTCTGTCTATGATATTAAACCTCGTTATTATGATCCTACCCCTATATATATATATATATATATATATATATATATATATATATATATATATATATATATATATATAGATGTATTTATATATGTAACATATAATGATAAGTATACATAATAGTTGATTAATTAAATAATAATACTATTATTAGTATAACTTATACACTTAACTATATAGTAACATTAAACGTGATTAAAACCTTTTATAAAGTCGACATTATAAAGGTAATTAATTATTTTTGTTTATGCATTGGTCAAGGTATGAATCTATCGAAAATACTATAAAGTACATGGGGAATTACCATAGGACCAGATCAAGACATTGGTCAAGAGTATAAGACTCGAGGAAATACTGTTGCAACAGTAGAGTACAGTGTTGATGTACTATAGGACCACTTGAGCATGGTCAAGGTTAGAAGCTATGGAACCACTATAAGTCTAGTACATGGTGGATAACTAAGGGATTTATTAGGTAGATTTAAGTAAGGGCTGGTTTAAGTCGTAAATGGGAATTCAATGCACTAAAATACAAATTAAGCTTATAAATCTTTAAGGATGACTGAGAACTATCAGAGGTTCTAATTTGTCTACAAACCCTTAGATTTTACCAAACCATTGATAGAAAGGAATTCGAAACACAATCATAACCACTCACTTGGGTGATACACTAAGGTGTTAAGAAAGGTTGGATATTATATGTATATGGCTATGCTACTTTATTCGTGCGCCCAAGGTATGCACTTCATCCAAGATGGGCAGCTTGTATCCTTAACTCAGATAAAGCGTCGGGAGTTGAGCACAGTCCATCCGATCAAAATATTTAAAGCCTAGTTCCTCGTGACATGCTAATTGGAAAACCGCTTAGTAGGGAATCTAGTGTTCACAATAAGGTATATCTATCCAAGGGGTGTCTCATAATCATCCCGACACTACATTATCTTAAATCATGTTGAACCATGTCTTCTCTGTCTTTAGTTGTTGAATGCTTGCTAGCTTATTGTAATTATATTGCTTTAATATCTTAAATACTATTATAAATCAAATCAACCCAACTATTGCCTTTACATAATTTGATATTCCGGATAAAGTGGTGTCTAGAATAAACCAGTTGGACTTGGTTGTTGGATTTTCCGAACAGTCGCCAATTTATTGGGACCAAAAGGATCCTGCCTCTCCACACAAGGTGTACCTGGCCACTAGTCTTGGATACTAAATTGTGTATAAACCCAATCTTAATTACTAAATTATCTTAATAAGCTTACTTTCAAATTCGACCGCTCAAGGAACGACTCTAGGTCGTATTTGCCCTTGCTAACCCATAAGAAGGAATAATAGATCTAGGCCCAGCATATATAATTTAAACAATCAACTTCTTCTGTTGATATCCCGAATTCACGTTTTGCGACCTAACGACACCGCATAAATAAACCATCTGATTCGGGCATATCATAGGAAGAGTTAATTTTTGGCGCCGCTGCCGGGGACATCGAATATTTTGATTGAGAAAGATTTTAAACAGACAAAAGTGTTGTTTGGTGGTGTCTATGAAAGACAATTATACATGGACTTGGTTGTTGGATTTTCCGAACAGTCTCTAATTATGTTGGAACCAAAAGAATCCTGCCTCTCCGTAGTCGGCCTGGCCACCTCGATACAAGTAATTTGTAAGAAATCCTATCAGTTAAGATATTCGATTTGGTTAGCGATCGAATTTCAAGAATAATTGTTTTTATTAAATTATCGATCCTTTTAGTAAATTAACATTTTCTAAAAGTTACTTTTAAGTCTTTTTAAACAGAAAATCTAAAAAAAAAAAATGGAACAACAAGACACCTTTGCTTCTATACATAAGTCATGCTTAGAGGAAAGAGGAGGACCAATCACCTTAGGAACCGAAAGGATTCCTGAAATTAGTTCACACATGATTCAACTAGTCAGTATGATCTGTAAATTTCAAGGATTACCGACTGACAATCCAAACTTTCACTTAAATAAATTTATCAGTCTGGTTGACTCTTTTAAGAAGGAAGAAAAAGAGAAAAACCTTTTAAAACTTCACCTTTTTCAATATTCTCTGTCTTCACACGCTTTAGCATGGTTTGACGAACTTAACCCGAATTCAATCCATTCATGGGAGGATTTAGCCACTAAATTTTTAAACAAATTTTATCCACCCTCCCTGCAAACCTGTTTAAGAAATGACATCACAAACTTTTCTCAAAAAGAAAACGAGTCATTGTGTCTAGCATGGAATAGAATAAAGATGATGCTTAAAAGATGTCCGAATCATTCGTTAAGTCGGGGCAGACATAATCTGTACACTTTACAATGGTTTGACCAAGGATGATAAGTCTCTCCTAGACATGTCTTCGCAAGGCAATTTCTTGTCCCGAACAGCAGACGAAGCATGGAATCTCTTGGACACAATAGCTGCAAAGCAGGAAGATTGGAGCAACGAAGCTGCTGAGAAGGACGACGTCTTCGCGCATACGGTAAAAATGCTGGAAACCAGGTTACAAGAACTCACCCTCACTCTTCAAAATTCACAAATTCTCAGAAAACCCGATGCTACTAGAACCAATCTAAGGTCCCGGAAATTATTCCACGCGCCCGCATACCTTTCCCAGGTAGGCTTAGGAAGGAAAAACAACAAGCGCAATTCGCTAAGTATTGGGATATTATGTAAAGACACGTCCTAATCCATAAGGACGAATACATTACATTTGGTTACATTACGAGGTAATTGACCTCTATATGATACATTTTACAAACATTGCATTCGTTTTTAAAAGACAAACTTTCTTTACATTGAATGTTGACGGCAAGCATACTATTTCATAATACCTACAACTATAATTGACTTAATAATAATCTTGATGAACTCGACGACTTGAATGCAACGTCTTTTGAAATATGTCATGAATGACTCTAAGTAATATCTCTAATATGAGCAAATGCACAGCGGAAGATTTCTTTCATACCTGAGAATAAACATGCTTTCAAGTGTCAACCAAAAGGTTGGTGAGTTCATAGGTTTATCATAAAATAATAAAATTCATCATTTTGATAGACCACAAGATTTAAATGCTGCATGGTACAAATGGGCCCAAATCCTATACCCACCTGTAATGTACATGCGATATCTTTTAAATACAGTACACCTTTCTCGTGTACGCAAACCATTTTTCATAAATCTTAGTAACCGTACACATATCTCGTGCACAAAAATAACATACACATAACCTGTGTATAAAATCATTCTCTCGATACATAACATTCACTTTTCATTGCTTTCATAGCTTGGCTTGGTAACCGACCTTAACATATAATGCGCATAATAATATCCCCAAAACAGAACATCTCGTCTGTATAATAATCATATAAACTTTGAAGTACTAAACACCACGCCCACTAGCCTTTCTATCTAGTGAACATTCTGGGTGGGGGTGTTAAACCCGGTAGCTACTTTTAGGATTCGCGTCAATTAGGCGTGCACTAATTCTCAAAATTAGTGATGTTCCCTAATTCTTAGGTTACTAAGCAATAATAATCAGGGGAAAAATATTCATATCAATTGTAGCAATTATCACGTCCACATAATTCAATGGTGGCAATTATCACGCCTACATAATTCATTCGAGAAATGTTTTTCTTGTGTCTATCTCGTCAAACATTTATAAAAGCATTTCATGTATTCACAGTTCAAAATGTATTTCAAAAGCATTTAATAAAGCAGTTGTAAAAGTAGCGCATGTATTTTCAGTCCCCAAAATGTAAAGAGTAAAAGGGAATCAAATGAACTCATGCATATAAATATTGTAAAACAATTAATAAAGCATTTGCATGTATTCTCAGCCCAAAAATGTAATGAGTAAAAAGGGAACAAATGAACTCACCTAATGTATTTTGTAGTAAAAATACATATGATTATATTGAACGACGCAGGGTTGGCCTCGAATTCTCGAACTTATATTGTTTATATATATATATATTAAAATATATATCAAAAATCAAATAATTCCATCTATTAATTATATAGTAATTGTATATTTAATGTTGTAGTTTATATATAATTTGTATTAAACTCTAATATATTTATATCTTAAATTTCATGTTATATAAATATTTATTTTGTATATATATTATAGCAATGTTAATATTTTTTAATATAAAATTATAGGTAATGTTAATATAATTCTAGTATGAGTATATTTTTATATACAAAATATTTATTTGTTATTATAATATAATAATAATAATGAAAATGAAATTTTTAAATAAAAAGGTAGTTTTACTATTAATATTAGTTATAATAATAATATAAATCTTAATAAAAATGATAATAATGATAATATCTAATGTTACTAATAAAAATATTAAAGTCAATAATTTTTTTAATAATAATAATAACTATAATCCTTATTGTATGATACTTATACGAATTTGATAATACTCTTTATTTGATTAATATTATGATATTGCTAAATATTAGGAGTAATAATAATTATCATTATCATAATAATAATAATGATAATAATAATAACAATATTAGTTATTTTAATGTTAATAATACTTATAACATTAATATTAGTGATACTAACACAACAATATCATTATAATTAACAATACTTATTATGGCAATAACAATAATAATAATAATAATAATGATAATTAGTATTAATAATAATAATAAATATCAAATTATTCCTTAGAAACAAAAAGAGATAAACTGCCTGGGACGGGACTCAAACCTCCGACCTCACGTTAACCCGACACTCTAACAAACCATTGCTCTGCTGCTTAGTTTTCTGTTTTAATACCCGTTTTAAACAATATAACCTATACAACTAACTGGTTCTTTCTTCATCTTCTTCACAATATCAAAATCAACCAGAGCTCCTAACCACGATTTTAATAATAACTTTATTGGTTTAAACTTGCAAATAAACAACACGACTGTTTTGAGAGAATTTTGTAATCAACAGAACTAAAAAAAACTTTAAATATCAATTATATAGTTCGCTAAAATTGATTCTGGAGTCCAACACTGATCTTGATTTCTAGACGGTTTTTGATAAAAATTCCTATACGAAAAAGGTTGCAAATGACTCCAAGAAACTTTCTGACACATTGGTTGATCTTTAAACATCGAAACAATTTCGAATTTCATAATGAACAAAACGTTTGACTTTTTTAATTTGAAGTTTGACTTCGATATTCAGAGTAAATAGAACGAATTGAAAAACTTGAAACTTACAGATAGATTATGTATGTGATTCCTAACGCTTTTGTATCATTAGATTATGAGGATTGCTTCAATTTCAAATTATGTAAATTTGAGTTCAATACAGAGGGTACGTTGTCCTCTTAAATGTATTTTTCTGTTTTAATTCAACACACTTAATTTAATCTCTATACAATGGACGAATTCCTGTGTTAAATTGGGATTGAAAAAGACTTGCAACTGATTCGTACCAATCATCTGACATGAATTTTGTTTTGATTTTGTGTAGTGATCGATGGGTTAATCAGAATGACAGAAGGAGAATAAAAAAAAAAATAAAAAGGTTGCTTTCCATTTGTACCTGATACTTGCTTCACCTAATCAACAAATAATTACTGGTTGTTTTATATTGAAAAGGAATCGAAGGGTTCACAAGCATAATAGAGAATAAGGAAAAAATAAAATAAAAAGTATAACAGATAGTGATAGGGATATTAGGCGTAAAGATCTGTTTTTGATATATAAAGCATCCTAAATTCTTATCTAGATAAATCAGTATTTATGTATTAGTATTTATATATATATATATAAATGTAATTCGTAAGTGTATATGTATATGTATCTCTAAATATATATAAGTGTATTAATAATAATATTAATACTAATAATAATTATATAAATAATAATAATACAATTAATAATAATGATAATAGAAATAATAATGATATTAATAAGAATAATGATACTAATAATTATAATTATAATAATGTTTATAATGATATTATTAATGATAATATTAATAAATTGTATTGTCTTTATAATATTAATAGTAAGAATAATATATAACAATAATAATGATTCTTAATGATAATGCATAATAATAATGCTAATAATATCAAGTTACATGTTTCCATTATTATATTTATATAAAATATATAATATATTATAATAATATTAATACGACAAATAATAATATTAATATCAATATTAATAATAATATCGAGAGTAATAATATTAGTTATATTTTAACTTGTAATTAAGTTTATTACAATAATGTTACACATCATTAATTAGGCAATACTTATACTATATAATAACATATTTGAATATTTATTATGTATATATATTATAAATATTACAGCATACATTAATTGTGTACCGAATTCATATATATACTTCTCTACATATTTAATTTAAATGATTAAATGGTATTATATTATTTCAAATTAGTATATATACTTATATTTATATTTACATATATATATATTTATTCACATATTTATTTGCACACAATTGTTCGTGAATCGTCGGGAATGGTCAAAAGGGCAAATGTATTCATGTAACTGTTCCAAAGTTTTCGAGACTCAACATTACAAACTTTGCTTATCATGTCAGGAACATATAAAGGTTAAGTTTAAATTTGGTCAGAAATTTCCCAGTCGTCACAGTACCTACCCGTTAAAGAAATTTCGTCTCGAAATTTGAGTGTGGTTGTCATGGTTAACCATAAATATGTTTTCATGATGAATATGAGTTGATAAACAGAGTTTTTTCATTACTGAGTAATATGGATAAAACAATTTCGATTATTCAAAGAGTACGAATGAAGCTATCATAAAAGAGTGAAATGAGTAAATGCAGATTTGTCTTAACCGGTGACGTAGTCACGGTTGTTTTCCGGAATTTAAGGAATTTAATGAAAATCTTCGAAATCTATATAAGATTTGATTCTTCGGTAATTAAGGAAATTAGGATCTCTTTAATTAAATGCGATCATCTGCTTCGATTGTCCTGTCGGATATTTCACTATAAATCCACTACTTTCGTTTCTTTTATATTATGGAATTCCATCCTTTTGTTTTCTCTTCCCGATTTTAAGTCAAGTGAATAATGGTCCAGAATTCGTAGGTATAAAGTTTCGAATGAACATGACTATCGTTCTAAGAGAGAGATTGTAATAGCACGATCTTGATTGGTTAAATTACCAGCATTTAAGAGAAAAGATAGAATTATCAAGAAGATATGTTCTTGATATGTTTGAAGATTAAATAGAATGTAAGAGTCGTGTAAAATGGCACATGATGACGTTATGGTCTGTGAATCGTCACGTTTCATTAGAAACTCAACATGCCTTACTGTAATATAATCACGTTGATCAAGTGTCATTATATTATACTAATTCATGCTTCAGTCCCCAACACTACTTCAAAATCATTCATATTTTAAATTCGAAAGTTTACAGAATATAGAAGCTAAAACAGTTTCCTTTTATGATATAATACGGATAGCGCAGAGAGATAATTAATATCAAACGAGAATATTTATGAAGATATCTTCAGAATTATTGAGGATATTAATAAAGAAAGGTACGATGATATCTTAGGATTTCAGAATCAAATTGTGATGAAGAAATTCATTCACGATGATTTAGAGTGGTTAAGGAGTAAGGTATTCGCTAAAGATTTCATCAGAAATATAATCATCTGGATTCTTTATGTACAAGTTTAGTCCTTATAATTTGTTCAGAGTCTCCTTCATGGTTTGTTCAATCCGGTTTTCAGTTCCAACTTTTCTAAGCTTTGTCAACATACTATTCTTTATCTTTATACCTTCGACGGTTAAGGTCGTGTACAGTTTTTGCTGCTGTATTAAGCTTTTTCAGAATTTGGAGTATTGATTTGTAGACTGGGTGTTTTTTAAAATTTCAGAATAGAAGATGTTAGTTCTAAGAGATAAGTGTTATATGGATACATATAACTGTTGATGTGAAAATGTTGCGAGACTCACAATAAAGATTTGCTGATTCCCCGTAATTGGTTTGGCAATTCTTGTTACAAGATGCGAATGAGTACATGATGAGACTTCAATAGATAAATATAGTGATTTGTCGGAGGGATATAAACCAAGGAGAGATGAGGTTGCTGGTACATCTGCTGGTAATATGGTGGAATATAAAAGGTTCCCCGGTAACAATAAAAGAGCACGCATATATATCAAGGTTATAGTAAGACTAGTCCGACTGAAAAGTCGAAGTTGACTTGCTGGAGCTGTGACAAATTTGGCTAATTTGAAAAGAGTTACAATATTATTTTTGGTAATAACAATGCCAAAGGAGCTAGCACAGACATGTGTTAAACGTTTACTCAGGTTCCGAGTGTTTTCAGGTGCATAACTATATGCATCAATCTTTTATTCCGTAGATGAAGTACGGCTGGTTCATCCTCTCGATTGAGGTGTCTTCAAGAATCATGAAAGGTTTGAACGCAGATTGTAATCGTCAAGATACAAATGAGATTTAAGAAGAAATCAAGTGGCAAACTTGAAGAATTGTTTAGTTTCATATGCTATAATCAATATTTTAATTCATTTTAATTGTCCAATGTCGGTAGTCCACAGTTGATAGTCCACAGTTAACAGTCCAATAATTCATATATAGCTTAATATATAATATTCGAATTAATTAATACGTACCGTGACCCGTGTACATGTCTCAGACTCGATCACAACTCAAAGTATATATATTATTATAGAATCAACCTCAACCCTGTATAGCTAACTCTATCATTACTGCATATAGAGTGTCTATGGTTATTCCAAATAATATATATAGATGCGTCGATATGATATGTCAAAACCTTGTATACGTGTCCCGATATTTAAAGTGCGTAAAATAAATAGCAGAAATTAAATGACGATAAATAAAATTGCGAGAATATAAATTGTGATAATTAAATTGCGATAAATAAAATGTAATCAGTTAGCTAGGAACAGTTAGCTAGGAACAGTTAGCGTGGATTCTTAACAAAATTTCTCATAGTTAATTTGTTTGTTTCTAACAAATTTTATTTTTTGTCCAATGTTTTCTTCATTATGCCACTTGTTGGATTCTGATAAGAAATCCAATTATGAAATTGAATGAAAATGGTTATTCTGTGGTGAACGGATTCGTATATCTGTGGATATAAGTAGGATAGTAAATAATCGTTGAAAGAGATTCGAAGAATGTACAGTGTAATTTGTTAATGTGAAATCTAAATATTCTTCGGGTATTACCTACCCGTTAAAATATTTTCACCATTAACAGTTTGTACAAAAGAATTTTTAATTACAATCTTTATGAAATATATATATATATATATACATATATATTTTCTTCAGATGTAATCATAGATTTAATGAGTCAATATAATGTTAAACTCATTTGATTTACCATTAGAACTAGAATATATAATCTCTAAAACATTAGAGATTACATAATCGCCATGAAGAGTGAAGATAATTGATGTAGAACGATACGTAGAACGATACGTAGAACGATGATTATACTCGAGGTACAGAATGAGACATTGAGGCATGGATTGTTGATGGTATGGGTGCTGTTACTGATGGTACTATTGGTACCGGTGATGTTGCTGAAGCTGGTACATTTTGCACCATATTTTCCAAGGATACAACTCGGGCGCGAAGCTCGTTAACTTCTTCCATTATTCCGGGATGATTGTCGGTCGGAATGAGCGGATGAATAAAGTTTAGAATTTTAGATAGAATATAATCGTGGTGAGATATTCGGGAAATGAGGGTAAAAATAGTGTTTCGGACTGATTCGCCGGTAAGTGTTTCAGGTTCTTCGCCAAGAGGGAAATTTGGTTGGTGAAAAGGATCACCTTCTTCGCGTCTCCATTGATTAAGTCGACTACGAATCCATCAGATGAATTGGGGATGGCTGATTTATTGATTCATTCTGGTGACACTACTTTTGGAGCTTAGGTGAACATCCATATCGGAATAGCTATCGGAATCTATGGAATTTGAACTAGTTGCGAGTTCCGTCTTGTACAGTTAGATAAAGGGTTTTCGATATGAAATGATTTTCGGATATCAGATGATATTCCAATTACATAGAATACCTAAATATAGTATAGAAGATCCCGTAGATTACGGAGGGAATTAAGGAAACGTGTCAGACAAGATTTAATGTGATGGGATATGAATTTGTCTATACACTATTCATGCAATCAATGCAGTAAGATGTGTCTAGACTAAGAATGATAAGTAGGTAATTTCCTAAGGATGATAAGCAGATGATTTCTGACTAGAAATGATAAGCAAAACTTTTGACATGCAGACACGGTCGAAGTCCAGACTCACTAATGCATCTAAGCAACTATCAGTTAGACACACTAATGCAAGACCTGGATTGCTAAGACCACCACTCTGATACCACATGTAAAGACCCGTCCTAATCCATAAGGACGAATACATTACATTTGATTACATCGCGAGTTAATTGACCTCTATATGATACATTTTACAAACATTGCATTCGTTTTTAAAAGACAAACTTTCTTTACATTGAATGTTGGCGGCAAGCATACTATTTCATAATACCTACAACTATAATTGACTTAATAATAATCTTGATGAACTCGACGACTTGAATGCAACGTCTTTTGAAATATGTCATGAATGACTCCAAGTAATATCTCTAATATGAGCAAATGCACAGCGGAAGATTTCTTTCATACCTGAGAATAAACATGCTTTCAAGTGTCAACCAAAAGGTTGGTGAGTTCATAGGTTTATCATAAAACAATAAAATTCATCATTTTGATAGACCACAAGATTTAAATGCTGCATGGTACAAATGGGCCCAAATCCTATACCCACCTGTAATGTACATGCGATATCTTTTAAATACAGTACACCTTTCTCGTGTACGCAATCCATTTTTCATAAATCTTAGTAACCGTACACATATCTCGTGTACAAAAATAAAATACACATAACCTGTGTATAAAATCATTCTCTCGATACATAACATTCACTTTTCATTGCTTTCATAGCTTGGCTTGGTAACCGACCTTAACATATAATGCGCATAATAATATCCCCAAAACAGAACATCTCGTCTGTATAATAATCATATAAAATTCGAAGTACTAAACACCACACCCACTAGCCCTTCCGTCTAGTGAACATTCTGGGTGGGGGTGTTAAACCCGGTAGCTACCTTTAGGATTCGCGTCAATTAGGCGTATTAGTGATGTTCCCTAATTCTTAGGTTTCCAAACAATAATAATCAGGGGAAAAATATTCATATCAATTGTGGCAATTATCACGTCCACATAATTCAATGGTGGCAATTATCACGTCCACATAATTCATTCGAGGAATGTTTTGCTTGTGTCTATCTCGTCAAACATTTATAAAAGCATTTCATATATTCGCAATTCAAAATGTATTTCAAAAGCATTTAATAAAGCAGTTGTAAAAATAGCGCATGTATTCTCAGTCCCAAAAATGTAAAGAGTAAAAGGGAATCAAATGAACTCACGCATATAAATATTGTAAAACAATTAATAAAACATTTGCATGTATTCTCAGCCCAAAAACGTAATGAGTAAAAAGGGAACAAATGAACTCACATAATGTATTTTGTAGTAAAAATACATATGATTATATTGATTGACGCAGGGTTGGCCTCGAATTCACGAACCTATATCGTTTATATATATATATTAAAATATATATCGAAAATCAAATAATTCCATCTATTAATTATATAGTAATTGTATATTTAATGTTGTAGTTTATATATAATTTGTATTAAACTCTAATATATTCATATCTTAAATTTCATGTTATATAAATATTTATTTTGTATATATATTATGGCAATGTTAATATTTTTTTAATATAAAATTATAGGCAATGTTAATATAATTCTAGTATGAGTATATTTTTATATACAAAATATTTATTTGTTATAATAATATAATAATAATAATGAAAATGAAATTTTTAAATAAAAAGGTAGTTTTACTATTAATATTAGTTATAATAATAATATAAATCTTGATAAAAATGATAATAATGATAATATCTAATGTTACTAATAAAAATATTAAAGTCAATAATTTTTTTAATAATAATAATAACTATAATCCTTATTGTATGATACTTATACGAATTTGATAATACTCTTTATTTGATTAATATTATGATATTGCTAAATATTAGGAGTAATAATAATTATCATTATCATAATAATAATAACGATAATAATAATAAAAATATTAGTTATGTTAATGTTAATAATACTTATAACATTAATATTAGTGATACTAACACAACAATATCATTATAATTAACAATACTTATTATGGCAATAACAATAATAATAATAATAATAATAATAATAATGATAATTAGTATTAATAATAATAATAAATATCAAATTATACCTTTGAAACAAAAAGAGATAAACTGCCTGGGACGGGACTCGAACCTCCGACCTCACGTTAACCCGAAACTCTAACAAACCATTGCTCTACTGCTTAGTTTTCTGTTTTAATACCCATTTTAAACAATATAACCTATACAACTAACTGGTTCTTTCTTCATCTTCTTCACAATATCAAAATCAACCAGAGCTCCTAACCACGATTTTAATAATAACTTTATTGGTTTAAACTTGCAAACAAACAACACGACTATTTTGAGAGAATTTTGTAATCAACAGAACTAAAAAAAAACTTTAAATATCAATTATACAGTTCGCTAAAATCGATTCTGGAGTCCAACACTGATCTTGATTTCTAGACGGTTTTTGATAAAATTTCCTATACGAAAAAGGTTGCAAATGACTCCAAGAAAATTTCTGATACATCGGTTGAACTTTAAACATCGAAACAATTTCGAATTTCATAATGAACAAAACGTTTGACTTTTTCAATTTGAAGTTTGACTTCGAAATTCAGAGTAAATAGAACGAATTGAAAAACTTGAAACTTACAAATAGATTATGTATGTGATTCCTAACGCTTCTGTATCATTAGATTGTGAGGATTGCTTCGATTTCGAATTATATAAATTTGAGTTCAATACAGAGGGTACATTGTCCTCTTAAATGTATTTTTCTGTTTTAATTCAACACACTTAATTTAATCTCTATACAATGGACGAATTCCTGTGTTAAATTGGGATTGAAAAAGACTTGCAACTGATTCGTACCAATCATCTGACATGAATTTTGTTTTGCTTTTGTGTAGTGATCGATGGGTTAATCAGAATGACAGAAGGAGAATAAAAAAATAAAAAGGTTGCTTTCCATTTGTACCTGATACTTGCTTCACCTAATCAACAAATAATTACTGGTTGTTTTATATTGAAAAGGAATCGAAGGGTTCACAAGCATAATAGAGAATCAGGAAAAAATAAAATAAAAAGTATAACAGATAGTGATAGGGATATTAGGCGTAAAGATCTGTTTTTGATATATAAAGCATCCTAAATTCTTATCTAGATAAATCAGTATTTATGTATTAGTATTTATATATATATATATATATATATATATAAATGTAATTCCTAAGTGTATATGTATATGTATCTCTAAATATATATAAGTGTATTAATAATAATATTAATACTAAAAATAATTATATAAATAATAATAATACAATTAATAATAATGATAATAGAAATAATAATGACATTAATAAGAATAATGATACTAATAATTATAATTATAATAATGTTTATAATGATATTATTAATGATAATATTAATAAATTGTATTGTCTTTATAATATTAATAGTAAGAATAATATATAACAATAATAATAATTCTTAATGATAATGCATAATAATAATGCTAGTAATATCATGTTACATGTTTCCATTTTTATATTTATATAAAATATATAATATATTATAATAATATTAATACTACAAATAATAATATTAATATCAATATTAATAATAATATCGAGAGTAATAATATTAGTTATATTTTAACTTGTAATTAACTTTATTACAATAATGTTACACATCATTAATTTGGCAATACTTATACTATATAATAACATATTTGAATATTTATTATGTATATATATTATAAATATTACAACATACATTAATTGTGTACCGAATTCATACATATACTTCTCTACATATTTAATTTAAATGATTAAATGGTATTATATTATTTCAAATTAGTATATATACTTATATTTATATTTACATATATATATTTATTCACATATTTATTTGCACACAATTATTCGTGAATCGTCGGGAATGGTCAAAAGGGCAAATGTATTCATGTAAATGTTCCAAATTTTTTGAGACTCAACATTTCAAACTTTGCTTATCATGTCGGGAACATATAAAGATTAAGTTTAAATTTGGTCGAAAATTTCCGGGTCATCACATATTATTAAGAATTTGCATTTGAATGTACGACTAGTAGATGCTTTAGTAGAAATGCCAAACTGTGCTAAAATTTTCAAATAACTGCTTTCAAACAAAGAGAGATTAAGAGAGATAGTTAGCTTGCCCTTAAGTGAAGATTGCTCGTTAGTGTTACAACATGGAATTCCCCCTAAGTTAGGAGATACAGGAAGATTTACGGTACCTTGCTACCTACAAGATGTCCAAATTAGCAATGCGTTAGATGATTTAGGAGCCAGTGTAAACCTAATGTCCTATTCATTATTCAAAAAGCTAGGATTAAATGACTTAAGGCCTACCAGAATGATTATCCAACTCGCGGACAGATCAGTTAAGATTCCTCGGGGAATAGCTAAAGATGTCCTAGTTAGAGTGGATAATTTTGAATTTTCCGTTGATTTCGTCATTATGGATATTGAAGAAGACACGAAAGTCTCACTCATTCTTGGCAGACCATTCCTGAATACTGCCAGGGCCGAAATTGATGTGCACGAGAAATCATTGAAATTAAGCGTTGGAGGAGAAGAAATCACATTCAATGTTGATCGTCTCATGAGCCATCCTAGAGAAGAGGATGTGAATCAATCTGATTCTTTTCAAGAACTCGTCAACGAATACTTAGAAGAAACCATGGCTATATGTAGTCAAGATCAAATTTCTAAGGATCTGTTCTTTACACCTCCTGAAGGAAATCTCGACAACCATTCTGCCATAAACCTTAGTCAACACAAATCTCCCATCTCTGAAAGTAATTTTCTTGGCAAGACTATCCAAATAGCACCGTTAGGACAAGGCATTCCTTTACCTCTATTAAGGAGAAGACCGAATGAAGAGACAGATTTCATTCCGGTATATCAGGAACCCCAGTCAAAGGAGGACTGTGAGGATTTTCCCGAACCTACCTTCGAAACTAAAGAATATGTTTCTAAAGAGGAAGCGTTAAGAAGGACAATTTCCAGAAAAGAAGAACAGATAGCATCAGTGACTGCCACTGAAGAATCAGAATTCCAGGAGAAGTATGACTCGTTAAACCGAAAGGAGATAGCTAGGATAAAGCCATCTATCGAGGAACCTCCAGAATTGGAATTAAAGAAGTTACCCGACAATCTGGAGTATGCATTCTTAGAAGGAGAATCACAACTCCCTGTAATCTTCTCGAAAGACCTCACGCCACAAGAGAAGGCGAAATTGATTCAAGTTTTGAAATCACATAAGAAGGCAATTGCTTAGAAGATCTCCGACATAAAATGGATCAGCCCCAACTATTGCATCCACAAGATTTTCATGGAAGACGATTTTAAACCTTCAGTTCAGAGGCAAAGAAGGGTCAACCCTATGATTCAAGAAGTCATCAAGAAAGAAGTAATCAAACTTCTGGACGCCGGTCTGATCTATCCCATCTCTGATTCGCCAGGGGTTAGTCCTGTTCAAGTGTTACCCAAAAAGGGAGGGACAACCGTAATTCAAAATGAGAATAATGAGCTTATTCCAACTCGGGAAGTCACCGGTTGGAGGGTTTGCATAGATTATCGTAAATTAAACGATGCAACCCGGAAGGATCATTTTCCATTACCTTTCATCGATCAAATGTTGGAACGTCTATCAGGAAATGAATACTACCGTTTCCTTGACTGTTTTTCCGGCTACTTTCAAATTCCCCTCGATCCAAAGGAATAAGAAAAGACAACCTTTACCTGTCCTTATGGAACATTTTCCAAACGACGCATGCCCTTTGGGTTATTCAATGCACCAGCTGCATTCCAGCGATACATGGTAGCAATATTCCACGACATGATTGAACGTTGTATAGAAGTCTTCATAGACGACTTATCAGTGTTTGGTAGTACCTTTGATTCATGTATTTCAAACCTTGACAAGATGCTCACCCGGTGTAAAGAATCAAATTTAGTTCTAAATTGGGAAAAATGTCACTTCATGGTTAAAGAAGGGATAGTTTTAGGACATAAGATTTCAAAAGAAGGAATAGAAGTTGATAAGGCTAAGAATGAGACCATTACTAAACTTCCTGAACTTACCACAGTAAGAGCGGTAAGGAGTTTCCTCGGACACGCCGGTTTTTTACGATGCTTCATTAAGAATTTTTTAAAGGTCACACGACCTCTCACTCATCTCCTAGGAAAGGAAGTCCCGTTTGTCTTCGATGAAGAATGACGAAAAGCATTCAACTATCTGAAGGAACAGCTAACACATGCACCCATCATGATAGCTCCTGATTGGAGTCTACCGTTTGAAATCATGTGTGATACGAGTGACTTCGCAGTTGGATCTGTGATTGGACAGCGAGTAGATAAGCACTTTAATCCAATCTATTACGCAAGCAAAACCTTAACTGGAGCTTAAGAAAAATACACTACCATGGAAAAGCAGCAGCTAGCTGTAGTATTCACCTTCGACAAATTCCGTTCCTATCTCATCCTATCCAAAACTATGGTCTATACAGATCATTCAGCCCTCAAATATCTATTCACTAAGCAAGATGCGAAACCAAGACTCCTACGATGGATCTTACTCCTTCAAGAATTCAATATTGAGATTAAAGATAAGAAAGGAGCAGAGAACGTTGCAGCAGACCATCTTAGTCATTTGGAGAACCCAGCGATGGAAAAACTTACTAAACAAGATATCAGAGATAAATTTCCAGAAGAACAGCTTATGAGTTTAGGACAAACTCACATAGGATCACAATTTATTGATACTCCTTGGTATGCCGACATGGCCAACTACCTAGTTGCCGGAGTAGTACAGAATTGAATGAGCACCTCCCGAAGAAGGAAGTTCTTCAGAGATGCCAAGTACTACTACTGGGAAGATCCTTACCTGTTTAGAATTTGCCCTGATCAGATAATCAGGAGGTGCGTAGATGAAACACAAGCAGCAGGGATTCTTCACCAATGTCACCATGGACCAACTGGAGGTCATCATGGAGCAAACTTAACCGCTCCAGATGGGTCAAAGCCCAAGCATTTCCAACCAATGATGCTAAAGTCATCACCAACTTCCTGAAGAGACTCTTCTACCGATTTGGAGCTCCCCGTGCTATAATAAGTAATAGAGGAACATACTTATGTAATACTCAGTTTATGAAGGTGATGCAACAATACGGAGTTACCCACAAGATGTCCACTGCCTATCATCCGCAGACTAACGGACAAGCAGAGGTCACGAACAGAGCACTCAAAAGAATCTTAGAACGAACTGTCGGCCATCATAGAAATAAATGGGCCGAAAAACTAGACGATGCTCTGTGGGCATTCCGGACTGCTTACAACAATCCTCTAGGGACTACACCCTACCACATGATCTATGGAAAAGCCTGTCACCTTTCACTGTAACTTGAATATAAAGCTCTCTGGGCATTGAAGACCTGCAACCTCGATCCCTCAGTTACCGCAAAGCATCGAAAGATGCAGATTAACGAACTCGCCACCAAGCATACGAAATGTGATACATCTACAAGGAACGAACGAAGCTTACGCATGACATAAAATTGATTCCTACAAAGTTCGCTCCTGGAGATAAAGTTCTGCTCTTTTATTCTTGGTTCAAGAAGTTCGCAGGAAAATTTAGATCAAGATGGAGTGGCCCATACACATTTAGAGCATACCTTCAGCGCGAGGGGATGCCACACAGTACTCTGGGCCCGTCGTCATTTAGGCTAGCGCGCCGTGTTCAGCCAACACGACAAGCTACCCCCAGGCATTCCACACTGGCCTCAGTTCACTCAGTTGCCTCAGCTGCCATGCCTGCACATGCTACTCCTATTCACATCACACCGCCTGCTCTGTGACGACCCGAAAATTTTTGACCAAATTTAAACTTAATCCTATATAGTTTCGACACCACAAGCAAAGTCTATTAAACTGAATCTCAAAAACTTTGAACTGTGTTCATGTATACATTTGACCTTTGACTAATCCCGACGATTCACGAACAACTATTTGTAAATAGATAACATATATATTTAAATAAGTATTTATAATTTGAAATATAATTTGGAATATTATATAATTTAATTATTAGAAATTATATTGTATAATAAATAAAATAAAATGCGATGTAATGGAAACTATATTTAAGAATATATTGATATATATATAAATATGTATTACTTGTAAATATATAAAGTTATATTAAATCTATTTGTTAAAAATATATAATATATTTGTTTTAGTAATTAAACTTGCTATTTTAAAACTGTTTATATATAGAAAGGGAATATAAATGATTTCGAGCTTAATTAGTAAACGTGAGTAATACTCGGTTGACATTTTGTTAGTATTCATACAGATCTAGTATATACATATGAAAGATTAAGATAAAAGTTGGACTGTAAATTGATTACGAAGATTTTAGATTTGTTAAAAGTATTTTTACCTTTTTATGTTTAAATATTAGTACCCCGTACATATAAATCGGAACAGAAAATAAATAATTTTAGAGCCTTTTTGATCAGGTTTCAAACAGGTAATGAGTGAAATAATTAATTATGTTTAATCTGAAAATTTGGAATTTTTAGGGACACTTTTATACGTTAACTGTTTAGCAATGGACACACCCCGTGAAAACTGTCGGCACAAAAATACAATTATCCGGCTGCATAACTGTGTTGATTGATTATCCTATTTTACTTTTTGCTAATTGATTTACTGTACCAAATTTGTGACTTAGTAGTCAAATATGTTATATTATGTATACAGTTACACATGTGTTAATATTAAAATGAAGCATCATCTCTTTTTCATTGCAAGATCATCTGCATTTTTTTTATCAACAACCCAAACCGAGCAACACCATGATCACCGATCGACACCACCTTTGATCACTTATCTCTCTTGTTTTCTCTCTCTTAATGGAAACCGAGACCACCATCATCATCGAGAATCATAACCATACAATAACCATCACATTGTGTTTCGTTAAGATTATTCGGTCATCTTCTTCACCTATGCGTGAACAACTACACCACCGGTACCACCGGCCGACACTCATGCAACCACCATCAACTATGATCCACCATGGGAGACACCATAAACCACCATGACTATCGAAACCATCAAAACCCACTTTGAGATTTTTCTGTTTTCGTTCAAAAACAACCATCATCATCACCACACTTCCATCACCGGTTGCCACCACCACCTTCATCGACCTCCCTCACCACCACAGCCCAATCAAAACACCATAAACAAACCTGCAACTACCTTCTTTTTCTCCCTCTCTCCCTACGTCTCTCCCTCTCTCTTTCTTTTTCTGCAAATTGCGATTGCCACCACTGTTGTGTTCTGTTGCAGTTGAAAACTATCACAAACAACACCTACAGCTGCTATTCTTCTGTTGTTGTTACCGTCGAGAACCGCCTCAGGATTGCTGCATACCGTTTTCTGTTTTGATCGCATAAAACAAGGACTGTTGCAACGTTGCAGCTGCTACTGCTTCATTGTTTCTGTTTTCTGTTTCTATTCTGTTTTATAACGATGATGAAATGATAATGGTGATGGTGAAATGAAAATGATGATGATTTGAAGTTAACGATGATAATTATGTATGATGATGAGAACGATGATGTGTGATGATATCACGATGATGATAATGATAATCGTGATGATGGTATGATGATGATAGAAGATAATGGTGATGACGATGTGAGTTATTGCTGCTGCTCATTCCTTTAACTGCAAACGTATATAGGGCATATTAAGAAGTGGACTAGGCTCATAACAAGCAGGCTTGTTTGTTTTAATCGTGGGCCTGTTGGGCCGAATTAATATTGTGTTGATTGGGCCGAATGAAACAAAGGATTAAATAAATTTTGTGTATGATATATCTAAGAAAGAAACATATGGATTAATGGTTTAGGGATGTTTGGGTAAATGAGAGGTCTTGAGTTCGAGTCCCTTATGGAGCATTATATTTTTTTAAGCCTTCCTCAAAGAAGGTAGTTCCTTTCTATTAAAATTATTATCATTTTCATTATTATTATTAGTATTATTGTTATTTTTATTGTTATTATTAATTGTTATTAATACAAGTATTATAATTATTATTAATACTAAAATAAATATTAGTTACCATTTATCGTTATCATTACCAACACTAGTATTATCACTAAATATTATTGTTAGTATAATTATTATTGTCATCAAGTATTAAAATTATCATTTATTATTAGTATTATTATTAGTAAGTGTTATGAATATTAGTCATTACTATTATTATTACTAATATACGTATTAGTTACCAAATATTATTATCGTTATCATAACCCTAGTTGCAATTAAAATTTCTATTATTATTATTGTTATTACTAATATTATTATCACTATAAGTATTCGTTGTTAAGTAAAATGATTATTAATATTATCATTATCAATATCAAAAATTACTTTTAAAACAGATAAATATTTTGTACATAAAATATACTTATTACGTATACTATAATTATATTAAAATTTCACATAACTATATATATCAACCTTACTAATATTATTTATATAAATACTTACAAATAACAAACTATTGATTTTTAAATATAACATTAAACAAGTATGGATATATTAATATAACTATATAAATAATAACCATTTTAAATATAAACGCAAATTAAATATATAATATATAAATTAAGATATAATAAATTGTTCGATTTCGATTATACGTTTTAATATATATACAAATTATATAGGTTCATGAATCCGAGGCCAACTCTGCATTATTCTGTTGTTCATTATAGTCGTATGTATTTTTACTACAAAATACAGTATGGTGAGTTTCATTATTCCCTTTTTATATACATTTTGGGCTGAGAATACATGCAAATGCTTTATTAACTGTTTTACAATATTTATATGTGTGAGTTTCATTTGCCCTTTTTACTCTTTACATTTTTGGGCTGAGAATACATGCAAATGCTTTATTAACTGTTTTACAATATTTACATGCGTGAGTTTCATTTGCTCCCTTTTTAAATGCTTTTGCAATATATATTTTTGGGACTGGGAATACATGCGCTGCTTTATAAATGTTTGACGAAATAGACACAAGTACTTAAAACTACATTCTATGGTTGGATTATCTAATCGAATATGCCCCTTTTTATTAAGTCTGGTAATCTAAGAATTAGGGAACAGACAACCTAATTGACGCGAATCCTAAAGATAGATCTATCGGGCCCAACAAGCCCCATCCAAAGTACCAGATGCTTTAGTACTTCGAAATTTATATCATGTCCGAAGGAGGATCCCGGAATGATGGGGATATTCTTATATACAAATTGTGAATGTCGGTTACCAGGTGTTCAATCCATATGAATGATATTTTTGTCTCTATGCATGGGACGTATATTTATGAGAAATGGAAATATGAAATCTTGTGGTCTATTACAATTATGAAATGATTATTTATGTTAAACTAATGAACTCACCAACCTTTTGGTTGAAACTTTAAAGCATGTTAATTCTCAGGTACGAAAGAAATCTTCCGCTGTGTAATTGCTCATTTTAAAGATATTACTTGGAGTCATTCATGACATATTTCAAAAGACGTTGCATTCGAGTCGTTGAGATCATCAAGATTATTATTAAATCAGTTATAGTTAGATATATTATAAAATGGTATGCATGCCGTCAACTTCCGTTGTATTGAAAGATTGTCTTTTCAAAAACGAATGTAATGTTTATAAAATGTATCATATAGAGGTCAAATACCTCGCGATGTAATCAACTGTTGTGAATCGTTTATAATCGATATGGACTTCATCCGGATGGATTAGGACGGGTCCTTTAAGTTGGTATCAGAGCGGTGGTCTTAGCGAACCAGGTCTTGCATTAGTGTGTCTAACTGATAGTTGTTTAGATGCCTTAGTGAGTCTGGACTTCGACCGTGTCTGCATGTCAAAAGTTTACTTATCATTTTAGTCGGAAATCATTTGCTTATCATCCTTAGAAAATTACCTGCTTATCATTCTTCATCTAGACATGTCTTACTGCCTCGATTGCATAGACAGTGTATAGATAAATTCATATCTTAGCGTATTTGTTATTGCTACCTATGCCTGACAGCTTCCGTAGATTCCTCCGTAACTTATGGGATTTAGTATTATATATACATATGTAAATTATGTATTACAGGGTACTAATCAACATCCTATAATCTATTTCTTATCGAAAATCCTTCATCTGATCGTACGAGATGAATCCCTCAACCAGTTCGAGTCCCTCAGATTCCGATAGCTATTTCGACATGGATATTCACCTAAGCTCCGAAAGCAGTGTCACCATAATGAATCAATCAATCAGCCATCCCCAATTCATTTGATGGGTTCGTAGCCTACTTAATCTTTGGAGACAAGAAGAAGGTGATTCCTTCCATTCACCATATTGCCCACTTGGCAATGAACCTGAAGCACTTACCAGCGAACCTGTTCGTAATACCATTTTCTCTCTCATTTCCAGAGTATCCCGTCACGATTATATACTATCTCATATTCTAGAATCTTATTCATCCACTCGTCCGAACCAACAATCATCCCGGTATAATAGAAGAAGTCAACGAGCTTCGCGCCCGAGTTGTAGCCTTGAAAAATATGGTGCAAAACGTACCAGCTTTAGCAACATCACCGGTATTAACAGTACCATTAGTAACAGCACCAGTACCATCAACAATCCATGCCTCAACATCATAATCTATACCTCGAGCATAACCTTCGTTCTAAATCTTGTTCTACATCGATTATCTCCGTTCTAAGAATCATTCTACATCATTTATCTTCGTTCGACATGGTGATTATGTAATCTCTAATGTTTTAGAGATTATATATTCTTGTTCTAACGGTAAATCAGAAGAGTTAATATCATATTAACTCATTAAATTTATATTACATCTGAAGAAAATATATATGAAAGTATATTTTCATAAAGATTGTAATTAAAAATTCTTTCGTACAAACTGTTAATGGTGAAAATATTTTAACGGGTAGGTAATACCCGAGGAATATTCAGATTTCACGTTAATAAGTCACAATGTACATTCTTTGAAGTTGATTCAACAATCGTTTACTTTCCTACTTACATCCACCGATATATAAATCCGTTCACCACAGAATAACCATATTCATTCAATTTCATATTTGGATTTTGACCTATCAGAATCCAACAAGTGGCATAATGAAGAAAACATTTAACAAAATAAAATTTGTTAGAAACAAATAAATTAACTATGAGAAATTTTGTTAAGAATTCACGCTAACTGTTCCTAGCTAATTGTTCCTAGCTAACTAATTAATTCCGTATTACATTTTATTTATTGCAATTTATTTATTGTAATTTATTTATCGTCATTTAATTTCTGTTATTTACTTTACGCACTTTATTTATCGTCATTTAATTTCTGTTATTTATTTTTACGCACTGTAAATATCGGGACACGTGTACAAGGTTTTGACATATCATATCGACGCATCTATATATATTATTTGGAAGAACCATAGACACTCTATATGCAGTAATGATCGAGTTCTCTATACAAGGTTGAGGTTGATTCTATAATAATATATATAATTTGAGTTGTGATCGAGTCTGAGACATGTACACGGGTCACGATACGTATTAATTAATTCGAATATTATATATTAAATTATATATGAATTATTGGACTGTTAATTGTGGACTACCGACTGTGGACTAATAACCTTGGACAATTAAAATAAATTAAAATATTGATTATAACTTATGAAACTAAACAATTCTTCAAGCTTGCCACTTGATTTCATCTTAAACCTCATTTGTATCTTGACGATTATAATCTGCGTTCAAACTTTTCATGATTCTTGAAAACACCTCAATCGAGAGGATGAACCAACTGCATCTCATCTACGAAAGGAAAGATTTATGCATATAGTTATGCACTGGAAAAACCCTCGGAACCTGAGCAAACGTTTAACACGTATCTGTGCTAGCTCCTTTGGCGTTGTTATTACCGAAAATAACCTTGCAGTTCCTTTTTCAAATTAGCCAATTCTGTCACAGCTCCAGCAAATCAACTTCGACTTTTCATTCGAAACAACCTTATTATAACCATGATATATATGCGTACTCTTTTATTATTACCGGGGAACCTTTTATATTCCACCATATTACCCTCAGTGTTTAATCATCTAAAACATAATTCTCTTGAAACCACCTCGGATTGATAAGCAATGACTCATATATGGTAGCATTAAATGCAGAGGAAACGGAAAAAAAAAATAAAAAATTTATAGATGGTCTAAACGGCAAAAAGTTTGATGATAAAGAAGGGAGTGTTAGGAACACTAGATAGAAAATTTGGTACTGAAAAACAGATTGAGCAAACCACGAAGGAGTCTCTAAATGAATCACAAGGACTAAACTTGCACATTAAGAATCCTGATGATTCTGTTTCTGCTAAAATCTTTAGCGAATACCTTGCTTCTGACTCCGAATTCTTGAGGACAAATTTTCTTCACCATCCTTCAATATTATAAATTCCAAGATATCATCGTATCTTTCATTATAAATATCCTCCATATTTCTGAAGATATTTTTATAACTATTCTTATCTGAAATCATTAATCTCTTCTTACTATCAGTGTTACATCATATAGAAACTGTTAGTTTCTATATTCTGTAAACTTTCAAGCTTAAAATATAAATGTTATTGAAGTAATGTCGGGAACTGATGCATGAGTTAGTATAATATAATGACACTTGATCAACGTGATTATATTACAGTAGGTCATGCTGAGTTTCTAATGGAACGTGATGATTCACAGATTCTAACGTCATCATGTGCCATGTTACATAACTCTTTCATTCTGATTAACTTCTTAACATATCAAGAAAATATATTCTTGATAGTTCTATTTTCAGTGATTCAGGTAATTTGACAAAATAAATCGTGCTACTACCTTTCCTTTCTATTTTGTATATTATGATAATTCGAGACTCCATACCTATGAATTCTGGACCATTACTTGCGAAAAGTAAACAAACGCATGAAGCTCCGAAATAGAAATGGGGTATAAATCGCAGCAAATAAGAGAGCGCACAAACTGTGGATGACAATAATTATAGGAGACAGAAGCAGGGACATTAAAATATATAAAAAAAATATATAAAATCCAATAACAACAAAGAAGTTACAAACCGTGGATATTAATACGAATAGCAATATAAAGACACGGTATAATTAAGAATAGTATCACCCCAAGGTAATAGTAGAAGTAAACAGATTCTTCTGATGAAAGATTGAAAAGAAGGATGACAGAAATAATAATTAGGAAAATATTAGGGATTAGAACTGGACTAAGCATTTTCACAATATTTTGGATATATGAACTAAGAAAGAAAGTATAGGAATGGTGAGAATAATGGGACGGAGGAGTTTAATTTATAATGGAAATATCAGACAGAGTAATCAAGGCAGATCACCGTATTTAATTATAGAGATCTTAATTTCCTTACTCGCCGAAGAATCAAATCTATTAGATTTCGAAGATTTTCTTTAAATCCCTTGAATTTCAGAAATCAACCGGGTTAAGACAAAACTGCGTTTACTCATTTCACTCTTTTGTGACAGCTTCACTCATACGCTTCAAGGAACCGAATCATTTTATCTACCTTACTCACTGATGATAAAACTTTAATTATCAACTCATTTTGTCATGAAAACAATTTTTATTGTTAGCCATGACCACCTCACTCAAATTTCGGGACGAAATTTCTTTAACGGGTAGGTACTGTGACGACCCGGAAATTTTCGACCAAATTTAAACTTAATCCTATATAGTTTCGACACCACAAGCAAAGTCTATTAAACTGAATCTCAAAAACTTTGAACTGTGTTCATGTATACATTTGACCTTTGACTAATCCCGACGATTCACGAACAACTATTTGTAAATAGATAACATATATATTTAAATAAGTATTTATAATTTGAAATATAATTTGGAATATTATATAATTTAATTATTAGAAATTATATTGTATAATAAATAAAATAAAATGTGATGTAATGGAAACTATATTTAAGAATATATTGATATATATAAATATATATGTATTACTTGTAAATATATAAAGTTATATTAAATCTATTTGTTAAAAATATATAATATATTTGTTTTAGTAATTAAACTTGCTATTTTAAAACTGTTTATATATAGAAAGAGAATATAAATGATTTCGAGCTTAATTAGTAAACGTGAGTAATACTCGGTTGACATTTTGTTAGTGTTCATATAGATCTAATATATACATATGAAAGATTAAGATAAAAGTTAGACTGTAAATTGATTACGAAGATTTTAGATTTGTTAAAAGTATTTTTACCTTTTTATGTTTAAATATTAGTACCCCGTACATATAAATCGGAACAGAAAATAAATAATTTTAGAGCCTTTTTGATCAGGTTTCAAACAGGTAATGAGTGAAATAATTAATTATGTTTAATCTAAAAATTTGGAATTTTTAGGGACACTTTTATACGTTAACTGTTTAGCAATGGACACACCCCGTGAAAACTGTCGGCACAAAAATACAATTATCCGGCTGCTTAACTGTGTTGATTGATTATCCTATTTTACTTTTTGCTAATTGATTTACTGTACCAAATTTGTGACTTAGTAGTCAAATATGTTATATTATGTATACAGTTACACCTGTGTTAATATTAAAATGAAGCATCATCTCTTTTTCATTGCAAGATCATCTGCAATTTTTTATCAACAACCCAAACCGAGCAACACCATGATCACCGATCGCCACCACCTTCGATCACTTATCTCTCTTGTTTTCTCTCTCTTAATGGAAATCGAGACCACCATCATCATCGAGAATCATAACCATACAACAACCATCACGTTGTGTTTCGTTAAGATTATTCGGTCGTCATCTTCACCTATGCGTGAACAACTACACCACCGGTACCACCGGCTGACACTCATGCAACCACCATCAACTATGATCCACCATAGGAGACACCATAAACCACCATGACTATCGAAACCATTAAAACCCACTTTGAGATTTTTCTGTTTTCGTTCAAAAACAACCATCATCATCACCACACTTCCATCACCGGTTGCCACCACCACCTTCATCAACCTCCATCACCACCACAGCCCAATCAAAACACCATAAACAAACCTGCAACTACCTTCTTTTTCTCTCTCTCTCCCTACGTCTCTCCCTCTCTCTTTCTTTTTCTGCAAATCGCGATTGCCACCACTGTTGTGTTCTGTTGCAGTTGAAAACTATCACAACCACCACCTACAGCCACTATTCTTCTGTTGTTGTTACCGTCGAGAACCACCTCAGGACTGCTGCATACCGTTTTCTATTTTGATCGGATAAAACAAGGACTGTTGCAACGTTGCAGCTGCTACTGCTTCATTGTTTCTGTTTTCTGTTTCTATTCTGTTTTATAACGATGATGAAATGATAATGGTGATGGCGAAATGAAAATGATGATGATTTGAAGTTAACGATGATAATTATGTATGATGATGAGAACGATGATGTGTGATGATATCACGATGATGATAATGATAATCGTGATGATGGTATGATGATGATAGATGATAATGGTGATGACGATGTGAGTTATTGCTGCTGCTCATTCCTTTAACTGCAAACGTATATAGGGCATATTAAGAAGTGGACTAGGCTCATAACAAGCAGGCTTGTTTGTCTTAATCGTGGGCCTGTTGGGCCGAATTAATATTGTGTTGATTGGGCCGAATGAAACAAAGGATTAAATAAATTTTGTGTATGATATATCTAAGAAAGAAACTTATGGATTAATGGTTTAGTTCCTTTCTATTAAAATTATTAAAATTATTATCATTTTCATTAATATTATTATTAGTATTATTGTTATTGTTTTTGTTATTGTTATTATTAATTGTTATTAATACAAGTATTATAATAATAATAATAATTATTATTATTAATACTAAAATAAATATTAGTTACCGTTTATCGTTATCATTACTAACACTAGTATTATCACTAAATATTATTGTTAGTATAATTATTATTGTCATCAAGTATTAAAATTATCATTTATTATTAGTATTATTATTAGTAAGTGTTATGAATATTAGTTATTACTAATATACGTATTAGTTACCAAATATTATTATCGTTATCATAACCCTAGTTGCAATTAAAATTTCTATTATTATTATTGTTATTACTAATATTATTATCACTATAAGTATTCGTTGTTAAGTAAAATGATTATTAATATTATCATTATCAATATCAAAAACTACTTTTAAAACAGATAAATATTTTGTACATAAAATATACTTATTACGTATACTATAATTATATTAAAATTTCACATAACTATATATATCAAACTGACTAATATTATTTATATAAATACTTACAAATAACAAACTATTGATTTTTAAATATAACATTAAACAAGTATGGATATATTAATATAACTATATAAATAATAACCATTTTAAATATAATCGCAAATTAAATATATAATATATAAATTAAGATATAATAAATTGTTCAATTTCGATTATACGTTTTAATATATATACAAATTATATAAGTTCGTGAATCCGAGGCCAACTCTGCATTGTTCTGTTGTTCATTATAGTCGTATGTATTTTTACTACAAAATACAGTATGGTGAGTTTCATTATTCCCTTTTTATATACATTTTGGGCTGAGAATACATGCAAATGCTTTATTAACCGTTTTACAATATTTATATGTGTGGGTTTCGTTTGCCCTTTTTACTCTTTACGTTTTTGGGCTGAGAATACATGCAAATGCTTTATTAACTGTTTTACAATATTTACATGCGTGAGTGTCATTTGCTCCCTTTTTAAACGCTTTTGCAATATATATTTTTGGGACAGAGAATACATGCGCTGCTTTATAAATGTTTGACGAAATAGACACAAGTACTTAAAACTACATTCTATGGTTGGATTATCTAATCGAATATGCCCCTTTTTATTAAGTCTGGTAATCTAAGAATTAGGGAACAGACACCCTAATTGACGCGAATCCTAAAGATAGATCTATCGGGCCCAACAAGCCCCATCCAAAGTACCGGATGCTTTAGTACTTCGAAATTTATATCATGTCTGAAGGAGGATCCCGGAATGATGGGGATATTCTTATATACAAATTGTGAATGTCGGTTACCAGGTGTTCAATCCATATGAATGATATTTTTGTCTCTATGCATGGGACGTATATTTATGAGAAATGGAAATATGAAATCTTGTGGTCTATTACAATTATGAAATGATTATTTATGTTAAACTAATGAACTCACCAACCTTTTGGTTGACACTTTAAAGCATGTTTATTCTCAGGTACGAAAGAAATCTTCCGCTGTGTAATTGCTCATTTTAAAGATATTACTTGGAGTCATTCATGACATATTTCAAAAGACGTTGCATTCGGGTCGTTGAGATCATCAAGATAATTATTAAATCAGTTATAGTTAGATATATTATAAAATGGTATGCATGTCGTCAACTTTCGTTGTATTGAAAGATTGTCTTTTCAAAAACGAATGCAATGTTTGTAAAATGTATCATATAGAGGTCAAATACCTCGCGATGTAATCAACTGTTGTGAATCGTTTATAATCGATATGGACTTCGTCCAGATGGATTAGGACGGGTCCTTTCATGCTCCAGTCACTGAGCCAGTTCCAGTCACTGAGCTACCTGAGGGTTGTCACCTAGTCACAATTCCCATATCAGTTGAGCCACCAACGGCCAAGGCATTTGAGATCACAGGGAGCATACCTGGTGAGGAGCCTTTCCCGAGCCTATCCCACCTGGAGTTGCCGTCAGACGTGTGTCTGGATTCACTACTAGGCCCTGAGTTGGATATAGGGCAACCACTTGAGTACTTTCCAAGACTAGAGGATGATGATGATCTCTTTGGATACTTCGCAGCGCCAACTCAGCACATTGACCAGGATAGTATTCCATAGACTACTTTACTTTATTTTATTTTTATCTTTTTAAAGCATTGTACTAAAAAGTTATATATATAGTGAAAATGCTGCCTTTCTCTTTTTGTTCTTCATGCATAAATCTTATCAAAAGAGACTGGTCCTTTCCAGCAATTAGGAGACTGACCGTAGGAAGGCCCAACACTAGGAAAGTAACACGCCCATAGGGAAGTAATCCTTCCTCAAACCTATTTCGATTATTATGCACTAAAATTTCTAAGTGTGGGGTAACCCCCGCAACTAACTTGGAAATTTTAGAAGTCAATGTCCTTAATTTATAAAGTATTAAAATATTCTTTCTAGAGAACATTAGGGACAATGTTCTTCTAAGTGTGGGGTAATGGCTAAAGGTTTTAAAGGTTTTAAAGGTCGAGTAACCGTAAAACACCAAGTTTTGAAGAATTCTTTTGTCCAAAAAGCAATTTAGCAATGGATATTGGGTGATTTTGAAAAATTCTTACCTTAATTTGCCCAAAAGATCTAATAAAATTGCTAGAAATCGGTTTTCGGAACATTTATTAGAACGGAACGATTAAGCTGAAACTTATGTTTTGTGTCAAAAGATTTCTTTTAAGAAAATATGTAAAAGGCTACGCATGATCAAGTACGACCCCTACTCCCAAAAGGTGAGGAATCTTGGACCCAAATTATCTGTATGACCCATCAAATCTACAGTACTTTGTCATTTCAATTGATGAGCGTGCCGGTGTACGGTTCAAGTTAGAACTTGGTCCTGATATACGTTTCAAGACCAATGGTTAGTAAGCTATCACACCCCCAGTTAGGGCCTGAGCGGAATGTGACTTAATATCAAATAAACCAACACATTATAATATACAAGAACAATACTAAATGATAAAATCATACTTTATTGAGAGTACGCAGCGGAAAATGAAATGTCATTGCAATGTCGGAAATAATAATAACGTAAATGTTTCAATACAAAGGTAAATAATGCGATATCTCTTGTTCCTATGTCCAAGTAGCATCACATAAGCAGTAAGAAAGAAAGCTTGAATCAAACAGCACCTGAGACAAAACATGCTAAAGTGTCAACCAAAAGGTTGAGTGAAATCATAGGTTTAACAAATAAGTTTGACCATTGTTTTAGACCACAAGATTTAGTTTGTAAATTTGATCTCGCAGATCAAAAAGTTACGCCAGTGCGTGATATTTAGACTAAACGTTCAAGTTTGCCCCAAAGATAAGTTGTAGTTTATACTTGTCGGTTTAATTTTATTATTAAGTAATATAATGACTTGGTCAAATGTATCGGGGACGTTAATCCCGATAGGCGTACCCCCAATAATTAAGCATGCATTCATGAGCAATTAAAAATATCACTGTAGGGACTTAGTCGAACATAGCCGGGTATATCATAGTTTTAACAGTTGGTACTTGTGTCTAAATTGTAAAATGTAAAATAACGGCATGTGTCTCACCCCAATAAAAGTAAGTAAGTGTGCTAGCAATAAAGAGTGGGGCTATGAATTCACCTTAGTAAGTAGAGAGATGAGCTAGTTATTCCTCGGAATAGAAAGTTGGATGAACGAATAGAAAATCAACCTATTGACATTTAAGAGTAGTAAGTGTTTTTGCCCATGTTTAAGTAAGTGTTTAGGTATGATAGTGTTTTAAGTATAGTTCATTTTTACTAATTTTCCTTTCCTATTAAGTTTCTATTTTTAGAAAGCTTCCACTTTTAGTAGGTTTCTTATTTTAGTAAGTTTCTATAACTAGAAAGTTTCTACTTTAAGAGTGTTTCCATTTTAGGATACTTGCCGTATTAGATAAGCTTCCAGTCACCCCTTTCCCTTCGAATGGCCATTTCAGGTCTAGGGGCTTGAGCTGTAGGATCCTTTAAATCGGAAAATCCAAACCCTTCTACCTAGAGTTTCGTAGAAACCATTCGTCAAGAAAGTTTGAATATCTATACATCTCGAATACATATCCCAAAATGTTTTTATAATATAAGTAGTTGGTTGTAGGTGTTACTAATAGTAATAGTGTATACATGTTAATTAATAGTATAAGTAGTATTAGGGTTTCATTAATTAGGGTTTAAGTAATTAGGGTTAGGTTTAGGGTTTTAATTAATGTAGGATAGTTTAGGTGTAATTAGGGTTTAGGGTTTTAATATGTATATGTATATATAACTCGTATATATATGTATATATATATAAATATATTTTTTTACATGCATATATATATATATATATATATATATATATATATATATATATATATATATATATATATATATATATATATTTGTCGATATGTATATGTATATATATGTAGTTATTTTGTTTCCTTAATTAAACACAAACAAATCTTTATCTAATCTTCTAGGTTTTAAAGATCAAGCTTTCCTTTTCCCTTTTTCTTTCTTTTGGTCGACATACAAATACATATATATTACATTCTTTTTTTTTCATGTATATTTAGATCTAGGTGTGTTTATGTATGTGTTTATGATTAAACAAGTTTATAACATGAATTAAAGATCAAAGTTTATGTAAATAGATTAGGGTTTATGTTATACCTTTGAAGATTTGAAGATGACTAACAAAGAAAAGATGAACACGATGAAGATTGAAGATCAAAGCCTTGAAAAACTTGAAGAACACCTTGAAGATTCTTGAGGAACACGAAGAACGCTTGAAGATCACTTAGAAAACCCTTGAAGATTGATGATGATTTTCGATGGGGTGGTGGTGATAATTTTCGGTTTTGGCCAAAAATTAGAGAGAGAGGGAGAGAGATTTTGGAGAGAATTGTTGTTGTGATTTGGTACATAGAATGGGTTAGCCTAGGTCTCTATTTATAGGGAGGATAGGATTATTCTAGAGTTAGGGTTTAATAAGGAATTACTTAGGGAACAAGTTGGACTTGAAAAGGAAGTAAGGGTGGTGATGGGAGCCGAAATTTAGAGGGGTATTTTAGGCAACTCACATTTTTTTTAATTTTCGGCTAGGGCATTTTTAGGGTTGGGGTTTGGGATTTTTCACTTAAGTCCTTATACTTTAATTTAGCTTAAATGGTTCCTTAATTATCCAAGTTTATTTATTTTAAGTACGCAAGTTTTAAAGTTATTTATTTGTTCACCAAAAGTTAATTAACTTATTATTTTTATTAACTTGTCAATTAATGTACAAAGTTAATTAGTATATTTTATAATTCTTAACGCTTAATCATTATCGATTAAAGTTTAACTATTAAGTTTAATTATATTGTTGGGCATTTAATATGGAAAAATATAGAATGGAAAAACGAGGGTCGTTATAGTACCTCTCCGTTATTGAAAACTTCGTCCCGAAGTTTTTAGGTAGATTCCTCGTTTGCATCAGCAGTTGAGAAGAGATGGGGATAGTTCCGTTTCATGTTGTCTTTGCGTTCCCAGGTATATTCGGGGCCTCTACGCGAATTCCAACGGACTTTAACGATAGGTATGTTGCTTTTACGCGTTTGTTTGACCTCTCCTTCCATTATTTCTATAGGTTCTTCAACGAAGTGCATTTGCTCATCAATGCGGACATCATCCAAAGGAATAACGAGTGTGTCATCAGCAAGACACCGTTTAAGATTTGAGACATGAAACACATAATGTACTTGGCTAAGGTCAGTTGGTAGTTCTAATCGGTATGCCACGGGACCGACTCTTTGAGTAACTGTGAAAGGTCCAACGTATAGTGGACTGAGTTTACTTCTTTTACCGAAGTAGACAACACCTTTCCAAAGGGATACTTTCAACATGACTTTATCTCTAACTTGGTATTCGATGTCTTTTCATTTCTTATCGGCATAGCTCTTTTGTCGGCTACGGGCAGTTTCTAATCGTTGCTTAATCTGAGCGATCTTTTCGGTAGTTTCGTGAATGATTTCAGGACCAGATAAATGTCTGTCCTCGAGTTCATCCCAACAAAAAGGGGATCTACACTTCCAGCTATATAAAGCTTCAAAAGGTGCAGCTTTAATACTGGAGTGATAACTGTTGTTGTAAGAAAATTCAACCAAAGGTAGGTGTCTATCCCAACCTTTGTCGAAATCGATTGCACAAGCACGTAGCATATCTTCCATGGTTTGAATAGTTCGTTCACTTTGACCATCAGTTTATGGATGATAGGCTGTACTCATGTCGAGTTGAGTTCCAAGAGCAGATTGTAAAGTTTTCCAGAATCTAGAAACGAATCGACTGTCGCGATCAGAAATAATCGAGATAGGAACATCATGACGTGAGACAATTTCTTTAATATAAAGTTGTGATAATTTCTTCATCTTGTCGGTTTCCTTGATTGGTATAAAATGTGCAGATTTAGTAAGGCGATCAACTACGACCCAAATAGTATCGTTACCGTTTGAAGTCTTAGGTAACTTAGTAACGAAGTCCATAGTGATACATTCCCACTTCCACTGCGGAATATCAGGTTGTGTGAACAGACCAGAAGGCTTTTGATGTTCGGCCTTGACTTTCAAACAAGTGAGACATTTGCTAACATAAGTAGCAATGTTGGATTTCATGTTAGGCTACCAGTAGAATTCCTTCACATCGTGATACATCTGACTGGAACCAGGATGAATAGAATATCTAGTCTTATGTGCTTCATCCAAGACTAGTTCACGGAGATTACCGAAGCAAGGAACCCAAATTCTGTTGCCAAAGTACCGTGTACCATTAGCTTTCACTTGAAGTTTGTTCTCGAAACCAATAGGTCCTTCACCTTCGATAAGTGTCGTTTTAATAGCTTCCAATTGAGCTTCATAGATTCGCGAGATAAGATTTGATTTGATCTTCAGGTTTAGAGCACGAAAACGTTTAACATCATCTTTTCGACTAAGGGCATCGGCAACTACATTCGCCTTGCTGGGATGGTATTTTAGCTTACAGTGATAATCGTTCAATAACTCGAGCCATCGGCTTTGCCTCATATTTAGCTGTTTTTGATCAAAGATGTGTCGAAGACTTTTATGGTCAGTGTACACCGTAAAATGGGTACCATACAGATAATGTCTCCATATCTTTAATGCAAATACCACGGCACCTAACTCAAGGTCATGTGTGGTATAGTTCTCTTCGTGTTTCTTCAACTGTCTAGATGCATAGGCAATAACCTTTTCCCGTTGCATTAAAACACAACCAAAGCCTTGCTTTGAGGCATTGCAGTAAACAAAAGTCGTCAGTACCTTCGGGTAAAGATAGAATCGGTGCTGTGGTCAATTTCTCCTTCAGAATCTTGAAAGCAGATTCCTGTTCTTTGGACCACTCAAACTTCTTTCCTTTTTGAGTTAGCTTTGTAAGAGGTTTAGCAAGTAGGGAAAAATCTTTTATAAACCTTCGATAGTAACTGGCAAGTCCCAAAAATTGACGAATATGCTTCGCAGTCTTTGGTATCTCCTAGTTCCGAATAGTGGTAATCTTAGCTGGATCGACATGTATTCCGTTTCCATCAACAACATGTCCAAGGAATTGTACGGTTTTGAGCCAAAACTCGCACTTAGAAAATTTAGCATAAAGTTGTTCCTTTCGTAAGAGTTCAAGAATCATGCGCAAATGTTGCTCATGTTCTTCCTCACTCTTTGAATAGATCAAGATGTCGTCAATGAAAACAATGACAAACTTGTCAAGATATGGCTTGCAGACACGATTCATAAGATCCATGAACACAGCAGGAGCGTTGGTCAAACCAAAATGCATGACACAAAACTCATACTGTCCATAGCGAGTGCGAAAAGCAGTCTTAGGAATATCGGATTCCTTGACTTGGAGTTGGTGATAACCGGACCTCAAATCAATCTTTGAATAAACGCTTGACCCTTGGAGTTGGTCGAATAGATCATCAATTCACGGCAACGGATAACGGTTCTTGATAGTAAGCTTGTTAAGTTCGCGGTAATCAATGCACATCCTTAACGTACCATCTTTCTTCTTAACAAACAGAATAGGAGCTCCCCATGGGGACGAGCTTGGACGAATAAAACCTTTATCCAATAGTTCTTGGAGTTGGTTGGATAATTCCTTCATCTCGGAAGGTGCAAAACGGTATGGAGATTTAGCAATAGGTGCAGCACCGGGAGTTAAATCAATTTGGAATTCAACTTGTCGAGGAGGTGGAAGACCAGATAGATCTTCGGGAAACACATCGGGAAAATCTTTAACCACTGGTACATCTTCAATACGCTTCTCTTTCGATTCAATCATCTTAACGTGGGCTAGAATAGCTGGATAACCTTTCATAAGGTATTTGCGGGTTTTAATACAGGAGATAATATTGAGATTGGAACCACTCTTTCACCTTGGATGATGAGAGTCTCTCCATTTCCCAATGGAACATGAACAGTTTTATCGTAACACAGGATGGCAGCATGTAATGGACGTAACCAATCCATTCCAACTACGACGTCAAAACTTCCGAGCTCGACCGGTAAAAGGTCTATCTTAAATTCTTTATTGGCTAAGATTAGGTTGCAATTTTTATAGATTTTATCGACTTGCATGATCTTTCTATTAGCTACTTCTACTAATCTTTTGGTTTCTAAGGGTTGAGGCTTTTCAGTAAATAGGGTACAAAAATCACTAGACACATAACTTCGGTCGGCACCAGTATTGAATAAAATAGTTGCATAACAATTATTGACAAGATACGTACCCGTGATGACCTCATCCTCATCTTGGGCTTTAGCAGCAGTAATAACAAACGCACGACCCTTCGCAGCAGTAGCATTAGCTCCAGTCGCAGGATTATCCTTCTTCTTAGGATAATTTGGACTAATGTGTCCCTTTTCTCCACAAGTATAACATGTAGGAGGAGCTTTGGCTGGAACAATAGCCTTATCCTTTGGAGGAGTCTTACACGTTTTAGCTACGTGTCCCACTTTCTTACACAACGAACAGGTAGCAGTACACTTCCCCGGGTGATGTCTCTCACAATGATACAAAAAGGATAGGTACCCTTATAATTCGCCCTCGTACTATCCGCAAGCATCTTACTGTCATTCTGAGTTGAACCTTGAGACGGCTCAAACTTCCTTTTTCCTTCATTACCCTTTGATGTTGTAGCGTGGGGGTACGGAAATACTATTATTTTTTACTACGAAATACGTTACAAATTACACAAGTTTTAATTATTTATTTACAGATGGGATATACCTAAACCTTGCTACAACACTATAGGCAGTGTACCTAATCGTAGAGTAGTATAGTTTTTAGTAAGTCCAGTTCGTTCCACATGGAGCTGGCTTATTTCACACTATATTTTAATTAACTATATTTGTACAAAATATATATAATTATATATAATAATATATAAAAGGGGGGTTTACCGTTTAATGACCGGTTTAACGATTTTATATTTTAAGCGAAGCGTAAAGTAAATGACGATATTTAACTAACAATATAAAATAAATAACAATAATTAAAATCACAATAAATAAAAGTACGAGGAAATATGAAATAAAATATATTATGCTTATTTAAACTTCCGTAACCATGATGTTTGACGTTTTGATTATTTATTACCCTGGGTTAATTGTCCTTTGTCCTGGATGTATTTGAAACCTATCTGGTTTTTGTCCATAACAGTCCATCAGTCATAAATATAAAGTGCGAGTATCCTTGTCAAATTATCCTTATACCCGAAGTCAAATATTCCAACTAATTGGGGACTTAAACTGTAACAAGGTTTTAATACTTTGTTTAATAATTACACCAGGATATCTACTGCGTGTAACCCAAGGTTTTAATACTTTGTTAACAATTACGCCAAGTGTCCTTGTACATAATTTCACCCACGTTTTAATAATTCCATAGACTATTAATCCATTCCCGTGTCTGGTTAAATGAACGATTATTCGTACATATAAATACCCCGCCCATCGTGTCCGATCGAGTGTATATGGTTATTTATAGGTACGTTCAATTGTAAATCTTTATATTAAAATTAACAAACTATCATTTAGTTAAACAAATATAAAGCCCATTAATAGCCCATAGTCTAATTTCCACAAGTGTCGTTCTATTGTCCAAACCCCAATTATGGTACAAAGCCCAATTACCCAATTTTAATATTTAGCCCAACATCACGATTACTTCGGTATTAAATAAGCATAATAATAACTTAGCTACAAGACATTAAATTAAAAAGGTTGAACATGACTTACAATGATTAAAAATAGCGTAGCATTACACGGACAGAGCTTCGACTTTAAAACCCGTAAAATAACCTTTGCATAACCCAAACTAATCTAATATAAAACTACCCTATACTATATATATATATATATATATATATATATATATATATATATATATATATATATATATATATATATATATATATATATATATATATATATATATATATATATATATATATAATCTATAACAGAGGGAGTAATATATTTATGTGTAAAAAACTCGGCAGAAGCTCGTTGTATTTATAGGAAATTTTGATTCTGGTGTGCTCCGCGATCGTGGAGGTTTAAGCCTTCAGAGCTCCGCGAGTGAGGAGCTTCAGAATCCAGCTCACCAAATTTTGGATCCTAGCTTTGTCGACATATTTATTATATATATATAATATATAAATAATTTATATAATTATTTAAATATTATATTATATTCTTGTGCATAGTTGTCTCATAATTTTTAGTCCGTTGCGTCGGGCGTTGATAGTTGGCTCAGGTCCTGGTTCCGGATTTTCGAACGTCCTTTCGTACTATTTAATATCTTGTACTTTGCGTTCCGCAACTTGTACTTTTGTCATTTTTAGACGTTTCTTACCAATAAATTGAACCACTTGGATTGTATCTTGTACATTTGAGCTTTTTGGTCATTTGCGTCTTCAAATTGTCATTTTCGCCTTTTGTCTTCGCACTTATTTAATATAAACGATTACAACTTACAATAGAAAAATTACAACTAAATAATTTACATATTGGGAGGATATTGTTACTAAATATATGTTCATTTGGAGCACTATCAAATATCCCCACACTTGAACGTTACTTGTCCTCAAGCAATACAGAACTTGAAATTAAATCATACTTCACTCGAATCACTTTTTTTTTATTCTCACACTTTATACATCAGTGATTTTGATACGGCGGTATAAACAATGATAGTAACGATGTGGTTTACAGTCCCACATGACTATGAAAATTTAGATCCTTTAAGGAAATTGGATCTTTATGAAAACATTTGATCTTTTGAAAATTTATTCTAGATTTTACCCTAGACAGGTTTTCTGGAATAACCCTTCACCGGTGTTTGCAAATTGTTTTTGTAGGTTTTATGGGTTTCAGATTTGAAAATTTTAGCTCAAAACTTATGGTTTTGTGTCACCCACTTGCTAACCTTATATTAGGAAAGCAACACATCCAGTTTACTTATCCCGTATATTACCTTTCGGTAAACTACTGTCCGGTTGTAAAGGAAAGCGTTGAACAAGTAACTGTTAAGGCAATGTCTAATGACATGCATTTGACTATGGTCCAAAAACGTGTCGGATGCTATTACTATCCTTTGTAGGGGCAATAGTAAAGATCATCCTATGATTTTTTCGGTTTGGCACAAGGTCCTGTCTTCGACCATGCTATGCAACCACCGTTCTTACGGTTGACACCCGATTTGGTTCAGATGACCAAATGAATTCCAGGTGAATTCCTAGGATTTTACGTTCAATGGTAATGAACGCATTGAAAACAGGTTTTTCAGAAAACAAATCGGTTTGTAATTTTGATCAAAATATTTTCTCGTTCAAGCTCGAGTTTAGATATCATCGAATTCCATGAGTTTGTAATTCTCAATCTTTAAGGTCAATCTCAAGGATTGAGTAATATCAGTCTTAAAAACTGATTTTTGATCTTTAAAGGAGATTATCCTTTCTGGGGATCTGATTCATTAGTCTTATTCAGCTAATTTGCACGGCGTTCTCCCCATTTTACAAGACAGATCCTCTCATGGTTAGGATAAGTCTGACCACTTGGCGACCCTGTTTGATGCTGAGGTCCGTGGATTTCCTGCTGATTTTAGAGATGACTTTTCTAGATTTTTCGTCAACCTACAGCTGGTCTGGACGACAACTTCTTGACCTAAATCAAGAAGCGCGTGTCTTTTACGAAAGACTTTACTTCCTTTTAATGATGGATTTGATTCATCATGTAGATCCATCTTTCTTTCAAAAGTATTACAATAAATCGGGTAAAACAGTTAATTTAGTCCAAAACAAAAGCACCTGCAATAACTTTACAGAAACATGTGATAGATAGTTTTTAATTGAATAACTTGGTACATTCTCCCCACACTTGGCTTTTTTCATGCGTCTTTTTATATTTAATAAATAAATTCAAGTGTTTTAGTTATTTCTCAATTTATGTCCTTTCCGAGGTAACGATAATTTCGTATTAACACCTAGTTTTCATCGTTCATAAATATGTATAAACATGATTTTGAATTCATTTAGTTGAAAAATTTTAAAATTTTCACAATATTTAGAAAATAAACCAAGTATAAACCCGAGAGAATTTATAACCCTTCCCCACACTTGAGATCATGCAATGCCCTTATTTGTATGAAATCAGACTCTAATTATAAATTCATGAGGGTGATTAGTGTAGAAAAGTGATTGAAAATACCTAGTTTGTAATTACAAAGCTCGTCAAATGATAGATGGCGCGCCTCATCGTTCATTCCTTCTTGTTTTATCACACATGTTTTTCTTCAAGAATGGTTGCTTTTCTGAACTGTTTGCTAATTTTTTGAAAATGCGTCTTTTACCCTTACTCATCATGCATGTTTATTAATGAGTTATGCACTAACCCGAACCCCTAATTTAACGTTAAGTGGGGTTAGACTTCCCCACACTTAGCTGACGACATGTGAAGTCGGTAGAATAAGTTCCACGAATTAGAATAGTGAGCCAGTTATTTACATCTCGGGTGGTGTATAATATATTAATGGGTTTAAAGTTTAGAACCACCCGATCATCACTACTTAATTCTTTTTTAAGTGTAGCTTTTATCAAATGGATATGTCTCTTTTCTGGTTCTTGGTCAAATGGATTGATATACACCGATATACATATTTCTATAGGGTGGACAATTCCTAACATTTCCTTCCGTTTATTCTCTGGATCAAAGTTTTCACCTCTATTACCCAATTGGGTGAAATTCGAGGTGTCAATATCTATTACAGCTTGTAGTTCATCTTAGGTAGATGACTCGTCTAATGAGAATATTGGGTTGGAAGGTTGTGGAATGGTGAATTTCGGGATCGAAGTAGATTCTTCTTCATTAATGGTACTTATCGGTCCCACCACTTTGGTCTCGGGGGTAAAATTTTCAACGTTATCGTTTTCCCAAGAGTACAAATTTGTCTCCCTTACTTCTTCTTCATCCATAGATGGATTGATGATTTCGTCGGTAGAGGCAAATGTGTCGATATGTTGTGAAATTGGTAAAGCTGAATAAAAAGTATCATCGGGATAGTTGGTGATTTCGGAGCTCTCGAATTCATCAAAATTCGATGATATGAGATTTTCTTACACAATACTCCTCAGATCAACAGGTGTGTAATCTGATAGAGTTTCAGTTTGCCTATTTACAAACTCTCTCATTTGTTCATTTTGAACATCAAGTTCTTCGAGTTTGATTTTCATATAATCTAAAGAATTTTTAGACACATACTTTTCCTCGTCTTCTGGTTGTTGAGTTTGGATATATTCTTGGGAATAATCCCAATTAGAATTGTATTCTTCATAATCATTCCATTCAGGTTCCATGGGTTCATAATTTTCCATAGGAACGTAATAATAACATTCCCATGTTGAATGATAATCTCCACAGATTTCACAACTAGTTATTGTTTCCTCATTCGTGATCCAAGATTGACCGAACGAATTGTCATCAACACTCGTTTGAGAGTATTGATTAAATTGATTTCGGATGTCATAAAGAGTTTCCAAGATATTTTCGAGATTTTCCATAATGCGCTTATTACCAAATTTTAGCTACAATGTAGTGCATTTACTAATTATCCTATTAGTTATAGAACTAAAAATTATATAAGTTATCAAATTAATAGACTTTTCTGCTTTTGCCCACGTTTCGAATAGCCAATAGATGCAGCAGGGAGCCAGAACCCTTTAAATCGGAAGCTCACAACTCAGCCACTAACAAATCTAACTATTACTACGAAGCAGAAAATTTGAATGTCTATCAATTTAACCGCTTAAAATAATTTTTCATTTTGAATTATTAGAGAAGAAATAGAGAAAATTCTAAGTCCTAAAAACTAGAGCGGCGAGAAATAAGAAAGAAAAAGTGTAGCGTCGAAAAACGTCGAAAAATAAAAATGAGAAAGAAAAACGTCGAAACTAAAAAGTCTAAAAACTAAATCTAAAAAGTTGCGCCTAAAGGTATTAAAACTTAAATGCAATTCTATAGGAAATCGGTAATTACGTTATTAGGCACTAAAATCTATAACGGCGTCGCAAAATTCTAAAGCGCCTAAATCTTAATTCTAAAGAAAAAGCACTTAAGGGATTTTACGGCAAAGCCTAAAAATCTAAAAATAAAAATAAGCTACGGCAAAATACTAGAACTTAAAACTAGCTACGAACGATAAAAATACAAATTTTACGATTAAACGATTAAAAAGTTACAATTTATAAAAAGAAGCTAAAAATGAAAAATTTATTTATTTTTATAAAAATATTATTTTTATATTTATTTAATAAAAGTATTAATTTTTATATATATTAAAACTAATTAAAACTAATTATAACTAATTAATTAAAAAAATTAAACTAAATTATAATAATAATAAAGTAATTAGGGTTTATAATAAATAATAATAATTAATACTCCGTAATTAATGCTGAATTAGGTTGATCAGGCGTGTCAGGCCAAACTCCGCGAGTGCGGATCCTAGCTGGCAACCAACTCCGCGAGTCGCGGAGGGTGAAAATTCGTTTGACAGGTTTACTTTTTTTTTTTTTTTTTTTAAAAAAAATTTTATATTGTTTTTCTAAAAATATATTTATACAAATATATATTAAAATTATAGCGTTTCGCCGAGTTCCCCGGCAGCGGCGCCAAAAGCTTGATGTGTGCGAGGTGTATATGAAATAGCTTTATTTTTACTAGGAAATACTATTAAAAATTACACAAGTTTTAATTATTTATTTACAGATGGGATATACCTAAACCTTGCTACAACACTATAGGCAGTGTACCTAATCGTAGAGTAGTATAGTTTTTAGTAAGTCCGATTCATTCCACGGAGAGCTGGATTATTTCACACTATATTTTAATTAACTATATTTGTACAAAATATATATAATTATATATAATAATATATAAAAGGGGGGTTTACCGTTTAATGACCGGTTTGTCGATTTTATATTTTAAGCGAAGCGTAAAGTAAATGACAATATTTAACTAACAATATAAAATAAATAACAATAATTAAAATGACAATAAATAAAAGTACGAGGAAATATGAAATAAAATATATTATGCTTATTTAAACTTCCGTAACCATGATGTTTAACGTTTTGATTATTTATTACCCTGGGTTAATTGTCCTTTGTCCTGGATGTATTTGAAACCTATCTGGTTTTTGTCCATAACAGTCCATCAGTCATAAATATAAAGTGCGAGTATCCTTGTCAAATTATCCTTATACCCGAAGTCAAATATTCCAACTAATTGGGGACTTAAACTGTAACAAGGTTTTAATACTTTGTTTAATAATTACACCAGGATATCGACTGCGTGTAACCCAAGGTTTTAATACTTTGTTAACAATTACGCCAAGTGTCCTTGTACATAATTTCACCCCTGTTTTAATAATTCCATAGACTATTAATTCATTCCCGTGTCCGGTTAAATGAACGATTATTCGTACATATAAATACCCCGCCCATCGTGTCCGATCGAGTGTATATGGTTATTTATAGGTACGTCCAATTGTAAATCTTTATATTAAAATTAACAAACTATCATTTAGTTAAACAAATATAAAGCCCATTAATAGCCCATAGTCTAATTTCCACAAGTGTCGTTCTTTTGTCCAAACCCCAATTATGGTACAAAGCCCAATTACCCAATTTTAATATTTAGCCCAACATCACGATTACTTCGGTATTAAATAAGCATAATAATAACTTAGCTACGAGATATTAAATTAAAAAGGTTGAACATGACTTACAATGATTAAAAATAGCGTAGCGTTACACGGACAGAGCTTCGACTATAAAACTCGTAAAATAACCTTTGCATAACCCAAACTAATCTAATATAAAACTACCCTATACTATATATATATATATATATATATTATATATATATTTATTATCTATAACAGAGGGAGTAATATATTTATGTGTAAAAAACTCGACAGAAGCTCGTTGTATTTATAGGAAATTTTGATCCTGGTGTGCTCCGCGATCGTGGAGGTTTAAGCCTTCAGAGCGAATCCAGCTCACCAAATTTTGGATCCTAGCTTTGTCGACATATTTATTATATATATATAATATATAAATAATTTATATAATTATTTAAATATTATATTATATTCTTGTGCATAGTTGACTCATAATTTTTAGTCCGTTGCGTCGGGCGTTGATAGTTGGCTCAGGTCCTGGTTCCGGATTTTCGAACGTCCTTTCGTACTATTTAATATCTTGTACTTTGCGTTCCGCAACTTGTACTTTTGTCATTTTTAGACGTTTCTTACCAATAAATTGAACCACTTGGATTGTATCTTGTACATTTGAGCTTTTTGGTCATTTGCGTCTTCAAATTGTCGTTTTCGCCTTTTATCTTCGCACTTATTTAATATAAACGATTACAACTTACAATAGGATAATTACAACTAAATAATTTACATATTGGGAGGATATTGTTACTAAATATATGTTCATTTGGAGCACTATCACCCTTAGTGTCAACAGGCTTAATGGCCGACGCTCTTCTTCTCTTGGCCAACATTAGATTTTGTGCCATGAGAATCACAACATCCAGAGTAACCTTCTCGGCAGCAATAACATTCCCCTGAACATCCTCGGGGAGACCGTCAATATATCTTTCAATCCTTCTAGTTTCGGTAGGAAACATCTCAGGACATAGAGTAGAAAGCTCAAGATAATGGTTGGTGTAGCTTTCAAGATCAGTTCCCTTCACCTTGAGTTCTCAGAACTCAACTTCAAGTTTCTGAACTTGACTTCGAGGGCAGAATTTATTAATCATCATGCTTTTGAGTTCGTCCCATGAAATTGCATTAGCATTATCAATTCCTACCGACTTGGCATGAGCAGACCACCAAGTTAAAGCATTACCACCTAATGAGCTAGTGGCATACTTTACTCGATCGTTATCACCACAGTTGCAAATGCGGAAGATGGACTCCATCTTTTCGAACCAGCGAACTAGTTCAACTGATTCTTCATTTCCCTTAAATGCAGGAGGATTACAGTTTGTGAAATCCTTGTATGAACAAGGTTTCGGTTGAGGATTAACATTATTAGCTTGATTGTTGCCTTGTGCGGTAGTGAGTAGTTGTTGGAATTGATCGGTAGTCAATACGATATTGTTAACAGTAGGTGCAGCTGGACGAACCATGATGTTGCTACATAAGTGAACATAAGTTGGATATGTTAACAAGTTATAGGGTTGAGCAATTACAAGTATGAATAACATAAAGTATTGATATCACATGATATAAATAAAACACTTTATATTATTAAGGAACGAGGCGTTAAAATAAGCCTCTTAATACACGATTCGGGAATAGGAATAGTTTAAGGCATAGCCTTTACATAGATGGAAAAATAGGAAAATAAACTAGGAAATGTCAAGATTGAAGTAGTCTTCATACCTCTTCTTCTCATCCTCAAACTGCTTCTTCACTTTCTCCATGTTATCCTTCACAAGTTTCTCTAGCCTTTCGGTTTGAGAGTCAAGGGATTCTTTCATAAACTTCTCATATCGCTCGTTCTTTTCTTTTTGCTTTTCATAGAGGTACTCGAGGTTGTCATAGAGATTCGTAACACGGCTGTTGACAGTTTTGGTGTCGTACTCCTTTAGTGCCAACTGCTTGTCAACACGACTTCTCTCTATATCCATCCGGATATCAAACTCCTCTTTGAGATGAGCAAGTGATTGCTTCCCTCAACGGGTGTTACGTTCTTCCTCATACCTTAGCAGTATTAATTCTTTTCTTAGCTTCACGTTTTCTTCCACTAATTTCTTAATTTCGCGATCTTTCTCATCCATACGGACCTCCACTCTCGCCATGTGGTGAAGCAAACCCTCAATGTTCCTCTCGGTATCTTTTCATAGGTTCAACATCTCATACTTAGCAGCATCATTATAAGAAGGAGATTGGGCTCTCTTCCTTGACAGACCAGCTTCTTCATGACATTCTCCTTTATCCTCGATTCTCGAAGTTGGATAGTATTGAGGAGACCCATGTCGAATAGTATTTGGTCTATAATTTGGTGACGGTGAGGCAGGACTGTAGGAAGGACTTCGAACAGGTCTCGAAGTTGAAGAGTGTCCAACACCTACTTCGGTGGTAGGGTTGTGAGTTGCCTTGTTGGGCTTGTTAACACTTGAGCTTGACATCCTATCATTAGGAAAGTAACTTTTGATTAGAATCTTTAAGTCAAGTTTAGTAAAGCATAAGTGTTAAGATTATAGGGCAATCCTAAGTGCTTTAAAGTCTAAGGAAGGAAAGGTTATAGTTTCCTAGATTGCTAAGGCACCCTAGCTAGCAACTAAGGCACACATAAAGATGCAATCCTGGTTCTCTATAACAGCCTGGTTTGCTCTGATACCAATCTATCACACCCCCAGTTAGGGCCTGGGCAGAATGTGACTTAATATCAAATAAACCAACATATTATAATATAAGAGAACAATACTAAATGATAAAATCATACTTTATTGAGAGTACGCAGCGGAAAATGAAATGTCGTTACAATGTCGGAAATAATAATAACGTAAATGTTTCAATGCAAAGGTAAATAATGCGATATCTCTTGTTCCTATGTCCAAGTAGCATCACATAAGCAGTAAGAATGAAAGCTTGAATCAAACAGCACCTGAGACAAAACATGCTAAAGTGTCAACCAAAAGGTTGAGTGAAATCCTAGGTTTAACAAATAAGTTTGACCGTTGTTTTAGACCACAAGATTTAGTTTGTAAAGTTGATCTTGCAGATCAAAAAGTTATGCCAGTGCGTGATATTTAGACTAAACGTTCAAGTTTGCCCCAAAGACAAGTTGTAGTTTATACTTATCGGTTTAATTTCATTATTAAGTAATACAATGACTTGGTCAAATGTATCGAGGATGTTACTCCCAATAGGCCTACCCCCAATAATTAAGCATGCATTCACGAGCAATTAAAAATATCACTGTAGGGACTTAGTCGGACATAGCCGGATATAGCATAGTTTTAATAGTTGGTACTTGTGTCTAAATTGTAAAATGTAAAATAACAGCATGTGTCTCACCCCAATAAAAGTAAGTAAGTTTGCTAGCAATAAAGAGTGGGGCTATGAATTCACCTTAGTAAGTAGAGAGATGAGCTAGTTATTCCACGGAATAGAAAGTTGGATGAACGAACAGAAAGTCAACCTATTGACATTTAAGAGTAGTAAGTGTTTTTGCCCATGTTTAAGTAAGTGTTTAGGTATGATAGTGTTTTAAGTATAGTTCGTTTTTACTAAGTTTCCTTTCCTAGTAAGTTTCTATTTTTAGAAAGCTTCCACTTTTAGTAGGTTTCTTATTTTAGTAAGTTTCTATAACTAGAAAGTTTCTACTTTAAGAGTGTTTCCATTTTAGGATACTTCCCGTATTAGATAAGCTTCCAATCACCCATTTTCCTTCGAATGGCCATTTCAGGTCTAGGGGCTTGAGCTGTAGGATCCTTTAAATCGGAAAATCCAAACCCTTCCGCCTAGAGTTTCGTAGAAACCATTCTTCAAGAAAGTTCGAAGATCTATACATCTCTAATACATATCCCAAAATGTTTTTATAAGATAAGTAGTTGGTTATAGGTGTTAGTAATAGTAATAGTGTATACATGTTAATTAATAGTATAAGTAGTATTAGGGTTTCATTAATTAGGGTTAGTTAATTAAAGTGGTATTTTAATAATTAGGGTTTGTAATAAATGACTAGGGTTTAATTAATGTCCTTGGGTTTAATAAATTAGGGTTTTAATAAACTAGAGTTTAGTAAATTAGGGTTTAAGTAATTAGGGTTAGGTTTAGGGTTTTAATTAATGTAGTATAGTTTAGGTGTAATTAGGGTTTAGGGTTTTAATATGTATATGTATATATAACTCGTATATATATGTATATATATATAAAAATATATTTTTTTACATGCATATATCAATTAAAGTTTAACTATTAAGTTTAATTATATTGTTGGGCATTTAATATGGAAAAATATAGAATGGAAAAATGAGGGCCGTTATATAAGCGCCATACGTGGTGCAAGTGCGATACTCCCTCTGAAATCATTTTGAATAGAGAAGACAAAAAGCCATCCATTTCCGTTTCTACTCCACGCAATTTAAACCGACCAACTAACATAAAGAGTTGATGAATCAGAAATTTTCACCCCAAATTCACTCCCAAATACACCATTCACCTTCACTTCCCTTTCCAATCATCAAAATATCCAGAGATTAGTAAAGAGATAGATCGATCAAATTCGCTTCAAAAGCACTTGTTGAAAGATTTCTTGTGACGACCCGGAAATTTCCGTTCAAATTTAAACTTAATCTTTATATAATTCCGACACGATAAGCAAAGTCAGTAATGTTGAGTCTAAAAAATTTTGAACTAATTTCATATATGCAATTACCCTTCGACCACTTCCGACGATTCACGAATAACTAATTGTAATTAGATGTGTATATATAAATGTATATGTATATAATAAATTGAAACAATATTATACGATTTAGTTGTTATAATTAAATATGTAAAATACGATATAATAAAACTGGTTACTAAAATGTAATTATATATTATTATAAATATATATTTAAAAACATTGGATACATTATTAAAGAAAGAAATACTAAATTTTGTGAGTTCTTTATTTGTAAGCCATTTATGTTTCTAACCTATTCCACCCTTTTAAAATCTAAAAATTTTATGGTTATAATTTATCTATACTTTGCACTCGATATTAATATCTGGTTATGTTATTACTTATAACATCTTATACAAACTCTAAATGATATATCTACAATTATAATTAGATTATTTTATGTACTCTTCTAATTAATTTGTTACTTATATACAATGTAAATAATAATGATCGCTTATTAGTTATATTTGTTAAATACTTTAATTTTTTTCCTACAATGTTTAACCTTAATATTCATCTTATATCTTATATAAGAAACGTATTAATATCTGTATTATTAAGATGAAATTTGATACATTTAATTTGTTATATTATTATTATTACTAATGTTATTAATATCATTAATGTTATTATTAAACATTATTTTCATTAATATAATTATTAATATTATATTATTAATATTGTTTGTATTATAGTTATTACAAAAATTACTAAAATTTTTATAATTATTGTTATTGATAAAAAAAACAACTTATTATTACAATCATTAATGTTAATAATAATAATAATAATAATAATATTATTATTATTATTATTATTATTATTATTATTAATATAATTAAAAGTATTATTATTATTATTGTATTTAATATATTAATGTTAATTAAATATAAAATATAAAGGTAAATAATTACGCGGAATTTGTTATATATCTCTTTCAGATATATTTTTTTTCTTCTCCTTTATCGATCTTGTCTGCTCAAAGAACGCCATCGATCTCCATCAACACTACAATACAACAATTGCTAATTTCCTGTCTGCTATAATCAATCATTCAATTACATTATATAATTCAAATACTGCCATTTGCAATTTATTAAACTGAAATTTTAAGAAAATGTCTCGTTACATCTGTTCTTGATATTTTAATCAAAAGCTCAAATTCAAATCAATCTTCAAAATCTAAGAATGCAGATGTGTTAGGAATCATATACATGAACTATCTATAAATTCCTTCGATTGGGTTTGAATTTCAAAGTCAATGTTTTAAATTTAAAAAGTCAAACAGTTCTTCTAGGAACGAATTCGAGTAAGCTGTTATGATTCAGATTCAATTGATGATTCTCGAGTGTTATGATGATGATGTGGAAGATGTTTTGTGAAGATATCGAGGTCTCAAAACATTCGAATCTCAAAATCATTGTTCATATTCATATGTTAAAGGTCGACTCTGTTCATACTTGAACTTCGCATTAATTGATGTTATGGCCAAGGATTCTTCACTGATTACATTAATCGTCACCTATCGAATACATTAGGATCAATTTCGTGGCCCAATTCGAGCTGTTGTAGATTTTGATATAATCTGATCATCATGAAGAACAATTACTGTTTCGTCGCTATTATTTTGTTCAAGCTAGACCAAGACGAAACCCAAAATTATGTTTGGTCGAGTTTGCTGCTGTTTGTAGTTAAATATCCTCCATGAACAACCATTGCCACCACCTGTTGCTATATATCCTGTCCAAACAAACACCGTAAGTCACTTACTCGATCTTCTCTTTATATATTTTCTGTTTCTACTCGAACCCTTTTCTGCTTCTTTTTCTATCGTGCCCCAAGACCCACTATTATAGCAAACAAGCTACTATTGTTACTGTCGTATTTTTGTTTCTATGTCTGATGAAGATGATGAGTTAATCAAGATGATACACAATTACTGAGCACGCCTATTTTTCGGTTGGTTGTTTCAGTCTTCGATGAAACTGCAGAACCCACCCTCAAAACCCACTTGGTTATTCTTCATTGACTGCTGCTTATTCCAATTATATTTTTTTTTCTTTCACCGTTACAAATCCACAATAATATCCCTACTTCTACTGTTTGTGGGTTAATGAAAAAGAGAAAGGAAAAAAATGTTTGGGCCATTGCTTTTCTGTTTACTACTTGGGTCGATTGATGCATTTTGTTGTTGGGCCGATTGAATCTCGTTTGGACTAATGAAATCATGTGGACTAACAAACTTGGGCCAAGTTCCAATTTGTTTCTTCTTGGGTCGAAACCCCATCACACACACTTAGTTACAAAGTTTAGATGATAATGATACATGAAGTAAGAGATGATGATGTTAGCACGAGATGATGATGGTGCTTCGGTGATGAAAAATCCCGAAGTGATCATGATCACGAGATAAGTGATATAGAATGATGATGGTGATTAAGAAAATGATATGATATGAATCGGTGATGAGCTTCACTTCTGAACATTTCTCGTCTCACTCGTTCGATTCAAGCCGAGGGTATAAATTATAAACTTAAGTTTTAGACTTACTTTTTACTATAATTAAATGATGCATATTATGATATTAATATAATGTTAAGGATTAAGTATGATTATTATTATTAGTATTAATATTAATTATTGTTGACATTATGTTAAATATTATCATTACTAATATTAAAAATATAATTATTATTATCATTAATACAATTAATATTATTATCATTATTATTAACATTAGTATTATCATTATTATTATTTTTATCATTTCTAATATTATTATTTTAGTTTTATTATAATTACTATTATAACAAACGAATGATATATATATATATATATATATATATATATATATATATATATATATATATATATATATATATATATATATATATATATATATATATATATATATATATAACATAGCAAAATTTATATTTTCATATACAAAAGGAATATATGAAACATATATATATATATATTTTAATATAAAAATGATATAACTAATAAATTTATATATATATTGTTCGATTACAATTATGTGTATTGATAAATAAACAAATGATATAGGTTCGTGAATCCAAGGCCGACCTTGCACTTGTTCAATGTCATCATATGTATTTTTACTACAAAATACATTATTGTGAGTTTCATTTGCTCCCTTTTAAATACTTTTGTAATATATATTTTGGGACTTAGAATACATGCGCTGCTTTTATAAATGTTTTACGAAATAGACACAAGTAATTGAAACTACATTATATGGTTGAATGATCGAAATTGAATATGCCCCTTTTAGTCTGTTAATCTAAGAATTAGGGAACATACACCCTAAATGATGCGAATCCTAAAGATAGATCTATGGGCACTAACAAGCCCCAGTCAGAGAATTTAAACTGCTTTAGTACTTCGATTTTATCATGTCCGAAGGGAGTCCCGGAATGATGGGGATATTCTATATTCATCTTGTTAATGTCGATTACCAGGTGTTTAATCCATATGAATGATTTTTGTCTCTATGTATGGGACGTATATTTATGAGAAATAGAAATGAAAATCTTGTGGTCTATTAAAATGATGAAAATGATCGATTATGATAAACTAATGAACTCACCAACCTTTTGGTTGACACTTTAAAGCATGTTTATTCTCAGGTATGAAAGAAATCTTCCGCTGTGCATTTGCTCATATTTGAGATATTACTTGGAGTCATTCATGACATATTTCAAAAGACATTGCATTCGAGTCATCGAGTTCATCAAGATTATTAATAAGTCAATTATAGTTGGATATATTATGAAATGGTATGCATGCCGTCAACTTTCGATGTAATGAAAGTTTGTCTTTTAAAAACAAATGCAATGTTTGTAAAATATATCATATAGACGTCAAGTACCTCACGATGTAATCAACTATTATGAATCGTTTATAATCGATATGAACGGGGCATTTCATTCCGAACCCCTGATTGTGTTTGATAGGTTAAAGACCTATTTTTAGTGGATTATCACTTCCTCTCTGGGCACCAGGAACGAAAGACAAAAGTTATGAAGAAAGGGTATGCCGGGGGAAAAAAACCTTTGATGAAAGAGCAAATTCTCTATAAATAAGGCAAAAGAAAAACCCGAGAAGTTTCCCTAAAGAAGGATGCCGGAAGAGCCAAAGAAAATTCTAGACAAAGTCTTAGCAAAATCCGCCTCTTCCGAAGAAAACTTTTACGAATTCCAGGCCATTCTCTATCCAAAAATGGATACTCTGGAGAATCAAAGTCTATCAATTATCTCAAAAATCAAAAGATCTGGATACCTTTCACCGATCCATAAATTTCCCGACCAAACCCTTACAACCTGTCTTCCTCTAGAAAGAATGCCTAGGAAGAAGATCAGTGCCATCCTTACTTAACCGGTGGAGATATCGATGCATTACCAAGCCTATGATGAGAACTGTTACACGACTTGCTTCTGAACGACAATACAATTAGAATAAGACGCCCTAAACACTTGAGTGATACGAGTGACCCGCTAGTGAGGAGCCTGATCATGTATACTCTACATCTGAGAGTTAGAAAGTACGCCTTTTTCACTACGGACGCGATTAAAATCTAGCGACCAAATCATCGAAGCTCGAAACTTTTTCTAATACTTTCGAAAGATGTGCCGACTTCTAATGAAGACATAATAAAAAGATCTACGGGTTAGGCAAGGGAGAATCTATTAGAAAGATCCTTATATTCCCGCTTTTTTCTTGAGGACAAGCAAAGACAAGTGTGGGGTATTTGATATCGGTCAAAAAGTCACATTTTTATCCCCAATATTAAGCCCAAGAACAATAAAGATTTAAACTTTGTCGGCAAAATTATCGCTTTTTCGGTTGATTTTGTAGATTAAGTAATTACGAAGGCAATGCAAAAAGAATCAAGTAAAACGGAGCTAAAACGAAGATTCTAGAGCGAAAACGGTGAAAGACAAGAAATCAAGTTACGATCCAGCAAATCAGCAAGCCAAACGGCTTGCTAAACGGGCTGCCGAATGTCCTGCCAGTATGGCAAACGGCCTGCCAAACGTCCAGATCAAACGGCCTCATTAAACGGCTTGCTTTAGCAAACGGGCCCTGCAAACGGCTTGCTAAACGGCTTGCCAAACAGCCTGCCAGCCGTTTGCAGGCAAATTCCAAGTCTATTTAAAGGGCGTTCTCCATCCATTTCAACACACACTCAATTTGTAATTCATTTCATATTTTCAAGCTTTTAGTTAGTTTTTAGTAGTAGTTAGCTTAGCTTTTATTTTCCGGAGGATATCCCGGCGAGTCCCTGCGATCTCGGGCAGATTTCTTCGGCCTTTTCAGGTTTTTATCTGAAACGCTTGTCTTTTGTATTAAATATGTGTTCTTACTTTTTATGTATAATAATGCGTTCTGATATTACCATGATAGCTTAATTAATCTGTATGTTGCCATGATAGAAGTTTGGGTTAGCGTAATTATGTTAAATTAGTACGATTACTGTTATAATACTGAACTAGGAAGTCTGATAGATTTATATGCTAGCATTTTAAGGATTGACTAACCTAGGTTGTGATCAGGACTTGTCCACCTATATAAAATTAGCTACTTCATAGGATTAATACCCCTGGTTATACTGTATCTGAAGATTCTATGAACTTGGTATGGCCGGAGTTCCCGAGAGGCATTTAATGCGCTTTTAGGACACGGAACTAAGGAATTGAGACATGAATGACCTAGTATGCCTATTGACTATTCCAAAGAGACTTCTTAGGAGCTGTTAAGATCTATTTAGTGCCTTCACTGTGTGACCCAAGCCTATTCCATGTTCTTGTTTGATTGTTGTCCTAGGTCTTAGTCATATTAACTGTTTAGGTACTCATTAGGTTTCTATCTTCTTTACTATCATTATATCAACTGTGATGCTGTATAATGTTTGAATTGATTTGATCTCATTAGTATGATAGAATGGTTGTTAGTTTTCATTTAAGGTTTTGCCAACTTAAACCGATGGATTCCTTCCGTTTGTGATCTGTGTTCAATCAACACGGCACGTTGTTATTCAGTTAACTAAACTGATAACGAGGGTTTAGATTAGAACTTAACTCACTAATAAGCCTAGTACTTTACTAAGGATAACCTCCAAGGTATTGCTACCTTTCAATTACACGACCAAGTGACATACTTCTCGCTGCTCAAAGAGAACTCCGAGAGTTCAGAGACAAGTAGGTCTGTGTAATTGGCTCATCCAACCAGATCTACATCATTCCAAGCATAGTCTTAACATAAGCATAATTACCTTTCCCTAACCCAACACTGATATCTTGGTCAACATTTCCCTGATCTGCGTACTCCGGATATCCTTCCACTTATTTACTTTTCCTCACTTAGGACTTTTAGCTTCAACCAACTACTATCTTTTATCCAGGTAATTTAACTAAAAGATAATTATCCACTTGATCTTCAATTTGTTAATCCATAGAAAAAACACGACACTACGTTAACTTACACCTTCTACACCTTAGAAAGTAAAACTAAATTTAGGCCCCGCACAATATAAATAACCGAAGACACTGTGGCTACCGAACCGGACATCCTGTGACCTAACGACACCGCACAAATAAAATCGTCCTTTATTAGCATATCAATTAGCTTTTTCTTATATTAATCCCTAGAACAATAAAGATTTAAACTTTGTCGGCAAAATTATTGCTTTTTCGGTTGATTTTATAGATTAAGTAATTACGAAGGCAATGCAAAAATAATCAAGTAAAATGGTGCTAAAACGAAGATTCCAGAGTAAAAACGGTGAAAGACAAGAAATCAAGTTACGATTCAGCAAATCAGCAATCCAAACGGCTTGCCAAAAAGGCTGCCAAACGGCCTGCCATTATGGCAAACAGCTTGCCAAACGCCCAGATCAAACGGCCTTGTTAAACTGCTTGCCTTAGCAAACGAGCCCTGCAAACGGCTTGCCAAACGGCCTGCCAACCGTTTGTAGGCAAATTCCAAGTCTATTTAAAGGGCTTTCTCCATCCATTTCAACAAACACTCAATTTGTAATTCATTTCATATTTTCAAGCTTTTAGTTAGTGTTTAGTAGTAGTTAGCTTAGGTTTTATTTTCCGGAGGATATCCCGGCGAGTCCCTGCGATCTCGGGCAGATTTCTTCGACATTTTCAGGTTTTTATCCGAAATGTTTGTCTTTTGTATTAAACATGTGTTCTTACTTTTTATATTTAATAATGCGTTTTGATATTACCATGATAGCTTAATTAATCTGTATGTTGCCATGATAGAAGTTTGGGTTAGCGTAATTATGTTAAATTAGTACGATTACTGTTATAATACTGAACTAGGAAGTCTGATAGATTTGTATGCTAGCATCTTAAGGATTGACCAACCTAGGTTGTGATCAGGACTTGTCCACCTATATGAAATTAGCTACTTCATAGGATTAAGACCCCTGGTTATACTGTATCTGAAGATTCTATGAACTCGGTATGGCCGGAGTTCCTGAGAGGCATTTAATGCGCTTTTAGGAACTTAGGATTTGAGACATGAATGACCTAGTATGCCTATTGACTATTCCAAAGAGACTTCTTAGGAGCTGTTAAGATCTAGTTAGTGCCTTCACTGTGTGACCCAAGCCTGTTGCATGTTCTTGTTTGATTGTTGCCCTAGGTCTTAGTCATATTAACTGTTTAGGTACTCATTAGGTTTCTATCTGCTTTACTATCAGTATATCAACTGTGATGCTGTATAATGTTTAAATTGATATGATCTCATTAGTATGATGGAATGGTTGTTAGTTTTCATTTAAGGTTTTGCCAACTTAAACTGACGGATTCCTTTCGTTTGTGATTAGTGTTCAATCAACACGTCATGTTGTTATTCAGTTAATTAAACTGATAATGAGGGTTAGGATTAGAGCTTAACTCACTAATAAACCTAGTACTTTACTGAGGATAACCTCTGAGGTATTGCTACCTTTCAATTATACGACCAAGTGACATACTTCTCGCTGCTCAAAGAGAACTCCGAGAGTTCAGAGACAAGTAGGTCTGTGTAATTGGCTCATCCAACCAGATTTACATCATTCTAAGCATAGTCTTAACATAAGTATAATTACCTTTCCCTAACCCAACACTGATATCTTGGTCAACATTTCCCTGATCTGCATACTCCAGATATCCTTCCACTTATTTACTTTTCCGCACTTAGGACTTTTAGCTTAAACCAACTACTATCTTTTATCCAGGTAATTTAACTAAAAGACAATTATCCACTTAATCTTCAATTCGTTAATCCATAGAAAATACACGACACTAGGTTAACTTACACCTTCTACACCTTAGAAAGTAAAAGTAAATTTAGGCCCCGCACATTATAAATAAACGAAGACACTGTGTGCTATCGAACCGGACATCCTGCGACCTAACGACACCGCACAAATAAAACCGTCCGTTAGTAGCATATCAGTTATCCTTTTTCTTGGTGCCACTTTAACAACTCGTCCATATTACTATAAACGCAGTACGTTATTTATTGGTCCCATAGCGAGGTATTTGACCTCTATATGATACGTTTTAGAAATTATTGCATTCGTTTCATAAAAAGCACACCATTATTATACATAATGCATGTTTTAAACAAGTGGGCGATTATTTAAGAAATAATCTCCAAAATACATCGGTTTCCAAATACGACACACCAGTCGAATATAATACATGACAAAGTTTATATTGAATGCAATACTTCATTTTAACAAAAACATGAGACTCCTTGCATAGCTTGCTCATATAATTTAACAGCGAAAGATTTTCTTAAGGACCTGAGAATAAACATGCTTAAACAGTCAACACAAAGGTTGGTGAGATGGTTTAGCATCGATATAAATATAGACCACAAGATTTCATAGTTATAAATATATGTACACTTGCAAGTGTATAAAAGTATTCTATAAGTTATTGAGCGCTTCGGTAACCATACTTAACCATAAATGTAGCATATTCCCTTTATTATGAAATCTCCCTACACTATACCAAGTGTAGTAAAAACGAAGTACTATGCAACCGTTTACGATACTAGAGCAACTAGCCCGGTTGGGGTTGTCAAACCCGATAGATCTATTAATAGGATTCGCGCTTACATGTTCTTACAACATGTAAATATTAGTTACCAAGCTATTAGGGAAGATATGCAATGTGGTACAACTCAACATAGAATATATTTTAAGTGCTTGTGTCCATGGCATAAAACATAAAATGCATGTATTCTCATCCTAAAATATTTTTAGAGTTTAAAAATGGGACTATATACTCACGGTAGTAAAAGTATATTAATAATAAGTTTTCAACTTATTAAAAATATGACCGTCGTCCTCGGATTCACGAACCTATAACAATAATAACAATTCAGATAATAAAACGACATATGAATAAAATAAAGCAAGTTCATAGAATACTTATATAATAATTTTTAACATTTTATGTTAGTAGTCCATTGTTAGTAGTCCTTTGTTAGTAATCCAAAATAGTCCAAAAAGTCCAATAGTCCAATAATCGGTATATATATATATATATATATATATATATATATATATATATATATATATATATATATATATATATATATATATAATCTTAGAATTACCCCCATGATGTATTGTATAGGTATTGTCTTTGCATCAACCCATAGACGTATTGTATATGTATTGTCTTAGAATTAACTAAGACGTATAGTGTACGTATTGTCTTAGAATTTATCAAAACGAATTATATACTTATTGTCTTAGGATTTATCAAAACGTATTGTATACTTATTGTGTTAGTACGTACTAAGAATATTATTATACATATATACAATCACAGAATTAACCAAGATTATAATATTTTGTTATACTACTGATAACATGTCCAAATATATATATATATATATATATATATATATATATATATATATATATATATATATATATATATATATATATATATATATATATATATATATATATATAGGATATAGGAAAAGTTAACAAGGATATGGTTAATATAGTTTTTACAATATAAATTTCGTCCATACAACGTTAATTTTAGCATATTTTGTTTTGCTCGCCAAATATTCATTACAACTCCGTTTAAAGTGAATCAAATTGCTATGGATTCCTTAAGAAGTTAATTTTTCAAAAACAATTTGAAAAGTTCAGCTCATGTATTAATATTTAGAGTTTTACCCTCTTTTTGTGTCGGTGGACAGATTTGGAAGAATCCCGGCACCCACCCAATATATGATTTTTGATAAAATACTTCCACTTTGTCTAAAATCATGAAAAAAAATACTGGAAGTCTTATTTACATATATTAACATATTTCTAAAGTCTTAGCCTCGAACTCTAAGTCTAATATAGGTTTTTAATTCCCAACCCAAAATAGCCCGCTTTTTACCGAATGGAGATTAAACGATATATGTTAAATTTCAAGGTGTTCTTCATATGTATAAGTTATAAGCTCTTATATTAACTTAATATAACATCATAATACATATAAATAAGTGTTATTAGAGTTAAGTTAGAAAGATTAGATTAGTTCTTCAAACAAGTTTAGAATCAACTAAACTATGTTCTATTTTATAAACTCTTATATAGATAGCTATAAATATATGAATTGAACAAGAGTTGAAGTAGAGTTTTTACCTCAAGTTTAGAAGGTAAAGTTGCTGGAAAGAAGTAGTAGAACAAAACTTGAGAGAGTTCTTGCAAGTGTGTGTGAGAATTGAAAGTAAAATTTGGAAAATGAATGTGTAAAAATGAGTTAGAAATGGTGCTTATTTATAGGCTTGAAAATTTGGTTTTTAGTGAAAATATCTAAGATAAGTTAAAATGTAATATGTCATAGATGACATATTAAATTTATTAGGTCATGGATGACATATTACACAAATAATTGCAGATTTCTATTGGTATATACTAATAGTAAATACTTCTAGAAGCTGTGTATAATACGGGTAAAAATTCCGTATGAATGCGAGTAGAATTCTTGAGGAAATTGACCGAAAATACGAGTATAGATATCCTTTATATGTATTGGTATATTATAAAGTGTATTTAATACTTGTAAGGATGTATTTATACTCGTAATACATTATATGTAAATATATTTTAACATAAGTTAATTACGTCGTTTAAATATTAACATATATATTGTTCAAAAACTCTTTAAATTAGTAGTATGAAAATATATATATAATACTTTGTTAATATACTTAATGAGATATTTAATTATCATATTTTCAAGTTAAATCTATATATATATATATATATATATATATATATATATATATATATATACACACATATATATAATTAATACAAGTTATGACGTTCATGAATCGTAAGAATAAAAGGGTGACTAAAAGCTTGTGTAAAACTCTTTCCAGAGGTTCAAGACTTATTAAAATTCATTGCTTATCAAGTCGGAATTATTAAATCATGTAAATAGTATAATCAAGTAGTCGGAAAAATCCAGGTCGTTACAGTACCTACCCATTAAAGAAATTTCGTCCTGAAATTTGATCGAGATTGTCATGGCTGACAATAAATATGTTTTCATGATGAATATGAGTTGAAAATTTAGAGTTTTATCATCAGTGAGTAATATGGATAAAACAATTCGATTATGTGAAGTGTATGAGTGAAGCTATCACAAAATAGTGAAATGAGGAAAGTAAAGATTCGTCTTCACTTTTGACGTCATCACGGTTGATTTTTGGATTAAAGAAAATCTTTGTAATCTTAATAAGATTAGATTCTTCGGTAATTAAGGAAATTAGAATTTTCTTCGTTTAGGTGCGTAATCTGCCTCGATTGCTATGTCTGATATATCGCTATAAATTAACACCCCCTTCGTTTCCTTATTTCCACATCTCTCATCTTCTATACTTTCTTCCTTAATTCATACTTCCAAAACATTCGTCAATATGCTCCATCCGGTTCTAATCCTTGATATACTCCTAACTTTTATATCCGTCATTCTTCTTTTTCATCTTTCGTCGTAAGAATCTATTCACTTCTAATATACTCTTGGTTTTATAGTGTTTTTAGTTCTCCCGTGTCTTTTCGTTGCAATACATATTGATATACACGGTTTGTAATTTATGTATTGTCGTCGGGCCTTATATCTTTCCTTATTTTTCGGAGTCTCTGCTCCTGTTTTTCCATAATCATTGACATCTATGGTTAATGGTCTTTTCTGTTTGCTGCGATTTATACCCCCCTTTCTATTTTGGAGCTTTATGCTTTTGTTTTCTTTTCACAAGTAATGGTCCAGAATTCGTAGGTATGGAGTTTCGAATTATCATAATATACAAAGTAGAAAGGAAAGGTAGTAGCACGATTTGATTTGTCAAATTACCAGAATATCCGAAAAAGACCGAATTATCAAGAAAATATTTTCTTGATATTTTTTAGAGGTTAAATAGAATGCAAGAGTCGTGTAACATGGCACATGATGACGTTATGATCTATGAATCATCACATTCCATTTAGAAACTCAGCATGACTTACTGTAATATAATCACGTTGATCAAGTGTCATTATATTATACTAACTCATGCTTCAGTTCCCAACACTACTTCAAAAACATTCATATTTTAAACTCGAAGGTTTCAGAATTTAGAAACTAAAATAGTTTCTTTTATGATGTAACACTGATAGCGCGAAGAGGTAAATGATTTCGGGTAACAATAGTTATGAAGATATCTTCAGAAACATCGAAGATATGTATAATGAAAGATAGGATGATATCTTAGAATATATAAGATCAGAGGATGATGAAGAATATTGTCCGCAAGAGTTGAGAGTAAGGAGCAAGGTATTCGTTAAAGACTTCAGCAGACACTGAATCATTTGGATTCTTTGAAGGTAGATTTAGTCTTTGTGATTTGTCCACAGCCTCCTTCATGGTTTGCTCAATCCGTTTTTCAATTCTAAACCTTCTCTTTTTCTGAGCTTTGCCAACACAATATTCTTTATCATCAACTTTTGACTGTTACGGTTGTCTACAGTTTCTGATGCTTCTTTCAGCTTTTTCAAAACTTCATAGTACTGATTCGTAGGCTAAAGTGCTATTTCGGATTTCAGAATTATAATTCCAGGAGATAACGTTATATGTATATGCAGAAATTATGTGAGATTCAAGAATAATTATTGATGCTTCATGGGGTTTGGTATGGCAATTATTGTTACAAGATGTAGATGGGTACATGAAAAGGTTTTATAGTGATATTTCAAAGAGATTTAAGTCAAAGAGCAATAAAGTTGCTGGTAAGCTTACTACTAATGTGGTGGAATATAAAAGGTTCCCCGGTAACGATGGTGAAAAGACAACGTATATATCAAGGTTATAATAAGGCTACTCCGGATGAAAATTCGAAGTTGTCTTTTTGGAGCTGTGAAAAAATTTGCTATTTTGAAAAGGGATTGTAAAGTTATTTTGGGTAATAATAATGCTAAAGGATCTGACATGGATACGTGTTGAACCTTTGCTTAAGTTCAAGTGTCCTCCGGATGTATATCTATATGCATATATTCTTCGTATGTATCGTGTGATTAGTTCATTCTCTCGATTGTTCCTTAGTTGAGGTGTTTTCAAGAATTTTAAAGGGTTTAGACGCAGGTTGTCATCGTCAATATTCGTAAAATGAATTCATCGTGAATCTTGAATGATCCGAATATCTTTATGAGTTTTGTGAATGAAAGTGATGTTCTAGTATAGTTTGAATTTAAAGTATGATTTTGAAGGATGTAGGAATCTAAGAGTAATGTTATCTATTTAATCTTGACTTGGATTCTGATCTGCCAAAACCAGAATATGTAATTGAATTTGAATGAGAGTGGTTGTTCTGGTTTCTATGAAAGAATGTATATTGTTGTGAAAGTAGTGAGTATGGTTAATGATTATTGAATCAGAATTAAAGAATGTACAGTATAACATATTATTTGTGAATTTGTATAATTCTCAGGTATTACCTACCCGTTAAAGTTTCACAAGTAATATTTTGTACAAGAGAATTTTTATTACAGTCTTTATGAAAATATATGTTTTTATATTTTCTGCAGATGTAATATAGATTTAATGAGTTAATATACTATTAAACTCATTTGATTTTTGCTGGAGCTAGAATGAATAACCCCTAAAACTTTAGAGATTACATAATTTTTGTGGAGTATTTCTTCAACGTAAATGAAATTATGAATCAATACTTCATTATTCATTTTTATTGATATTTCCTCGGTGATTGATGTTGGTGTTGGTAGAATTCTTGTGAACTTCGCAAGACACGAATGACGTTTTCTAGAAAGTTTCGAGTACATCGAAAATGAAAGTGTGAAATCTAACACGTACTCGAACAATACACTTGGTTTATTATGAAATGGAATCTATTGAGTTGAAGCAGAGATTATAATTAATGATTGTTAAGTCATTAACGAAGGATGTACATCATAGCATATTAGTAATATGAATTAACCGAGTAGTATCTACCCTTTAACATTCACACCTAATAGCTTAGTACGAAAAGATATATTGTGGTTTAAAAACTCATATATATATAAAATATGCATATAATTTTTTTTCAGAGGGAATGAGTTAATACTTCATAACTCGTTGATACAATATGCTCGTTCTTGATTTATGATGATGTCGGTGGTTATGGAACTGGCAGAGCTTGTGATGTTGTAGGTGCTGCTGGTACTGGTGATGTTGTCGGTACTGCTGGTGCTGCTTGTATAACAAGTCCTTTTTTTGTAACGCACGCACTATTCCTGTCAGGGTTTCTATTCTCCCCTCTATCATCTCTATCCATCCACTCATCTTGATTTACGGTTATGATTAGAATAAATAATCTCTAAAACTTTAGAGATTACATAATCACCGTAGAATATTTCTCCGATGAAGTTATGAATCAATACTTTATCGTTTGATGTTGTTGGTATTCCTTGATATTTACAGGGCGTATAACGTTGATGCTCGTGGGACAGATTGTGATGTTGGGGCTTGCGATGCGGATGTTGTTGGTGGTGGTAATGGTACCATTGGTGTGGATGCAGGTGGTGCAGTTGGTGCTTGTGGGGCTTGTGATGCTTGTAAGTTCTGCATCATATTCTCTAAAGCCACCACTCTAGCGCGAAGGTTGTTAACTTCTTCTAATACACTGGGATGATTGGCGGTTGAAACGAGAGGATGAATAAGATCTAGAAGTTTAGATAATATATAATCGTGGCGAGATACTCTGAAAATGAGGGTAAAAATGGTGTTTCGAACTGGTTCGCCGGTAAGTGCTTCAGGTTCTTCGCCGAGAGGGAAATTTGGTGGGTGGAAAGGATCGCCTTCTTCTCGTCTCCATTGACTGAGTCGGCTAGAAACTCATCCCCAATCCATCCAGAATAGATGATGTCTAATCGGTTGATCCATTCCGGTTACACTGCTTTCGGAGCTCAGGTGAATATCCATATCGGAATAGCTGTTGGAATCCGATGAACTTGAACCAGTTGAAGGATCCATCTCGTACAGAGTAGGGAAAAGATTTTTGAAATGAAATAAATTATAGGACTAGTTTAGTATTCCTCAATACATAATTTACATATGTATTTATAAAAACAGAATCCCATAAGTTACGGAGGATTTTTCGAAAGATGTCAGACAAAGTTTACTGTAATAGATATGCCAAGATATGAATTTGTCTATACACTATGTATGCAATGAATGTAGTAAGACGTTTCTAGACTTAAGATGATAAGCAGGTAATTTTCGACAAAAATTAATAAGCAAAATTTTTGACATACAACAAAGGTCGAAGTCCAGACCTACGAATGCATCCTAACAACTATCAGTTAGACACACTAATGCAAGACCTGGTTCGCTAAGACCACCGCTCTGATGCCAACTGAAACAACTTATCCATATAACTAGAAACGCAGTACGTTATTCATTGGTCCCATAGCGAGGTATTTGACCTCTATATGATACGTTTTAGAAATTATTGCATTCGTTTCATAAAAAGCACACCATTATTATACATAATGCATGTTTTAAACAATGGGCGATTATTTAATAAATAATCCCCAAAATACATCGGTTTCCAAATACGACACACCAGTCGAATATAATACATGACAGTTTTTATTGAATGCAACACTTCATTTTAACAAAAAACATGAGACTCCATGCATAGCTTGCTCAGATAATGCAACAGCGGAAGACTTTCTTAAGGATCTGAGAATAAACATGCTTAAACAGTCAACACAAAGGTTGGTGAGATATATAGGTTTAGCATCGATATAAATATAGACCACAAGATTTCATAGTTATAAATATATGTACACTCGCAAGTGTATAAAAGTATTCTATAAGTTGTTGAGCGCTTCGGTAACCATACTTAACCATAAATGTAGCATATTCCCTTTATTATGAAATCTCCCTACACTGTACCAAGTGTAGTAAAAACGAAGTACTATGCAACCGTTTACGATACTAGAGCAACTAGCCCGGTTGGGGTTGTCAAACCCGATAGATCTATTAATAGGATTCGCGCTTACATGTTCTTACAATATGTAAATATTAGTTACCAAGCTATTAGGGAAGATATGCAATGTGGTACAACTCAACGTAGAATATATTTTAAGTGCTTGTGTCCATGGCGTAAAACATAAAATGCATGTATTCTCATCCCAAAATATTTTTAGAGTTTAAAAATGGGACTATATACTCACGGTAGTAAAAGTATATTAATAATAAGTTTTCAACTTATTAAAAATATGACCGTCGTCCTTGAATTCACGAACCTATAACAATAATAACGATTCAGATAATAATACGACATATGAATAAAATAAAGCAAGTTCATAGAATACTTATATAATAATTTTTAACATTTTATGTTAGTAGTCCATTGTTAGTAGTCCAAAATAGTCCAAAAAGTCCAACAGTCCAATAATCGGTATATATATATATATATATATATATATATATATATATATATATATATATATATATATATATATATATATTATATATATATATGTATATATATATATATAATCTTAGAATTACCCCATGACGTATTGTATACGTATTGTCTTTGCATTAACCCAGAGACGTATTGTATACGTATTGTCTTAGAATTAACTAAGACGTATTGTGTACGTATTGTCTTAGAATTTATCAAAACGTATTGTATACTTATTGTCTTAGGATTTATCAAAATGTATTGTATACTTATTGTGTTAGGACGTTCCAAGAATATTATTATACATATATACAATCACAGAATTAACCAAGATTATAATATTTTGTTATACTACTGATAACATGTCCATATATATATATATATATATATATATATATATATATATATATATATATATATATATAGAGGATATAGGAAAAGTTAACAAGGATATGGTTAATATAGTTTTTACAATATAAATTTCGTCCATACAACGTTAATTTTAGCATATTTTGTTTTGCTCGTCAAATATTCATTACAACTCCGTTTAAAGTGAATCAAATTGCTATGGATTCCTTAAGAAGTTAATTTTTCAAAATTAATTCTAAAAGTTCAGCCCATGTATTAATATTCAGAGTTTGCCCTCTTTTTGTGTCGGTGGACAGATTTGGAAGAATCCCGGCACCCACCCAATATATGATTTTTGATAAAATACTTCCGCTTTGTCTGAAATCATGAAAAAAATACTGGAAGTCTTATTTACATATATTAACATATTTCTAAAGTCTTAGCCTCGAAATCCAAGTCTAATATAGGTTTTTAATTCCCAACCCAAAATAGACCGCTTTTTACCGAATGGAGATTAAACGATATATGTTAAATTTCAAGGTGTTTTTCATATGTACAAGTTATAAGCTCTTATATTAACTTAATATAACATCATAATACATATAAATAAGTTTTATTAGAGTTAATTTAGAAAGATTAGATTAGTTTTTCAAACAAGTTTAGAATCAACTAAACTATGTTCTAGTTTATAAACTCTTATATAGATAGCTATAAACATATGAATTGAACAAGAGTTGAAGTAGAGTTTTTACCTCAAGTTTAGAATGTAAAGTTGCTGGAAAGAAGTAGTAGAACAAAACTTAAGAGAGTTCTTGAAAGTGTGTGTGAGAATTGAAAGTAAAATTTGGAAAATGAATGTGTAAAAATGAGTTAGAAATGGTGCTTATTTATAGGCTTGAAAATTTGATTTTTAGTGAAAATATCTAAGATAAGTTAAAATGTTATATGTCATGGATGACATATTAAATTGATTAGGTCATGGATGACATATTACACAAATAATTGCAGATTTCTATTAGTATGTACCAATAGTAAATACTTCTAGAAGCTGTGTATAATACGGGTAAAAATGCCGTATGAATGCGAGTAGAATTCTTGAGGAAATTGACCAAAAATACGAGTATAGCTATCCTTTATATGTATTGGTATATTATAAAGTGTATTTAATACTTGTAAGAATGTATTTATACTCGTAATACATTATATGTAAATACATTTTAACATAAGTTAATTACGTCGTTTAAATAGTAACATATATATTGTTCAAAAACACTTTAAATTAGTAGTATGAAAATATATATATATATATATAATACTTTGTTAATATACTTAATGAGATATTTAATTATCATATATTCAAGTTAAATCTATATATATATATATATATATATATATATATATATATATATATATATATATATATACACATATATATAATTAATACAAATTATCACGTTCGTGAATCGTAAGAATAAAAGGGTGACTAAAAGCTTGTGTAAAACTCTTTTCGGAGGTTCAAGACTTATTAAAATTCATTGCTTATCAAGTCGGAATTATTAAATCATGTAAATAGTATAATCAAGTAGTCGGAAAAATTCGGGTCGTTACAGCCGCTGCCGGGGAGATCGAATATTTTGATTAAAAAAGATATTAAACAGACAAAAGTGTTGTTTGGTGGTGTCTAAGAAAGACAATTATACACGGACTTGGTTGTTGGATTTTCCGAACAGTCTCCAATTATATTGGAACCAAAAGGATCCTGCCTCTCCGTAGTCGGCCTGGCCACCTCGATTCAAGTAATCTGTAAGAAATCCTATCAGTTAAGATATCTGATTTGGTTAGCGACCGAATTTCAAGAATAATTGTTTTTATTAAATTATCGATCCTTTTAGTAAATTAATATTTTCTAAAAGTTACTTTTAAGTCTTTTTAAACAGAAAATCTAAAAAAAGAAATGGAACAACAAGACACCCTTGCTTCTATACATAAGTGAAACAACCCAACCCGCATTTAACCGAATAATTTTTTTTTTGAATAATCATTAACCCCCGCTTAAATGGTTACATAACGTAAAACGTTCCACACAACCCATTTAAACAATATAACAAGGTTAATGTTTACAAGAGGCACGAAGGCCCTTAATAAAATATAATGTAAGTTCGACCCATTAACATGATAGTTTTAATCCAAACAACACCCGAGCATGGTTTGGGGCTAAACTACCCAAAACTCTAGGTCGACTTCCAAAAGCTTCCACAAGCATCCAACAAGGGGAAAACTAGTGCCCAACAACCCCCTTCCCTTTCTCCGTGTCAAACCCCGTCCAAATTCTTCCTGAACGATTACAATAACATCTGGTACCATCGCGATGAACTGACTTCTATATGCCATAAACGACTCCATGTAAATGAGAAAATGCACAACGAAATATTTCTGTCATACCTGAGAATAAACATGCTTTAAAGTGTCAACCAAAAGGTTGGTGAGTTTATTAGTTTATCGTAATCAATCATTTCCATAATTTTAATAGACCACAAGATTTAAATACAGTACACCTATCTCGTGTACAAAACCATATTTTGTAATGCTTAGCAGAGTAGGTTCGTATCCTTTTCTCTCCCGTAGGTTGCCTCGCGATTTTTAATATCTTTCATAAACATAATCTCATATCAGGCATTTCGCACGGCATAGGGATAAAAGTCATTCATACGAACTACAAACACCTGGTAATCGACCTTAAAAAAATGCAACTAGAATATCCCCCGCATACCGGCATTCCGCACGGTCATGCAAAAAGCATATAATCAGGCCACTCTTTTAAATATGATGATTGTGTACACCTCACATACAGATCATATCTTTTAAAGCTGGCGGTTGTATACCTATTTTGAAGTACTAAAGCAGTTTAAATTCTCTGACTGGGGCTCGTTAGTGCCCATAGATCTATCTTTAGGATTCGCGTTAATTAGGAGTTCGGTTTCCTAATTCTTAGATTACCAGACTATAAAGGGGTGATATCCGATGAACTCATAATAACTCATTCGTAGAATGTTTTTAAGTACTTGTGTCTATTTTGTCAAACATTTATAAAAGTTGCGCATGTATTCTCAGTCCCAAAAATATATTGTAAAAGAGTAAAAGGAAATCAAATGAACTCACAATACTGTATTTCATAGTAAAAATACATATGACGACATTGAACAATGCAGGGTTGGCCTCGGATTCACGAACCTATATTATTTGTATATGTATTAATCCACATAATTGAAATCGAATAAGTTTTTATATATATAACTTATTTATTATATCATTTTTTTATATTAATAATATACTTATGTTTCATATATTACTTTTATATATATAAAAATATTTTGTTATGTTAATCGAATGCAACGTCTTTTAAAAAATGAATGTAATGCATGTAAAATGTATCATATAGAGGTCAATTACCTCACGATGTAATCAACTATTGTGAATCGTTTATACTATATATGAACGGGTCCTTTCACTCCGCACCTGCATCTAAAAAGTAAACAATGAGAGGGGTAAGCTAACGCTTAGTGAATGCAATAATTATACATATACATATATAACCTACTTACTTGCAATCACTTACACAATACTGCACACAAGCAAGCAATTCAACAACCATGCAAACATCATGCATAAACTACTATCCGCAATTCACAATAAGCTAGCAGGACCAATAGCATATAGTTCACAATTTAATATGCTAATACAAAATTCACACAACCATGGTTAACCAATTGTACAAGGGAACGGTACTCGTGAAAGACCGTCGGAGTTCATAACATCCATTAGTGTACTTGACACCGCGTAATCACTAATTCCCCGGGTGATGTCTTGAACACCGCGACTAACTCACCCCCATGACAATGTGGGGTCTTAAACACTGCTACTATCCCACATGTCAATCAAACCCATGAGTGGTGTCTTGAACACCGCGACAATCCCACTCCCATGACGATGTGGTGTCTTAAATACCGCGACTATCCTACATGTCAATCAATACCAATGAGTGGTGTCTTAAACACCGCAACTATCCCACTCGTTACGTAGAATGTGGTGTCTTAAACACCCCAACTATCCCACATTTCACGCTACAGAAATAAATACATTATATACGTACACGCATAATTATTCCACTCACCTTATCACACCGGTGGTGATTAAATACCTCCGTAGTCTTCAAAGAAAAATACCTAATACATTAAGTACACATTCAATACACAAACTTGTAGAACTAACCACAATACTTAACTCTTGAGCATTTAATGACCCAATTGCATTAAATAACTCACTTACACCAAAACCGCCCATAAATGGCCAAGATTCATCATAATTCACTAAAGGCTAGTGATTAAAGTCTACTAACACCAACCAACACAATTTATGGGTATTTCATACCCATCTCCCCCAACTAGGTTAACCATTACCCATTTGACCCATTTTAACACTTAGACTTACAAATTTGGTCAAACTTGAAACCATTAACCATCTTTCATCATTACACAAGTGTATTAGTGACTAACACACAATTAACACTTACAAACCTTAATTTACATGACCAAACCCTAAATTATAACTATTAGGGTTTCCTTACATCAATTTAACCCAAATCCACCCATTTAACCTCCCAAATGGGTCTTACAAGTCTCAAATGAACAACCCTAGCCATAAATCAACTAAGACTCAAAACACGGAGTTACGACTTACTAACACTATCAAGTCGTAGCTAAGAACGAGAGGAACAATTTTACTTCTTGCTCCAAAGATCGATTCACAAATCTTCACCTTCAAATCTTACTTTGAATCTAAGTGGGTTTTATGTTTGAGAGAAAAATGGAGAAAGAAAAGAGAAAAGAAAATGAAGAAATGAGATAAGTGGCTGATATTTGAGCCACAATCTGATCCACACATGAAAAGACAAAAATACCCTTGAACCAACCCTTTTAAAAACTGAAAACAAGATCAGCCCGCCAGTGATGTCGCTGCGCGACCAAAAGCCCTCGTTGCGTGGCATTATGTAGGATTTTCGAGCTGTTTAAATCGCCTCCTGATCCTGATTTGTGTTAAGTGTCGCGGCGCAACCAAGCACCCTTGCGGCACGGCAATTGGCAGCATCTGACCAGTTTTTGACCACTAGTTCCAACTATCGTTTACACGACTCGTACACTCCATTCTCGCTTCGTATATACACTTAGATTACTCCACGAAGTCTCACACGACTTAAAACCTTCCTAACCCAATGCATATACTTATACATGCATACATACTTGTGTGTGTGTGTGTGTGTGTGTATATATATATATATATATATATATATATATATATATATATACATCTCGTGTACATCAAATTAATACTTTAAATCATTTAGTCACATATACAAATGAAATATAAACGTTCTAACGATTAATTATGTACCTTAAGACATGTATGAAGAAAACGGGATGTTACAATAAGTTATGCTTAGAGGAAATAGGAAGACCAATCACCTTAGGAACCGAAGGGATTCCTGAAATCAGTTCACACATGATTAAATTAGTCAGTATGATCTGTAAATTTCAAGGGTTACCGACTGACAATCCAAACTTTCACTTAAACAAATTTATCAGTCTAGTTGACTCTTTTAAGAAGGAAGAAAACTAGAAAAACCGTTTAAAACTTCACCTTTTCCAATATTCTATGTCTTCACACGCTTTAGCATGGTTTGACGAACTTAACCCGAATTCAATCCATTCATGGGAGGATTTAGCCACTAAATTTCTAAACAAAATTTATCCACCCTCCCTGCAAACCTGTTTAAGAAATGACATCACAAACTTTTCTCAAAAAGAAAATGAGTCATTGTGTCTAGCATGGAATAGAATAAAGATGATGCTTAAAAGATGTCCGAATCATTCGTTAAGTCGGGCAGACATAATCTGTACACTTTACAATGGTTTGACCAACTCTCCTAGACATGTCCTCACAAGGAAATTTCATGTTCCGAACAGCAGATGAAGCATGGAATCTCTTGGACACAATAGCTGCAAAGCAGGAAGATTGGAGCAACGAAGCTGCTGAGAAGGATGACGTCTTCGCGCATACGGTAAAAATGCTGGAAACCAGGTTACAAGATCTCACCCTCACTCTTCAAAATTCACAAATTCCTAGAAACCCCGATGCTACTAGAACCAATCTAAGGTATCCTTACCCTAGATGGGCACACAAACAGCAAAATAGCTCGGATCATAATATAATCTTCCCGTTGCAAAAACCTACTCTTCACTCTAAGGAAATTTTAGTTGAATTTATGAAAAAGCAATACATGATAAACCTTCAAGTCATAGAATATAAAAATATGTTCAACACTTTGATAAAGACTTTTGAAGAATAGATCACCAATTTTCAGCTTACGCTTAAACGTTTAACCACTAAAGTTGATATAGAGTGTAGTGAGTTTGATGCCCTAGTAATTACTAGTAGAGGGAAGGAAATAACTGTTAATATACCCATACAATATTTTTCCAATAAGGAACCTGTGCCAATTGACCCAGTTGTCAATCCACTGGAACCTATCTCTCCTAAGGCCCCGGATGTGACGATCCAGAAAATTTTAACCAATTTTAAACCAAACTCATGATACGATTTTATATTTTTGACACGATATGCAAAGTCTGTTAGGTTGAGTCTCAAAAATTTTGAACTGTTTCATATATTCAATTAAACTTTGACAATTCTCGACGATTCATGAACAACTAATTGTAAAATAAAACAAGATATAATAAAATTTATTATTAAAATGAAATCTATCTATATATACATATATAAAGTATATATGGAACATAATTAATAATTAATTTTAACACTCGTTTGTCATATCATTTGATATTAGACAAGTTAAATACGAAATTAATAAGCGAACAAGTATATATAAACAATTGTAGATTTATATATATATATATATATATATATATATATATATATATATATATATATATATATATATATATATATATATATATATATATTAATATATATATATATTATATATAATATATAAGTTCTATATATAATTATTATATGTATATTGTAATTTATAAATATTATATGTAAAATTTATAATATCTATTTTTTATAGTTATTATATAGTTATAATTATTATTATAATTATTATTATTATTATTATTATTATTATTATTATTATTATTATTATTAATGTAATTATAATCATTATTAATATTAATATATTATATTATATATAATAGCAATAGACAACTGATATAGATAATAGATAACCTGATATTATATCCGACTCCTTTATATCACTATCTCCTTTCTCTTTTTTCTGTTATACTTGTGACCCTCAATCAATATTTTCCTGTCTGCTACAATCAATCAATTGATTATCATCATCAATTTCATCTATATCTATATGTATGCATGATTGAGTTTAGGTGATTTTCATATAACGCGTTTACTAAATTTACATAATTATTATTATTGTATTCACCCACTTGATTATGTTTTTATGGAACACAACACCACATATGTATTATATATACACATATAATTTTACAAGACATCTATATGCTTATATTCCTTCTAGATCACTAAAACACCCACATGCATACTTGATCACCTCAATATCAAAACAACCACATCTCTGATCACCTTCTATGCTTCTTGAACCATCGACACCGCCATCACTGTGACGACCCGGACATTTCCGACCAAATTTAAACTTAATCTTTATATGTTTCCGACACGATAAGCAAAGTCTGTAAAGCTAAGTCTCAAAATTTTGGAATAGATTACATGAATGTAATTGCCCTTCGACCATTCCCGACGATTCACGAGCAATTATTTATAAATAGATGCATATATATATATATATATATATATATATATATATATATATATAGATTTTAATTTGAAATTATAATTTAGTTATGACTTAAATATTATTAGTTGTTGTTATTATTATTATTATTAAAAATTATTATTTTATTATTATTATCATTATACTTGTTATTAACATTATTATTATTATTTCTTTTATTAATAATATTAAAAGTATTATTATTATTAAAATATTTATAATTATTAATTATAAATATTAAGTAAATTTAAATCATAATATCAGATGAATTATTAAAATTCTGATAACCATCACTATCCACTTTCTGTATATTTTTTAATTAAAAACTTATGTCAACCACTCAGTTTGTTTATTTCTTTTAAACACCATAACAACATCAATCAACATATCAAACTGTGGCTAATTGATTTATAATTGAGATTCATGATTGGTACTAGTTTACTTTATGTTTTCTTCCACTTGCAAAACAATATATCATTTCACTATCTAACATATACTAAGATATATTTATATATATATATATATATATATATATATATATATATATATATATATATATATATATATATATATATATATATATATATATATATATATATATATATATAACTTATAAATACTATATGAAGAAATTAGAATATTTCAGTCTATGCTAATATTAGTATGTTAATATTAATTTGTTGTATTAAATATTACTACTATTATTAATATTATTATAAATATTGTATTCATTATTAATATCATTATTAACAATAAAATTAATAATTATTAACATTAAGAATTATTATTATATGTATTATTAATTAATATTATTAATAACTATTATTATCATTATTATTATTAGTATAAATATTAATAGATTATTATTATATGTAGTAATTATTAATTTTTAATAGTAAATTAAAATTTAAATATAAATCATATATATTTACGCGAATACTGGTAACCACCTGTCTCTACTTTATTTTTATTTTTTTGTTGTTTTTCTTCTTCCTCTGTATAACTCGTGACTACTGGGAACCCTACAACTGACTTTAATCGATTTTAATATGAATTTAATCATTCAAACAGCCACATAAATCTCTCCTACTAACTGATCGTAAACAAAAGAAAATAGGTTTATATTTTTTTATTTTTCTTCTTTCTTCTGTTATATAACCGAACCAATTTAATCATGAAATTTATTCGAAACATATTGGAGAAAAGTGGAAATGTAGAGACATTCTAATTCATTAATTGAAACTTTCTTCAAAGTTACAAAAGATAATTCGAAGAAACAATCAAGAATTTCGAGGTCAAAGTTTTAAAAACAAAAAGTCAACGATTAGGTTCTTGAAGAAATTTGAATTGGTATGTATGTTTTAACTTCAATTAACGATTTTAATAGTTTACATGAATGATTTCTGATATCTTTCATGTTGTAACAATTGTCCAAATCTTTACAAAATTTGAAATAAATTAAAAAAAAAAAAAAAAGCTAGCGACGAACAAACAAGGACTGTCATGATATTTTTTTTCTCCGTTTCATTTTTTTGAATTAATTCAAGGGTTAATATAGATTGATTCTATATTGTTTGAAAAGTCCTAAATCTATTTAATTAATTAGTTGATAATTGGAACCTGGGCTCTGGTTGTTACGATCTTGCAGGAGAAAGTGGTTAAATAGAAAATTAGATAAATACATATAGGATTCTTATAATGTCAGATAAACAAAGTAGAGTAGATGGTTAAGAGGGGTATTGTTTTATCGAATGGTTGGAGGTTCGAGCCTGGTTACCGGATTCTTTGTCTATTTTTTTATCGTTTTCAAAGTTGGGCCGAGGGTGTATTGCTGATGGGCCGAGTTCCTTTTCTTCGCTTGGGCTTGCAGGTTTTACATCAAGGTATAAAGGGTAAATAAACATAAGTGGGAAAATAAAACACAAATGATGAAACAGAGGGATGGTTTGATGGTGAGTTGGGATAACAAGAGGTCGAGGGTTCGAATATGAGGAGTGATATATCTTTTCGAAAGCCTTTGTTAAAACCTTTTTAAGGTAACAATTCATGTCTACTAACTACTATTATTATTATTATTATTATTATTATTATTATTATTATTATTATTATTATTATTATTATTATTATTATTATTATTATTATTATTATTATTATTATTATAATTATTATTATTATTATTATTATTATTATTATTATTATTATTATTATTATTATTATTATTATTATTATTATTATTATTATTATTATGAATGTTATTGTTATTGCTAAGTATTATTGATTATTGTTATAATTGTTATTTGTACTAATATTATCATCATTACTTAGTATTATTGCTATTATTATTACTAATATTAATATATGTATTAATATATGTATTATTATAATTATGATCATTATTATTATTATTATCATCATTATGAACATAATACCAACTATTGTTATAAATATTATTATTAGTATTATTTTACAAATTGGTTGTATTATTATTGTTATTATCGACGAAAGTATTAGTAATAACATCATTATTATTAGTATGGTTAAAATTGAACTTATTATCATAATTAACAAAATAGATGTTTTTATAATTATTATTATTATTGAGAATTAAGAATTATTATCAAAATTAATATTTTCATGACCATTATTATTAAATTATTCATTTTATTAAAAACTACTAATATTATCATTATTGTGAGATTGATTATTGAAAACTATCGTTAATATGTTTATTAATAGAACTATAAATAATATTATAATTTTTATTAATATTAGCATTAACACTATTAATATTTCAAATATTACCTTAGTATTACTAAAGTACTATTTTAACTAACAAAAAATATATATATAAATATATTTATTACATATAACATAACGAAACTTAATATTTTTATATAAGATGAATAAAGGTTATTAATATAAAAATTATATCACTAATAATAATAATATATATATATTGTTCGATTACAAGTATAGGTATTGATATATATATGAATGATATAGGTTCGTGAATCCAAGGCCAACCCTACACTTGTTCATTGTCGTCATATGTATTTTTACTGCAAAATACATTAGGTGAGTTCATTTGATTCCCTTTTACTCTTTACATTTTTGGGACTGAGAATACATGCGCTACTTTTACAACTGCTTTATTAAATGCTTTTGAAATACATTTTGAACTGCGAATACATGAAATGCTTTTATAAATGTTTGACGAGATAGACACAAGCAAAACATTCCTCGAATGAATTATGTGGACGTGATAATTGCCACCATTGAATTATGTGGACGTGATAATTGCCACAATTGATATGAATATTTTTCCTCTGATTATTATTGCTTGGTAACCTAAGAATTAGGGAATATCACTAATTTTGAGAATTAGTGCACGCCTAATTGACGCGAATCCTAAAGGTAGCTACCGAGTTTAACACCCCCACCCAGAATGTTCACTAGACGGAAGGGCTAGTGGGCGTGGTGTTTAGTACTTCGAAGTTTATATGATTATTATATAAACGAGATGTTCTGTTTTGGGGATATTATTATGCGCATTATATGTTAAGGTCGGTTACCAAGCCAAGCTATGAAAGAAATGAAAAGTGAATGTTAGGTATCGAGAGAATGATTTTATACACAGGTTATGTGTATGTTATTTTTGTGCACGAGATATGTGTACAGTTACTAAGATTTATGAAAGATGATTTCGCACACGAGAAAGGTGTACGGTATTTAAAAGTAATCGCATGTACATTACAGGTGGGTATATGATTCGGGCCCATTTGTACCATGCAGTATTTAAATCTTGTGGTCTATCAAAATGATGAATTTTATTGTTTTATGATAAACCTATGAACTCACCAACCTTTTGGTTGACACATTAAAGTATGTTTTTTCTCAGATATAAAAGGAACCTTCCGCTGTGCATTTGCTCATTTTAGAGACATTATTTGGAGTCGATCATCGCAATGGGACAAGATGTTGGTGACTTCATCCAGATGGATTAGGACGGGGTATGACATGTGGTATCAGAGCGGTGGTCTTAGCGAACCAGGTCTTGCATTAGTGTGTCTAACTAGTTGTTGTTAGGATGCATTAATGAGTCTGGACTTTGACCGTGTCTGCATGTCCAAAGTTTTGCTTATCATTTAGTGTCGAAAATTATTTTCTTATCATCCTTAAAGTCTATACACGTCTTACTGCCTCTATTGCATAGACAGTGTATAGATAAATTCATATTTTAGCGTATCTGTTATTGTTACCTTTGCCTGACAGCTTCCGTAGATTCCTCTGTAACTTATGGGATTTTAGTATTATATATGCATATGTAAATTATGTATTGCAGGGTACTAATCTACATCCTATAATCTATTTCTTATCGAAAATCCTTCATCTGATCGTACGAGATGAATCCCTCAACCAGTTCGAATTCCTCAGATTTTGACAGCTATTCGGACATGGATATTCACCTAAACTCTGGAAGCAGCATCACCAGAATGAATCAACCAATCACCCAACCCCAATTCATCTGATGGGTTCGTAACCTACTTAATTAATGGAGACAAGAAGAAGGTGAACCTTTCCATCAACCGAATTCACCTCTTGACGATGAACCTGAAGCGCTTACCGGCGAACCTGTTCTAGACACCATTTTCTCTCTCATATCCAAAGTATCTCTTCATGATTATATACTATCTCAAATTCTAGATCTTATTCATCCGCTCGTTCCAACCGACAACCATCCCGGAATAATAGAAGAAGTCAACGAATTTTGCTCTCGGGTAGTGACTTTGGAGAATATGATGCAAAATTTACCAGCTTCAGCAACATCACCAGTACCAACATCAATACCAGTACCACCAACAACCCAAGTTCAACATCACACACCTCAACATCTCATTATGTTCCTTGAGCAAATTCATCAATCTGCGAATCATTCTACATCATTTATCTTCGTTCGACATGGCGATTATGTAATATCTAATGTTTTAGAGATTATATATTCTTGTTCTAACTGTAAATCAAATGAGTTTAATATCCTATTAACTCATTAAATCATTGATTACATCTGAAGAAAATATATATGTATATATGTTTTCATAAAGATTGTAATTAATAATTCTTTTGTACAAACTGTTAATGGTGAAAATATTTTAACGGGTAGGTAATACCTGAGGAATATTTAGATTTCACATTAATAAGTTATACTGTACATTCTTTCAAATCTGATTCGACGGTCATTTACTATCCTGTTTACATCCACCGATACACGTATCCGTTCACCACAGAATAACCATTTTCATTCAATTTCATATTTGGATTTGGACCTATCAAAATTCGACAAGTGGCATAATGAAGAAAAAATTGGACAAAATAAAATTTGTTAGAAACAAACAAATTAACTATGAGAAATTTTGTTAAGAATCCACGCTAACAAAATCCTAGCTAACTGTTCCTAGCTAATTGTTAATTCCTTATTGTACATTTAATTATCGCAATTTAATTCTCGCAATTTTATTTATTGTCATTTACATTCTGTTATTTATTTTACGCACTTTATTTATCGTCATTTAAATAATGTTATTTATGCATTTTAAATATCGGGACACATATACAAGGTTTTGAGATATCATATCGATGCATCTATATATATTATTTGGAATAACTATAGACACTCTATATGCAGTAATGATAGAGTTAGCTATACAGGGTTGAGGTTGATTCTACAATAATATATATACTTTAAGTTGTGATCGAGTCTGAGACATGTACACGGGTCACGATACGTATTAATTAATTCAAATATTATAAACTATATATGAATTATTGAGTTAGTAACTGTGGATTGCTAACTGTGGACTATCAAGATTGGACAATTAAAATGAATTAAAATATTGATTATAACATATGAAAACTAAACAATTCTTCAAGTTTGCCACTTGATTTCATCTTAAACCTCATTTTGTATCTCGACGATTATAATCTGCGTTCAAACCTTTCTCGATTCTTGAAAACACCTCAATCAAGAGGATAAACCAACCGCACTTCATCTACAGAAGAAAAGATTTATGCATATAGTTATGCACCTGAAAACACTCAGAACCTGAGTAAACGTTTAACACGTAGCTGTACTAATTCCTTTAGTGTTATTATTACCCAAAATAACTTTGCAGTTCTTTTTCAAAATAGCCAATTTTGTCACAGCTCCAACAAGACAACTTGGACTTTTCATTCAAAACGACCTTATTATAACCTTGATATATATGCGTGCTCATTTATTGTTATCAGAGAACCTTTTATATTCCACCATACTACCATCAGAGTTTAATCATCTAAAAACACAATTCACCTGAAACCACCTCGGATTAATAACCGATGATTCAGATATCGTAGCATTAAATGCAGAGGAAATAGAAAAATTGTAGATGGTTTAAATGGCCAAATTGTTTGATGATAAATAAGGGAGTGTTAAGAACGCTCGATAGAAAATTTGGTACTGAAAAACAGATTGAGCAAACCATGAAGGAGACCAAGGCCAAATACAAGGACCATACCATATATTCAAAGAAACCGGGTAATTCTGGATCCGACGAAACCTTCAACGAATATCTTGCTCCGTACTCATGTTAAAAATCTTGCGGAAATCTTTCTTCATCAACCATCGAACTTAGAAATTCCAAAATATCATCATAAATATCTTCGATATTTCTGAAGATATTTTCATAAATATTTTCGTACGAAATTATTTATCTCTTCGTGCTATCTATATTACATCATAAAGGAAACTACTTTAGTTTCTAAATTCCTTTAAAATTCGAGTTTGAATTTGAATGTTTTTGAAGTAGTGTTGGGAACTGATGCATGAGTTAGTATAATATAATTACACTTGATCAACGTGATTATATTATAGTAAGTCATGCTGAGTTTCTAATGGAACGTGATGATTCACAGATCATAACGTCATCATGTGCCATATTACATGACTCCTACATTCTATCTATTATATAAACATATCAAGAACATAACTTCTTGATAGTTCTATCTTTTCTTGAATTCTGGTAATTTGACAAATCAACATCGTACTAATACAATCTCTCTTAGAACATTATTCATGTTCTTTCAAAACTCCATACCTACGAATTCTGAACCATTATTCGCTTGACTTAAAGTCGGGAAGAGAAAAAAAAAACAAAAGCACCGAGCTTCATAATATAAATAAAAATATAAGCAACATCAAACAAGAAATTACAAACCGTGTATATCTATGCGAATAGCAAGATAAAGACACGGGAGAATTAGAAATGCTATAAACCTAAGGTAATAGTAGGAGTTAACAGATTCTTCTGGTGGAAGCTGGAAAAGAAGGATGATCATGGTGATAGTCAGAATAAGAACAAGAATTAGAACTGGATTAAGCATTTTCACAATTCTTGAAATTATGAAAGAAAGTATTGAAGTGGTGAAAATAATGGAACGGAAGAAGTTCATTTATAGTGAAAATACCAGATAAAGAAATCGAGGCAGATAATCGCATTTAATTATAGAGATCTTAATTTCCATAAATCCTAAAGAATCAGATCTTATAGATTTCCAAGATTTTCTTTTAAATCCCTTGAATTTCGGAATTCAAACGTGACTACATCAAAAGCTAAGGCGAATCTTTATTTTCTCATTTCACTCTTTTGTAATAGCTTCATTCGTACGCTTCACATAATCGAATCGTTTTATCTATATTAATCAATAATGTTAAAACTCTATATATCAACTCATATTCGTCGTGAAAACATTTTTATTGTTAGCCATGACCACCTCACTCAAATTTAGAGACGAAATTTCTTTAACGGGTAGGTACTGTGACGACCCGAACATTTCTGACCAAATTTAAACTTAATCTTTATATGTTTCCGACACGATAAACAAAGTCTGTAAAACTGAGTCTCAAAATTTTGGAATAGATTACATGAATGCAATTGCCCTTCGACCATTCCCGACGATTCACGAGCAACTATTTACAAATAGATACATATATATATATATATATATATATATATATATATATATATATATATATATATATATATATATATATATATATATATATATATATATATATATATATAGATTTTAATTTGAAATTATAATTTAGTTATGACTTAAACATTATTAGTTGTTATTATTATTATTAAAAATTATTATTTTATTATTATTATCATTATACTTGTTATTAACATTATTATTATTATTTCTATTATTAATAATATTAAAAGTATTATTATTATTAAAATATTTATAATTATTAATTATAAATATTAAGTAAATTTAAATCATAATATCAGATGAATTATTAAAATTCTTATAACCATCACTATCCACTTTCTGTATTTTTTTTTTATTGAAAACTTATGTCAACCACTCAGTTTGTTTATTTCTTTTAAACACCATAACAACATCAATCAACATATCAAACTGTGGCTAATTGATTTATAATTGAGATTCATGATTGGTACTAGTTTACTTTATGTTTTCTTCCACTTGTAAAATAATATATCATTTCACTATCTAATATAAACTAGGATATATGTATGTATGTATATGTATATATGTATATGTATATACATATATATATATATATACATATATATATATATATACATATATATATATACATATATATATATATATATATATATATATATATATATATATATATATATATATATATAACTTATAAATACTATATGAAGAAATTAGAATATTTCAGTCTATGCTAATATTAGTATGTTAATATTAATTTGTTGTATTAAGTATTACTACTATTATTAATATTATTATAAATATTGTATTCATTATTAATATCATTATTAATAATAAAATTAATAATTATTAACATTAAGAATTATTATTATTATCTGTATTATTAATATTGTTATTATTAATAACTATTACTATCATTATTATTATTAGTATAAATATTAATAGATTATTATTATATGTAGTAATTATTAATTTTTAATAGTAAATTAAAATTTCAATATAAATCAGATATATTTACGCGAATACTGTAACCACTTGTCTCTACTTTATTTTTATTTTTTTGTTGTTTTTCTTCTTCCTTTGTATAACTCGTGACTACTAGGAACCCTACAACTGAATTTAATTGATTTTAATATGAATTCAATCATTCAAACAGCTACATAAATCTCTCCTACTAACTGATCGTAAACAAAAGAAAACAGGTTTATATTTTTTTTATTTTTCTTCTTTCTTCTGTTATATAACCGAACCAATTTAATCATGAAATTTATTCGAAACAAATTGGAGAAAAGTGGAAATGCAGAGACATTCTAATTCATTGATTGAAACTTTCTTCAAAGTTACAAAAGCTAATTCGAAGAAACAATCAAGAATTTTGAGGTCAAAGTTTTAAAAACAAAAAGTCAACGATTAGGTTCTTGAAGAAATTTGAATTGGTATGTATGTTTTAACTTCAATTAATGATTTTAATAGTTTACATGAATGATTTCTGATATCTTTCATGTTGTAAGTGAAATGTCCCGTTCTTATTGATTAAAAACGTTCCATATTAATTGATTTCGTTGCGAGGTTTTGACCTCTATATGAGACGTTTTTCAAAGACTGCATTCATTTTAAAACAAACCATAACCTTTATTTCATCAATAAAGGTTTAAAAAGCTTTACGTAGATTATCAAATAATGATAATCTAAAATATCATGTTTACACACGACCATTACATAATGGTTTACAATACAAATATGTTACAACAAAATAAGTTTCTTGAATGCAGTTTTTACACAATATCATACAAGCATGGACTCCAAATCTCGTCCTTATTTAAGTATGCGACAGCGGAAGCTCTTAATAATCACCTGAGAATAAACATGCTTAAAACGTCAACAAAAATGTTGGTGAGTTATAGGTTTAACCTATATATATCAAATCATAATAATAGACCACAAGATTTCATATTTCAATACACATCCCATACATAGAGATAAAAATCATTCATATGGTGAACACCTGGTAACCGACATTAACAAGATGCATATATAAGAATATCCCCATCATTCCGGGACACCCTTCGGATATGATATAAATTTCGAAGTACTAAAGCATCCGGTTCTTTGGATGGGGTTTGTTAGGCCCAATAGATCTATCTTTAGGATTCGTGTCAATTAGGGTGTCTGTTCCCTAATTCTTAGATTACCAGACTTAATAAAAAGGGGCATATTCGATTTCGATAATTCAACCATAGAATGTAGTTTCACGTACTTGTGTCTACTTTGTAAATCATTTATAAAACCTGCATGTATTCTCATCCCAAAAATATTAGATTTTAAAAGTGGGACTATAACTCACTTTCACAGATTTTTACTTCGTCGAGAAGTAAGACTTGACCACCGGTTGATTCACGAACCTATAACAATATATACATATATATCAAAGTATGTTTAAAATATATTTACAACACTTTTAATATATTTTGATGTTTTAAGTTTATTAAGTCAGCTGTCCTCGTTAGTAACCTACAACTAGTTGTCCACAGTTAGATGTACAGAAATAAATCGATAAATATTATCTTGAATCAATCCACGACCCAGTGTATACGTATCTCAGTATTGATCACAACTCAAACTATATATATTTTGGAATCAACCTCAACCCTGTATAGCTAACTCCAACATTCACATATAGAGTGTCTATGGTTGTTCCGAAATATATATAGATGTGTCGACATGATAGGTCAAAACATTGTATACGTGTCTATGGTATCTCAAGATTACATAATATACAATACAAGTTGATTAAGTTATGGTTGGAATAGATTTGTTACCAATTTTCACGTAGCTAAAATGAGAAAAATTATCCAATCTTGTTTTACCCACAACTTCTTCATTTTAAATCCGTTTTGAGTGAATCAAATTGCTATTGTTTCATATTGAACTCTATTTTATGAATCTAAATAGAAAAGTATAGGTTTATAGTCGGAGAAATAAGTTACAAGTCGTTTTTGTAAAGGTAGTCATTTCAGTCGAAAGAACGACGTCTAGATGACCATTTTAGAAAACATACTTCCACTTTGAGTTTAACCATAATTTTTGGATATAGTTTCATGTTCATAATAAAAATCATTTTCTCAGAATAACAACTTTTAAATCAAAGTTTATCATAGTTTTTAATTAACTAACCCAAAACAGCCCGCGGTGTTACTACGACGGCGTAAATCCGGTTTTACGGTGTTTTTCGTGTTTTCAGGTTTTAAATCATTAAGTTAGCATATCATATAGATATAAAACATGTGTTTAGTTGATTTTAAAAGTCAAGTTAGAAGGATTAACTTTTGTTTGCGAACAAGTTTAGAATTAACTAAACTATGTTCTAGTGATTACAAGTTTAAACCTTCGAATAAGATAGCTTTATATGTATGAATCGAATGATGTTATGAACATCATTACTACCTTAAGTTCCTTGGATAAACCTACTGGAAAAGAGAAAAATGGATCTAGCTTCAACGGATCCTTGGATGGCTCGAAGTTCTTGAAGCAGAATCATGACACGAAAACAAGTTCAAGTAAGATCATCACTTGAAATAAGATTGTTATAGTTATAGAAATTGAACCAAAGTTTGAATATGATTATTACCTTGTATTAGAATGATAACCTACTGTAAGAAACAAAGATTTCTTGAGGTTGGATGATCACCTTACAAGATTGGAAGTGAGCTAGCAAACTTGAAAGTATTCTTGATTTTATGAAACTAGAACTTTTGGAATTTATGAAGAACACTTTGAACTTGAAGATAGAACTTGAGAGAGATCAATTAGATGAAGAAAATTGAAGAATGAAAGTGTTTGTAGGTGTTTTTGGTCGTTGGTGTATGGATTAGATATAAAGGATATGTAATTTTGTTTTCATGTAAATAAGTCATGAATGATTACTCATATTTTTGTAATTTTATGAGATATTTTATGCTAGTTGCCAAATGATGGTTCCCACATGTGTTAGGTGAATCACATGGGCTGCTAAGAGCTGATCATTGGAGTGTATATACCAATAGTACATACATCTAAAAGCTGTGTATTGTACGAGTACGAATACGGGTGCATACGAGTAGAATTGTTGATGAAACTGAACGAGGATGTAATTGTAAGCATTTTTGTTAAGTAGAAGTATTTTGATAAGTGTCTTGAAGTCTTTCAAAAGTGTATGAATACATATTAAAACACTACATGTATATACATTTTAACTGAGTCGTTAAGTCATCGTTAGTCGTTACATGTAAATGTTGTTTTGAAACCTTTAGGTTAACGATCTTGTTAAATATTGTTAACCCAATGTTTATAATATCAAAAGAGATTTTAAATTATTTTATTATCATGATATTATGATGTACAAATATCTCTTAATATGATATATATATACATTAAATGTCGTTACAACGATAATCGTTACATATATGTCTCGTTTCAAAATCATTAAGTTAGTAGTCTTGTTTTTACATATGTAGTTCATTGTTAATATACTTAATGATATGTTTACTTATCATAATATCATGTTAACTATATATATAACCATATATATGTCATCATATAGTTTTTACAAGTTTTAACGTTCGTGAATCACCGGTCAACTTGGGTAGTCAATTGTCTATATGAAACCTATTTCAATTAATCAAGTCTTAACAAGTTTGATTGCTTAATATGTTGGAAAAATTTAATCATGTAAATATCAATCTCAATTAATATATATAAACATGGAAAAGTTCGGGTCACTACAGTACCTACCCGTTAAATAAATTTCGTCCCGAAATTTTAAGCTGTTGAAGGTGTTGACGAATCTTCTGGAAAGAGATGCGGGTATTTCTTCTTCATCTGATCTTCACGCTCCCAGGTGAACTCGGGTCCTCTATGAGCATTCCATCGAACCTTAACAATTGGTATCTTGTTTTGCTTAAGTCTTTTAACCTCACGATCCATTATTTTGACGGGTTCTTCGATGAATTGAAGTTTTTCGTTGATTTGGATTTCATCTAACGGAATAGTGAGATCTTCTTTAGCAAAACATTTCTTCAAATTCGAGACGTGGAAAGTGTTATGTACAGCCGCGAGTTGTTGAGGTAACTCAAGTCGGTAAGCTACTGGTCCGACACGATCAATAATCTTGAATGGTCCAATATACCTTGGATTTAATTTCCCTCATTTACCAAATCGAACAACGCCTTTCCAAGGTGCAACTTTAAGCATGACCATCTCTCCAATTTCAAATTCTATATCTTTTCTTTTAATGTCAGCGTAGCTCTTTTGTCGACTTTGGGCAGTTTTCAACCGTTGTTGAATTTGGATGATCTTCTCGGTAGTTTCTTGTATAATCTCCGGACCCGTAATCTGTCTATCCCCCACTTCACTCCAACAAATCGGAGACCTGCACTTTCTACCATAAAGTGCTTCAAACGGCGCCATCTCAATGCTTGAATGGTAGCTGTTGTTGTAGGAAAATTCTGCTAACGGTAGATGTCGATCCCAACTGTTTCCGAAATCAATAACACATGCTCGTAGCATGTCTTCAAGCATTTGTATCGTCCTTTCGCTCTGCCCATCGGTTTGTGGATGATAGGCAGTACTCATGTCTAGACGAGTTCCTAATGCTTGCTGTAATGTCTGCCAGAATCTTGAAATAAATCTGCCATCCCTATCAGAGATAATAGAGATTGGTATTCCATGTCTGGAGACGACTTCCTTCAAATACAGTCGTGCTAACTTCTCCATCTTGTCATCTTCTCTTATTGGCAGGAAGTGTGCTGATTTGGTGAGACGATCAACTATTACCCAAATAGTATCAAAACCACTTGCAGTCCTTGGCAATTTAGTGATGAAATCCATGGTAATGTTTTCCCATTTCCATTCCGGGATTTCGGGTTGTTGAAGTAGACCTGATGGTTTCTGATGCTCAGCTTTGACCTTAGAACACATCAAACATTCTCCTACGTATTTAGCAACATCGGCTTTCATACCCGGCCACCAAAAATGTTTCTTGAGATCCTTGTACATCTTCCCCATTCCAGGATGTATTGAGTATCTGGTTTTATGAGCTTCTCTAAGTACCATTTCTCTCATATCTCCAAATTTTGGTACCCAAATCCTTTCAGCCCTATACCGGGTTCCGTCTTCCCGAATATTAAGATGCTTCTCCGATCCTTTGGGTATTTCATCCTTTAAATTTCCCTCTTTTAAAACTCCTTGTTGCGCCTCCTTTATTTGAGTAGTGATGTTATTATGAATCATTATATTCATAGATTTTACTCGAATGGGTTCTCTGTCCTTCCTGCTCAAGGCATCGGCTACCACATTTGCCTTCCCCGGGTGGTAACGAATCTCAAAGTCGTAATCATTCAATAATTCAATCCACCTACGCTGCCTCATATTCAGTTGTTTCTGATTAAATATGTGTTGAAGACTTTTGTGGTCGGTATATATAATACTTTTGACCCCATATAAGTAGTGCCTCCAAGTCTTTAATGCAAAAACAACCGCGCCTAATTCCAAATCATGCGTCGTATAATTTTGTTCGTGAATCTTCAATTGTCTAGACGCATAAGCAATCACCTTCGTTCGTTGCATTAATACACAACCGAGACCTTGCTTTGATGCATCACAATAAATCACAAAATCATCATTCCCTTCAGGCAATGACAATATAGGTGCCGTAGTTAGCTTTTTCTTCAATAACTGAAACGCTTTCTCTTGTTCATCATTCCATTCAAATTTCTTCCCTTTATGCGTTAATGCAGTCAAGGGTTTTGCTATTCTGGAAAAGTCTTGGATGAACCTTCTGTAGTAACCAGCTAGTCCTAAAAACTGGCGTATGTGTTTCGGAATTTTCGGGGTTTCCCACTTTTCAACAGTTTCTATCTTTGCCGGATCCACCTTAATACCTTCTTTGTTCACTATGTGACCGAGGAATTGAACTTCTTCCAACCAAAATGCACACTTTGAAAACTTAGCGTACAATTCTTCCTTCCTCAATACTTCTAACACCTTTCTCAAATGTTCACCGTGTTCTTGGTCATTCTTTGAGTAAATAAGTATGTCATCAATGAAAACAATGACAAACTTGTCAAGGTATGGTCCACACACTCGGTTCATAAGGTCCATGAACACAGCTGGTGCATTAGTTAAACCAAACGGCATGACCATAAACTCGTAATGACCGTAACGTGTTCTGAAAGCAGTCTTTGGAATATCATCTTCTTTCACCCGCATTTGATGATACCCGGAACGTAAGTCAATCTTTGAATAAACAGACGATCCTTGTAGTTGATCAAATAAGTCGTCGATTCTCGGTAGTGGGTAGCGGTTCTTGATGGTAAGTTTGTTCAACTCTCGGTAGTCGATACACAACCTGAATGTACCATCTTTCTTCTTGACAAACAAAACAGGAGCTCCCCACGGTGATGTGCTTGGTCGAATGAAACCACGCTCTAAAAGTTCTTGTAATTGGCTTTGCAGTTCTTTCATCTCGCTGGGTGCGAGTCTGTAAGGAGCACGAGCTATTGGTGCAGCTCCTGGTACAAGATCTATTTGAAATTCAACGGATCGATGTGGGGGTAATCCCGGTAATTCTTTCGGAAATACATCGGGAAATTCTTTTGCAATGGGAACATCATTGATGCTCTTTTCTTCAGTTTGTACTTTCTCGACGTGTGCTAGAACAGCATAGCAACCTTTTCTTATTAGTTTTTGTGCCTTCAAATTACTAATAAGATGTAGCTTCGTGTTGCCCTTTTCTCCGTACACCATTAAGGGTTTTCCTTTTTCTCGTATAATGCGAATTGCATTTTTGTAACAAACGATCTCCGCTTTCACTTCTTTCAACCAGTCCATACCGATTATCACATCAAAACTCCCTAACTCTACTGGTATCAAATCAATCTTAAATGTTTCGCTAACCAGTTTAATTTCTCGATTCCGACATATATTATCTGCTGAAATTAATTTACCATTTGCTAATTCGAGTAAAAATTTACTATCCAAAGGCGTCAATGGACAACTTAATTTAGCACAAAAATCTCTACTCATATAGCTTCTATCCGCACCCGAATCAAATAAAACGTAAGCAGATTTATTGTCAATAAGAAACGTACCCGTAACAAGCTCCGGGTCTTCCTGTGCCTCTACCGCATTAATATTGAAAACTCTTCCACGGCCTTGTCCATTCGTGTTCTCCTGGTTCGGGCAATTTCTAATAATGTGGCCTGGTTTTCCACATTTATAACAAACTACATTGGCATAACTTGCTCCGACACTACTTGCTCCGCCATTACTCGTTCCGACACCATTTGTTCCTTTCGTTCTATTAACCCCTGGTCCGTAGACCTCACACTTCGCCGCGCTATGACCATTTCTTTTACACTTGTTGCAAAATTTGGTGCAGAACCCCGAGTGATTCTTTTCACACCTTTGGCATAGCTGCTTCTGATTGTTGTTGTTGTTGCGGTTATTATTGTTGTTGGGATGATTGTTGTAGTTGCTGTTGTTGTTGTTGTTGTTGTTGTTGGGCCGTTTGTTGTAGTTGCGATTGATGTTGCGATTGTTGGGATAATTGTTGCGATTATTGTTGTAATTGCTGTTGTTGTATTGGTGATTCTTATCACCGTTTTCCTCCCACTTTCTTTTGACTTGCTTCACATTGGCCTCTTCAGCAGTCTGTTCTTTAATTCTTTCTTCAATCTGGTTCACTAGTTTGTGAGCCATTCTACATGCCTGTTGTATGGAGGCGGGCTCGTGTGAACTTATATCTTCTTGGATTCTTTCCGGTAATCCTTTCACAAACGCGTCGATCTTCTCTTCCTCATCTTCGAATGCTCCCGGACATAATAGGCATAATTCTGTGAATCGTCTTTCGTACGTGGTAATATCAAATCCTTGGGTTCGTAACCCTCTAAGTTCTGTCTTGAGCTTATTGACCTCAGTTCTGGGACGGTACTTCTCGTTCATCAAGTGCTTGAATGCTGACCACGGTAGTGCGTACGCATCATCTTGTCCCACTTGCTCTAGATAGGTATTCCACCATGTTAACGCAGAACCTGTGAAGGTATGCGTAGCGTACTTCACTTTGTCCTCTTCAGTACACTTACTTATGGCAAACACCGATTCAACCTTCTCGGTCCACCGTTTCAATCCGATCGGTCCTTCGGTTCCATCAAATTCCAAAGGTTTGCAGGCAGTGAATTCTTTGTAGGTGCATCCTACACGATTTCCTGTACTGCTAGATCCAAGGTTATTGTTGGTATGTAGCGCAGCCTGTACTGCGGCTATGTTTGAAGCTAGAAAAGTACGGAATTCCTCTTCATTCATATTCACGGTGTGTCGAGTAGTCGGTGCCATTTCCTTCAAAATAGTTAAATGGAACAAGTTAATCATACAGAATATTGAGAGTAGTTAATAGTATTTCGTAGCATAATATGAACTCATTTATAAAAGCTTTTTCTTCATATTAGCGTTTTATAAGTTTAAATTCGGGTAGTACCTACCCGTTAAGTTCATACTTAGTAGCTAATATACAATTCAACTACTACAATTCTATATGAAAAACTGATTGTAATAATATTTCGCGTTCAAACTTTTATACAATATTTTACAAACTTACAATACCGCTTATTTTACATAAAGCATGAAATATAGCACACAATAACTTTGATACAAGATAGTTGTAAAGACAATTCTAGCTAGTACACAAGTCGTTCGGCAAAGGCAATAAAGACACGTAATTCATACGTCCAGAAACAAGTCATGCATTCTGGTTTTACTAGGACTACTTCCCATCCTTGGTCTTGTGCAACATAACCGTTATGGCCGTTGATAAGACAGCGTGTTGTAACGTCATCAAAGGGACGAGGGTTACGTAATGTCCAACAGTCCCGTAATAATCTAAAAACCTCATTTCTTACCCCAATTACCGACTCCGTCACTTGTGGAAACGTTTTGTTTAATAGTTGTAGCCCGATGTTCTTGTTCTCACTTTGGTGAGAAGCGAACATTACTAATCCGTAAGCATAACATGCTTCTTTATGTTGCATGTTAGCCGCTTTTTCTAAATCACGAAGTCCAATATTCGGATATATTGAGTCAAAATAATTTCTTAACCCGTTACGTAAAATAGCATTTGGGTTCCCCGCAATATATGCGTCAAAGTAAACACATCGTAACTTATGGGTTTCCCAATGTGATATCCCCCATCTTTCAAACGAAAGTCTCTTATAAACCAAGACATTCTTGGAACGTTCTTCGAATGTCTTACAAACTGATCTCGCCTTAAATAGTTGTGCCGAAGAATTCTGGCCGACTCTAGACAAGATTTCATCAATCATGTCTCCGGGTAGGTCTCTTAAAATATTGGGTTGTCTATCCATTTTGTGTTTTTAAACTGTAAAATAGACAAGAGTTAGTTTCATAAAAAAATACTTATTAATACAAGCAATTTTTACATATATCATAAAGCATAAGAACACTATATTACATATATTACACCACACGAATACAACTATCTTATTCCGACTCGCTCGTTTCCTCTTCTTCGGTTTTGGTTCGTTTTGCCAAGTTTCTAGGGATATATGATGTTCCCCTAATACGAGCCGCCATTGTCCACATTGGTCTAGAAAAACCTGGTGGTTTAGAGGTTCCCGGGTCATTGTTACAACTTAAGGACTTCGGGGGTTGACGATACATATAAAGTTCATCGGGGTTGGAATTAGATTTCTCTATTTTTATGCCCTTTCCCTTATTATTTTCTTTTGCCTTTTTAAATTCAGTTGGGGTAATTTCTATAACATCATCGGAATTCTCGTCGGAATCCGATTCATCGGAGAATTGGTAATCCTCCCAATATTTTGCTTCCTTGGCGGAAACACCATTGACCATAATTAACTTTGGTCGGTTGGTTGAGGATTTTCTTTTACTTAACCGTTTTATAATTTCCCCCACCGGTTCTATTTCTTCATCCGGTTCCGATTCTTCTTCCGGTTCCGATTCTTCTTCCGGTTCCGACTCTTCTTCCGGTTCCTCTTCGGGAACTTGTGAATCAGTCCACAAATCATTCCAATTTACATTTGACTCTTCATTATTATTAGGTGAGTCAATGGGACTTGTTTTAGAGGTAGACATCTATCACATAATATCAAACACGTTAAGAGATTAATATATCACATAATATTCATATGTTAAAAATATATAGTTTCCAACAAAAATGTTAAGCAATCATTTTTAAAGAAAACACGGTCAAAGTCCAGACTCACTAATGCATCCTAACAAACTCGATAAGACATACTAATGCAAATTTTCTGGTTCTCTAAGACCAACGCTCGGATACCAACTGAAATGTCCCGTTCTTATTCATTAAAAACGTTCCATATTAATTGATTTCGTTGCGAGGTTTTGACCTCTATATGAGATGTTTTTCAAAGACTGCATTCATTTTAAAACAAACCATAACCTTTATTTCATCAATAAAGGTTTAAAAAGCTTTACGTAGATTATCAAATAATGATAATCTAAAATATCCTGTTTACACACGACCATTACATAATGGTTTACAATACAAATATGTTACAACAAAATAAGTTTCTTGAATGCAGTTTTTACACAATATCATACAAGCATGGACTCCAAATCTCGTCCTTATTTAAGTATGCGACAGCGGAAGCTCTTAATAATCACCTGAGAATAAACATGCTTAAAACGTCAACAAAAATGTTGGTGAGTTATAGGTTTAACCTATATATATCAAATCATAATAATAGACCACAAGATTTCATATTTCAATACACATCCCATACATAGAGATAAAAATCATTCATATGGTGAACACCTGGTAACCGACATTAACAAGATGCATATATAAGAATATCCCCATCATTCCGGGACACCCTTCGGATATGATATAAATTTCGAAGTACTAAAGCATCCGGTTCTTTGGATGGGGTTTGTTAGGCCCAATAGATCTATCTTTAGGATTCGCGTCAATTAGGGTGTCTATTCCCTAATTCTTAGATTACCAGACTTAATAAAAAGGGGCATATTCGATTTCGATAATTCAACCATAGAATGTAGTTTCACGTACTTGTGTCTACTTTGTAAATCATTTATAAAACCTGCATGTATTCTCATCCCAAAAATATTAGATTTTAAAAGTGGGACTATAACTCACTTTCACAGATTTTTACTTCGTCGAGAAGTAAGACTTGACCACCGGTTGATTCACGAACCTATAACAATATATACATATATATCAAAGTATGTTTAAAATATATTTACAACACTTTTAATATATTTTGATGTTTTAAGTTTATTAAGTCAGCTGTCCTCGTTAGTAACCTACAACTAGTTGTCCACAGTTAGATGTACAGAAATAAATCGATAAATATTATCTTGAATCAATCCACGACCCAGTGTATACGTATCTCAGTATTGATCACAACTCAAACTATATATATTTTGGAATCAACCTCAACCCTGTATAGCTAACTCCAACATTCACATATAGAGTGTCTATGGTTGTTCCGAAATATATATAGATGTGTCGACATGATAGGTCAAAACATTGTATACGTGTCTATGGTATCTCAAGATTACATAATATACAATACAAGTTTATTAAGTTATGGTTGGAATAGATTTGTTACCAATTTTCACGTAGCTAAAATGAGAAAAATTATCCAATCTTGTTTTACCCACAACTTCTTCATTTTAAATCCGTTTTGAGTGAATCAAATTGCTATTGTTTCATATTGAACTCTATTTTATGAATCTAAATAGAAAAATATAGGTTTATAGTCGGAGAAATAAGTTACAAGTCGTTTTTGTAAAGATAGTCATTTCAGTCGAAAGAACGACGTCTAGATGACCATTTTAGAAAACATACTTCCACTTTGAGTTTAACCATAATTTTTGGATATAGTTTCATGTTCATAATAAAAATCATTTTCTCAGAATAACAACTTTTAAATCAAAGTTTATCATAGTTTTTAATTAACTAACCCAAAACAGCCCGCGGTGTTACTACGACGGCGTAAATCCGGTTTTACGGTATTTTTCGTGTTTTCAGGTTTTAAATCATTAAGTTAGCATATCATATAGATATAAAACATGTGTTTAGTTGATTTTAAAAGTCAAGTTAGAAGGATTAACTTTTGTTTGCGAACAAGTTTAGAATTAACTAAACTATGTTCTAGTGATTACAAGTTTAAACCTTCGAATAAGATAGCTTTATATGTATGAATCGAATGATGTTATGAACATCATTACTACCTTAAGTTCCTTGGATAAACCTACTGGAAAAGAGAAAAATGGATCTAGCTTCAACGGATCCTTGGATGGCTCGAAGTTCTTGAAGCAGAATCATGACACGAAAACAAGTTCAAGTAAGATCATCACTTGAAATAAGATTGTTATAGTTATAGAAATTGAACCAAAGTTTGAATATGATTATTACCTTGTATTAGAATGATAACCTACTGTAAGAAACAAAGATTTCTTGAGGTTGGATGATCACCTTACAAGATTGGAAGTGAGCTAGCAAACTTGAAAGTATTCTTGATTTTATGAAACTAGAACTTTTGGAATTTATGAAGAACACTTAGAACTTGAAGATAGAACTTGAGAGAGATCAATTAGATGAAGAAAATTGAAGAATGAAAGTGTTTTTAGGTGTTTTTGGTCGTTGGTGTATGGATTAGATATAAAGGATATGTAATTTTGTTTTCATGTAAATAAGTCATGAATGATTACTCATATTTTTGTAATTTTATGAGATATTTCATGCTAGTTGCCAAATGATGGTTCCCACATGTGTTAGGTGACTCACATGGGCTGCTAAGAGCTGATCATTGGAGTGTATATACCAATAGTACATACATCTAAAAGCTGTGTATTGTACGAGTACGAATACGGGTGCATACGAGTAGAATTGTTGATGAAACTGAACGAGGATGTAATTGTAAGCATTTTTGTTAAGTAGAAGTATTTTGATAAGTGTCTTGAAGTCTTTCAAAAGTGTATGAATACATATTAAAACACTACATGTATATACATTTTAACTGAGTCGTTAAGTCATCGTTAGTCGTTACATGTAAATGTTGTTTTGAAACCTTTAGGTTAACGATCTTGTTAAATATTGTTAACCCAATGTTTATAATATCAAAAGAGATTTTAAATTATTATATTATCATGATATTATGATGTACAAATATCTCTTAATATGATATATATATACATTAAATGTCATTACAACGATAATCGTTACATATATGTCTCGTTTCAAAATCATTAAGTTAGTAGTCTTGTTTTTACATATGTAGTTCATTGTTAATATACTTAATGATATGTTTACTTATCATAATATCATGTTAACTATATATATAACCATATATATGTCATCATATAGTTTTTACAAGTTTTAACGTTCGTGAATCACCGGTCAACTTGGGTAGTCAATTGTCTATATGAAACCTATTTCAATTAATCAAGTCTTAACAAGTTTGATTGCTTAATATGTTGGAAACATTTAATCATGTAAATATCAATCTCAATTAATATATATAAACATGGAAAAGTTCGGGTCACTACAGTAAGAATTGTCCAAATCTTTACAAAATTTGAAATCAATTTTTTTTTTTTAAAAAGCTAGCGACGAACAAACAAGGACTGTCATGATATTTTTTTTCTTCGTTTCATTTTTTTTGAATTAATTCAAGGGTTAATATAGATTGATTCTATATTGTTTGAAAAGTCCTAAATCTATTTAATTAATTAGTTGATAATTGGAACCTGGGCTCTAGTTGTTACGATCTTGCAGGAGAAAGAGGTTAAACAAAAAATTAGATAAATACATATAGGATTCTTATAATGTCAGATAAATGAGATAAAGTAGATGGTTAAGAGGGGTATTGGTTTATCGAATGGTTGGAGGTTCGAGCCTGGTTACCGGATTCTTTGTCTAATTTTTTTTTATCGTTTTATAAGTTGGGCCGAGGGTGTATTGCTGATGGGCCGAGTTCCTTTTCTTCGCTTGGGCTTGTAGGTTATACATCAAGGTATAAAGGGTAAATAAACATAAGTGGGAAAATAGAACACAAATGATGAAACAGAGGGATGGTTTGATGGTGATTTGGGATAACAAGAGGTCGAGGGTTCGAATCTGAGGAGTGATATATCTTTTTGAAAGCCTTTGTTAAAACCTTTTTAAGGTAACAATTCATGTCTACTAATTATTATTATTATTATTATTATTATTATTATTATTATTATTATTATTATTATTATTATTATTATTATTATTATTACTACTACTACTACTACTACTATCATTATTATTATTATGAATGTTATTGTTATTGCTAAGTATTATTGATTATTGTTATAATTGTTATTTGTACTAATATTATCATCATTACTTAGTATTATTGTTATTATTATTACTAATATTAATATATGTATTATTATTATTATTATAATTATGATCATTATTATTATTATTATCATCATTATGAACATAATTCCAACTATTTTTATAAATATTATTATTAGTATTATTTTACAAATTGGTTGTATTATTATTGTTATTATCGACGAAAGTATTAGTAATAACATCATTATTATTAGTATGGTTAAAATTGAACTTATTATCATAATTAACAAAATAGATATTTTTATAATTATTATTATTATTGAGAATTAAGAATTATTATCAAAATTAATATTTTCATGACCATTATTATTAAATTATTCATTTTATTAAAAACTACTAATATTATCATTATTGTGAGATTGATTATTGAAAACTTTCGTTAATATGTTTATTAATAGAACTATAAATAATATTATAATTTTTATTAATATTAGCATTAACACTATTAATATTTCAAATATTACCTTAGTATTACTAAAGTACTGTTTTAACTAACAAATAATATATATATAAATATATAAATATATTTATTACATATAACATAATTAAACTTAATATTTTTATATAAGATGAATATAGGTTATTAATATAAAAATTATATCATTAATAATAATAATATATATATTGTTCGATTACAAGTATAGGTATATATATATATATATATATATATATATATATATATATATATATATATATATATATATATATATATATATATATATATATATATATATATATATATATATATATATATATATATATATATATATATATATGAATGATATAGGTTCGTGAATCCAAGGCCAACCCTACACTTGTTCATTGTCGTCATATATATTTTTACTGCAAAATACATTAGGTGAGTTCATTTGATTCCCTTTTACTCTTTACATTTTTGGGACTGAGAATACATGCGCTACTTTTACAACTACTTTATTAAATGCTTTTGAAATACATTTTGAACTGCGAATACATGAAATGCTTTTATAAATGTTTGACGAGATAGACACAAGCAAAACATTCCTCGAATGAATTATGTAGACGTGATAATTGCCACCATTGAATTATGTGGACGTGATAATTGCCACAATTGATATGAATATTTTTCCCCTGATTATTATTGCTTGGTAACCTAAGAATTAGGGAACATCACTAATTTTGAGAATTAGTGCACTCCTAATTGACGTGAATCCTAAAGGTAGCTACCGGGTTTAACACCCCCACCCAGAATGTTCACTAGACGGAAGGGCTAGTGGGTGTGGTGTTTAGTACTTCGAAGTTTATATGATTAGTATACAGACGAGATGTTCTGTTTTGGGGATATTATTATGCGCATTATATGTTAACGTCGGTTACCAAGCGAAGCTATGAAAGAAATGAAAAGTGAATGTTATGTATCGAGAGAATGATTTTATACACAGGTTATGTGTATGTTATTTTTGTGCACGAGATATGTGTACAGTTACTAAGATTTATGAAAGATGATTTCGTACACGAGAAAGGTATACTATATTTAAAAGTAATCGCATGTACATTACAGGTGGGTATAGGATTCAGGCCCATTTGTATTATGCAGCATTTAAATTTTGTGGTCTATCAAAATGATGAATTTTATTGTTTTATGATAAACCTATGAACTCACCAACCTTTTGGTTGACACTTTAAAGCATGTTTATTCTCAGGTATGAAAGGAACCTTCCGCTGTGTATTTGCTCATTTTTGAGACATTATTTGGAGTCGATCATCGCAATGGGACCAGATGTTGGTGACTTCCTCCAGATGGATTAGGACGGGGTATGACAATCACCACCCCTTCCATCACACCTGTCGGACACCGAAGCCACCAAGAACCCACGAACACTACAACTACTATTAAATCTATTCATATATGTTCTAGTCTGTTATTCCTTCTACTACTCGAACCCAAGCTCATCGAACCCCTTTTGAGATTATTGTTTATAGTTTTAAACCGCCTACACAAACCCATATCATCAAACAACAATATTGCTTGTTCTATTTAATGTTTAAACCCGAACACCCACGAAACACGCATCACCCTTATCGTTTTTGATAACACGAACAACCATCTCCTAACACCACTGCAACTTTTATTGATTTAGTTTTTTTTTTCGAACACCATAAACTCTCCACCACCGAGAACACCCAACATCACTAGACCCAATTACCATCTTCAACCCATGTTAAAAACTGTTTCTTGCTGTTGAACCAAGACAAACATCGAAACCCATTTGTTTTGCTACCATTATCTTTGAACTACCATAACCATCTACAACCGTTTTTCGGTTATGATTTACAAAACACCATCACCATGATTGTCTACTACTGCAACACGTCTCTTTTCCTGTTGAAACTAAAAGTTTTTCTTATTTATGTTGTTCACCAATCATCACCACTCCATCGTGTCTATTACTTTCTGTTTCGTTGATAACCTGCAAAACACCACTGTTACTATTACGTTGCTTAACAAACCTCAAATTGATGCAAGACCGAAGCCAAATACCTTGATTGTACTATTGTTACAGCCACTGCTATCGTGTTCCTGTTCAATCTCAAATCACACATGCATCGAATGTCTCTACTTCTATTTCGTTCAATCAACCAAAACCCATTTGCAAATCACTGCTACTGCAGCCTTCTGTTTCCTTCTATTTCCTTCTATTTCTTTTACGAATAAACGATGATGATGATGTAGTGACCCAAACTTTTCCATGATTATATATTAAATGAAAACTATATTTGCATGATTAAATGTTTTCAACATGTTAAGCAATCAAACTTGTTAAGACTTGATTTATTGAAATGAGTTTCATGTAGACAATTGATCACCCAAGTTGACCGGCGATTCACGAACGTTAAAACTTGTAAAAACAACATGATATATATATATATATATATATATATATATATATATATATAACATGATATTATGATGAGTAAGTATCTCACCAAGTACATTAACAATGAGTTATATACATAAAATGAAAGTAGTGAATTAAGAAACGCGAAACGATATATATAACGGCTATCGTTACAACAACGTCTTACTAAATACATATGTATCATGTTAAGATATTAATACACTATGTTTAACATCATGAAATGATAATTACATATATCATTAAGCGTATTAACAATGAACTACACGGGTAAGATGAGACTACTAACTTAAGAATTTCGAAACAATACATATATGTAACGATTATCGTTGTAATAGTATTTTACACATATTTATATGATATTAATATATATTAATACACCATGTTAACATGTTAACATAACAATTTAACATCTCATTTAAGTGTAATAACAATGGATCAATTACATTTAACAAGATCGTTAACTTAAAGGTTCTGAAACAACACTTACATATAACGACTAACGATGACTTAACGACTCAGTTAAATGTATATACATGTAGTGTATTAAGATGTATTAATACACTTTTGTAAGACTTCATGACATATATCAAAGTACTTCTACTTAACAAAAATGCTTACAATTACATCCTCATTCATTTTCATCAACAATTCTACTCGTATGCACCCGTATTCGTACTCGTACAATACACAGCTTCTAAGATGTATATACTATTGGTATATACACTCAATCATCAGCTCCTTAGCAGTCCATGTGAGTCATTAAACATGTGGGAACCATCATTTGGCAACTAGCATGAAATATCTCACAAAATTACATAAAATATTATAAATCATTCATGAATTATTTACATGAAAACAAACTTACACATCCTTTATATCTAATCCATATACCAATGACCAAAAACACCTACAAACACTTTCATTCTTCAATTTTCTTCATCTAATTGATCTCTCTCAAGTTCTATCTTCAAGTTCTAAGTGTTCTTCATAAATTCTATAAGTTCTAGTTTCATAAAATCAAGAATACTATCAAGTTTTCAAGATTACTTCCAAGCTTTCTAATCCAATCCAAGTAATCATCTAAGCTCAAGAAATATTTCTTATTTATAGTAAGATATCTTTCTAATACAAGGTAATACTCATATTTAAACTTTGATTCGATTTCTATAACTATAACTATCTTATTTCGAGTGGAAATCTTACTTGAACTTGTTTTCGTGTCATGATTCTACTTCAAGAACTTTCAAGCCATCCAAGAATCCTTTGAATCTAGATCAATTTTTGTCACTTCCAGTAGGTTTACCTACTAAACTTGAGGTAGTAATGATGTTCATAACATCATTCGATTCATATATATAAAACTATCTTATTCGAAGATTTGAACATGTAATCACTAGAACATAGTTTAGTTAATTCTAAACTTGTTCGCAAACAAAGTTAATCCTTCTAACTTGACTTTTAAAATCAACTAAACATATGTTATATATCTATATGATATGCTAACTTAATGATTTAAAACCTGGAAACACGAAGAACACCGTAAAACCGGACATACGCCATCGTAGTGAAATTGGGGGCTCTTTTGGGTTAAAAAAAATAAAAAGTATCTTAATCTTTGAATTAGAAGTTTGTTTTCTGGAAAAATGATATTACATATGAACATGATACTATATCCAAAAATCATGGTTAAACACAAAGTGGAAGTATGTTTTTCAAAATGGTCATCAAGATGTCATTTTTTCGACGGAAATGACTACCTCTTTAAAAAATGACTTGTAACCTGTATTTCCAACTATAAACTTATACTTTTTCTGTTTAATTTCATAAATTTCAGTTCATTATAAAACCATAGCAACTTGAATCACTCAAAACAGATTTGAAACGAAGAAATGACGGGTAAAATAAAATTGGATAAACTTGCTAGTTTTAGCTACGAAAATTTTGTAACAAATCTAGACTAAACATATCCTAACTAATTTATATTGTATTATACATATTATGTAATCTTGGGATACCATAGACACGTATACAATGTTTTGACATATCATATCGACCCATCTATATATATTATTTGAAACAACCATAGACACTCTATATGCAGTAATGTTTGAGTTAGCTATACAGGGTTGAGGTTGATTCCAAAAATATATATACTTTGAGTTGTGATCTAGCCTTAGACGTGTATACACTGGGTCGTGGATTGATTCAAAATATATATATATACATATATATATATATATATATATATATATATATATATATATATATATATATATATATATATATATATATATATATATATATATATATATATATATATATTGATTTATTTCTGTACATCTAACTGTGGACAACTAGTTGTAGGTTACTAACGAGGACTGCTAACTTAACAAACTTAAATCCTAAAAACGTAATAAAAAATGTTGTGAATATTTTCCGATCATAAATTGATATATATGTACATATTTATTATAGGTTCGTGAATCGACCAGTAGCGAAGTCTTACTTCCCGACGAAGTAAAAATCTGTGTAAGTGAGTTATAGTCCCACTTTTTAAATCTAATATTTTTGGGACGAGAATACATGCAGTTTTATAAATGTTTCACAAAATAGACACAAGTACGTGAAACTACATTCTATGGTTGAATTATTAAACCGAATATGCCCCTTTTTAGTCTGATAATCTAAGAATTAGGGAACAGACACACTAATTGACGCGAATCCTAAAGATAGATCTATTGGGCCTAACAAGTCCATCCAAAGTACCGGATGCTTTAGTACTTCGAATTTATCATGTCCGAAGGGAGTCCCGGAATGATAGGGGATATTCTATATGCATCTTGTTAAGGTCGGTTACCAGGTGTTCACCATATGAATGATTTTTATCTCTATGCAGTTTGTGAAATGCCTGATACGATATGTGTATTTATGAGAAATGAAATCTTGTGGTCTATTATTACAATTTGATAAATATATAAGTTAAATCTATAACTCACCAACATTTTTTGTTGACGTTTTAAGTATGTTTATTCTCAGGTGATTCTTAAGAGCTTCCGCTGTTGCATACTAAATTAAGGACAAGATTTGGAGTTCATGCTTGTATAATATTGTTTAAAAACTGCATTCGAAGGCATATATTGATGTGTAATATTATTGTAAACCATTATGTAATGGTCGTGTGAAAACGCTATATTTTAGATTATCATTATTTGAAAATCGTAGTAATATTTTAAAAGTTATGGTTTATTTTAAAATCGAATGCAGCCTTTGAAAAACGTCTCATATAGAGGTCAAAACCTCGCAACGAAATCAATTAATATGGAACGTTTATAATCAATTTGAACGGGGCATTTCAGTTGGTATCCGAGCGTTGGTCTTAGAGAACTAAAAATTTGCATTAGTGTGTCTAACTGAATTTGTTAGGATATATTAATGAGTCTGGACTTCGACCGTGTTTTCTTTAAAAACGATTGCTTAACATTTTTTTTGTTGGAAACTATATATTATTAACATGTAAATATTATGTGATATATTAATCTCTTAACGTAATTGATATTGTGTGATAGATGTCTACCTCTAATACAAATCCCATCGACTCACCTAATAATAATGAAGAGTCAAATATATATTGGGAAGATTCACAAATTCCCGAAGAGGAACCGGAAAAAGTGGAATCGGAAGAAGAGGAACCCGAAGAAGAAGAGGTTCCGGGGGAGGAAATATTAGAAACCACTGAAAAATAGATAAAAAAAAGAAAATCCTCAACCAATGGACCAAAATTAATAATGGTCAATGATGTTTCCACCGAGGAAGCAAAATATTGGGAAGATTACCAATTTTCCGATGAATCGGATCCCGATGAGGATTCCGATGATGTTATAGAAATTACCCCGAAACAATTTGAAAAGGCAAAAGAAAATAATAAGGGAATACTAATGGGTAAGGCCGCAGAAGAGTTTTCAATATTAATGCGGCAGAAGCGCAGGAAGACCCGGAGCTTGTTACGGGTACGTTTCTTATTGACAATACATCTGCTTATGTTTTATTTGATTCGGGTGCGGATAGAAGCTATATGAGTAGAGATTTTTGTGCTAAATTAAGTTATCCACTGACGCCTTTGGATAATAAATTTTTACTCGAATTAGCAAACGGTAAATTAATTACAGCAGATAATATATGTCGGAATTGAGAAATTAAACTGGTTAGTGAAACATTTAAGATTGATTTGATATCAGTAGAGTTAGGAAGTTTTGATGTGATAATTGGTATGGACTGGTTGAAAAAGGAGAGAGCAGAAATGAAGGAACTCCAAAGCCAATTACAAGAACTTTTAGAGCTTGGTTTCATTCGACCAAGCACATCACCATGGGGAGCTCCTGTTTTGTTTGTCAAAATGAAGGATGGTACATTCAGGTTGTGTATCGACTATCGAGAGTTGAACAAACTTACCATCAAGAACCGTTATCCACTACCGAGAATCGATGACTTATTTGATCAACTACAAGGCTCTTCGGTTTATTCAAAGATCGATTTACGTTCTGGATATCATCAAATGTGGGTGAAGGAGGATAATATTCTGAAAACAGCTTTTAGGACGCGTTATGGTCATTACGAGTTTATGGTTATGCCATTTGGTTTGACTAATGCACCAGCTGTGTTCATGGACCTTATGAACCGAGTGTGTGGACCATATCTTGACAAGTTTGTCATTGTTTTCATAGATGACATACTTATCTACTCAAAGAATGATCAAGAGCACGAAGAACATTTGAGAAAAGTGCTAGAGTTGTTGAGGAAAGAAAAACTGTACGATAAGTTTTCAAAGTGTGCATTTTGGTTGGAAGAAGTTCAATTCCTCGATCACATAGTGAACAAAGAAGGTATTCAGGTGGATCCGGCAAAGATTGAAACCGTTGAAAAATGGGAAACCCCGAAAACTCCGAAACACATACGCCAATTTTTAGGACTAGCTGGTTACTACAACAGATTCATCCAAGATTTTTCCAAAATAGAAAAAACCTTAACTGCATTAACGCATAAAGGGAAGAAATTTGAATGGAAGGATGAACAAGAAAAAGCATTTCAATTGTTGAAGAAAAAGTTAACTACGACACCTATATTGTCATTGCCTGAAGGGAATGATGATTTTGTGATATATTGTGAAGCCTCAAAGCAAGGTCTCGGTTGTATATTAATGCAACGAACGAAGGTAATTGCCTATGCGTCTAGAGAATTGAATATTCACGAGCAAAATTATACGACACATGATTTGGAACTAGGCGCTGTTGTTTTTGCATTAAAGACTTGGAGGTACTACTTATATGGGGTCAAAAGTATTATATATACCGACCACAAAAGTCTCTAACACATATTTAATCAGAAACAACTGAACATGAGGCAGTGTAGGTGGATTGAGTTATTGAATGATTACGATTTCGAGATTCGTTACTACCCGGGAAAGGCGAATGTGGTAGCCGATGCCTTGAGTAGAAAGGACATAGAACCTATACGGGTAAAAGCTATGAATATAATTATTCGTACTAACCTTACTACTCAAATAAAGGAGGCGCAACGGGGAGTTGCAAAAGAAGGGAATTTGAAGAATGAAATACCCAAAGGATCGGAGAAACACCTTAATATTCGAGAAGACAGAACCCACTATAGAGGTGAAAGAATTTGGGTGCCAAAGTTTGGAGATGTGAGAGAAATGGTACTTGGGGAAGCACATAAAACCAGATACTCAATACATCCCGAAGTGGGAAAGATGTACAAGGACCTCAAGAAACATTTTTGGTGGCCGGGTATGAAAGTCGATATTGCGAGATATGTAGGAGAATATTTGACGTTAAGGTCAAAGCTGAACATCAGAAACCATCAGGTCTACTTCAACAACCTAAAATCCTGGAATAGAAATGGGAAAACATTACCATGGATTTCATTACTAAATTTCTAAGGACTGCAAGTGGTTATGATACTATTTAGGTAATAGTCGATCGTCTCACCAAATCAACACATTTTCTGCCAATGAGAGAAGATGACAAAATGGAGAAGTTGGCACGATTATACTTGAAAGAAGTTATCTCCAGACATGGAATACCAATCTCTATTATCTCTGAAAGGGATGACAGATCTGTTTCAAGGTTTTGGCAGATATTACAGCAAGCATTAGGAACTCGTCTAGACATGAGTACTGCCTATCATCCACAGACTTGAAGACATGCTATGAGCATGTGAGATTTTGTAAACAGTTGGGATCGACATCTACCATTAGCAGAATTTTCCTACAACAACATTTACCACTCGAGTATCGAAATGGCACCGTTCGAAGCACTTTATGGTAGAAAGTGTAGATCTCCGATTTGTTGGAATGAATTGGGGGATAGACAAGTTACGGGTCCAGAGATAATCCAAGAAACTACCGAGAAAATCATTCAAATTCAATAACGGTTGAAAACCGCTCAGAGTCGACAAAAGAGCTACGCGGACCTTAAAAGGAAAGATATAGAATTTGAAATTGGAGAGATGGTTATGCTTAAGGTTTCGCCTTGGAAAGGCGCTGTTCGATTTGGTAAACGGGGGAAACTAAATCCAAGATACATTGGACCATTCAAGATTTTAGATCGTGTCGGACCAGTAGCCTACCGACTTGAATTACCTCAACAACTCGCCAATGTACATAATACCTTTCACGTCTCGAATCTGAAGAAGTGCTTAGCTAAAGAAGATCTCACTATTCCTTTAGATGAAATTAAAATCAATGAAAAACTACAATTCATTGAAGAACCCGTCGAGATAATGGATCGTGAGGTTAAAAGGCTCAAGCAAAATAAGATACCGATCGTCAAGGTTCGATGGAATGCTTGTAGGGGACCCGAGTTCACCTGGGAGCGTGAAGATCAAATGAAGCTGAAATACCCATACCTATTTCTAGAAGATTCGTCAACACCTTCAACAGCTTAAAATTTCGGGACGAAATTTATTTAACGGGTAGGTACTGTAGTGACCCAAACTTTTCCATGATTATATATCAAATGAAAACTATATTTGCATGATTAAATGTTTCCAACATGTTAAGCAATCAAATTTGTTAAAACTTGATTTATTGAAATGAGTTTCATGTAGACAATTGACCACTCAAGTTGACCGGCGATTCACGAACGTTAAAACTTGTAAAAACAACGTGATATATATATATATATATATATATATATATATATATATATATATATATATATATATATATATATATATATATATATATATATATATATATATATATATATATATATATAATATATATATACATCATAATATCATGTTATATATATATATATATAACATGATATTATGATGAGTAAGTATCTCACCAAGTACATTAACAATGACTTATATACATAAAATGAAAGTAGTGAATTAAGAAACGCGAAACGATATATATAACGACTATCGTTACAACAACGTCATACTAAATACATATGTATCATATTAAGATATTAATACACTATGTTTAACATCATGAAATGATAATTACATATATCATTAAGCGTATTAACAATGAACTACACGAGTAAGATGAGACTACAAACTTAAGGATTTTGAAACAATACATATATGTAACGATTATCGTTGTAATAGTATTTTACACATATTTATATGATATTAAGATATATTAATACACCATGTTAACATAACAATTTAACATCTCATTTAAGTGTAATAACAATGGATCAATTACATTTAACAAGATCGTTAACTTAAAGGTTCCGAAACAACACTTACATATAACGACTAACGAAGACTTAACGACTAGTTAAATGTATATACATGTAGTGTATTAAGATGTATTAATACACTTTTAGAAGACTTCATGACATATATCAAAGTACTTCTACTTAACAAAAATGCTTACAATTACATCCTCATTCATTTTCATCAACAATTCTACTCGTATGCACCCGTATTCGTACTCGTACAATACACAGCTTCTAAGATGTATATACTATTGGTATTTACACTCAATCATCAGCTCCTTAGCAGCCCATGTGAGTCATTAAACATGTGGGAACCATCATTTGGCAACTAGCATGAAATATCTCACAAAATTACAAAAAATATTATAAATCATTCATGAATTATTTACATGAAAACAAACTTACACATCCTTTATATCTAATCCATATACCAACGACCAAAAACACCTACAAACACTTTCATTCTTCAATTTTCTTTATCTAATTAATCTCTCTCAAGTTCTATCTTCAAGTTCTAAGTGTTCTTCATAAATTCTATAAGTTCTAGTTTCATAAAATCAAGAATACTATCAAGTTTGCAAGATTACTTCCAAGCTTTCTAATCCAATCCAAGTAATCATCTAAGCTCAAGAAATCTTTCTTATTTACAGTAAGATATCTTTCTAATACAAGTTAATACTCATATTTAAACTTTGATTCAATTTCTATAACTATATCTATCTTATTTCGAGTGGAAATCTTACTTGAACTTGTTTTCGTGTCATGATTCTACTTCAAGAACTTTCAAGCCATCTGATGTGCGTAGAGGTGTATACGAAATAGCTTATATTTTACTAGGAAATACTATTAAATATGATACAATTTTACACAAGTTATTTAGTTATTTATAGAGTGGATATACCTAAACCTTGCTAAAACACTTATAGGCAGTGTACCTAATCGTACAGTAGTGTAGTTTTTAGTAAGTCCGGTTCGTTCCACAAGGATCTAGCCAAGTTTAACGCTATATTTTTAAAACTATATTTATATATAAATATGTATATAGGTAGTATTATAATTATAAAAGGGGGTTTTTACCGTTTAATGACTGGTTTTTCGATTTTAAAACTTTAGTCGCAGTTAAAACCTAATGTAAAATAAAAATAACTTAATTTAAAGCGTAAAGTAATTGACAATAATTAAAGTGCGATAAATTAAAGTGTGATAAAATGACAATAAATAAAATTGCGATAATTAAAAGTGCAATTAAATAAAATGACAGTAAATAAAAATGCGATGAAATATGAAATAAAGGAATTATGCTTTTTTAAACTTCCGTAATCATGATGTTTGACGTGTTGATTTTAATTTATTACCATGGATTAATTGTCCTTTGTCCTAGATTATTCGATATGTCCATCTGGTTTTTGTCCATAACAGTCCATCAGTCATAAATATAAAGTGCAAGTATCCTCGTCAAATTATCCTTATATCCGAAGTCAAATATTCCAACTAATTGGGGACTTAAACTATAATTACACCAATTTTCCTTGTATATAATTCACCCCTGTTTTAATAAATCCATTAACTATTAATCCATTCCCGTGTCCGGTTAAATGAACGATTATTAGTACTTATAAATATCCCGCCCATCGTGTCCGATCGAGTGTATGTGGTTATTTATAGGTACGTCCAATTGTAATTTTTATATTAAATTAATGAACTATCATTCAATTAAACAAATATCAAGATCATTAATAGCCCATAGTCTAATTTCCACAAGTGTCGTTCTTTTGTCCAAACCCCAATTATGGTACAAAGCCCAATTACCCCGTCTTTAATATTTAGCCCAACATCACGATTACTTCAATTTAAATAAGCATAATAATAACTTAGCTACGAGACATTAACTTCGCTAACATACCCTTATTATTATTATTAAATTAAAATTAAAATTATAAATTATATATATATATATATATATATATATATATATATATATATATATATATATATATATATATATATATATATATATATTGTAGAGATTGAGAGATAGATTGAAAAAGGATGTGTTAAAATCGATCAGAATGCGCGACTTTTATAGCCCCACATTTCACTGTAGATCTCCGCAAGTGCTGAACTTTTAAGCTTTAAACCTCCGGGAGTGCGGAGGTCTGGAATCCAGCTCACAAATTGAATTAAACGTGGGCTGCTTTGATTAAAATAATATATATATATATATATATATATATATATATATATATATATATATATATATATATATATATTATATATAATATTATATTCTTGTGCATAGTTAACTTGTAATTTTTGGTCCGTTGCGTCGCGCACTGAAAGTTGGTTCATGTCTCGGTTCCGGATTTTCGAACGCCTTTTCGTACAATTTAATATCTTGTACTTTGTATTTCACAGCTTGTACTCTTATAATTTTTAGACGTTTCTCATCAATAATTTGAACCACTTTGATTGTACTTTGTACTTTTTAGCTTTTTGGTCATTTGCGTCTTCAATTCGTCGAATCTGTCTTTTGTCTTCACCTTTTATTATTTAAACGAATATCACTTGTAAATAGAACAATTGCAACTAAAAGCTTGTCTTTCTTGAGGGATAATGTTATGAAATATATGTTCGTTTTTAGCATTATCAAATATTCCCACACTTGAGCGTTGCTTGTCCTCAAGCAATATAGTCTTGAAATAAAAATACTAGAATCACTTCTTTATTCTTCACACTTTGTACATCAGTGATTTTTATACGGCGGTATGAACAATGGTAATAACAATGTGGTTTACAGTCCCACATGACTATAAAAATTTAGATCCTTTAGGAAATTGGATCTTTATGAAAACATTTGATCTTTTGTAAATTCAATCTAGCTTTTACCCTGGATAAGTTTTCCGGAATAACCCTTCACCGTTGTTTGCAAAATGTTTTTGTGGGTTTCAAATTTGAAAATTTTAGCTCAAAACTTGCGATTTTAGCTCAAAATTTTATGCTAACCTTGTATTGGGAAAGCAACACGTCCAGTATACTTGCTCCGTATATTACCTTTCGGTAAACTACCGTCCGGTTGTAAAGGAAAGCGTTGAACAAGCAACTGTTAAGGCAATGTCCAGTGACATGCTTTTGATTATGGTCTATATCGTGTCGGATGCAATTACTATCCTTTGTAGGAGCAATAGTAAAGCTCACCCTATGGTTTTTCGGTCTGGCACAAGGTCCTGTCTTTGACCATGCTATGCAACCACCATTCTTACGATTGACACCCGATTTGGTTCTGGTGACCTAATGAATTCTAGGTGAATTCCTAGGATTTTACGTTCAATGGTAATGAACGCATTGAAAATAGGGTTTTCAGAAAACAAATCGATTTGTAATTTGACCAAAATATTTTCTCGTTCAAGCTCGTGTTTAGATATCATCGAATTCCATGAGTTTGAATTCTCAATCTTTAAGGTCAATCTTAAGGATTGAGTAATATCAGGCTTAAAAGCTGATTTTTGATCTTTAAGGAGATTATCCTTTATGGGGATCTGATTCATTAGTCTTATAAGCTAATTTGCACGGTGCCCCCCATTGTACGAGACAGATCCTCTCATGGATTAGGATAAGTCTGACCACTTGGCGACCCTGTTTGATGCTGAGGTCCGTGGATTTCCAGCTTATTTTCAAGAAAACTTTTCAAGGTTTTTTATAGACTCTACAACTGGTCTGGACGACAACTTCCTGACCTAAATCAAGAAGCGCGTGTCTTTTTCTCGGAAGACTTTACTTCCTTTTAATGATGGAATTGATTCATCGTGTAGATCCATCTTTTTTTCAAATATATTACAATTTACCGGGTAAAACAGTTAATTTCGTCCAAAACAAAAGTATCTTCAATTATTTGTACAAAAATATATGACATATGTTCTAAATAACTTGGTAAATTTTTCCCACACTTGGCTTTTATTTTCCTTTCTTTGCCTTTTTATTTTCCTCTATTCCATTTTAAATGAATTCTAACATTTTGGGTTGTTTCTCAATTTATGTCCTTTACGAGGTAACAATAATTTCGGTGTTAACACCTAATTTTATCGTTCATAAATATGTATAAACATGATTTTGAGTTCATTTAATTGAAAATTTTGAAAATTTTTACTAGAATTGGGTAGTCAGTATATAAGACTAGGGCTGTTCTTTATTATCAGAGAGCACTAGATTCTAATACAACTACTGCATTACTAGTATTTTTTAATGGTAACCAAGTGTTTAAATTAAAATTTTAAAAACCCGAAAGAATTTAACCCCTTCCCACACTTAAGATCTTGTAATGCCCTCATTTGCAAGAAATCAGTACAATTTAAATTATTGAGGGTGATTAGCGTTGAAAAATGATTAAATTTTACCAAAGTTTCCAAACTTATTGGCGTTTGTTTGTTAAATGATAAATGGTGCACATCATTTGTTCATTCCGTCTTGTTGTTATATCACATTTGTTTTTCGTTTTATCGTCAAAATTAGTAGCTTTTGCTGAACTTAATGCCAGTCTTTGAAAGTGTGCTGTTTTACCCTGTTGTGTACATAAGATAAACTACAAACATACATAATATTTTTATTTTTATTATTATTTTTTAATAAAATCTTTATTTATTAAAACAATTTAAATGAATAATTTTTTAAAATTTTGTTTCCTTTTACTTTAGGTTGTTTCGGTATGTTTACCTAGTCCGTCCCTCGACAAAATTTAAATTTTGTCATTTTTAAAGCGATTGTTTTAAAAGCAAAGATTTTTGAGTTTTTTTTAAATTTTTTTGGCATACTTTAAATCAAATAAGATTAAAAATAATGATAATAAAATTTCTCGTCCCACCCTCGGGTAAAGCAATTTCGATTCAATGACCTAGTCTTCAACTCACGACGAATTTTAAATATCAAATTTTTAACTTAATGAAATAAAGTAAATTTTTGTTTTTAAGTTCACATCAAACTTAAATTTAAAATGCATAAAATTAAAAATTCATATAAATATAATTAATATTTTTGTACATTAATTTTACAAACTTATATTAAAAATATTAATTTTTAAACTATTTAAAAACTTAAATATATTGATTTTAAAAATTTACATTAATAATTTAATATTTATATATTAATTTTAAAGACAAGGAAAAAATTAAAATTAAAAATCTTTTTGGTCTTTTATCCCACTTTAATCAATCAAATATTATCAAAAATATACGCTCCTCTTTTCGGTAAAGTAATTTCGGTTCCATTACCTAGTTTTACTCCTGACGAATTTCTGAAATATTTTGGATTGATTGATTAAAGATATTTATACCTTAAGAATAAACGGTAAATTTCGCAGTGATGTAATAAATTTTTGTATGATATCAATAATTTCGGTTTCGCATACCTAATTTTATTGAATACCAATTTAATACTTTATAGCGAACGATTTAGCGTTTATTATCAAAAGGTTAAAAGCAATAAAAATAAAAATAAAAACTGTACATACTTACCTATGAGAAAGAATTCTCATAGACCTGCTTTAGCCGACTCATATGAGAGTCGTGTGATTTGATTTTCCATAGCTACGTAAGCGTAACCTCAATTCTTCAATATCTTTTCTTCTAAATATATGAACGGTCCTTCTCTGCATAGAGTAACAAATTCGGTATTTGAATATGTTTGATTATTTGAACATTTACCTTCGTGTGACCATTTTCCGCATTTATAACATCTTTCAAGGTGTCGTGCTCTTCTTTTTGTTGCGGATTTTGATTTTCCTTTACCAAAATGTATCTTATGATGATCTTTCCTGAGTTCTTTCCTTACTTCGTCACATCTGCTTCTTATTACTGACACTAGGTCACTCGGGAGTGTGTCATTATTACATTTAGTGATCAAAGCGTGTAGCATTAGACCATGGTTTAAATCAAAGGAATTCTTCATCTCGTAAAACCTAAAAAAAATAAAAATTCAGAATGGAGGGAGAAGACAAGTTCTTTAGGGTCTGCTAGGGAAAGACCATTCAGATTCCATTCTCGGAAACTACACGAAAACAGAATATCTAACTCTAACAGAAATATATATTACCCTAAAAAGATTCGAACCTTCCCACACTTAGTTAGATGTAGTATCGAAATTGTGATTAACTTCATCTTCAACTTTCATCGGATTATCTATGTAATGTTTAACTCTGTAACCATTAACCTTAAATTCAACCTCATTTGAATTTATTAATTCTATTGTTCCATATGGGAATACTCTTTTGACTATGAATGGTCCAGACCATCTTGATTTCAATTTTCCATGAAATAGCTTGAATCGTGAATTGAAAAGAAGAACTCTGTCTCCTTCTTTAAATTCTTTTGAACTTCTGATTCTTTTATCATGCCATTTCTTCATTCTTTCCTTATAGATTAACGAATTTTCGTATGCTTCATGTCTTAATTCTTCTAATTCGTTTAGTTGACTTAACCGTAGACGTCCGGCTTCATGTAAATCAAGATTACATGTCTTCAAAGCCCAAAATGCTTTGTGCTCAATTTCTACTGGAATGTGACATATTTTTCCGTAAATGAGTCTAAACGGTGTGGTTCCAATTGGAGTTTTGTAGGCTGTTCTAAAAGCCCAGAGTGCACCCTCCAATTTCATGGACCATTCCTTCGGATTTGATCCTACGGTTTTCTCTAGAATACGTTTTAAAGCTCGATTGGTATTTTCAACTTGTCCACTTGTTTGTGGAAGATAAGCAGTTGAGATTTTATGAGTTACTCCATATCTTTTAAGAATTTTCTCAAGTTGATTATTACAGAAATGAGTACCCCGATCACTTATTAAAGCTTTCGGTATTCTAAACCTTGCAAAAAGACGTTTTAAGAAGTTGACTACAACTCGTGCATCATTAGTCGGGAGAGCTTGTGCTTCCACCCATTTAGATACATAATCAATGGCAACGAGAATGTAGAGATTATTATGAGATTTTAGAAATGGACCCATAAAGTCAATACCCCGAATGTCAAATACTTCACATTCTTGAATGACATTTTGTGGCTTTCATCACGTTGACTTATTTCTCCAGCCCTTTGACAAGCATCGCAATATTTACAAAGAAGGTGTGCGTCTTTGAAAATTGTAGGCCAATAGAATCCAGCATCGTAAACTTTTCTTGCTGTGAGTTGAGGCCCATAATGCCCTCATGTTGGTCCTGTGTGACAATAGTTTAAGATTTGATTGGCTTCATCCTCGAATACACATCGGAGTATTATTCCATCGGGACAACTTTTAAACAAATGTGGATCTTCCCAAAAATAGTGTTTTATATCACTAAAGAATTTCTTTCATTTTTGGTACGACAACCCTTTTTCAAGGAATCCACATACTAAGTAGTTTGCATAGTCTGCAAACCATGGAATTTCACTATAATCTATCTTCAATAGATATTCATCAGGAAAGTTATCTTGTATGGCCGATTCATTTAGAACTTCTAATTCGGGATTTTCAAGACGAGAAAGATGATCAGCGGCGAGATTTTCTGCTTCCTTTTTGTCTCGAATTTCAATATCGAACTCTTGTAAGAGTAAGATCGAACAGATTAATCTTGGTTTGGCATCTTGTTTTGAAAATAGGTATCTAAGAGCAGAATGGTCGGTATAGACCACCGTTTTAGCTAGATCTAGATATGAACAAAATTTGTCAAAAGCAAAGACAATAGCAAGGAGTTCTTTTTCAGTAGTTGTGTAATTTGTTTGTGCTCCTTGTAACGTCTTACTAGTGTAATAAATAGGTTGAAATCGTTTTTCAATCCTTTGTCCTAAAACGGCTCCCATTGCAAAATCACTTGCATTGCACATGAGTTCAAATGGAAGATTCCAATTTGGAGTTATCATGATCGGCGCATTAGTGAGTTTTTCTTTAAGAATATTAAAAGATTTGATGCATTCATCTGAAAAGATGAATGGAGCATCCTTTTCTAGGAGTTTATTCATAGGAGTGGCAATTTTAGAAAAATCTTTTATGAAATGTCGGTAAAAACCGGCATGCCCTAGAAAACTCCTAACTCCTCTAACATTGGTGGGATGTGGAAGTTTAGAAGTTACATCTACTTTAGCTCTATCCACTTCAATTCCTTCCTTTGAAATTTTATGACCAAGAACGATGCCTTCTTTAACCATGAAATGGCATTTCTCCCAATTAAGAACTAGATTTGATTTTTCGCATCGAATAAGCATTCGTTCAAGATTGACTAGACATGTTTCAAAAGTATCACCGAAGACTGAAAAGTCATCCATGAAAACTTCCATGCATTCTTCTATCATGTCGTGAAAAATCGCCATCATGCACCTTTGAAAGGTTGCAGGGGCATTGCAAAGTCCAAATGACATGCGTTTATAAGCAAAAGTACCATAAGGGCACGTGAACATGGTTTTCTCTTGGTCCTCGGGTGCTATTGGAATTTGAAAATATCCGGAAAAACCGTCAAGAAAACAATAGTAACTATTTCCGACTAATCTTTCCAACATTTGATCAATGAAAGGTAAGGGAAAGTGATCTTTTCTGGTGGCGTCATTTAATTTTCTATTATCAATACAAACACGCCATCCTGTTACAGTCCTAGTAGGAATAAGCTAATTTTTTTCATTTGTGATGATAGTCATGCCACATTTCTTAGGTACGCATTGAACTGGGCTTACCCATGGACTATCAGAGATTGGATAAATTAAACCTGCATCTAGCAGTTTAATAATTTCTTTCTTAACAACATCTTGCATATTAGGATTTAGTCTTCGTTGGCGTTGCACATAGGTTTTATGGCCTTCTTCCATAAGGATTTTATGTGTGCAATACGAAGGACTTATTCCTTTAATGTCATGAATCTTCCATGCAATAGCTGGTTTATGAGCTTTTAATACAGAAGTGAGTTGAGATTTTTCATTTTCAGTAAGAGAAGACGATATTATTACAGGTAATTCAGATTCACCTTGTAAATAAGCATATTCCAAATGGTTTGAAAGTGGCTTTAACTCTAATGTCGGTGGTTCTTCTATCGATGATTTGTATCGATATCTGTCTTCTTCTTTTAGCATTTGAATTTCTTCTGTTGTTGGTTCATATCCATTAGCCATGAGTGCGGCTAACATTTCAGCTTTATCAATTGGTTCAGTTCCTTCTCCTAAAGAACATTCTCCTGTTCCTTGTAGTTCTGTAAATTCTTCTAACAATTCTGCATGTGAATCTATAGTTTGAATATAATAACATGTATCATCTGCAGATTTCGGTTTTTGCATGGCTCTATCCATAGAAAAGGTAACACTCTCGTCCTCTATACTTAGGGTCAGTTTCTTACCGAACACGTCTAATATTGCTTTAGCCGTGTTTAAGAATGGTCTTCCTAATATGAGAGGAACTCGAGAATCTTCTTCCATGTACAGAATAACAAAATCTACTGGAAATACTAAAGTACCAACTTTAACTAGCATGTTCTCCATTATCCCTCTAGGATATTTTACTGATCGATTGGCTAGTTGTATGCTTATTCGTGTTGGTTTCAATTCTCCAAGGTCTAGTTTAGCGTATATTGAATACGTCATTAAATTTATACTAGCACCTAAATCTGCCAATGCTTCTATTGAACTAAGACTTCCCAGAAAACACGGAATCGTGAAACTTCCTAGATCTGATAATTTTTCTGGTATCTTATTTAATAGTACTGCAGAGCAATTAGCATTCATTGTAACAGCTGAGAGTTCTTCCATTTTCTTTCTATTTGTGATTAGATCTTTCAGGAATTTAGCATATCTTGGCATTCCTAAAATTACATCAATGAAAGGAAGATTTACATTTATTTGTTTAAACATATCCAAGAATTTGGATTGCTCGGCTTCAAGTCTTTCTTTTCTCATTTTACTCGGGTAAGGAAGTGGTGGTTGGTATGGTTTAACATAAGGTTTAGCCTTAACTGTGTTATCTTCATTAACCTTTTCAACTACCGGTTCTTTTTCCTTTTCTTGCTCAGACTGTGGTTCTTGTGTAGTAGGAATAGAGTCATCAGAAATTACAGGTATTTCAGGTGGTTTAAGTGTGATACCACTTCTTGTGGTAATAGCTTTAGCTGTTTCATTCCGGGGGTTAGCATTTGTATCACTAGGTAAACTTTCCGGTTTTCTTTCACCTATCAACCTTGCTAGGTTGCTTACTTCTTGTTCCAAATTTTGGATAGAAGCTTGTTGATTTCTAAATGCTTGAGCATTTTTTTCAATCGTTTGTTTCTGAGATGTGAAAAACTGCGTTTGAGATTCAACTAGCTTTGACATCATATCTTCTAAATTTGGCTTTTTATCATCGGTTTGTGGTGGTTTGTTTTGAAAAATAGGTCTTTGCTGATTGTAAGTATTGTTGGATACTTGTTGATTGCTAGGACCTTGTTGGTTATTGTATGGAACATTTCGGTTATAATTCTGATTTTGATTGTAAATTGGTCTTGGCGGTTGATAATTATTCTGATAATTATTTCCAGGCCTTTGGTTAATATATGAAACATTCTCTCTTTGTTCCATTGTTTGTTCAATACTGAGATAATCTTTTGTCAAATGTGGTCCTCCACACTGCTCACAACTAATTCGTATTGAGTGAATATCTTTAGTCATCTTTTCCATTCGTCTCTTGACAGCATCTATCTTTGCGGTAATGGAATCAAAGTCATGGCTAGAATCGGCTCTAGCTGCTTTAGATGATCTAATGATATCTTTTTCTTGGTGCCACTCATGTGAGTGGGAAGCAGTGTTATCAATAATTTTGTAAGCTTCAGTTGCGGTTTTCTTCATAATGGAAACACCAGCTGCTATATCGATGTCTTTTCTTGTAGTGATGTCGCATCCTTGGTAGAATATTTGTACTATTTGATAAGTGTCTAAACCATGTTGCGGACATCCTCTCAACAACTTTCCAAATCTTGTCCACGCCTCATATAGAGTTTCATTTGGCTTTTGTGTGAACGTAACTATTTCTCCTTGAAGTCTTACTAAAAGGACCCGTTCATATACATTATAAACGATTCACAATAGTTAATTACATTGCGAGGTATTTGACCTCTATATGATACATTTTACAAACATTGCATTCATTTTTAAAAGACAAACTTTCTTTACATCGAAAATTGACAGGCATGCATACCATTTCATAATATCCACTATCCAACTATAAATTGATTTAATAATAATCTTTGATTAACTCAATGACTCGAATGCAACGTTCTTCGAAATATGCTATGAAAGACTCCAAGTAATATCTTTAAAATGAGCAAATACACAGCGGAAGATTTCTTTAACACCTGAGAATAAACATGCTTTAAAGTGTCAACCAAAAGGTTGGTGAGTTCATTAGTTTATCATAATCATTTATTTCCATCATTTTAATAGACCACAAGAATTTCATTTCCAGTTCTCATAAATATACGTCCCATGCCTAGAGACAAAAATAATCATTCATATGGTGAACATCTGGTAACCTACATTAACTAGATACATATAAGAATATCCCCTATCATTCCGGGATCCTCCTTCGGACATGATATAAATTTCGAAGTACTAAAGCATCCGGTACTTTGGATGGGGTTTGTTAGGCCCAATAGATCTATCTTTAGGATTCGCGTCAATTAGGGTGTCTGTTCCCTAATTCTTAGATTACCAGACTTTAATAAAAAGGGGCATATTCGATTTCGATAATTCAACCATAGAATGTAGTTTCAATTACTTGTGTCTATTTCGTCAAATATTTATAAAAGCGCATGTATTCTCAGTCCCAAAAATATAAAGGGTAAAAAGGTAAATGAAACTCACCATACTGTATTTCGTAGTAAAAATACATATAACGTCATTGAACAAGTGCAAGGTTGGCCTCGGATTCACGAACCTAAATTAATTATATATATTTATGTGTTGGTCAATATTTGTCTAATAAATTAGGTCAAGTCATAGTGTACCACATTCCTAATGCTCGAGACTAATATGCAAAAGTCAACAAAAGTAAATTTGACTCAAAATAATTTCCAAAAAACTATACATGATTAATATATAGTTTAAATATCGTCGTTTTATATTTTTAAATATTTTTAAAAGATTTATTAGAGTAAATAATATAATTTATTTATTAATAAATAAAATTTTATATTAAATTTATATAATAAAATATACTTTTATATATATTAAGTAATAAAATTTATAGGGTTCATTTAATATCATAAAGATAATATGATAGGTATTATTAAAGTAAGTTATTACACGTAGTAAAATATGTTTGTATCACATATTTATTTGATAAAATAATATCTATAATGATAGTAAGTAAAAGTTGTATTATTTTGTAATAATAATTATTATTATAAAAATATCAATATTTATAATTACTAAGATGACATTATGATAAAACGATAATTCTAATTATGATAACTTTAATATTTATGATAATTTTTAATATTATCTTTAAAATAATAATTCTATTTAAAATAATAATAATAATGATATTTTATAGTAACAATGACATTTCTATTAAAATGATAATTTTTGTTAAAATGATAGTTTTAATACTAACGATACTTTTAATAATAATAGTAATGATAAAAATAATAAGAACGATAATTTTATCTAAATCAATATCTTATAATATTTTAATTTCATCATGATACTCTTACCCATTATTTCCTAATCGTTTCGTTTAATAGCTTTTAATCGTCTTTTATATCGTGTTCATAATAATGATAATAATAGTAATCAAAATAATTAGGTGTTACAAATATTTGTTTTAATTACACTAATATTAATAATGATAGTTACTATAACATTATTAATGATAATACTAATAATTATCTTAATGATAATATAGTAATAATAATAATAATAATAACAAACAATAACTATTTTTAAATAATGATATATATATTAATAATGATAATAATAATAATACCAATAATAATAATAATAATAACAGTAATAATTGGATAATAATAATAATACTAATTATAACTTTAACGATAATAACGATAGTAATAATAATAAAAAAAATATAACAATTTTTAATGATAAATCCCTTTTATTGATAAAGATAATAATAATGATAATAATAAGATAAAACTAGAACGACAATAAAAACGACGATAATAATAATCATTTTTAATAAAAATATCGAAAATTCAATTGATTATAACTTCTAATCCGTTCATTAAAACCATTCGATATCTAAAGGAAAAGTTCTTAATATTTCGCTAGCTTTTCAAGGACATGCATATCTTATACCTTATATCAACTTCAAGTGTAACTAATTCAAGATTCAACCTCACCTGTCTAAGGGCAATATCAAAAGTACAAGCATGCATAATCCTAAATACTCGAGCACTAGTCAGGGATGCACTATTAGTATGTAAAAGTTAAATTATGAGTACTCACGTATCAATATTGAGATTCAATATTGCAGGAAAGGTACGTAGGCGCAACGGAAATGATAAACACTATATTGAGCTCACAAGCATACCCATGAACCATATACTCAATCACCTCCATAGCTATAACCCATAATTTCCTTATTCCTATCCCACTCGAAAAACAATTTCAAAATCACTCGGACAGCACTCCTTCGTAATATTTTATGTATACTAATAATATCTTAAAATAATACGGAGTAAATATATATATGTAAATCGATTGAGAGAGTTTAGAGAAAAATATTTTCAAGTTTGTATGAAATAATGAAACCTATTGAATTTTATTTATAATAGATTTTTGAATTATTAAAGTGAATTATTAAATTATGAATTATTAAAGTGAATTATTAAAGTATGAATTATTAAAGTGAATTATTAAAGTATGAATTATTAAAGTGAATTATTAAAGTGAATTATTAAAGTATGAATTATTAAAGTGAATTATTAAAGTTAAAGTAAAGTAAAAATAAAGTAAATGTAAAGTTTAAGTATAGCAAAAGTATAAAACTATGTACGTATAATACGCATATAAATATATATAATATTAATTTAAATCGTTATATATATATATTTAATAAAATAAAATATAAATATCGTTATCTTTATCATACTAGTTAAGTAATGAGTTGTCAAAAGTGGTTCTAGATATTTATAAAAGTTATGTACGTTTTAATAATAAAGTTCTTTTTAAACTAAAAACTTTTTTGTACGTTTGAAACTAAATAGATCAATCGAGTCTTTATGAGATTCAATCTTCCACTATCCTTTGTCTAGTTCTCAATGATTGACAATTTGTTCTTATTTATAAATCACTTTACCATTTTTCGAATATTGTTAAAATGGAAAGATTTCTCAAATCAACGTGGGCCTTTCAATAGAGACTTGTAATCATAATGCAATATATCTGATAATTCAATCATTTGATCTTATCTTCTAATTCCATTGATAAACATTTTGAAACAGATACAATCATATAAAGTATTTAATCTAATATTTTGTTTACGTTTCAAGTTATAATATATATACACATATACATATATAATCATATTCGTTTAATGGTTCGTGAATCGTTGGAACTTGGTCGAGGTTGAATGAATGTATGAACATAGTTTAAAATTCTTGAAATTTAACTTAACAAATATTGCTTATCGTGTCGGAAACATATAAAGATTAAAGTTTAAATTTGATTGGAAATTTCCGGGTTGTCACACTTACGGCTTTAGATGCCGAAAAGAATTGTTTAAGAAATTTTTCAACTAAAACATCCCATGTATCAATCGCCCCTTCAGGTAACGATTCTAACCTATCTTTGGCTTCTCCCTTTAAAGTTCAGGGAAATAACATGAGGTATATCTGTTCATCCTTAACTTCTCTGATTTTAAATAGTGTACAGATCCTATTAAAAGTACGAAGATGTTCGTTTGGATCTTCCTTCGGCGCACCACTAATATGGCATTGATTAGTTACCATGTGTAGGATTTGTCCTTTAATTTCATAATCTGGCGCATTAATGTCTGGTTGAGTAATTGCATGACCTTGGCCAGTGCGTTTAGCTCTCATTCGGTCTTCCATACTTAAAGGTTCCAGATTTTCCATGATTGAATTTGTTAAATCTGAATCACTAGAGGATTCTGATTTAATGGTTTGTTCCTCGACAATCTCTATTTGAATGATTGGTGATTTCGGAGGAAAGATTAATGGTTCAGGATCTCTGAATTATCCTGAATATCCTCCGGATTCTCAATTGTGAGGTCAGGTTCAAAAAATGGATTATCGGAAATTTTAATTGGAGTACTTGGTCGACTTGATGACGATTCTAAAGAAAAATCAACGGCGACAATATTGGCTAGATGTCTTGATCTGGTTACAGGTGGTGAACGTATAAAAGGTGGTGAACGTTTTGCTCGGTGCATTCACTGAATATCCTATTAGTTATAAAAGATAAAAAATTATATAAGTTATCAAATTAATAGACTTTTCTGATTTTGCCCATGTTTTGAATAGCCAATAGATGCAGCAGGTAGCCAGGACCCTTTAAATCGGAATCTCACAACTCGCCACTAACAAATCCAACTATTACTACGAACCAGAAAATTTTGGATGTCTATCAATTTAACCGCTTAAAATAATTTTTCGTTGAAATTTTAAAGAAATTAAAGAAAATTATATGTCCTAAAACTAGAACGTCGAGAAATAAGAAAGAAAAAGAGTGCGTCGAAAAACGTTGAAAAATAAAAGATCGAAAAATAATAAAAAAACGTAGCGCGTCAAAACATAAAATGCTAAAAATTAAAAATTAAAAGTTGCGTCTAAAAGTATTAAAGCTTAAAAGGAATTCTATATCCAAAACGGCAATAACTTAAGGTACTAAAATCTTAAAACGGCGTCTCAAAATTCTAAAACACATATATCTTAGTCTAAAGAAAAAGCACTTAAGTGATTTTACGGCAAAGCCTAAAAATCTAGAAATAAAAATAACTATGGCAAAACTATATTAAAACTAATTACGAGCGATAAAAATAAAAATTACGTACTAAATAATAAAAATATACAATTTATAAAAAGAGACAAAAAATGATAAAATTACTAATTTTTATAAAAATATTATTTTTATATTATTATTTTTATAAAAGTATTAATTTTATAAATAATAAAACTAATTTAAACTAAATATTACAAATTAAATAAAATTAAAACTAATTAATAAAATAACTAACCCTAATTAGGGTTTAATAATAATAATATTTATTAATTTAAACCCTAAATCGTAATAATTACTGTCCAATGTTTGACCTGTCAGAAACCTCCGCGAGTGCGGATCCCAGCTGGCAAAAAGTACCGCGAGTGCGGATTATGCAGACTCAGCTGAGGTGCAGGTCAAATTTGTGCAGATTTAGTGTTTTTTTTATTATTATATTTTTTTGTATATATAAAATATAAATATAACTTATTACTTTTTTTATAACTTTTTCACAATAAATAAAAAAATAAACTTTTTAATTTAACTAAACTTAAAAATATATAGATATATTTTTCTTTTTCTTGTATTTTTAATATTTAAAATGTATATTTTTACAGAAATAGATTACGACTTAATAAAAATCTTTTTTATAGCATTGCGCTTTCGGCGTTTAGGGTTCCCGGCAACGGCGCCAAAAATACTTGATGTACATAGAGGTGTATACGAAATAGCTTATATTTTACTAGGAAATACTATTAAATACGATATAATTTTACACAAGTTATTTATTTATTTATAGAGTGGATATACCTAAACCTTGCTACAACACTTATAGGCAGTGTACCAAATCGTACAGTAGTGTAGTTTTTAGTAAGTCCGGTTCGTTCCACAGGGATCTAGCCAAGTTTAACGCTATATTTTTAAAACTATATTTATATATAAATATGTGTATAGGTAGTATTATAATTATAAAAGGGGGTTTTTACCGTTTAATGACCGGTTTGTCGATTTTAAAACTTTAGTCGCAGTTAAAACCTAATGTAAAATAAAAATAACTTAATTTAAAGCGTAAAGTAAATGACAATAATTAAAGTGCAATAAATTAAAGTGCGATAAAATGACAACAAATAAAATTGCGATAATTAAAAAGTACGATAATTAAAAGTGTAATTAAATAAAATGACAGTAAATAAAAATGCGATGAAATATGAAATAAAGGAATTATGCTTATTTAAACTTCCGTAATCATGATGTTTGACGTGTTGATTTTAATTTTTTACCATGGGTTAATTGTCCTTTGTCCTGGATTATTCGATATGTCCATCTGGTTTTTGTCCATAACAGTCCATCAGTCATAAATATAAAGTGTGAGTGTCCTCGTCAAATTATCCTTATATCCGAAGTCAAATATTCTAACTAATTGGGGACTTAAACTATAATTACACCAATTTTCCTTGTATGTAATTCACCCCTGTTTTAATAAATCCATTAACTATTAATCCATTCCCGTGTCCGGTTAAATGAACGATTATTAGTACTTATAAATATCCAGTCCATCGTGTCCGATCGAGTGTATGTGGTTATTTATAGGTACGTCCAATTGTAATTTTTATATTAAATTAATGAACTATCATTCAATTAAACAAATATAAAGATCATTAATAGCCCATAGTCTAATTTCCACAAGTGTCGTTCTTTTGTCCAAACCCCAATTATGGTACAAAGCCCAATTACCCCGTCTTTAATATTTAGCCCAACATCACGATTACTTCAATTTAAATAAGCATAATAATAACTTAGCTAAAAGACATTTATTTAAAAAGGTTGAACATAACTTACAATGATTAATAATAGCGTAGCGTTACACGGACAGAATTTCGACTTACACACTTACAACATTCGCTAACATACCCTTATTATTATTAAATTTAAATTAAAATTATAAATTATATATATATATATATATATATATATATATATATATATATATATATATATATATATATATATATATATATATATATATATATATATATATATATATATATATATATATATATATCGTAGAGATTGAGAGATAGATTGAAAAAGGATGTGTTAAAATCGATTAGAATGCGCGACTTTTATAGCCCCACATTTAACTGTAGATCTCCGCGAGTGCTGAACTTTTAAGCTTTAAACCTCCGCGAGTGCGGAGGTCTGGAATCCAGCTCACAAATTAAATTAAACGTGGGCTGCTTTGATTAAAATAATATATAATATATATATAATTAATTATATATAATATTATATTCTTGTGCATAGTTAACTTGTAATTTTTGGTCCGTTGCGTCACGCACTGAAAGTTGGTTCATATCTCGGTTCCGGATTTTCGAACGTCTTTTCGTACAATTTAATATCTTGTACTTTGTGTTTCACGGCTTGTACTCTTGTAATTTTTAGACGTTTCTCATCAATAATTTGAACCACTTTGATTGTACTTTGTACTTTTTAGCTTTTTGGTCATTTACGTCTTCGATTCGTCGAATCTGTCTTTTGTCTTCACCTTTTATTATTTAAACGAATATCACTTGTAAATAGAATAATTGTAACTAAAAGCTTGTCTTTCTTGAGGGATAATGCTATGAAATATATGTTCGTTTTTAGCATTATCACCATCCAAGAATCCTTTAAAACTAGATCAATTTTTGTCACTTTCAGTAGGTTTACCTACTAAACTTGAGGTAGTAATAATGTTCATAACATCATTCGATTCATATATATGAAACTATCTTATTCGAAGATTTGAACATGTAATCACTAGAACATAGTTTAGTTAATTCTAAACTTGTTCGCAAACAAAGTTAATCCTTCTAACTTGACTTTTAAAATCAACTAAACACATGTTCTATATCTATATGATATGCTAACTTAATGATTTAAAACCTGGAAACACGAAGAACACCGTAAAACCGGACATACGCCGTCGTAGTGAAATCGGGGGCTGTTTTGGGTTAAAAAAATAAAAAGTATCTTAATCTTTGAATTGGAAGTTTGTTTTCTGGAAAAATGATATTACATATGAACATGATACTATATCCAAAAATCATGGTTAAACACAAAGTGGAAGTATGTTTTTCAAAATGGTCATCAAGATGTCGTTTTTTCGACGAAAATGACTACCTCTTTAAAAAATGACTTGTAACCTATATTTCTGCCTATAAACTTATACTCTTTCTGTTTAGTTTCATAAATTTTAGTTCATTATGAAACCATAGCAACTTGAATCACTCAAAACGGATTTGAAACGAAGAAATGACGAGTAAAACAAAATTGGATAAACTTGCTAGTTTTAGCTACGAAAATTTTGTAACAAATCTAGACTAAACATATCCTAACTAATTTATATTGTATTATACATATTATGTAATCTTGGGATACCATAGACACGTATACAATGTTTTGACATATCATATCGACCCATCTATATATATTATTTGGAACAACCATAGACACTCTATATGCAGTAATGTTTGAGTTAGCTATATAGGGTTGAGGTTGATTCCAAAAATATATATACTTTGAGTTGTGATCTAGCCTTAGACGTGTATACACTGGGTTGTGGATTGATTCAAGATATATATGTTGATTTATTTCTTTACATCTAACTGTGGACAACTAGTTGTAGGTTACTAACGAGGACTGCTAACTTAACAAACTTAAATCATAAAAACGTAATAAAAAATATTGTGAATATTTTCCGATCATAAATTGATATATATGTACATATTTGTTATAGGTTCGTGAATCGACCAGTGGCCAAGTCTTACTTCCCGACGAAGTAAAAATCTGTGAAAGTGAGTTATAGTCCCACTTTTTAAATCTAATATTTTTGGGATGAGAATACATGCAGTTTTATAAATGTTTTACAAAATAGACACAAGTATGTGAAACTACATTCTATGGTTGAATTATTAAACCGAATATGCCCCTTTTTAGTCTGGTAATCTAAGAATTAGGGAACATACACCCTAATTGACACGAATCCTAAAGATAGATCTATTGGGCCCAACAAGCCCCATCCAAAGTACCAGATGCTTTAGTACTTCAAATTTATCATGTCCGAAGGGAGTCCCGGAATGATAGGGGATATTCTATATGCATCTTGTTAAGGTCGGTTACCAGGTGTTCACCATATGAATGATTTTTATCTCTATGTAGTTTACGAAATGCCTGATATGAGATGTGTATTTATGAGAAATGAAATCTTGTGGTCTATTAATACAATTTGATAAATATATAGGTTAAACCTATAACTCACCAACATTTTTTGTTGACGTTTTAAGCATGTTTATTCTCAGGTGATTGTTAAGAGCTTCCGCTGTTGCATACTAAATTAAGGACAAGATTTGGAGTCTATACTTGTATAATATTGTTTAAAAACTGCATTCGAAGGCATATATTGATGTGTAATATTATTGTAAACCATTATGTAATGGTCGTGTGAAAACGCTATTCAATATTTGATAATCGTCGTAATATATTAAAAGTTATGGTTTGTTTTAAAATCGAATGCACATTTGAAAAATGTCTCATATAGAGGTCAAAACCTCGCAATGAAATCAATTAATATGGAACGTTTATAATCAATATGAACGGAACATTTTAGATGATGATAATGAAACATGATAATTCGATGCAAGATGATGTATGTGATTTGATCATATGATGAAGAGAATAACCCACCACCATCGTGTTTGTAAACTGTCGGCTAGGAATACCCCCAAAACCAAAAACATTCGATTCTTATTTGATCAATAATCTACTGCTAGTGCGTATTCTATCTTCACTTGTGGCCGACAAATCCATAAACCAAATAACCCCACTTTTAATTTAATAAAGGTTGAAGTATCACGTTTCTATTAAAACCTATCGACTTTAAACCACACTTGGGCCGTGATTTTATGGTGTTAATGGACTTAATAGGTAGACTTCTAATTAGATTAGGTTGGGCCAAGCATTGTTTGGTTAACGGACTAGAAACAGAAAACCAAATCAATGGGTATAAGGGAGAAAACAGTCGTATAGGTTATAAGGATACAAACCGTGAATTAAAATAGAAAAGAAATAGTGGAGCAGTGGTTAATGGGGTGTGTGCTTATTCAAGAGGTCCTGGGTTCGAACCCAGGCCACCACAATATTTTTTAAATTATCAGAAGAAGCTGGGCTATGTTAAAAGCTTGGGCCTGTTGGGCCGAATACTTGTGTTTCGTGTTGGGCCAAGTGTGATTGAGCTGATTCAGGCTTAAAACAGAAAATGGATTAAAATAATTTGTTTGGGTATTAAATCCGGAAAGTAACAAATGGAGCATTAGTTAAGGATGTTAACGGGTTAGCGGGACGTCGCGGGTTCAAACCCGGACTTGGGCATTTGTTTAGGACAACTTCTTTGAGGTAGTTTACTTATTACTCATTATTATTATTATTATTATTATTATTATTATTATTATTATTATTATTATTATTATTATTATTATTATTATTATTATTATTATTATCATTAACATTAAAATTAATATTTTAATTAAAATTATTACTATCATTGTTATTATTGTCATTAACATGATTTTTATATATAAATTTATTTACATTATTTTTATTATCACTATTATTATCATTAGTATTATTATTATTACAGTATTATTATTACTACAAACATAATAACATTATTATATAAATATTACATATAACAAATTATTGATTTTTGATATAATACCAACTACAAATATATATATATATATATATATATATATATATATATATATATATATATATATATATATATATATATATATATATTGTAATATAATTATATGTATGAATATTGATTATTTACAAAATAATTATATATAAAATATAACTGTAGATATAAAATATAAATAAAGTATATATATTTATATAACTGCAACACTTAATATATATAAATTATGTAGGAGGAATTATCTGATTATATGTGTTAATATATATACTTGATATAGGTTCGTGAATTCGAGGCCAACCCTGCATTGTTCAGTTCTGTCGTATGCATATTTTTACTACTAAATATCGTATTGTGAGTTTCATTACTCTCTTTTTAAATGCTTTTGCAATATTTATTTTTGGGACTGAGAATACATGCGCTATTTTTATAAATGTTTTACGAAATAGACACAAGTAATCGAAACTACATTCTATGGTTGGATTATCGAAATCGAGTATGCCCCTTTTTAGTCTGGTAATCTAAGAATTTGGGAACATACACCCTAATTGACACGAATCCTAATGATAGATCTATCGGGCTCAACAAGCCCCATCCATGTCACGGATGCTTTAGTACTTCGAATTTATCATGTACGAAGGATGTCCCGGAATAATGGGGATATTCTATATGCATCTTGTTAAGGTCGATTACCAGGTGTTCAATCCATATGAATGATTTTTATCTCTATGCAGTTTGCGAAATGCCTTATATGAGAATGATGTTTATGAAAAATGAAATCTTGTGGTCTATTAAAATTATGGAAATGATTGATTACAATAAACTAATGAACTCACCAATCTTTTGGTTGACACTTTTAAGCATGTTTATTCTCAGGTATGAAAGAAATCTTTCGCCGTGCATTTGCTCATTTTAAGGATATTACATGGAGTCGTTCATGACATATTTCAAAAGACGTTGCATTCAAGTCGTTGAGTTCAACAAGACTATTATTTAGTCATTTATAGTTTGGATATATTATGAAATGGTATGCATGCCGGTCAACTTTCGATGAAATGAAAGTTTGTCTTTTAAAAACGAATGCAATGTTTGTAAAACTTATCATATAGAGGTCAAATACCTCACAATGAAATCAACTATTTTGAATCGTTTATAATCGGTATGAACGGGTCATTTCAGTTGGTATCAGAGCGGTGGTTTTAGCGAACCAGGTCTTGCATTAGTGTGTCTAACTGATAGTTGTTAGGATGCATTAGTGAGTCTGGACTTCGACCTTAGCTGCATGTCAAAAAGTTTTGCTTATCATTTCGTGTCAAAAATTACCTGCTTATCATTCTTAGGGAATCACTTGCTTATCATTCTTAATTTAGACATATTTTACTGCCTGGATTGCATGATTAGTGTACATACAAAAATTCATATCTTAGCGTATCTGTTGCTGTAAGCTTTGCCTTACATATTCCATAAATTCCTCCATAATTTACAACATCTCTTGTTCTAGATATAGATATTCTATGTAATTAGAATATCATCCAATATCCGAAAATCATTTCATACCAAAAAACCCTTACTCAATCGTACGAAATGGAACTCACCACTAGTTCAAGTTCTTCGGAATCCGACAGCTATTCCGACATGGATGTTCATCTAAGCTCCGAAAGCAGCGTCACCGGAATGAATAAACCAATCAGCCATCATCAATTCTGGATGAATTGGGGATGGGTTCGTAGTCGACTTAATCAATGGAGATGCGAAGAAGGCGATCCTTTCCACCAACTAAATTGCCCTCTTGACGAAGAACCTAAAGCACTTACCGGCGAACCAGTCTGAAACACCATTTTCACCCTCATTTCCCGAATATCTTACCACAATTATATTCTATCTAAAATTCTAAACCTTATTCATCTGCTCGTTACGACCGACAATCATCCCGGAATAATAGAAGAAGTCAACGAACTTCACGCTCGAGTAATCAATTTGGAGAATATGGTGCAAAATTTACCAGCTTCAACAGCATCACAGACACCAACATTACCATTAGTAACAGCACTAGTACCATCAACAATCCATACCTCGAACTTAATCATCATTCTACGAATTGGTCTACATTATTTATCTTCGTTCTTCATGATGATTATGTAATCTCTAATGTTTTAGAGATTATGTATCCTAGATCTAACGATAAATCAAATGAGTCTAATATCATATTGACTCATTAAATCCATGATTACATCTGAAGAAAATATATATGTATATATGTTTTCATAAAGGTTGTAATTAAAAATTCTTTTGTACAAACTGTTAATGGTGAGAATATTTTAACGGGTAGGTAATACCCGAGGAATATTTAGATTTCACATTAATAAGTTACACTGTATATTCTTCGAATCTGATTCAACAGTCATTTACTATCCTACTTACATCCACAAGATATACGAATCCGTTCACCACAGAATAACCATTTTCATTCAATTTCATATTTGGATTTTGACTTATCAGAATCCAACAAGTGGCATAATGAAGAAAACATTGGACAAAATAAAATTTGTTAGAAACAAACAAATTAACTATGAGAAATTTTGTTAAGAATCCACGATAACAATATCCTAGCTAACTGTTCCTAATTCCTTATTACATTTTAATTATCGCAAATTTTAATTCTCGCAATTTTATTTATCGTCATTTAATTTCCGTTATTTATTTTACGCACTTTATTTATCGTCATTTAAATACTGTTATTTACGCATTTTAAATATCGGGACACGTATACAATGTTTTGACATATCATATCGACGTCATCTATATATATTATTTGGAATAACCATAGACACTCTATATGCGGTAATGTTTGAGTTAGCTATACAGGGTTGAGGTTGATTCTAAAATAATATATATACTTTGAGTTGTGATTGAATCTGAGACATGTATACAATGGGTCACGATACATATTAATTAATTCGAATATTATATATTAAACTATATATCAATTATTGAATTACTAACTGTGGACTACTAACTGTGGACTACTAACATTAGACAATTAAAATGAATTAAAATATTGATTATAACATATGAAACTAAAAATTTCTTTAAGTTGCCACTTGATTTCATCTTAAAACATCATTTGTATATTAACGATTACAATCTGCGTTCAAACCTTTCATGATTCTTGAAAACACCTCAATCGAGAGGATGAACCAACCGCACTTCATCTTCAGAAGAAAAGATTGATGCATATAGTTATGCACCTGAAAACACTCGGAACCTGAGTAAACGTTTAACACGTATCTGTGTTAGCTCCTTTGGCATTGTTTTTACCGAAAATAACTTTGCAATTCCTTTTCACAGTAGCCAGTTTTGTCACAGCTCCAGCAAGTCAACTTCGACTTTTCGTTCGAAACAACCTTATTATAACCTTGATATATATGCGTGCTCTATTATTGTTATCGGAGAACCTTTTATATTTCCCCATATTACCAGCAGACGTACCAGCAACCTTGTTGCTCCTTGGCTTAAATATCTCCGACAAATCACTATATTTATCTATTGAAGTCTTATCATATACTCATCCGCATCTTGTAACGAGAATTGCCATACCAATTACCGAGAATTAGTAATCAGTATTTTTAATCTCGCAGTGTTTCTACATCAACAGTTATATGAATAAGTATAACATTTACCTCTTAGAATTATGATCTTCAACTCTGAAATTCTGAAAAGGATCCAGACTATGAATCAATACTCGGAATGTTGAAAAAGCTGAATGAAGTCGCAAAAACTGTAAACGACCTTAACAGTCAGAAGTTTGATGATAAAGAATAGTATGTGTAGTGACCCGAACTTCTCCATGTTTATATATATTAATTGAGATTGATATTTACATGTTAAATGTTTCCAACATGTTAAGCAATCAAACTTGTTAAGACTTGATTAATTGAAATAGGTTTCATATAGACAATTGACCACCCAAGTTGACCGGTGATTCACGAACGTTAAAAGTTGTAAAAACTATATGATGACATATATATGGTTATATATATAGTTAACATGATATTATGATAAGTAAACATATCATTAATTATATTAACAATGAACTACATATGTAAAAACAAGACTACTAACTTAATGATTTTGAAACGAGACATATATGTAACGATTATCGTTGTAACGACATTTAATGTATATATATCATGTTAAGAGATATTCGTACATCATAATATCATGATAATATAATAATTTAAAATCTCTTTTGATATTATAAACATTGGGTTAACAACATTTAACAAGATCGTTAACCTAAAGGTTTCAAAACAACATTTACATGTAACGACTAACGATGACTTAACGACTCAGTTAAAATGTATATACATGTAGTGTTTTAATATGTATTCATAAACTTTTGAAAGACTTCAAGACACTTATCAAAATACTTCTACTTAACAAAAATGCTTACAATTACATCCTTGTTCAGTTTCATCAACAATTCTACTCGTATGCACCCGTATTCGTACTCGTACAATACACAGCTTTTAGATGTATGTACTATTGGTATATACACTCCAATTATCAGCTCTTAGCAGACCATTTGAGTCACCTAACACATGTGGGAACCATCATTTGGCAACTAGCATGAAATATCTCATAAAATTACAAAAATATGAGTAATCATTCATGACTTATTTACATGAAAACAAAATAACATATCCTTTATATCTAATCCATACACCAACGACCAAAAACACCTACAAACACTTTCATTCTTCAATTTTCTTCATCTAATTGATCTCTCTCAAGTTCTATCTTCAAGTTCTAAGTGTTCTTCATAAATTCCAAAAGTTCTAGTTTCATAAAATCAAGAATACTTTCAAGTTTGCTAGCTCACTTCCAATCTTGTAAGGTGATCATCCAACCTCAAGAAATCTTTGTTTCTTACAGTAGGTTATCATTCTAATACAAGGTAATAATCATATTCAAACTTTGGTTCAATTTCTATAACTATAACAATCTTATTTCAAGTGATGATCTTACTTGAACTTGTTTTCGTGTCATGATTCTGCTTCAAGAACTTCGAGCCATCCAAGGATCCATTGAAGCTAGATCCATTTTTCTCTTTTCCAGTAGGTTTATCCAAGGAACTTAAGGTAGTAATGATGTTCATAAAATCATTCGATTCATACATATAAAGCTATCTTATTCGAAGGTTTAAACTTGTAATCACTAGAACATAGTTTAGTTAATTCTAAACTTGTTCGCAAACAAAAGTTAATCCTTCTAACTTGAATTTTAAAATAAACTAAACACATGTTCTATATCTATATGATATGCTAACTTAATGATTTAAAACCTGGAAACATGAAAAACACCGTAAAACCGGATTTACGCCGTCGTAGTAACACCGCGGGCTGTTTTGGGTTAGTTAATTAAAAACTATGATAAACTTTGATTTAAAAGTTGTTATTCTGAGAAAATGATTTTTATTATGAACATGAAACTATATCCAAAAATTATGGTTAAACTCAAAGTGAAAGTATGTTTTCTAAAATGGTCATCTAGACGTCGTTCTTTCGACTGAAATGACTACCTTTACAAAAACGACTTGTAACTTATTTTTCCGACTATAAACCTATACATTTTCTGTTTAGATTCATAAAATAGGGTTCAATATGAAACCATAGCAATTTGATTCACTCAAAACGGATTTAAAATGAAGAAGTTATGGGTAAAACAAGATTGGATAATTTTTCTCATTTTAACTACGTGAAAATTGGTAACAAATCTATTCCAACCATAACTTAATCAACTTGTATTGTATATTATGTAATCTTGAGATACCATAGACACGTATACAATATTTCGACCTATCATGTCGACACATCTATAAATATTTCGGAACAACCATAGACACTCTATATGTGAATGTTGGAGTTAGCTATACAGGGTTGAGGTTGATTCCAAAATATATATAGTTTGAGTTGTGATCAATACTGAGATATGTATACACTGGGTTGTGGATTGATTCAAGATAATATTTATCGATTTATTTCTGTACATCTAACTGTGGACAACTAGTTGAAGGTTACTAACGAGGACAGCTAACTTAATAAACTTAAAACATCAAAATATATTAAAAGTGTTGTAAATATATTTTGAACATACTTTGATATATATGTATATATTGTTATAGGTTCGTGAATCAACCAGTGGCCAAGTCTTACTTCCCGACGAAGTAAAAATCTGTGAAAGTGAGTTATAGTCCCACTTTTAAAATCTAATATTTTTGGGATGAGAATACATGCAGGTTTTATAAATGATTTACAAAATAGACACAAGTACGTGAAACTACATTCTATGGTTGAATTATCGAAATCGAATATGCCCCTTTTTATTAAGTCTGGTAATCTAAGAATTAGGGAACAGACACCCTAATTGACGCGAATCCTAAAGATAGATCTATCGGGCCCAACAAGCCCTATCCAAAGTACCGGATGCTTTAGTACTTCGAAATTTATATCATATCCGAAGGGTGTCCCGGAATGATGGGGATATTCTTATATATGCATCTTGTTAATATCGGTTACCAGGTGTTCACCATATGAATGATTTTTATCTCTATGTATGGGATGTGTATTTAAATATGAAATCTTGTGGTCTATTATTATGATTTGATATATATAGGTTAAACCTATAACTCACCAACATTTTTGTTGACGTTTTAAGCATGTTTATTCTCAGGTGATTATTAAGAGCTTCCGCTGTCGCATACTTAAATAAGGACGAGATTTGGAGTCCATGCTTGTATGATATTGTGTAAAAACTGCATTCAAGAAACTTATTTTGTTGTAACATATTTGTATTGTAAACCATTATGTAATGGTCGTGTGTAAACAGGATATTTTAGATTATCATTATTTGATAATCTACGTAAAGCTTTTTAAACCTTTATTGATGAAATAAAGGTTATGGTTTGTTTTAAAATGAATGCAGTCTTTGAAAAACGTCTCATATAGAGGTCAAAACCTCGCAACGAAATCAATTAATATGGAACGTTTTTAATCAATAAGAACGGGACATTTCAGTTGGTATCCGAGCGTTGGTCTTAGAGAACTAGAATTTTGCATTAGTGTGTCTTATCGAGTTTGTTAGGATGCATTAGTGAGTCTGGACTTCGACCGTGTTTACTTGAAAAATGATTGCTTAACAAATTTTGTTGAAAATTATATATTTTTAACATGTGAATATTATGTGATATATTAATCTCTTAACGCGTTTGATATTATGTGATAGATGTCTACCTCTAGAACAAGTCCCATTGACTCACCTAATAATAATGAAGAGTCAAATGTAAATTGGAATGATTCGTGGACTGATTCACAAGTTCCCGAAGAGGAACCGGAAGAAGAGTCGGAACCGGAAGAAGAATCGGAACCGGAACCGGATGAAGAAATAGAACTGGTGGGGGAAATAATAAAACGGTTAAGTAAAAGAAAATCCTCAACCAACCGACCAAGGTTAATTATGGTCAATGGTGTTTCCGCCAAAGAAGCAAAATATTGGGAGGATTACCAATTCTCCGATGAATCGGATTTCGACGAGAATTCCGATGATGTTAGAGAAATTACACCAACTGAATTTAAAAAGGCAAAAGAAAATAATAAGGGAAAGGGCATAAAAATAGAGAAATCTAATTCCAACCCCGATGAACTTTATATGTATCGTCAACCCCCGAAGTCCTTAAGTTGTAACAATGACCCAGGAACCTCTAAACCACCAGGTTTTTCTAAACCGTTGTGGAAAATAACAGCTAGTATTAGGGGAACATCATATATCCCTAGAAACTTGGTAAAACGAACCAAAACCGAAGAAGAAGAAACAAGCGAGTCGGAATAAGATAGTTGTATTCGTGTGGTGTAATATATGTAATATAGTGTGCTTATGCTTTATGATATATGTAAAAATTGCTTGTATTAATAAGTATTTTTTTTATGAATCTAACTCTTGTCTATTTTACAGTATAAAAACACAAAATGGATAGACAACCCAATATTTTAAGAGACCTACCCGGAGACATGATTGATGAAATCTTGTCTAGAGTCGGTCAGAATTCTTCGACACAACTATTTAAGGCGAGATCAGTTTGTAAGACATTCGAAGAACGTTCCAACAATGCCTTGGTTTATAAAAGGCTTTCGTTCGAAAGATGGGGGATATCACATTGGGAAATCCATAAGTTACGATGTGTTTACTTTGACGCATATATTGCGGGGAACCCAAATGCTATTTTACGCAATGGGTTAAGAAATTATTTTGACTCAATATATCCGAATATTGGACTTCGTGATTTAGAAAAAGCGGCTAACATGCAACATAAAGAAGCATGTTATGCTTACGGATTAGTAATGTTCGCTTCTCACCAAAGTGAGAACAAGAACATCGGGCTACAACTATTAAACAAAACGTTTCCACAAGTGACGGAGTCGGTAATTGGGGTAAGAAATGAGGTTTTTAGATTGTTACGGGACTGTTGGACATTACGTAACCCTCGTCCCTTTGATGACATTACAACACGCTGTCTTATCGACGGCCATAACGGTTATGTTCCACAAGACCAAGGATGGGAAGTAGTCCTAGTAAAACCAGAATGCATGACTTGTTTCTGGACGTATGAATTACGTGTCTTTATTGCCTTTGCTGAACGACTTGTGTACTAGCTAGAATTATCTTCACAACTATCTTGTATCAAAGTTATTGTGTGCTATATTTCATGCTTTATGTAAAATAAGCGGTATTGTAAGTTTGTAAAATATTGTATAAAAGTTTGAACGCGAAATATTATTATAATCAGTTTTTCATATAGAATTGTAGTAGTTGAATTGTATATTAGCTACTAAGTATGAACTTAACGGGTAGGTACTACCCGAATTTAAACTTATAAAACGCTAATATGAAGAAAAAGCTTTTATAAATGAGTTCATATTATGCTACGAAATACTATTAACTACTCTTAATATTCTGTATGATTAACTTGTTCCATTTGATAATTTTGAAGGAAATGGCACCGACTACTCGACACACCGTGAATATGAATGAAGAGGAATTCCGTACTTTTCTCGCTTCAAACATAGCCGCAGTACAGGCTGCGCTACATACCAACAATAACCTTGGATCTAGCAGTACAAGAAATCGTGTAGGATGCACCTACAAAGAATTCACTGCCTGCAAACCTTTGGAATTTGATGGAACCGAAGGACCGATCGGATTGAAACGGTGGACCGAGAAGGTCGAATCGGTGTTTGCCATAAGTAAGTGTACTGAAGAGGACAAAGTGAAGTACGCTACGCATACCTTCACAGGTTCTGCGTTAACATGGTGGAATACCTATCTAGAGCAAGTGGGACAAGACGATGCGTACGCACTACCGTGGTCAGCATTCAAGCACTTGATGAACGAGAAATACCGTCCCAGAACCGAGGTCAATAAGCTCAAGACAGAACTTAGAGGGTTACGAACCCAAGGATTTGATATTACCACGTACGAAAGACGATTCACAGAATTGTGCCTATTGTGTCTGGGAGCATTCGAAGATGAGGAAGAGAAGATCGACGCATTTGTGAAAGGATTACCGGAAAGAATCCAAGAAGATATAAGTTCACACGAGCCCGCCTCCATACAACAGGCATGTAGAATGGCTCACAAACTAGTGAACCAGATTGAAGAAAGAATTAAAGAACAGACTGCTGAAGAGGCCAATGTGAAGCAGGTCAAAAGAAAGTGGGAGGAAAACGGTGATAAGAATCACCAATACAACAACAACAGCAATTACAACAATAATCGCAACAATTATCCCAACAATCGCAACATCAATCGCAACTACAACAAACGGCCCAACAACAACAACAACAACAACAACAACAGCAGCAACTACAACAATCATCCCAACAACAATAGTAACCGCAACAACAACAACAATCAGAAGCAGCTATGCCAAAGGTGTGAAAAGTATCACTCGGGGTTCTGCACCAAATTTTGCAACAAGTGTAAAAGAAATGGTCATAGCGCGGTGAAGTGTGAGGTCTACGGACCAGGGGTTAATAGAACGAAAGGAACAAATGGTGTCGGAACGAGTAATGGCGGAGCAAGTAGTGTCGGAGCAAGTTATGCCAATGTAGTTTGTTATAAATGTGGAAAACCGGGCCACATTATTAGAAATTGCCCGAACCAGGAGAACACAAATGGACAAGGCCGCGGAAGAGTTTTCAATATTAATGCGGCAGAGGCACAGGAAGACCCGGAGCTTGTTACGGGTACGTTTCTTATTGACAATAAATCTGCTTACGTTTTATTTGATTCGGGTGCGGATAGAAGCTATATGATTAGAGATTTTTGTGCTAAATTAAGTTGTCCATTGACGCCTTTGGATAGTAAATTTTTACTCGAATTAGCAAATGGTAAATTAATTTCAGCAGATAATATATGTCGGAATCGAGAAATATTACTGGTTAGCGAAACATTTAAGATTGACTTGATACCAGTAGAGTTAGGGAGTTTTGATGTGATAATCGGTATGGACTGGTTGAAAGAAGTGAAAGCAGAGATCGTTTGTTACAAAAATGCAATTCGTATTATACGAGAAAAAGGAAAACCCTTAATGGTGTACGGAGAAAAGGGCAACACGAAGCTACATCTTATTAGTAATTTGAAGGCACAAAAACTAATAAGAAAAGGTTGCTATGCTGTTCTAGCACACGTCGAGAAAGTACAAACTGAAGAAAAGAGCATCAATGATGTTCCCGTCACAAAAGAATTTCCCGATGTATTTCCGAAAGAATTACCGGGATTACCCCCACATCGATCCGTTGAATTTCAAATAGATCTTGTACCAGGAGCTGCACCAATAGCTCGTGCTCCTTACAGACTCGCACCCAGCGAGATGAAAGAACTGCAAAGCCAATTACAAGAACTTTTAGAGCGTGGTTTCATTCGACCAAGCACATCACCGTGGGGAGCTCCTGTTTTGTTTGTCAAGAAGAAAGATGGTACATTCAGGTTGTGTATCGACTACCGAGAGTTGAACAAACTTGCCATCAAGAACCGCTACCCACTACCGAGAATCGACGACTTATTTGATCAACTACAAGGCTCGTCTGTTTATTCAAAGATTGACTTACGTTCCGGGTATCATCAAATGCGGGTGAAAGAAGATGATATTCCAAAGACTGCTTTCAGAACACGTTATGGTCATTACGAGTTTATGGTCATGCCGTTTGGTTTAACTAATGCACCAGCTGTGTTCATGGACCTTATGAACCGAGTGTGTGGACCATACCTTGACAAGTTTGTCATTGTTTTCATTGATGACATACTTATTTACTCAAAGAATGACCAAGAACACGGTGAACATTTGAGAAAGGTGTTAGAAGTATTGAGGAAGGAAGAATTGTACGCTAAGTTTTCAAAGTGTGCATTTTGGTTGGAAGAAGTTCAATTCCTCGGTCACATAGTGAACAAAGAAGGTATTAAGGTGGATCCGGCAAAGATAGAAACTGTTGAAAAGTGGGAAACCCCAAAAACTCCGAAACACATACGCCAGTTTTTAGGACTAGCTGGTTACTACAGAAGGTTCATCCAAGACTTTTCCAGAATAGCAAAACCCTTGACTGCATTAATGCATAAAGGGAAGAAATTTGAATGGAATGATGAACAAGAGAAAGCGTTTCAGTTATTGAAGAAAAAGCTAACTACGGCACCTATATTGTCATTGCCTGAAGGGAATGATGATTTTGTGATTTATTGTGATGCATCAAAGCAAGGTCTCGGTTGTGTATTAATGCAACAAACAAAGGTGATTGCTTATGCATCTAGACAATTGAAGATTCACGAACAAAATTATACGACGCATGATTTGGAATTAGGCGCGGTTGTTTTTGCATTAAAGACTTGGAGGCACTACTTATATGGGGTCAAAAGTATTATATATACCGACCACAAAAGTCTTCAACACATATTTAATCAGAAACAACTGAATATGAGGCAGCGTAGGTGGATTGAATTATTGAATGATTACGACTTTGAGATTCGTTACCACCCGGGGAAGGCAAATGTGGTAGCCGATGCCTTGAGCAGGAAGGACAGAGAACCCATTCGAGTAAAATCTATGAATATAATGATTCATAATAACCTTACTACTCAAATAAAGGAGGCGCAACAAGGAGTTTTAAAAGAGGGAAATTTAAAGGATGAAATACCCAAAGGATCGGAGAAGCATCTTAATATTCGGGAAGACGGAACCCGGTATAGGGCTGAAAGGATTTGGGTACCAAAATTTGGAGATATGAGAGGAATGGTACTTAGAGAAGCTCATAAAACCAGATACTCAATACATCCTGGAACGGGGAAGATGTACAAGGATCTCAAGAAACATTTTTGGTGGCCGGGTATGAAAGCCGATGTTGCTAAATACGTAGGAGAATGTTTGACGTGTTCTAAGGTCAAAGCTGAGCATCAGAAACCATCAGGTCTACTTCAACAACCCGAAATCCCGGAATGGAAATGGGAAAACATTACCATGGATTTCATCACTAAATTGCCAAGGACTGCAAGTGGTTTTGATACTATTTGGGTAATAGTTGATCGTCTCACCAAATCAGCACACTTCCTGCCAATAAGAGAAGATGACAAGATGGAGAAGTTAGCACGACTGTATTTGAAGGAAGTCATCTCCAGACATGGAATACCAATCTCTATTATCTCTGATAGGGATGGCAGATTTATTTCAAGATTTTGGCAGACATTACAGCAAGCATTTGGAACTCGTCTAGACATGAGTACTGCCTATCATCTACAAACTGATGGGCAGAACGAAAGGATGATACAAACGCTTGAAGACATGCTACGAGCATGTGTTATTGATTTTGGAAACAGTTGGGATCGACATCTACCGTTAGCAGAATTTTCCTACAACAACAGCTACCATTCAAGCATTGAGATGGCGCCATTTGAAGCACTTTATGGTAGAAAGTGCAGGTCTTCGATTTGTTGGAGTGAAGTGGGGGATAGACAAATTACGGGTCCGGAGATTATACAAGAAACTACCGAGAAGATCATCCAAATTCAACAACGGTTGAAAACCGCCCAAAGTCGACAAAAGAGCTACGCTGACATTAAAAGAAAAGATATAGAATTTGAAATTGGAGAGATGGTCATGCTTAAAGTTGCACCTTGGAAAGGCGTTGTTCGATTTGGTAAACGAGGGAAATTAAATCCAAGGTATATTAGACCATTCAAGATTATTGATCGTGTCGGACCAGTAGCTTACCGACTTGAGTTACCTCAACAACTCGCGGCTGTACATAACACTTTCCACGTCTCGAATTTGAAGAAATGTTTTGCTAAAGAAGATCTCACTATTCCGTTAGATGAAATCCAAATCAACGAAAAACTTCAATTCATCGAAGAACCCGTCGAAATAATGGATCATGAGGTTAAAAGACTTAAGCAAAACAAGATACCAATTGTTAAGGTTCGATGGAATGCTCGTAGAGGACCCGAGTTCACCTGGGAGCGTGAAGATCAGATGAAGAAGAAATACCTGCATCTATTTCCAGAAGATTCGTCAACACCTTCAACAGCTTAAAATTTCGGGACGAAATTTATTTAACGGGTAGGTACTGTAGTGACCCGAACTTCTCCATGTTTATATATATTAATTGAGATTGATATTTACATGATTAAATGTTTCCAACATGTTAAGCAATCAAACTTGTTAAGACTTGATTAATTGAAATAGGTTTCATATAGACAATTGACCGCCCAAGTTGACCGGTGATTCACGAACGTTAAAACTTGTAAAAACTATATGATGACATATATATGGTTATATAAATAGTTAACATGATATTATGATAAGTAAACATATCATTAATTATATTAACAATGAACTACATATGTAAAAACAAGACTACTAACTTAATGATTTTGAAACGAGACATATATGTAACGATTATCGTTGTAACGACATTTAATGTATATATATCATATTAAGAGATATTCGTACATCATAATATCATGATAATATAATAATTTAAAATCTCTTTTGATATTATAAACATTGGGTTAACAACATTTAACAAGATCGTTAACCTAAAGGTTTCAAAACAACATTTACATGTAACGACCAACGATGACTTAACGACTCAGTTAAAATGTATATACATGTAGTGTTTTAATATGTATTCATACACTTTTGAAAGACTTCAAGACACTTATCAAAATACTTCTACTTAACAAAAATGCTTACAATTACATCCTCGTTCAGTTTCATCAACAATTCTACTCGTATGCACTCGTATTCGTACTCGTACAATACACAGCTTTTAGATGTATGTACTATTGGTATATACACTCAAATGATCAGCTCTTAGCAGCCCATGTGAGTCAACTAACACATGTGAGAACCATCATTTGGCAACTAGCATGAAATATCTCATAAAATTACAAAAATATGAGTAATCATTCATGACTTATTTACATGAAAACAAAATAACATATCCTTTATATCTAATCCATACACCAACGACCAAAAACATCTACAAACACTTTCATTCTTCAATTTTCTTCATCTAATTGATCTCTCTCAAGTTCTATCTTCAAGTTCTAAGTGTTCTTCATAAATTCCAAAAGTTCTAGTTTCATAAAATCAAGAATACTTTCAAGTTTGCTAGCTCACTTCCAATCTTGTAAGGTGATCATCCAACCTCAAGAAATCTTTGTTTCTTACAGTAGGTTATCATTCTAATACAAGGTAATAATCATATTCAAACTTTGGTTCAATTTCTATAACTATAACAATCTTATTTCAAGTGATGATCTTACTTGAACTTGTTTTCGTGTCATGATTCTGCTTCAAGAACTTCGAGCAATCCAAGGATCCATTGAAGCTAGATCCATTTTTCTCTTTTCCAGTAGGTTTATCCAAGGAACTTAAGGTAGTAATGATGTTCATAAAATCATTCGATTCATACATATAAAGCTATCTTATTCGAAGGTTTAAACTTGTAATCACTAGAACATAGTTTAGTTAATTCTAAACTTGTTCGCAAACAAAAGTTAATCCTTCTAACTTGAATTTTAAAATAAACTAAACACATGTTCTATATCTATATGATATGCTAACTTAATGATTTAAAACCTGGAAACACGAAAAACACCGTAAAACCGGATTTACGCCGTCGTAGTAACACCGCGGGCTGTTTTGGGTTAGTTAATTAAAAACTATGATAAACTTTGATTTAAAAGTTGTTATTCTGAGAAAATGATTTTTATTATGAACATGAAACTATATCCAAAAATTATGGTTAAACTCAAAGTGAAAGTATGTTTTCTAAAATGGTCATCTAGACGTCGTTCTTTCGACTGAAATGACTACCTTTACAAAAACGACTTGTAACTTATTTTTCCGACTATAAACCTATACTTTTTCTGTTTAGATTCATAAAATAGGGTTCAATATGAAACCATAGCAATTTGATTCACTCAAAACGGATTTAAAATGAAGAAGTTATGGGTAAAACAAGATTGGATAATTTTTCTCATTTTAACTACGTGAAAATTGGTAACAAATCTATTCCAACCATAACTTAATCAACTTGTATTGTATATTATGTAATCTTGAGATACCATAGACACGTATACAATGTTTCGACCTATCATGTCGACACATCTATATATATTTCGGAACAACCATAGACACTCTATATGTGAATGTTGGAGTTAGCTATAAAGGGTTGAGGTTGATTCCAAAATATATATAGTTTGAGTTGTGATCAATACTGAGATACGTATACACTGGGTCGTGGATTGATTCAAGATAATATTTATCGATTTATTTCTGTACATCTAACTGTGGACAACTAGTTGAAGGTTACTAACGAGGACAGCTAACTTAATAAACTTAAAACATCAAAATATATTAAAAGTGTTGTAAATATATTTTGAACATACTTTGATATATATGTATATATTGTTATAGGTTCGTGAATCAACCAGTGGCCAAGTCTTACTTCCCGATGAAGTAAAAATCTGTGAAAGTGAGTTATAGTCCCACTTTTAAAATCTAATATTTTTGGGATGAGAATACATGCAGGTTTTATAAATGATTTACAAAATAGACACAAGTACGTGAAACTACATTCTATGGTTGAATTATCGAAATCGAATATGCCCCTTTTTATTAAGTCTGGTAATCTAAGAATTAGGGAACAGACACCCTAATTGACGCGAATCCTAAAGATAGATCTATCGGGCCCAACAAGCCCCATCCAAAGTACCGGATGCTTTAGTACTTCGAAATTTATATCATATCCGAAGGGTGTCCCGGAATGATGGGGATGTTCTTATATATGCATCTTGTTAATGTCGGTTACCAGGTGTTCACCATATGAATGATTTTTATCTCTATGTATGGGATGTGTATTGAAATATGAAATCTTGTGGTCTATTATTATGATTTGATATATATAGGTTAAACCTATAACTCACCAACATTTTTGTTGACGTTTTAAGCATGTTTATTCTCAGGTGATTATTAAGAGCTTCCGCTATCGCATACTTAAATAAGGACGAGATTTGGAGTCCATGCTTGTATGATATTGTGTAAAAACTGCATTCAAGAAACTTATTTTGTTGTAACATATTTGTATTGTAAACCATTATGTAATGGTCGTGTGTAAACAAGATATTTTAGATTATCATTATTTGATAATCTACGTAAAGCTTTTTAAACCTTTATTGATGAAATAAAGGTTATGGTTTGTTTTAAAATGAATGCAGTCTTTGAAAAACGTCTCATATAGAGGTCAAAACCTCGCAACGAAATCAATTAATATGGAACGTTTTTAATCAATAAGAACGGGACATTTCAGTATGTTAGCGAAGTTCAGAAAAATTTTGATACTGAAAAACGAATTGAGCAAACCATGAAGGAGACTAAGGACAAATACAAGGACTAAACTTGTACATAAAGAATCCAGATGATTCTGTTTTTGATGAAATCTTTAGCGAATACCTTGTTCCGTAATTGTTCTAAATCATTGTGAATGAATTTCTTCATCACATTTTGATTGTAGAATTATAAGATATCATCGTATATTTCATTATAAATATCCTTGATATTTCTGAAGATATTTTCATAACTATTCTTATCTGAAATCATTTATCTCTTCACGATATCAGTGTTACATCAGAAAGGAAACCATTTTAGTTTTTTTTTTTTAAATTCTGAAAAATTCAAAATTTAAAATATGAATGTTTTTGAAGTAGTGTTGGGAACTGAAGCATGAGTTAGTATAATATAATGACACTTGATCAACGTGATTATATTACCGTAAGTCATGCTGAGTTTCTAATGAAACGTGATGATTCCCAGACCATAACGTCATCAGATGCCATGTTACACGACTCTTACATTCTACCTAATCTCCAAACATATCGAGAACATATATTCTTGATAGTTCTATCTTTTCTCTTAAATTCTGGTAATTTAACCAATCAAGATCGTACGATTACAATCTCTCTATTAGAACGTTAGTCATGTTCATTCGAGACTTCATACTTACGAATTCTGGACCATTATTCGTTTGACTTAAAGTCGGGAAGAGAAAATAAAAGGATGGAACTCCAAAATATAATGGAAATGAAGAGAGTGGATTTATAGTGAAATATTCGACATAGCAAATGAAATAGATTATCGCATTTAATCAAAGCGGATCCTAAATTCATTAATTATCGAAGAACCAAATCTAATTACGAAGATTTTCTCTAAATCACTTGAATTCTGGAAATCAACCGTGACTACGTCACCGGCTAAGACGAACCTACATTTACTCATTTCACTCTTTTGTGATAGCTTCGCTCGTACTCTTCACAAAAATCAAATTGTTTTGTCTATATTACCCGATGATGATGAAACTTTAATTTTCAGCTCGTATGCGTCATGAAAACATACTTATTGTCAGCCATGACCATCACAATCAAATTTCGGGACAAAATTTCTTTAACGGGTAGGTACTGTGACGACCCGGAAAATTTTGACCAATTTTAAACCAAACTCATGATACGATTTTATATTTTTGACACGATATGCAAAGTCTGTTAGGTTGAGTCTCAAAAATTTTGAACTGTTTCATATATTCAATTAACCTTTGACAATTCTAGACGATTCATGAACAACTAATTGTAAATAGATACATATAGAATTACAAATATGTATGTATATATATATATATATATATATATATATATATATATATATATATATATATATATATATATATATATATATATATATATATATATATGTATTTTGAAATATAAATTGAAATAATATATGATTTAACTATTAGAAATAAATATGTAAAATAAAACAAGATATAATAAAATTTATTATTAAAATGAAATCTATATATACATATATAAAGTATATATGGAACATAATTATTAATTAATTTTAACACTCGTTCGTCATCTCGTTTGATATTAGACAAGTTAAATACGAAATTAATAAGTGAATAAGTATATATAAACAATTTTATATATATATATATATATATATATATATATTATAATATATAAGTTCTATATATAATTATTATATGTATATTGTAATTTATAAATATTATATGTAAAATTTATAATATCTATTTTTTTATAGTTATTATATAGTTATAATTATTATTATATTAATATTAATATATTATATTATATATAATAGAAATAGATAACTGATATAGATAATAGATAACCTGATATTATATCCGACACCTTTATATCACTATCTCCTTTCTCTTTTTTCTGTTATACTTGTGACCCTCAATCAATATTTTCTTGTCTGCTACAATCAATCAATTGATTATCATCACCAATTTCATCTATATCTATATGTATGCATGATTGAGTTTAGGTGATTTTCATATAACGCGTTTAGTAAATTTACATAATTATTATTATTGTATTCACCCACTTGATTATGTTTTTGTGGAACACAACACCACATATGTATTATATATACACATATAATTTTACAAGACATCTATATGCTTATATTCCTCCTAGATCACTAAAACACCCACATGCATACTTGATCAATACTTGATCACCTCAATATCAAAACAACCACATCTCTGATCACCTTCTATGCTTCTTGAACCATCGACACCGCCATCACCAACCCTTCCATCACACCCGTCGGACACCGAAATCACCAAGAACCCACGAACACTACAACTACTGTTAAATCTATTCGTATATGTTCTAGTCTGTTATTCCTTCTACTACTCGAACCTTAGCTCATCGAACCCCTTTTGAGATTATTGTTTATAGTTTTAAACCACCTACATAAACCCATATCATCAAACAACAATATTGCTTGTTCTATTTAATGTTTAAACCCGAACACCCACGAAACACCCATCACCCTTATCTTGTTTGATCACACGAATAACCATCTCCTAACACCACTGCAACTTTTATTGATTTTGTTTTTTTTTTTCGAACACCATAAACTCGCCACCACCGAGAACACCCAACATCACTAGACCCAATTACCATCTTCAACCCATGTTAAAAACTATTTCTTGCCGTTGAACCAAGTAAAATATCGAAACCCATTTGTTTTGCTACCATTATCTTTGAACTACCATAACCATCTACACCCGTTTTTCGGTTATGATCAACAAAACACCATCACCATGATTATCTACTACTTTAACACATCTCTTTTCCTGTTGAAACTAAAAGTCTTTCTTATTTATGTTATTCAACAATCATCACCACTCCATCGTGTCTATTACTTTCTTTTTCGTTGATAACCTGCAAAACACCACTGTTACTATTACGTTCCTTAACAAACCTCAAATTGATGCAAGACCGAAGCCAAATACCTTGATTGTACTATTGTTACAGCCACTGCTATCGTGTTCATGTTCAATCTCAAATCACACCTGCATCGAATGTCTCCACTTCTACTTCGTTCAATCAACCAAAACCCATTTGCAAATCACTGCTACTGCAGCCTTCTATTTCCTTTTGTTTCTTTTACGAATAAATGATGATGATGATGATGATGATGATGATAATGAAACATGATAATTCGATGCAAGATGATGTATGTGATTTGATCATATGATGAAGAGAATAACCCACCACCATCGTGTTTGTAAACTGTCGGATAGGAATACCCCCAAAACCAAAAACATTCGATTCCTATTTGATCAATAATCTACTGCTAGTGCGTATTCTATCTTCACTTGTGGCCGACAAATCAATAAACCAAATAACCTCACTTTTAATTTAATAAAGGTTGAACTATCTCGTTTCTATTAAAACCTGACGACTTTAAACCACACTTGGGCCGTGATTTTATGGTGTTAATGGACTTAATAGGTGGACTTCTAATTAGATTAGGTTGGGCCAAGCATTGTTTGGTAGAAACAGAAAACCAAATCAATGGGTATAAGGGAGAAAACAGTCGTATAGGTTATAAGGATACAAATCATGAATTAAAATAGAAAAGAAATAGTGGAGCAGTGGTTAATGGGGTGTGTGCTTATTCAAGAGATCCTGGGTTCGAACCTAGGCCACCACAATATTTTTTTAAATTATCAGAAGAAGCTGGGCTGTGTTAAAAGCTTAGGCATGTTGGGCCGAATACTTGTGTTTCGTGTTGGGCCAAGTGTGATTGAGCTGATTCGGGCTTGAAATAGAAAATGGATTAAAATAATTAGTTTGGGTATTAAATCAGGAAAGTAACAAATGGAGCATTGGTTAAGGATGTTAACGGGTTAGCGGGACGTTGTGGGTTCAAACCCGGACTTGGGCATTTTTTTTAGGACTACTTCTTTGAGGTAGTTTACTTATTACTCATTATTATTATTATTATTATTATTATTATTATTATTATTATTATTATTATTATTATTATTATTATTATTATTATTATTATTATTATTATTATTATTATTATTATTATTATTATTATAATAATAATAATAATTATTATTATTATTATTATTATTATTATAATTATTATTATAATAATAATAATAATAATAATAATAATAATAATTATTATTATTATTATTATTATTATTATTATTAATGTTATTATCATTAACAATAAAATTAACATTTTAATTAAAATTATTACTATCATTGTTATTATTGTCATTAACATGATTTTTATATATAATTTTATTTTTATTATTTTTATTATCACTATTATTATTATTAGTATTATTATTATTACAGTATTATTATTACTACAAACATAATAACATTATTATATAAATATTACATATAACAAATTATTGATTTTTGATATAATACCAACTACAAATATATATATATATATATATATATATATATATATATATATATATATATATATATATATATATATATATATTGTAATATAATTATATGTATGAATATTGATTATTTACAAAATAACTATATATAAAATATAACTGTAGATATAAAATATAAATAAAGTATATATATATTTATATAACTACAACACTTAATATATAAATATTATGTAGGAGGAATTATGTGATTATATGTGTTAATATATATACTTGATATAGGTTCGTGAATTCAAGGCCAACCCTGCATTGTTCAGTTCTGTCGTATGCATATTTTTAATACAAAATATCGTATTGTGAGTTTCATTACGCCTTTTTTAAATGCTTTTGCAATATATATTTTTGGGACTGAGAATACATGCGTTGTTTTTATAAATGTTTTACTAGACACAAGTAATCGAAACTACATTCTATGGTTGGATTATCGAAATCGAATATGCCGCTTTTTAGTCTGGTAATCTAAGAATTAGGGAACAGACACCCTAATTGACGCGAATCCTAATGATAGATCTATCGGGCTCAACAAGCCCCATCCATGTCGCGGATGCTTTAGTACTTCGAATTTATCATGTCCGAAGGATGTCCCGGTGTGATGCCCCGTACTAAATCATCATGTACGGACCATCAACAACAGGATCATTACAAGGTTAAGTACTATATGCGTTTTCAAAAAGAGTTTGCATTAATAATTAAAAGTGATGTCAAACCAACATCGAAAGTTTTACATTCCAAAAGTATGCTTCACTAAGTAGAAGCAATAATTAAGTGTACGTGACCCCAAATGGTCGTTACAAGTCATAATTCAAAAGTACTAATGTTTGAATGCAAAGTAAAGTAGTTCGTGCGTGGACAACTCTAAGCAGCGGGTGTCTACAGTACAACAAGTAAGACAGCGAAAGCAACCTCAAGCACCTGAGAAATACATGCTTAAAAACGTCAACACAAAGGTTGGTGAGCTATAGTTTAAGTATAACAGTATGTAAGGTAGGCCACGAGATTTCAGTGCTACAAAGAGCGTTTCAAAACAGTATGATAAAGTATATGTTAACCGTGGGCACTTGGTAACTAACTTAACGTTTATACCCCCTGAAAGTACACTTGGCAAGTGCGTATGTTTACGAAGTATTAAACACTCGTTAAATGCTAGTGCTACTAGCCCGAGTGGGGATGTCAAACCCTATGGATCCATATCTAAGATTCGCGTTCACCGGTTCAAAAACCAATGACTAAACGTTACCAAGCTAAAGGGAATGTTTCTGCCGTTATATAACCCACACATATATAAAGTTTAAGTACTCGTGCCTAGTATGTAAAACATAAAATCCGCATGTATTCTCAGTTCCCAAAATAAGTTAAAGTAAAAAAAAGGGAATGCTATAACTCACAATGATAATGTAGTCGTAAAGTCGGTTCGGAAAAGGTGTGCAAGTAATCGGTCCGAAGGTCCTCAACCTAAGGCAAATAGTACTAAGTCAGTAAATCATCTTAATAGGTTTAAAAGTATGTAAATAAGGTCTTAAGGGTCATCATCATTCATCATCAAACAAAAGGCGTAAAGTAAGTTTCGTTTATGAAAGTAGTTTACAACAAAGGCTGACTTCAGTCAGTCACCACGGCCTCTACCCTTACTGAATTAAATTGAGGCCAGTGGCCATGGCACCGTCTATGAGTCCCTTAAGTTTGGTAAAATTTACAGAAGTAAACTCTTCTTGGTTTGACCGTGGCGACGGTCTAAGTGCGAGTAGGTCAGAAATTTCTGCACAACGTTAAAGGACATAGTGACGATCGGAGGGCCATAAATCCTAAACCGTAACTCGGATTAAGACGAGTCCTATATGAAAAGTTATCTACTCGAAAATTTCTATCTAAAAAACATGGTTAGAACAGCCCAGGTCTGCTGGTATGTTACAGAAATAGCAGGTCAGTAGGTTTTGGACAGAAACAGTGAGTTTAAAAGGGTTCCGGTGGTCTTGGTGCTTGATGTTCATCATGGTTCTCATCCTTGATGCATATAGCTTCAAGTGTACAACTCATTGATGTATCTACATCATCTTAACCAAGTCTTGACCATCATAACCCTAGTGCAAGTTTAAGACATGAAGCACAACTCACTTAAGAGTTGCATGTAGTTTGATGAACCAAAGTTACATCAAAGTCTTAGGTTTGACACTTACATGAACTATAAGACTAATAATAAGTTACAAACTTGAAAATGAACTTATGAAATCAAGATCTTAAAATGTAGAACATAGTTCTTAGTTAGATCTTAAAGATCCAAGACTCAAAAGTCTAGATCCAAAGTTATATTTAAAGAAAACTTATTTGTGTGTTCTTGAACTTTCAAAGTTAACTTAATTTGTTCAAGAGATATGAGATCAAGACTAACTTGTAGTACTTGACCATATAAACTAACTACATGAAATTAAAGTGCATAAATTGAAGAAGTAAACTTAAATAAACAAGAAAAGGTTCATGGTTGGTCATACTTTAAAGATTCAAACCAAAGTTTGATCTTTAGAAAGTAAACTTTAAAGTTTACTTCATGAGCTTCAAGTATGTCTTTAATCAACACAAGAACTTTATAATCTTTGAAACATTATATGTAGAACCTACACTAGAGAGTTTTGTTCTTGAATGTTCTTGTTAAAACAAGATAAAAGATGAATCAAACTAGAAAGTTAGATTCTTGAAACATGTAAGTAAATAACAACAATTAACAAGACAAGTTACATTAACAACAAAGAACAACAAATGATGATGATGATTTGCATGTATGTATACGGTTTTAGGGAGAAAAGAAGAAGAGAAAATGTCTTCAAGTTTACTTACAAAGAGCAAAGAAACCTTGAGAGAAAAAGAGAGAAAGATAATTGCAAGTAGAAGTGTGTTTGAGAAATGAGAGAAATGTGAGTGAAGTAGTAAACAAGAAAATGAAACAAAACACTCCTAAAGGGAGCTTAGGGCTACAGTTTTTACAGCAGAAAATGGGGGGAGGGAGAAGTTTTGTGGTCACTAGAATGTAAAGCATCATAAAGGTGGTTATTAGATGGTTATACATGGGGAAGATGTCTAACTAGATTCCAATTGTTCTTAGACTAACTAGTTACATCTAAAATGATACTTACACTTTGAAAGAGTGGGCTAACTAAGTCCACTTAATAGGTAGGGTGGGCTTGGAAGCCCAATAACATGAGTCCATTACACTAACAAAGCCCAAGTTCAAATAAATCACAAGTTAAACCAATTAAAGCCCAAGTAACTAACTAATAGCCTTAGTTAATTAAAATGATTAATAAATTTAATCATGAATGTAAATAATATCTAAAAATATTATTCGTGAAAGTTCCGGGTGTCACAAAGACGTTTCGGGCACTTAAAAGTCAAGTACGGGCAATCATGGTAACATGTAAATGTAATAACATACATTCGTTTAATCACACGTATTAATAATAATAATTATTAATAAATTAACGTTGGAAATTCCAGGGTCGTTACATTACCCACCCGTTAAAGAAAATTTCGTCCCGAAATTTAAGCTGAGGTAGATGGAGGAGTCGGGAAAAGGTGAGGATACTTCCGCATCATTTGATCCTCTCGTTCCCAAGTAAACTCGAGTCCTCGTTTGGCATTCCATCGTACTCGGACGATCGGAATCTTATTACGTTTCAAAGTTTTGATCTCACGATCCATAATTTCAACAGGTTCCTCTACAAAGTGGAGTTTGTCATCAATTGTAAGTTCTTCCAGTGGTATGATAAGTTCAGGTGCAGCAAGACACTTCTTCAAGTTTGACACGTGGAAGGTAGGATGAACGGAGCTCAATTGTGCTGGTAGATCCAAACGGTATGCAACGGGTCTAACACGTTCCAAGATTTCGAAAGGACCAATGTATTGTGGGTTCAACTTTCCACGTTTTCCAAAACGGATCACACCTTTCCAAGGTGCAACCTTCAACATTACACGATCACCAATGTTGAATTCAAAGTCTTTACGTTTAAGATCGGCATAACTCTTTTGACGATCGCGGGCAGTCTTAAGTCTCGCTTGTATCTGAGCAATCTTCTCCGTCGTTTCGTGGACTACCTCGGGTCCGGTGATTTTCTTTTCGCCTACTTCGGCCCAACAAATAGGAGATCGGCACTTACGGCCATACAATGCTTCAAAAGGTGCAGCATTAATGCTAGAGTGATAACTGTTGTTGTACGAGAATTCGGCGAGTGGCAAATGTCTTTCCCAGGCCTTTCCAAAATCAATGACACATGCACGCAGCATGTCTTCCAAGGTCTGAATCGTTCGTTCACTTTGCCCGTCAGTCTGAGGATGATAAGCAGTACTCATGTCAAGACGAGTTCCCATGGCTTCTTGCAAGGAACGCCAAAATCTGGAAGCAAAACGGGGATCGCGATCTGAGATGATCGATAAAGGTACACCATGACGAGATACAACTTCTTTGATGTATAATTGGGCAAGTCTTTCCATTGTATCAGTTTCCTTCATCGCTAGAAAGTGTGCAGATTTGGTAAGGCGGTCAACAATAACCCAAATAGTATCGTATCCGCCCACCGTCTTTGGTAGCTTGGTGATGAAATCCATTGTTATCCGTTCCTACTTCCATTGTGGGATTTCTGGTTGTTGAAGTAAACCAGAAGGTCTCTGATGTTCGGCTTTAACCTTCGAGCAAGTTAAACACTTACCAACATAAGTCGCAACGTCCTTCTTGAGATTCGGCCACCAATACTGTTCTTTAAGGTCGTGGTACATTTTGCCCACTCCAGGATGAATCGAATATCTCGATTTGTGTGCTTCATCAAGTATAAGGTTCCGTAGATCTCCATAAAGAGGTACCCAAATTCTTCCGGCATAACATCGAAGTCCAGACTCCCTAACCTCGAATCAAGAGACAAGTATGTTCAAATGTTCATGAGATATGTTCTCCTCCTTGAGAGCCTCATCTTGGGCTACTCTGATCTGGCTGTTGAGGTTCGAATGGATGGTGATGTTCAGAGCCATAACACGAAGAGGTGCCGTCCTCTCCTTTTGGCTTAAAGCGTCAGCTACAACATTGGCCTTGCCAGGGTGATAACGGAGTTCACAATCGTAGTCGTTGAGCGTCTCGATCCATCGACGCTATCTCATATTCAGTTGCTTCTGATCAAAGATGTGCTGGAGACTCTTGTGATCGGTGAAGATAGTGCTCTTAGTTCCATACAAATAATGTCTCTACAATTTGAGCGCAAAGACAACGGCTCCGAGTTCAAGATCATGCGAAGTGTAGTTCCGCTCGTGAATCTTCAATTGGCGGGAGGCATAGGCAATAACCTTTGATCGTTGCATCAGTACACAACCAAAACCACTCTTCGATGCATCACAATAAACAACAAAGTCATCACTGCCTTCAGGAAGTGATAGGATAGGTGCGGAGGTTAACTTCTTCTTCAAAGTTTGGAATGCTGATTCGTGTGCGGGTTCCCAAATGAACTTCTTGCCCTTGTGAGTCAGCGCGGTCAAAGGACGCGCAATCAGAGAAAATCCTTCGATGAATCTTCGGTAATAACCGGCGAGACCTAAGAATTGGGGAATATGCGTCGGAGTAGTGGGGGTCTCCCACTTGCTGATGGCTTCAATCTTGGCGGGATCAACTTTGATACCCTGGTCGCTTACAACATGACCCAAAAATTGTATTTCCTTTAACCAAAATTCACACTTGGAGAATTTGGCGTAAAGTTGCTCTTGTCTTAAGAGTTCAAGCACTAATCGGAGGTGTTGCTCATGTTCTTCTTCGCTCTTAGAGTAGATGAGGATATCATCTATGAAGACGATAACAAACTTGTCCAAGTAAGGCTTGCAGACACGATTCATGAGGTCCATGAACACGGCAGGTGCATTTGTCAAACCGAATGGCATCACGAGAAACTCATAATGACCATAACGGGTCCTGAATGCAGTTTTCATCACGTCACTTTCCTTCACCCTCAGCTGGTGATATCCGGATCGCAAATCGATCTTTGAATAAACGCTCGATCCTTGTAGTTGATCAAAAAGATTGTCAATTCGTGGAAGAGGATACCGATTCTTGATAGTCAATTTGTTGAGTTCACGGTAGTCGATACACATACGGAAGGATCCATCCTTCTTCTTCACAAACAACACAGGTGTGCCCCAAGGCGAGAAGCTTGGTTGAATAAATCCTCGGTCTAACAGCTCTTGTAGTTGACTCTGTAATTCTTGCATCTCGGAAGGTGAGAGTCTATAAGGTGCGCGAGCTACAGGTGCTACTCCTGGCACTAAATCAATCTGAAACTCTACGGCTCTCTGCGGCGGCAATCCAGGCAATTCCTCTGGGAAGACATCAGAAAATTCGTTCACAATTCGAACATCGTTCACGCTCTTCACCTCAGTTTCTACCGCTTTCACATGTGCTAGGACAGCAAAACGTCCCTTCTTCATAATCTTTTGCGCTTTCACGCAACTAATGAGGTTCAACTTCGAGGTACATCTCTCTCCATAGATAACCAGTGGTTCGCCATCTCCTTGTGGTATGCGAAGTGCTTTATCTCCACAGATAATATCGGCCTTTATCTTGCTCAACCAATCCATACCGACGATCACGTCAAAACTTCCCAGTTTAATAGGTATCAAATCAATTTCGAAATTTGCACCAACTATGTTGATAATAGCTCCTCGACTAATGTGGTCAACTTTTTCAAGTTTACCGTTGGCGACCTCGACAAGCATACTTTCTTTTAACGGGACTAATGACCAATTAATCTTATGGCAAAAATGTCTACATACATAACTTCTATCCGCACCAATATCAAACAAGACAGAAGCTAAAAGATTGTTGATTGTGAATATACCTGTCACCAAGTCGGGGTTATCGTGTGCATCCCTTGCATTAACATTGAAGGCTCAACCTCGGGGTGGTCCTCCGTCTTTTCGCTTGTTTGGGCACGCATTTCTAAAATGGCCCGTCTGTCCACATTCGTAGCACTTCTTCGGTCCATTGGTGTTTGGCTTCCCATTCAAAGTAGTGACCTTGCAGTCCTTCCCGATGTGCCCAGCCCGTTGGCACTTCTCACAGACAAAATTGCAATACCCAGTGTGGTGCTTGTAACACCTCTTGCATTGTGGTAAGGTTCCTTTATAGTTCAGGTTGGTGTTGGTGTTATTGGGATTAGGGTTTCCACCATTGTTGTGCCTCTTGGCGGGGGTTTGATCGTAGTTTCTCCCCCTGTTGTTGTTGTTGTTGTTGTTGTTGTTGTTGTTGTGGTTGTTATGGTTGTTGTCCCATTTCCTCTTTTCGCTACTACCAGCTTCAAACTTAGCCTTCTCCGGCTCATCAATAAGAATCTGATTCATGAGAGTATGCGCCATGCGCATTGCTTCGGGAACATTCGGTGGTTTGGATGAGGTGACATTTCCTTTGATGGACTTAGGGAGTCCCGAGAAGTATTTCTCCATGCGCTTGAATTTGGGGGTGACCATGGTCGGACACATAAGAGCCAACTCCAAAAACCTACGATTGTACCTGTTAAGGTCGTTCCCTACGGCCTTCAACTGCATGAATTCAATTTCCATCTTCTGAATTTCGGTTCTCGAACAATACTCATCAATCATAGCCGCCTTGAATTCCTCTCATGGCGTAGCATACGCCTCATCGATACCTTTCGCTTGAGCTAACGTGTTCAACCACGTTAGCGCGCCGTCAGATAGCGTGCAAGATGCAAACTTGGTCTTATTGTCCTCTGAACAGTTGCTAACTCGGAATACTGATTCAAGTTTCTCGAACCATCTGGTGAGACCAACTGGTCCCTCGGTGCGGCTGAATTTATGCGGTTTGCAGCTCTGGAATTCCTTGTATGTACACCCATTTTGAACGGGTGGAATAACCGGTGGTGGTGGCGGTGGAGCTTCGAGATTTCTTTCTGCTAGGGCTGCAGCGACCCGTTCGTTGATCATGTCCTCAATCTGGGCGGCGGTAGGTGTGGATCTTCCGTTAGCCATGGTATTCTAAACAAAAATTTTGACTCAAGTCAAAATCCAGCATTCGATATGTAGTAATATAGTACATAGTAACCAACATGGAATCAAAACATCACACGTTATTAAATAATGCATCTAGGTACAAATACCACAGAATCATCGTACATCAATGTAAATAGAACATCGTGCAAGAATTAAATAACGCAAAGTTCCATTCATTAATAATAATAAGTTTCATACATCTGAATAAGTTCGTACAATACATATGAAATACATGAAACTATATCTAGATTACATCATGAAATCTAAATACAAGGTCCTACGGTGAAGGCGGGTGAACTGCTCCTCGAGCTAACTGCTCCTCGAGCTCAGTGATTCGAGCTCGGAGAGTCTCAATCTCCCTCATCAGTTCCTCGTTAGAGGGAGCTGGTGGGGCAGGTGGTGCAGGTGGGGCGGGTGGTGCGGGTGGTGTCGGTGGTGCTGATGTAGATGGTCCGGCTCCGGATGTAGATGGTACGTCCCTAGATGTAAGTGGTCCGTATCTAAATCTAGGTGGTACGGTTCCAGGAATAGTCAATACGTAACGGGGAACCTTACGTATCTGTGGGTCGGCAGGGTATGGCACAACTCGTTTACGAGCAGTAACCCTACGACGATGGCCAAATGCATCAGTAAAAGCACGACCTCCATTCACCCCTGGAGTGACGGTGCCGTCGAAACGGTACCGCTTCTTCGGCGGGGTGGAGGGTGCCTGAATAGGTCTATCGGCAGGATCCTCATCATCACTGGAGTCATCTGATGATGAAGAATCGGCGGATGATGAGTCATCTGAATCGTGTGGTGGTGACACTGGTGGCTGAGCTGGTAATCCGAAGCGTCCGAAGGCGGCCAACATCTGTCTGTGTCTGCCTGGCGGAATCACGACTAAACGTCCGTCGGGAGTGCGTCGGCAAGGCGTGCGCATGTGGTTACGAAACGGCCCTTCCCCGAACTCCACGGGGATCTCAATACCACCAATGCGGGGCTGTGACCTCGAGGGTCCGGGAGCAGACACTGGGGCAGGTGCACTAGTACCAGCTCCGGAAGTAGAAGCGCCGGGATCACTAGTGGGTGTCGGGGCCAGTGTATCGGCAGTAGCAGCAGCAGGTGTAGCAGTAGGTAGGGTGACGGGGTCTGAGTCTGTACTGCCCGAAATGCCAGCAGGTGGAACATCCGACATCTGAACAAGGAAAAATAAATTTTCCATGTCAGTATGTCATAAAGCAAGCAAATAATAGGCCAACAGTTTAAATCATGTATAACGGTAACTAGCATGGCAATAACAGTAATTCGTATGAAAGTAGCATACAATCAAAAGCAAGTAGCATCATGCAGTAGTGAAATCATGTAATAGCATATGGCATATAGCAGTAACAGTAAGCAGCAGCGTGCAGTAAGTTCAGCAGAAACACGTAAACTAGCAAGTTGTAGATTAGTCCTATTAGTGAATCCTACTCGGTTCGGTCTTAGACTCACTAATGCAACCTAATTCCCTACAACCAATGCTCTGATACCAAATGTGATGCCCCGTACTAAATCATCATGTACGGACCATCAACAACAGGATCATTACAAGGTTAAGTACTATATGCGTTTTCAAAAAGAGTTTGCATTCATAATTAAAAGTGATGTCAAACCAACATCGAAAGTTTTACATTCCAAAAGTATGCTTCACTAAGTAGAAGCAATAATTAAGTGTACGTGACCCCAAATGGTCGTTACAAGTCATAATTCAAAAGTACTAATGTTTGAATGCAAAGTAAAGTAGTTCATGCGTGGACAACTCTAAGCAGCGGGTGTCTACAGCACAACAAGTAAGACAGCGGAAGCAACCTCAAGCACCTAAGAAATACATGCTTAAAAATGTCAACACAAAGGTTGGTGAGCTATAGTTTAAGTATAATAGTATGTAAGGTAGGCCACGAGATTTCAGTGCTACAAAGAGCGTTTCAAGACAGTATGATAAAGTATATGTTAACCGTGGGCACTTGGTAACTAACTTAACGTTTATACCCCCTGAAAGTACACTTGGTAAGTGCGTATGTTTACGAAGTATTAAACACTCGTTAAATGCTAGTGCTACTAGCCCGAGTGGGGATGTCAAACCCTATGGATCCATATCTAAGATTCGCGTTCACCGGTTCAAAAACCAATGACTAAACGTTACCGAGCTAAAGGGAATGTTTCTGCCGTTATATAACACACACATATATAAAGTTTAAGTACTCGTGCCTAGTATGTAAAACATAAAATCCGCATGTATTCTCAGTTCCCAAAATAAGTTAAAGTAAAAAAAAGGGAATGCTATAACTCACAATGATAATGTAGTCGTAAAGTCGGTTCGGAAAAGGTGTGCAAGTAATCGGTCCGAAGGTCCTCAACCTAAGGCAAATAGTACTAAGTCAGTAAATCGTCTTAATAGGTTTAAAATTATGTAAATAAGGTCTTAAGGGTCATCATCATTCATCATCAAACAAAAGGCGTAAAGTAAGTTTCGTTTATGAAAGTAGTTTACAACAAAGACTGACTTCAGTCAGTCACCACGGCCTCTACCCTTACTGAATTAAGGTGAGACCAGTGGCCATGGCTCCGTCTATGAGTCCCTTAAGTGTGGTAAAATTTACAAAAGCAAACTCGTCTTGGTTTGACTGTGGCGACGGTCTAAGTGCGAGTAGGTCAGAAATTTCTGCACAACGTTAAAGGACATAGTGACGATCGGAGGGCCATAAATCCTAAACCGTAACTCGGATTAAGACGAGTCCTAAATGAAAAGTTATCTACTCGAAAATTTATATCTATAAATCATGGTTAGAACAGCCCAGGTCTGCTGTTCTGTTACAGAAACAGCAGGTCAGTAGGTTTTGGACAGAAACAGTGAGTTTAAAAGGGTTCCGGTGGTCTTGGTGCTTGATGTTCATCATGGTTCTCATCCTTGATGCATATAGCTTCAAGTGTACAACTCATTGATGTATCTACATCATCTTAACCAAGTCTTGACCATCATAACCCTAGTGCAAGTCTAAGACATGAAGCACAACTCACTTAAGAGTTGCATGTAGTTTGATGAACCAAAGTTACATCAAAGTCTTAGGTTTGACACTTACATGAACTATAATACTAATAATAAGTTACAAACTTGAAAATGAACTTATGAAATCAAGATCTTAAAATGTAGAACATAGTTCTTAGTTAGATCTTAAAGATCCAAGACTCAAAAGTCTAGATCCAAAGTTATATTTAAAGAAAACTTATTTGTGTGTTCTTGAACTTTCAAAGTTAACTTAATTTGTTCAAGAGATATGAGATCAAGACTAACTTGTAGTACTTGACCATATAAACTAACTACATGAAATTAAAGTGCATAAATTGAAGAAGTAAACTTAAATAAACAAGAAAAGGTTCATGGTTGTTCATACTTTAAAGATTCAAACCAAAGTTTGATCTTTAGAAAGTAAACTTTAAAGTTTACTTCATGAGCTTCAAGTATGTCTTTAATCAACACAAGAACTTTATAATCTTTGAAACATTATATGTAGAACCTAAACTAGAGAGTTTAGTTCTTGATTGTTCTTGTTAAAACAAGATAAAAGATGAATCAAACTAGGAAGTTAGATTCTTGAAACATGTAAGTAAATAACAACAATTAACAAGACAAGTAACATTAAAAACAAAGAACAACAAATGATGATGATGATTTGCATGTATGTATACGGTTTTAGGGAGAAAAGAAGAAGAGAAAATGTCTTCAAGTTTACTTACAAAGAGCAAAGAAACCTTGAGAGAAAAAGAGAGAAAGATAATTGCAAGTAGAAGTGTGTTTGAGAAATGAGAGAAATGTGAGTGAAGTAGTAAACAAGAAAATGAAACAAAACACTCCTAAAGGGAGCTTAGGGCTACAGTTTTTACATCAGAAAATGGGGGGAGGGAGAAGTTTTGTGATCACTAGAATGTAAAGCTTCATAAAGGTGGTTATTAGATGGTTATACATGGGGAAGATGTCTAACAAGATTCCAATTGTTCTTAGACTAACTAGTTACATCTAAAATGATACTTACACTTTGAAAGAGTGGGCTAACTAAGTCCACTTAATAGGTAGGGTGGGCTTGGAAGCCCAATAACATGAGTCCATTACACTAACAAAGCCCAAGTTCAAATAAATCACAAGTTAAACCAATTAAAGCCCAAGTAACTAACTAATAGCCTTAGTTAATTAAAATGATTAATAAATTTAATCATGAATGTAAATAATATCTAAAAATATTATTCGTGAAAGTTCCGGGTGTCACAAAGACGTTTCGGGCACTTAAAAGTCAAGTACGGGCAATCATGGTAACATGTAAATGTAATAACATACATTCGTTTAATCATACGTATTAATAATAATTATTATTAATAAATTAACGTTGGAAATTCCAGGGTCGTTACACCCGGAATGATGGGGTTATTCTATATGCATCTTGTTAAGGTAGATTCCCAGGTGTTCAATCAATATGAATGATTTTTATCTCTATGCAGTTTGTGAAATGCCTGATATGAGAATGATGTTTATGAAAAATGAAATCTTGTGGTCTATTAAAATTATGGAAATGATTGATTATGATAAACTAATTAACTCACCAACCTTTTGGTTGACACTTTTAAGCACGTTTATTCTCAGGTATGAAAGAAATCTTCTGCTGTGCATTTACTCATTTTAAGGATATTACATGGAGTCGTTCATGACATATTTCAAAAGACGTTGCATTCGAGTCATTGTGTTTAACAAGATTATTATTAAGTCATTTATAGTTTGGATATATTATGAAATGGTATGCATGCCGGTCAACTTTCGATGAAATGAAAGTTTGTCTTTTAAAAACGAATGAAATGTTTGTAAAACTTATCATATAGAGGTTAAATACCTCGCAATGAAATCAACTATTGTGAATCGTTTATAATCGGTATGAACGGGTCATTTCACCAGAAATTATTCCGCGCTCGCATACCTTTCCTATGTAGGGTTAGGAAGGAAAAACAAGAAGCGCAATTCTGGGATATTATTAAGAATTTGCATTTGAATGTATGACTAGTAGATGCTTTAGTAGAAATACCAAACTCCGCTAAATTTTTCAATGAACTGCTTTCAAACAAAGAGAGATTAAGAGAGATAGTTAGCTTGCCCTTAAGTGAAGAATACTCGTTATTGTTACAACATGGAATTCCCCCTAAGTTAGGAGATACATGAAGATTTACGGTACCTTGCTACCTGCAAGATGTCCAAATTAGCAATGCGTTAGCAGACTGAGGAGCCAGTGTAAACCTAATGCCCTATTCATTATTCAAAAAGCTAGGATTAAATGACTTAAAGCCTACCTGAATGACTATCCAACTCGCGGACAGATCAGTTAAGATTCCTAGGGGAATAGCTGAAGATGTCCTAGTTAGAGTGGATAAGTTCGCATTTCCCGTTGATTTCGTCATTATGGATATTGAGGAAGACACGAAGTTCCCACTCATTCTTGGCAGACCATTCCTGAATACTACCAAGGGCGTAATTGATGTGCACGAGAAATCATTGAAATTATGGGTTGGAGGAGAAGAAATCACATTCAATGTTGATCGTCTCATGAGCCATCCTAGAGAAGAGGATGTGAATCTCTCTGATTCTTTTCAAAAATGCGTCAACGAATACTTGGAAGAAACCATGGCTATATGTAGTCAATATCAAATTTCTAAGGATCTGTTCTTTACACCTCCTGAAGGAAATCGCGACAACCATTCAGCCATAAACCTTATTCAACACAAATCTCCCCTCTCTGAAAGTAATTTTCTTGGCAAGACTATTCAAATAGCACCACTAGGACAAGGCATTCCTTTACCTCTATTAAGGAGAAGACTGAATGAAGAGACAAATTTCATTCTGGTATATCAGGAACCCCAGCCAAAGGAGGACCATGAGGAGTTTCCCGAACCTACCTTAGAAACTAAAGAAGACGTTTCTGAAGTGGAAGCATTAACATGGACAATTTCTAGAAAATAAGAACAGATAGCATCAGTGACTGCCACTAAAGAATCAAAATTTCGGGAGTAGTATGACTCGTTAGACCGAAAGGAGATATCTAGGATAAAGCCATCTATCGAGGAACCTCCAGAATTGGAATTAAAGAAGTTACCCGACAATCTGGAGTATGCATTCTTAGAAGGAGAATCGCAACTCCCTGTAATCATCTCGAAAGACCTCAAGCCACAAGAGAAGGCGAAATTGATTCAAGTTTTGAAATCATATAAGAAGGCAATTGCTTGGAAGATCTCCGACATAAAAGGGATCAGCCCCAACTATTGCACCCACAAGATTTTCATGGAAGACGATTTCAAACCTTCAGTTCAGAGGCAAAGAAAGGTCAACCCTATGATTCATGAAGTCATCAAGAAAGAAGTAATTAAAATTCTGGACGCCGGTCTGATCTATCCCATCTCTGATTCGCCATGGGTTAGTCCTGTTCAAGTGGAACCCAAAAAGGGAGGGACAACCGTAATTCAAAATGAGAATAATGAGCTTATTCCAACTCGGGAAGTCACCGGTTGGAGGGTTTGCATAGATTATCGTAAACTAAACGATGTAACCCGAAAGGATCATTTTCCATTACCTTTCATCGATCAAATGTTGGAACGTCTATCAGGAAATGAATACTACTGTTTCCTTGACGGTTTTTCCGGCTACTTTCAAATTCCCCTCGATCCAAAGGACCAAGAAAAGACAACCTTTACCTGTCCTTATGGAACATTTGCCTATCGATGCATGCCCTTTGGGTTATGCAATGCACCAGCTACATTCCAGTGATGCATGGTAGCAATATTCCACGACATGATTGAACGTTGTATGGAAGTCTTCATGTGTCATGACCCGGAAATTTTGGTCAAATTTAAACTCTGATAACTCCGACAAGATAAGCAAATTGATGTGTTGCATTAAAATATTTTTTTTCATACATTTAATTAACCATTGGACTATACCCTACGATTCACGAATAACCTATAATTTAAAACTCGAACACGTCATGATTTATATATGATTTTACTTTCTTAAATGAAAATGTTTTATGATTTAATAATTTCTATTATTATAACCTCTTAATAAAATGATTTTGAATATAATTAGTTCTAGAAAACTAAATTTAATAATATTTATATATGAAATGATAAAAAAATTTACTATTAAACGATGATATTTCAAATTAAAAAATTTACGTATTAAGTCATTTTATTTTTATGATATAATTTTTGTAATTTTTTTTTTAAGAAACGAAGTTAAATTAAAAATGTACAATTTGTAAAGCACAACGTACAACAACGTGTAGCTTAAATAGTTAAATTTAACTTAATTCATTTACTATTTATTGAATAGTAAATGAAACGAAATTAATTCATTTACTATTCACATAAAAGTGACATGATAGAAATTATTAATTATAAGCTAGATAATATACCCCTGAAGTATTTAATAAATACAACTTTTTAAAAATTTATGATTCCAATTTGATTCTAAATTTATTATTATATTATTATATTTTATTTCAATATTATTATATTATTATATTTATTATATTATTATATTAAAATTTATATTATATTATATATCTTTGTCCAGTCAAAAACTAGGAAAACACATATTACGCTTATAAACTTTATAAACGAACCTTTTTACAACTAATTTTTATAAAGCTTAAGACCAAAACATATATATATATATACAAATATAAAAAGTGGAATTTTTATCTATATTTTTACCCGTCAATTATTAGCAACAGAGTACGAAATACCGGTCCGTGAAAACTGTCGGTAGAATGAGACAAAGGCGGCTACTTTTTAAATTCACACATTTTCAAATTTTAATTTTTTTATTATTATATTGAATTATTGATTATTATTATATTATTATATTTTATTTCAAAATTATTATATTATTATTTTATTAATCTATATATATGAATGATCGACACTAATAATTTCACACAACTTCAGTTTCTCGTTCAATTCATTTTCACATAGAAATAGATATTTACTCCGTATCAAATTCATCAACACAATTTTATTATTATTATTATTATTATTATTATTATTATTATTATTATTATTATTATTATTATTATTATTATTATTATTAAGATTAATATTATTATTATTAATCTTATTATTATCATTAGTAGTATTATTATTATTAGTATACACATAAAAAAACTACGACGGGGTTATGTTCAAGAGATTTCAAACGGGTTTTCAAATGTGTTATAGCTTAGGAGGTTATGGGTAATGTTCGGGGGAATTGTTCGTGAATCAAAGGCCAACCTTGCATTTATCATTTCTGTTGCGTCTACATACTTTTCCTACAATATTGAACCACAATATTGATATGTGAGTTTCATTTGCTCCCTTTTTAAATGCTTTTGCAATATATATTTTTGGACTGAGAATACATGCGTATTTTATAACTGTTTTACGAAATAGGCACAAGTACTAAAACTAATTCTACGTGGGTTTAAACCAAAAATATCCCCTTAGCTTGGTAACTATAACTACTGGTGTATGACTGGTAGGCGCGAATCCTAAAGATATATGTATTGAGTCTGACAAACCCCATCCTGACTATGGGATGCTTTAGTACTTCGAGGTTTATATAACACACCTGATTTGGTGTACTTTCAGAGGGTAAAACATGAACGTTAAGGCTTGTTACTGGGTGCCTACAACTTATAGAATGCTTTTTATACACTTGCGCGTGTATGGTTATTTATGAAACTGAAATCTTGTGGTCTATTATAACTATTGAAAATCATTATTTATAATAAAACTATGAACTCACCAACCTTTTTGGTTGACACTTTAAAGCATGTTTATTCTCAGATATTAAAGAAGCTTCCGTTGTTTAACTGCTATGTGCATGGAGTCTTACGTGGCATATTTTTCAAGGAAACTTTGCATTCAAACGTTAATATGTATTATATTTTGAATGTTTAGTCAACTGATGTATTATTATGAACGATCATTTATTGGGATTGTCTATATGTAGAAATCACCACAGGTCGAAAATATTTATGTAAATGCTTTAAAAATGTATACAGAGTTTAAAACTTTCTTATATAGAAAGCGCGTCTTTTGAAATGAATGCAATGTTTGTAAAACGTATCATATAGAGGGCAAACCTCGCAATGGGACCGATGAATGATGTGCTGCGTCAATAGGGATTTTGGCGGGCCATCACAGTTGGTATTAGGGCGTTGGTCTTAGTGAACCAGAATTTGTATTAGTGTGTCTAACCAGTAGTTGTTAGAATGCATTAGTGAGTCTGGACTTCGACCGTATCTGCATATTATAAATTTTGCTTATCATTTCTTGTCAGAAATTACATGCTTATCGTTCTTAAGTTTAGACGCGTTTTCCTGCATTTATTGCATAAATAGTGTATAGACGAATTCCTATCTTAGCATATCTGTTACTGTGGACTTTGCTTGGCATCTTCCAAAGATTCCTCCTTAATTTATGGGATTTTGATATTATATATACATATGTAAATTATGAATTGAAGAATACCAAATCTAAGTCCTATAATCTATTTCATACTAAAAATTCTTTCCCTGATTATACAAGATGGATCCTACATCTAGTTCAAATTCCTCGGATTCTGACAGCTATTCCGATATGGAATTCGACCTGAGCTCCGAAAGCAGCGTAACCGGAATGGAACAACCAATTAGCCATCATTTATTCTGGATGAATTGGGGATTGGTTCGTAATCTACTTAACCATTGGAGACAAGAAGAATGTGATCCCTTCCATCCACCACATTCACCTCTTGCCGAAGAACCTGAAGTACTTACCGGTGAACCTGTTCGAAATACCCTTTTCTCTCTCATTTCCAGAGTATCTAGTCACGATTATATACTATCCCAAATTCTGAATCTTATTCATCCGCTCGTCCGAACTGACAATCATCCCGGTGTAATAGAAGAAGTCAACGAGCTTCGCGCTCACGTGACGGCTTTGGAGAATATGGTGCAAGGATTACAAGCACCATCAACAACACAAGTATCGCTAACAACATCCACATCGGAAGTCTCAATACCACAAACACCAGCAGCATCACCGACATCAACAATACCATCATCAACATCAACAGTATCATTACCACCACCAACAACCACATCCGCATCCCACACCTCAATATCGCATCTAAAATCTATACTTCGAGCATCAACATCATATGCACCATAGGTACCAAGGAGTACCAACAACAACAAACGATGAAGTATCGAATCATCACTTCATTGAAGCAATATTCTGCAGAGAATATGTAATTACTAAAAAAAATTTAGAGATTACTTATTCTAGTTCTTACCATAAACCAGAAGAGTAGATGGATAGAGATGATAGAGAAAACCCTGACAAGAATGGTGTGTGATCTACAAGCTAGACTGGTTATACAAGCACTACCAGAAGTACCACTAGCATCACTATTAGTATCACCAACACCAGTAACACCGGTAGCACCACAAGCTCCACCAACTCCATAACCACCGACGATATCGACACCACAATCACTGAGGAGTATACTGGAATAACGAGTTATGAAGTATTAACTCATTATTTTTAAAGAATTTATATATTATATATATGAATTTTGGAAACCATAATATATTTTTTCGTACTAAGCTATTAAGTATGAATTGAAAAAGGGCAGATACTACTCGGTTAATTCATATTACTAATATGTTATGATGTACATCCTTAGTTAACTACAATCTCTATTTCAAACCAATGAATTCCATTTCATAATAAATAAAGTGTATTATTCAACTACATGTTTGATTTTACACTCCCATTTTCGATATACTCGAAACTTTCCAGAAAACATCATTCGTACCTTGCGGAATTCACAAGAATTTCATGAGCATCAACATCCTTCACCAAGGAATATCAATAAGAATAAATAAAGATGTATTAATTACATTAGTGAAATACTCCGCAAAGATTATGTAATCTCTAAAGTTTTATGGATTATTCATTTCTAGTTCCATCCGTAAACCGAATAAGATTAATATAATATTAACTCATTAAATTCATATTACATCTAAAGAAAATATACATACATATATTTTCATAAAGACTGTAATAAAAATTCTTTTATACAAAATATTACTTGTGAAATTTTATTTTAAAGGGTAGGTAATACCCGAGAAATAATTAAGTTCACATTAATATGTTACGCTGATGTTTTGACAATCGTTAATTATACTCTCTCCTTTCATAGCAATATACATCATTTCACAAAAATCAAGACAACCATTTTCCATGCCAATTCAATTACATATTCTGATTTTGACAAATCAAAATCCAAATCAAGATTTAAGAATTGTCATCAATCTTAAATTCCTACATCCTTCGAAACCATACTTTGAATTCAAAATGTTATTCATAAAACCGAGGAGAATATTATTCGTATCTATCATAATTCGCGATGATTTCACCTCCACCATCATATACTAACGGATACAACTTGCGTTCAAACACTCAAATTCAAAATTCTTGAAAGCACCTCAGATTGAAAATCAACGAATCGGACTCGTTATATATGAGAATGCGGATGAAGCAGCCAAAGCCGTTGATGGTCCTAATAGTTAAAAGTTGATAATAAAGAAAAGTATGTTAGAAAAGAAATTTGGAACTGAAAAACGGATTGAACAAACTATGAAGGAGGTTGTTGACAAATCACAAGGACTAACCCTTACCTAAAGAATTTAGATAATTCAGTTTCTGATGGAAATCTCAGAAGATACAATCTCTTTACATATTCTAAATCCTTGCAGAAGAATTTTCTTCATCATCCTTTGATTTTAATTTTTTTTTAAATTCTAAGATATCATCATATCTTCCGTTATAAATATCCTCAATATTTCTGAAAAATACCTCCATAACTATTCTTGTCTGAAATTAATTATCTCTTCGCATTATCTGTATTACAACATCACAGAAACTATTTTAGTTTCAAAATTTTTGTAACATTCGAATTTAAGTTCATTGATATTATAGAGTAGTGTTGGAATGAAAGCATGAGTTAGTGTAATATAATGACGCCCGATCAACGTGATTATATTATAGTAAGTCATGCGAAAGTTCTAATGGCACATGATGAAGGTAGTACTTGATCAACATTACCCTCACCATGTACCATGTTACGCGAATCTTTTATTTTACTTAACATTTGAACATACCAAGAATGCATTTTCTTGATAGTTCTATACTTTCTGTGATTCCAGTAGTTTGCTAATAAAATCGTGCCATTACATTTTTCTTTCTGCTTATAATACTAGTTATACTCATTTGAAATCCTATCTATCGTATTTATGGAGAAATCTTTATCATTTCATTTGTATTTCTCAATATTGAGAAATTTATTGAACTTGTGCTTATCATAAAATGGAACCCGACCCATTTAGGGTACTCGAAATACTCCATTCATCGATCTTATCAATTTCTTTAATAATGATTATACTAACAATCGAATTAATTTAAAGAATTCAAGTTATATCATATTTTGTGATACGAAAATATCCTCGTTTTCGTTATCAACTTTCCTTAGACAAATTTCAGGACGAATTTTCTTTTAACGGGTAGGTACTGTCATGACCCGAAAATTTTGGTCAAATTTAAACTCTGATAACTCCGACAAGATAAGCAAATTGATGTTTTGCAATAAAATATTTTTTCATTCATTTAATTAACCATTGGACTATACCCTACGATTCACGAATAACCTATAATTTAAAACTCGAACCCGTCATGATTTATATTTGATTTTACTTTCTTAAATGAAAACGTTTTATGATATAATAATTTTTATTATTATAACCTCTTAATAAAATGATTTTAAATATAATTAGATCTAGAAAACTAAATTTTATAATATTTATATATGAAATTATAAAAAATTTACTATTAAACGATGATATTTCAAATTAAAAATTTTACGTATTAAGTCATTTTATTTTTATGATATAATTTTTGTAATTTTTTTAAGAAACGAAGTTAAATTAAAAATGTACAATTTGTAAAGCACAACGTACAATAACGTGTAGCTTAAATAGTTAAATTTAACTTAATTCATTTACTATTCATTGAATAGTAAATGAAACGAAATTAATTCATTTACTATTCACATGAAAGCGACATGATAGAAATTATTAATTATAAGCTACATAATATACCCATGAAGTATTTAATAAATACGATTTTTAAAAAATTTACGATTCAAATTTGATTCTAAATTTATTATTATATTATTATATTTTATTTCAATATTATTATATTATTATATTTATTATATTATTATATTAAAATTTATATTATATTATATATCTTTGTCCAGTCAAAAACTAGAAAAACACATATTACGCTTATAAACTTTATAAATGAACCTTTTTACAACTAATTTTATAATATATATATATATATATATATATATATATATATATATATATATATATATATATATATATATATATATATATATATATATATATATATATATATATACAAATATAAAAAGTGGAATTTTTATCCATATTTTTACCCATCAATTATTAGCAACAGAGTACGAAATACCGGTCCGTGAAAACTGTCGGTAGAATGAGACAAAGGAGCTACTTTTTAAATTCACACGTTTTCAAATTTTAATTTTTCTATTATTATATTGAATTATTGATAATTATTATATTATTATATTTTATTTCAAAATTATTATTTTATTATTTTATTAATCTATATATATGAATAATCGACACCAATAATTTCACACAACTTCAGTTTCTCGTTCAATTCATTTTCACAAAGAAATAGATATTTACACCGTATCATATTCATCATCACAATTTTATTATTATTATTATTATTATTATTATTATTATTATTATTATTATTATTATTATTATTATTATTATTATTATTATTATTATTATTATTATTATTAAAATTAATATTATTATTATTAATCTTATTATTATCATTAGTAGTATTATTATTATTAGTATACACATAAAATACTACGACGGGGTTATGTTCAAGTGATTTCAAATGGGTTTTCAAATGGGTTATAGCTAAGGAGATTATGGGTAATGTTCGGGGGTATTGTTCGTGACTCAAAGGCCAACCTTGCATTTATCATTTCCGTTGCGTCTACATACTTTTCCTACAATATTGAACCACAATATTGATACGTGAGTTTCATTTGCTCCCTTTTTAAATGCTTTTGCAATATATATTTTTGGGCTAAGAATACATGCGTATTTTATAACTGTTTTACGAAATAGGCACAAGTACTAAAACTAATTCTACGTGGGTTTAAACCAAAAATATCCCCTTAGCTTGGTAACTATAACTACTGGTGTATGACTGGTAGGTGCGAATCCTAAAGATAGATTTATTGGGTCTGACAAACCCCATCCTGACTATGGGATGCTTTAGTACTTCGAGGTTTATATAACACACCTGATTCGGTGTACTTTCAGAGGGTAAAACATGAACGTTAAGGCTTGTTACCGGGTGCCTACAACTTATAGAATGCTTTTTATACACTTGCGAGTGTATGGTAATTTATGAAACTGAAATCTTGTGGTCTATTACAACTATTGAAAATCATTATTTATGATAAAACTATGAACTCACCAACCTTTTTGGTTGACACTTTAAAGCATGTTTATTCTCAGGTATTAAAGAAGCTTCCGCTGTTTAACTGCTATGTGCATGGAGTCTTACGTGGCATATTTTTCAAGGAAACTTTGCATTCAAACGCTAATATGTATTATATTTTGACTGTTTATTCAACTGATGTATTATTATGAACTATCATTTATTGGGATTGTCTATATGTAGAAATCACCACAGGTCGAAAACCTTTATCTACATGCTTTAATAATGTATACAGATTTTAAAACTTTCTTATATAGAAAGCGCGTCTTTTGAAATGAATGCAATGTTTGTAAAACTTATCATATAGAGGGAAAACCTCGTAATGGGACCGATGAATGATGTGCTGCGTCAATAGGGATTTTGGCAGGCCATCACATCATGGACGACTTCTCATTCTTTGGTAGTACCTTTGATTAGTGCCTTTAAAAACCTTGACAAGATGCTCACCCGGTGTGAAGAGTCAAATTTAGTTCTAAATTGGGAAAAATGTCACTTCATGGTTAAAGAAGGGATAGTTTTAGGACATAAGATTTCAAAAGCAGGAATAGAAGTTGATAAGGCTAAGATTGAGACCATTACTAAACTTCCAGAACCTACCACAGTAAGAGAGGTAAGGAGTTTCCTAGGACACACCGGTTTTTACCGATGCTTCATTAAGAATTTTTCAAAGGTCACACGACCTCTCACTCATCTCCTAGGAAAGGAAGTCCCGTTTGTCTTCGATGAAGAATGTCGAAAAGCATTCAACTATCTGAAGGAACAGCTAACACATGCACCCATCATGATAGCTCCTGATTGGAGTCTACCGTTTGAAATCATGTGTGATGCGAGTGACTTCGCAGTTGGATCTGTGCTTGGACAGCGGGTAGATAAGCACTTTCATCCAATCTATTACGCAAGCAAAACTTTAACCGGAGCTCAAGAAAATTACATTACCATAGAAAAGGAGCTGCTAGCTGTAGAATTTACCTTCGACAAATTCCGTTCATATCTCATCCTATCCAAAACTACAGTCTATACAGATCATTCATCCCTCAAATATCTATTCATTAAGCAAGATGCAAAACCAAGACTCCTACGATGGATCTTACTCCTTCAAGAATTTGATATTGAGATTAAAGATAAGAAAGGAGCAGAGAACATCACATCAGACCATCTTAGTCGTTTGGAGAACCCAGCGATGGAAAAAGTTGCTGAACAAGATATCAGAGATAAATTTCTGGAAGAACAGCTTATGAGTTTAGGACAAACTCACATAGGATCACAATTTACTGATACTCCTTGGTATGCTGACATGGCCAACTACCTAGTTGCCGGAGTAGTACAGAAGGGAATGAGCACCTCCGGAAGAAGGAAGTTCTTCAGGGATACCAAGTACTACTACTGGGAAGATCCTTACATGTTTAGAATTTGCCCTGATCAGATAATCAGGAGGTGCGTAGATGAAAAACAAGCAGCAGAGATTCTTCACCAATATCACCATGGACCAACTAGAGGTCATCATGGAGCAAACTTAACCGCAAGAAAAGTCTATGAATCAGGATTTTATTGGCCGTCTATATTCCGAGATGCGCAAAAGCTTGTAAAGCGTTGCGATGCATGCCAAAGCCAATGTATTGTGTCTATGAAGAATGAGATTGGTCGGACTAATATCCAAGCTTGCGAGATCTTCGACATATGGGGATTAGACTTTATAGGGCCATTCCCAAAGTCTAATGGGAAAGAATATGTCCTCATAGCAGTAGATTACGTCTCCAGATGGGTCGAAGCCCAAGCATTTCCAACTAATGATGCCAAAGTCATCACCAACTTCCTGGAGAGACTCTTCTGCCGATTTTGAGCTCTTCGTGCAATAATAAGTGATAGAGGCACACACTTCTGTAATACTCAGTTTATGAAGGTGATGCAACAATACGGAGTTACCCACAAGATGTCCACTGCCTATCATCCGCAGACTAATGGACAAGCAGAGGTCACGAACAGAGCACTCAAAAGAGTCTTAGAACGAACTATCGGCCATCATGGAAATAAATGGGCCGAAAAACTAGACGATGCTCTGTGGGCATTCCGGACTGCTTACAACAATCCTCTAGGGACTACACCCTACCGCATGATCTATGGAAAAGCCTGTCACCTTCCGCTGGAACTTGAATATAAAGCTCTCTGGGCATTGAAGACCTGCAACCTCGATCCCTCAGTTACCGCAAAGCATCAGAAGATGCAGATGAACGAACTCGCCGAATTAAGAGACCAAGCATACAAAACGTCATACATCTACAAGGAATGAACGAAGCTTACGCATGACGCAAAATTGATTCCTACAAAGTTCGCTCCTGGAGATAAAGTTCTGCTCTTTAATTCTCGGTTCAAGAAGTTTCAGGAAAATTTAGATCAAGATGGAGTGGCCCATACAAAGTTGTACATGCTTTTCCACATGGAGCCGTGGAATTGGAAGGACCTACTGGCAACTTCAAAGTCAACGGCCACCGCCTGAAAGCTTATCTAGAAGACCATGATAAGGAGGAGCACCTCTTCTCCTTTGATCCATTCTGAAGATCTGACAAGGAAAAGTCGAGCTATAACGACTTGATAAACAAAGCGCTCTGGGGAGGCACCCCTTGCTTATCCTTTTTATTATTATTTAATTTTATTTCAATTATTTTTAGTCTTAATATATTATCTCTGTGTACTAACAACAAAGCACCATACTTACGTTAAGACTAACTGAATGAGTTTATCCTAACATATCATATAGTTTAAGGGACGTTGATTAAACCGTCCGTTGATATGTTAGGGGAAACTATACCCTATCCTAAGCTTATCACTAAGTGTGGGATTCCAACCCAATATTGAGCTTAGATACATTTTCCGACATGTTCAAACTCTAAGTGTGGTATTTTAGGTCCCTAAAATCTAAGAATGAACATTAGGGACAATGTTCCTCTAAGTGTGGGATAGTGGTGTAGTACACCGTTATTAGCTATGGGATGCTCGGAAAATGTTCTTAACTTAAAATTTTACTAAGCTTTTCGAGTATACCTACTATTTAGATTCTTTGTCCTCAACATAAATTTTTCAAAAATTTTGACTAAATGATACTGTCTGAAAAAGTACTTTCAAAAATCAAGCGTGTTTGTTCTAAAATTAAGACAAATGAGGACATAAATCTTCTTAAGGATGAACCGGTTCTCTAAAAGAGCATTGCAAGACTAGGCATTATCAACCCAATATAATTGTTGTGAGGCACCCCAAAAATGGCCCAATAAGTATTCATTTTTAATGCTTCACTATCTTTTCCGTTGAGAGTGCCGATGTTAGCATTTAGAGTTAGAACTTGACCTTGACATACATTTCGAGGCCAATGGTTAGTAAGCGCCATATGTGGTGTAGGTGCGATACTCCTTCCGAAATCATTCTGAATAGAGAAGACAAAAACCATCCGTTTTCATTTTCACTCCACGCATTTAAATTGACCAACTCACGCCAAAGAGTTGATGAATCAGAAAATAATATCACACTCCCAGTTAGGGCCTCGAAGAAATGTGACTTAATACCAAAATATACCAACATATTATAATAACGAGAACAATACTAAATGAGAAAATCAAACTTTATTGAGAGTACGCAGCGGAAAATGAAATGTCGTTACAACAGAATAATGTAATTGTTTAAATGCAATAGTAATAAATGCGAAAATCTCTTGATCCTATGTCCAAGTAGCATCACATAAGCAGTAGATAAGTAAGCTTGAATCAAACAGCACCTGAGACAAAACATGCTAAAGTGTCAACCAAAAAGATTGAGTGAAGTTCATAGGTTTAACAAAAGTTTGACCATTGTTTTAGACCACAAGATTTAGTTTGTAAAGTTGATCTCCCGCAGGATCTAAAGTTATGCTAAAGCGTGATATTTAGACTAAACGTTTAAGTTTGCCCCATGACAAGTTGTGTCTGTCCTTGTCGGTTTTAATTTCATTATCAAGTAATACAAAGATTTAGTCAAATGTATCGGGGACGTTACTCCCGATAGGCCTACCCCCAATAATTAAGCATGCAGCAAAAATTAAAAATATCACTGTAGGGACTAAGTCGGACATAATTGGGTATAGCATAGTTTAACAGTTTGGTACTTGTGTCTAAAGTGTAAAAGTAAAAAACAGCATGTGTCTCACCCCAAGTAAAGTAAGTAAGTTTGCTAGCAATAAAGAGGGGCTATGAATTCACCTTAGTAAGTAGAGAGTGAGTTATTCCTCGGAATAGAGAGTTGAACGAGTGAGCAGAACAGTCAACCTATTGACATTTAAGAGTAGTTAAGTGTTTTGCCCATGTTTGAGTTTAAGTACGTGTTTATGTATAGTTTGTTTCACTAAGTTTCTATTCCTAGTAAGTTTTTATTTTTAGAAAGTTTCCTATTTTTAGTAGGTTCCTTATTTTAGTAAGTTTCTATACTTAGAAAGTTTCTACTTAAAGAGTGTTTTTCATTTTAGGATACTTGTCGTATTAGATAAGCTTCTAATCACCCCTTTCCCTTCGAATGGCCATTTCAGATCTAGGGGCTTGAGCTATAGGACCCTTTAAATCGGAAATCCAAACCCTCTGCCTAGAGTCTCGTAGAAACCATTCTTCAAGAAAGTTAGAAGATCTATACATCTCTAATACATATCCCAAAAAGCTTTTATGTGTTACAATATAAGTAGTAGGTTATAGGTGCTAATAATAGTAATAGTGTATATATGTTAATTAATAGTATAAGTAGTATTATGGTTTCATTAATTAGCGTTAGTTATTTAAAGTAGTATTTAACTAACTAGGGTTTAGTAATTAATGTCCTAGGGTTTCATGGTTTAATAAATTAGGGTTTTATTTAATGTAGTAATGATTAGGTAATGATTAGGGTTTAATAATTAAAGTGATATTAATTAATTAGGGTTAGGTTTAATGAATTAGGGTTTAATAATTAATTAGGTTTTTAATAAAACTAGGGTTTTGATTAAAGTAGTATAATTTAAATTAGGGTTTAGGTTTAATGTATATATATATATGTATGATGTCGTGTATATATATATGTATACAAAAATTTATTTTTTACATGTATATATGTATATGTGTCGATATATATGTATATGTATATGTAGTTATTTTGTTTCCTTAATTAACCACTAACAAATCTCCTAATTCAATCTAGGGTTTTAAAGATCAAAGTTTCTTCTCCCTTTTTTTTTAGTCGACATGTATATATATATATATGTATAGATTTATCTTTTTTTTACATGTAAAGATCTAGGTGTTTATGTAATTACTTATGTATAACATGTTTATAATATGCATACGAATTAACAAAGATCAAAGTTTATGAAAATAGTTTAGGGTTTATGTTATACCTTTGAAGATCCAAGAAGATTAATAAAGAAAAGAAGAACTTGATGAAGATAGAAGATCAAAGCCTTGAATATCTTGAAGAACACCTTGAAGATTCTTGAAGATCACGAAGAACGCGAAGAACACTTGAAGATTACTTGGAAACCCTCAAGGATTTCGATGGGTGGTGGTGTTTCAGTTTTTGGCCGAAATCTAGAGAGGGAGAGAGAGAGAGATTTGAGAGTGAGATTTGATTGTGATTTGGTACATGGAATGGTTTAGCCTAGGTCCCTATTTTTAGGAGTGTTAGAATTATTCTAGAATTAGGGTTTTATAAGGAATTACTTTGGGAACAAGTTAGACTTGGAGAAGGGGTTAGGAGGGATGCATGGGCCGAAATTTTAAGGGGTATGAGGGGAATTTTACCCTCTAAAAATCGGTTAGGGTTTAGGGGAATTAGGGTTTACATTTTTCACTTAAGTCCTTGTACTTTAATTTAGCTTAATAAACCCTTAATTATCCAAGTTTATTTATTTTAATTACACAAGTCTTTTAGTTATATATTTACTCACAAAAGTTTATTAACTTATTATTTTTATTAACTTGTACAAAGTCAATTATCGTATTTTATAATTCTTAACGCTTAACCTTTATCGATTAAAGTTTAATTATTTTATTGGGCATTTAATAAGGAAAAGTATTGAACGGAAAAATGAGAAATATAGAATGGAAAAATGAGAGTCATTATAGTACCTCTCAGTTATTGAAAACTTCGTCCCGAAGTTTTTAGGTAGATTCCTCGTTTGCATCAGCAGTTGAGAAGAGATGGGGATATTTCCGTTTCATGTGGTATTTGCGTTCCCAGGTATATATTCGGGGCCTCTACGCGAATTCCACTAGACTTTAACGATAGGTATGTTGCTTTTACACATTCTTTTGACTTCTCCTTCCATGATTTCTATAGGTTCTTCAACGAAGTGCATTTGCTCATTAATGCGAACATCATCTAGAGGAATAACAAGTGTGTCATCAGCAAGCCACCGTTTGAGATTTGAGACATGAAACACATCATGTACTTGACTGAGTTCGGTTGGTAGTTCTAATCGATATGCCACAGGACCGACTCTTTCAGTGACTGTGAAAGGTCCAACATATCGTAGACTGAGTTTGCTTCGTTTACCGAAACAGACAACACCTTTCCAAGGGGATACTTTCAACATGACTTTATCTCCAACTTGGTATTCGATGTCTTTTCATTTCCTATCAGCATAGCTCTTTTGTCGGCTACGGGCAGTTTCTAAACGTTGCTTAATCTGAACGATCTTTTCGGTAGTTTCGTGGATAATTTCAGGACCAATTAAATGCCTGTCCTCAAGTTCATCCTAACACAGAGGGGATCTAAACTTCCGTCCATATAAAGCTTCAAAAGGTGCAGCTTTAATGCTAGAGTGATAACTGTTATTGTAGGAAAATTCAATCAAAGGTAGGTGTCTATCCCAACCTTTGCCGAAATTGATTGTACAAGCACGTAGCATATCTTCCATGGTTTGAATAGTCCGTTCACTTTGACCATCAGTTTGAGGATGATAAGCTGTACTCATGTCGTGTTGAGTTCCAAGAGCAGATTATAAAGTTTTCCAGAATCTAGAAACAAATCGACTGTCGCGATCAGAAATAATCGAGATAGGAACACCATGACGTGAGATGATTTCTTTAATATAAAGCTGTGCTAATCTCTCCATCTTGTCAGTTTCCTTGATCGGTATGAAATGTGCAGATTTAGTAAGATGATCAACTACGACCCAAATAGTATCGTTACCGTTTGCAGTCTTAGGTAACTTAGTAACAAAGTCCATAGTGATACATTCCCACTTCCACTGCGGAATATCAGGTTGTGTCAACAGACTAGAAGGCTTTTGATGCTCTGCCTTGACCTTCAAACAAGTAAGACACTTACTAACATAAGTAGTAATGTCGGCTTTCATGTTAGGCCACCAGTAGAATTGCTTCACATCCTGATACATTTTACTGGAACCGGGATGAATAGAATATCTAGTCTTATGAGCTTCATCCAAGACTAGTTCACGGAGATTACCGAAATGAGGAACCCAAATTCTGTTGCCAAAGTACCGTATACCATTAGCTTTCACTTGAAGTTGGTTCTCGAAACCAATGGGTCCTTCACCTTCGATAAGTGTCGGTTTAATGGCTTCCAATTGAGCTTCACAGATTCTTGAGATAAGATTTGATTTGATTTTCAGGTTTAGAGCACGAACACGTTTAACATCGTCTTTCCGACTAAGGGAATCGGCAACTACATTCACCTTGCCAGGATGATATTTCAGCTCATAGTGATAATCATTCAATAACTCGAGCCATAGGCTTTGCCTCATGTTCAGCTGTTTTTGATCAAAGATGTGTTGAAGACTTTTATGATCAGTCTACACCGTAAAATGGGTACCATACAAATAATGTCTCCATATCTTTAATGCAAATACCACAGCACCTAACTCAAGGTCATGTGTGGTATAGTTCTCTTCATGTTTCTTCAACTGCCTAGATGCGTAGGCAATAACCTTTTCACGTTGCATTAAAATACAACCAAAGCCTTGCTTCGAAGCATCGCAGTAAACAACAAAGTCGTCAGTACCTTCAGGTAAAGATAGAATCGGGGCTGTGGTTAATTTCTCCTTCATAATCTTGAAAGCAGATTCCTGTTCTTCGGACCACTAAAATTTCTTCCCTTTTCGAGTTAGCTTCGTAAGAGGTTTAGCAATGAGAGAAAAATCTTTTATGAACCTTCAATAGTAACCGGCAAGTCTCAAAAACTGGCGAATATGTTTCGCAGTCTTTGGTATCTCCCAGTTCCGAATAGCAGCAATCTTAGCTGGATCGACATGTATTCCGTCTCTATCAACAACATGTCCAAGGAATTGTACGGTTTTGAGCCAAAACTCGCACTTAGAAAATTTAGCATAGAGTTGTTCCTTTCTTAAGAGTTCAAGAATCATACGCAAATGTTGCTCATGTTCTTTCTCACTCTTAGAATAGATCAAAATGTCATCAATGAAAACAATGATGAATTTATCGAGATAAGGCTTGTAGACACGATTCATAAGATCCATGAATATAGCAGGAGCATTGGTCAAACCAAAAGGCATGACACAGAATTCATAATGTCCATATCGAGTACGAAAAGCAGTCTTAGGAATATCGGATTCCTTGAGTTGGAGTTGGTGATAACCAGATCTTAAATCAATATTTGAATAGACGCTTGACCCTTGAAGTTGGTCGAATAGATCATCAATACGCGGCAACGGATAACGGTTCTTGATAGTAAGCTTGTTAAGTTCGCGATAATCTATACACATCCTTAACGTACCATCTTTCTTCTTAACAAACAGAATAGGAGCTCCCCATGGGGACGAGCTAGGACGAATGAAATCTTTATCCAATAGTTCTTGGAGCTGGTTGGATAATTCCTTCATCTCGGAGGGTGCTAAATGATACGACAGCACTAGGAGTTAAATCAATTTGAAATTCAACTTGTCGAGGAGGTGGAAGACCAGGAAGATCTTCGGGAAACACATCGGGAAAGTCTTTAACCACTGGTACATCTTCAATACGCTTCTCTTTTGATTCAATCATCTTAACGTGAGCTAAAATAGCTGGATAAACTTTCATAAGGTATTTACGAGTTTTAATACAGGAGATGATGTTGAGATTGGAACCACTCTTTTCACCTTGGATGATGAGAGTCTCTCCATTTTCCAATGGAACATGAACAGTTTTATCGTAACACATGATAGCAGCATGTGATGGACGTAACCAACCCATTCCGACTACAACGTTAAAACTTCCGAGCTCAACCGGCAGAAGGTCTATCTTAAATTCCTTATCGGCTAAGATTAAGTTGCAGTTTTTATAGATTTTATCGACTTGCATAATCTTTCCATTGGCTACTTCTACTAATCGTTTAGTTTCTAAGGGTTAAGGCTTTTCAGTAAATAGGAAAAAAAAATCACTAGACACATAACTTCGGTCGACACCAGTATCGAATAAAATAGTTGCATAAAAATTATTGACAATTACGTACCCGTGATGACCTCATCCTCATCTCGAGCTTCAGCAGCAGTGATAACAAACGCACGACCCTTTGTAGCAATAGCATTAGCTCCAGTTAGCGGGATTATCCTTCTTCTTAGGACAATTAGGACTCATGTATCCCTTTTCTCCACAAGTATAGCAGGTAGGAGGAGCTTTGGTTGGAACAATAGCCTTATCCTTTGGAGTAGTCTTACACGTCTTAGCAACGTGTCCCACTTTCTTACACAACGCACAAACCGCAGTACACTTCCCCGGGTGATGCCTCTCACAACGAATACAGAAGGGATAAGTACCCTTATAATTTGACCTTGTGTTTTCCGCAGGCTTCTTATTATCATTCTGAGCAGAACCTTGAGATGGTTCAAACTTACTCTTACCATCATTACCCTTGGTTTCAACCTGCTTATTGGCCGACGCTCTTCTTCTCTTGGCCAACATCAGATTTTGTACCATAAGAATCACAGTATCCAGAGTAACCTTCTCGGCAGCTATAACATTCCCTTGAACATCCTCAGGAAGACCTTCTATATACCGCTCAATTCTTCTAGCTTCGGTAGGAAACATCTCAGGACATAGAGTAGAAAGTTCTAAATAACGATTGGTGTAGTTCTCAATATTAGTACCCTTGACCTTGAGTTCCCAGAACTCAGCTTCAAGTTTTTGAACTTGACTCCTCAGGCAAAATTTGTTGACCATCATGCTTTTGAGTTCGTCCCATGGAATTGCATTAGCATTATCAATTCCTACGGACTTTGCATGAGCTGAACACCAAGTTAAAGCATTACCACCCAATGAGCTAGTGGCATACTTTACTCGATCGTCATCACCATAGTTACAAATACGAAAAATAGATTCCATCTTCTCGAACCAACGGACTAGTTCGACAGCTTCCTCAGTTCCCTTAAATGCAGGAGGATGACAGTTTGAAAAATCCTTGTAGGAACAAGGTTTCGGTTGAGGATTAACATTGTTAGCTTGATTGTTGCCTTGTACGGCAGTGAGTAGTTGTTGGAATTGCTCAATAGTCAAGACGATATTGTTAACAGTAGGTGCAGCTGGTCGAACCATGATGTCGCTACATAAGTGAACATAAGTTGGATAAGTTAACAAATTATAGGGTTGAGCAATTACAAGTAGGAATAAGATAAAGTATTAATATCACATGAAATAAATAAAACACTTTATTTTATTAAGGAACGAGGCATTAAATAAGCCTTAATACACGATTCGGAATTAGAAATAGTTTTAAGGCATAGCCTTTATATAGATGGAAAAATAGGAAAGATAACTAAAGAATATTAAGATTGAAATAATCTTCATATTTCTTCTTCTCGTCCTCAAACTGCTTCATCAATTTTTCCATGTTATCCTTCACAAGTTTCTCTAGCCTTTCGGTTTGAGATTCGAGAGACTCTTTGATAATTTCCTTCAAGATTTTGTTTTCTTTTTCTAGGTTGTTTAGACGCACTTCTATTCGAGCAACATGATGTCTACTAAACTCCCTATTATTCTCACAGCTACTCTGAAGGTTGATGATATCAGTCTTCACCCTTACATGCTTCTCGTTATTACAGAATAATGGACTGATAGAGGGTTCGGGTTGCTTTCTCTTTAGAATTGAGTTTTCAGACGATTCTTCAATTGGTTCTTCTTCAGGTTCGTAATTTGAGAAGTTGCTGTCATAGTTAGGGAGGTTTTGAAGAGCATCCCATTCAGGAGTACTCATCGGTTTATGTACCAATGAGTGAAAAGATCCAGAGTTAACAGAATCAGCAGGGCTTTCTCCTTCTCTTTTAGATCCTTGAGTTGGGTGAAATTCAGGAGGAGCAGGTAGAGTATCCGGACTATAGTTTGGTGAAGCAGGACTATAAGAAGGACTTCGAACAGGTCTTGATGTTTCAGAGTGTCCAACACCTACTTCGGTGGTAGGGTTGTGAGTTGCCTTATTGGGCTTGTTAACGCTTGAGCTTGACATCCTATCATTAGGAAAGAGACTTTGATTAGAATCTTTTAGTCAAGTTTTAGGAAGCATAATTGTTAAGATTATAGGGCAATCCTAAGTGCTTTAAAGTCTAAGGCAGGAAAGGTTATAGTTTCCTAGATTGCTAAGGCACCCTAGCTAGCAAATAAAGCACACATAAAGATGCAATCCTGGTTCTCTATAATAGCCTGGTTATGCTCTGATACCAATCTATGATGTTCGGTGTCGCAGAGTGGGGAATTTTTCATCCCAATTAGTGCCGTTCTTTCATGACCACTAAGTATACTCGGACACTGATTCTACGGCTAACCTCTCAGCAAAATGGCCAACCTAAAAGGCCCGCGAGGGGCAAGAGCCAATGCTTCATCATAGGTAACACTGTGAGAACCCCCTCTACGATTAACCCGCTAATAAGCGCATTAAACCTGGCTCTAATACCAATCTATCACACCCCCAGTTAGGGCCTGGGCGAAATGTGACTTAATACCAAAATATACCAACATATTATAATAACGAGAATAATACTAAATGAGAAAATCAAACTTTATTGAGAGTACGCAGCGGAAAATGAAATGTCGTTACAACGGAATAATGTAATTGTTTAAATGCAATAGTAATAAATGCGAAAATCTCTTGATCCTATGTCTAAGTAGCGTCACATAAGCAGTAGATAAGTAAGCTTGAATCAGACAGCACCTGAGATAAAACATGCTAAAGTGTCAACCAAAAAGGTTGAGTGAAGTTCATAGGTTTAACAAAAGTTTGACCGTTGTTTTAGACCACAAGATTTAGTTTGTAAAGTTGATCTACTGCAGGATCTAAAGTTATGCCAAAGCGTGATATTTAGACTAAACGTTTAAGTTTGCCCCATGACAAGTTGTGTCTGTCCTTGTCGGTTTTAATTTCATTATCAAGTAATACAAAGACTTAGTCAAATGTATCGGGGACGTTACTCCCAATAGGCCTACCCCCAATAATTAAGCATGCAGCAGCAATTAAAAATATCACTGTAGGGACTTAGTCGGACATAGCCGGGTATAGCATAGTTTAACAGTTTGGTACTTGTGTCTAAAGTGTAAAAAGTAAAAAACAGCATGTGTCTCACCCCAAGTAAAGTAAGTAAGTTTGCTAGCAATAAAGAGGGTCTATGAAGTCACCTTAGTAAGTAGAGAGTAAGTTATTCCTCGGAATAGAGAGTTGAACGAGTGAGCAGAACAGTCAACCTATTGACATTTAAGAGTAGTTAAGTGTTTTGCCCATGTTTGAGTTTAAGTACGTGTTTATGTATAGTTTGTTTTACTAAGTTTCTATTCCTAGTAAGTTTCTATTTTTAGAAAGTTTTCTATTTTTAGTAGGTTCCCTATTTTAGTAAGTCTCTATACTTAGAAAGTTTCTACTTAAAGAGTGTTTTCCATTTTAGGATACTTGCCGTATTAGATAAGCTTCCAATCACCCCTTTCCCTTCGAATGGCCATTTTAGATCTAGGGGCTTTAGCCATAGGACCCTTTAAGTCGGAAATCCAAACCCTCTGCCTAGAGTCTCGTAGAAACCATTCGTCAAGAAAGTTCGAAGATCTATACATCTCTAATACATATCCCAAAAAGTTTTTATGTGTTACAATATAAGTAGTAGGTTATAGGTGCTAATAATAGTACTAGTGTATACATGTTATTTAATGGTATAAGTAGTATTAGGGTTTCATTAATTAGAGTTAGTTATTTAAAATAGTATTTAACTAGCTAGGGTTTAGTAATTAATGTCCTAGGGTTTCATGGTTTAATAAATTAGGGTTTTATTTAATGTAGTAATGATTATGTAATGATTAGGGTTTAATAATTAAAGTGGTATTAATTAATTAGGGTTAGATTTAATGAATTAGAGTTTAATAATTAATTAGGTTTTTAATAAAACTAGGGTTTTGATTAAAGTAGCATAATTTAAATTAGGGTTTAGGTTTAATGTATATATATATGTATGATGTCTTGTATATATATATATGTATACAAAAATTTATTTTTTACATGTATATATGTATATGTGTCGATATATATGTATATGTATATATAGTTATTTTGTTTCCGTAATTAACCACTAACAAATCTCCTAATTGTATCTAGGGTTTTAAAGATCAAAGTTTCTTCCCCCTTTTTTTTTCTTGTCGACATGTATATGTATATGTATAGATTTATCTTTTTTTTACATGTAAAGATCTAGGTGTTTATGTAATTACTTATGTATAACATGTTTATAATATGCATACGAATTAACAAAGATCAAAGTTTATGAAAATAGTTAAGGGTTTATGTTATACCTTTGAAGATCCAAGAAGATTAACAAAGAAAAGAAGAACTTGATGAAGATAGAAGATCAAAGCCTTGAATATCTTGAAGAACACCTTGAAGATTCTTGAAGATCACGAAGAACGCGAAGAACACTTGAAGATTACTTGGAAACCCTCAAGGATTTCGATGGGTGGTGGGGTTTCGATTTTTGGCCGAAATCTAGAGAGGGAGAGAGAGATTTGAGAGTGAGATTTGATTATGATTTGGTACATGAAATTGTTTAGCCTAGGTCCCTATTTATAGGAGTGTTAGGATTATTCTAGAATTAGGGTTTTATAAGGAATTACTTAGGGAACAAGTTAGACTTGGAGATGGGGTTAGGAGGGATGCATGGGCCAAAATTTTAAGGGGTATGAGGGTAATTTTACCCTCTAAAAATCGTCTAGGGTTTAGGGGAATTAGGGTTTACATTTTTCACTTAAGTCCTTGTACTTTAATTTAGCATAATAAACCCTTAATTATCCAAGTTTATTTATTTTAATTACACAAGTCTTTTAGTTATATATTTACTCACAAAAGTTTATTAACTTATTATTTTTATTAACTTGTACAAAGTCAATTATCGTATTTTATAATTCTTAACGCTTAACCTTTATCAATTAAAGTTTAATTATTAAGTTTAATTATTTTATTGGACATTTAATAAGGAAAAGTATTGAATGGAAAAATGAGAAATATAGAATGGAAAAATGAGAGTCGTTATAAATACTCACCCACAAATTTACTATCAAATACGTTACCCTTTCCATCCTCTTTCCTTTCTCATTTCCAAAATCTAGAAATATAAAGAGATAGATCGACCAAGTTTACTTCAAACACTTGTCGAAAAATTCCGAAATTCTAGAGTGTTTTTGATAGGTCATAAAAGACCTAATTATGGTGAAATACGTTTCTCTCTGGGCACAAGAAGATATAGACAAAGTTATGAAGATACGATATATAAAAAAAATGATGAACAAAGTCTCCAATAAAGAGAAGAGAAAAGTCTTTAAATAAAAGCATAAATTCCCCAAGAAATTGAAGATTGTGACCCAGGAGGATTGCATAAAAGAAGCTAAGTAAATTCTTCACTGAAAATCAGCAACCTCTAAAGAAACTCTTCAATAAAAATAGAGTACCACCTTTCTTAGAAACATTATATCATCATGAAACCGAAATCTATCGAATCTCTCTAAATTTCAATGATTCGAAAATCACCCTTTTCACCATATCAAAACCTTCGCTTTTCTCTGCAAACCAACCTTTAACCCGCTCTTCCTCTTGAAAGAATGATTAGGGAGAAGATCAGTGTCGTCCTTATCTAACCGGTGGAGATTTGATTCTTTGTCAAGCTTATGACAATACTTGCAACATGACTGGCTCTGAGCGAATTCATTTCTTAGATTGATAGGGAACCTCAAAACACTTGAGTGATTTGAGTGACCCGTGTAAGGAAGCCAAAGTCATGTAACATCCCCTCATGCTTGCAGAGATAGTTTCTAACCCTTTTAGAAGACGGTTTGTCTGATCTTGCTCTTATAATAAATAACAAGCCACTTGAATAATAGAACGGAAACCTCAAAAGCACCCTTGAACTCAAAATAAAAGAGAGGTTTGCTTGAGGACAAGCAAAGTCTAAGTGTGAGATATTTCATATCGGCTAAAAAGTCACATTTTTACCCCCGATATTAGCCCCATTTATGATCAAGTAATTGACTTTATCATCCAAATAAGCATTTATTTGCTTCATTTGGTAGATTATGTCATTACGAAGGGTATGTTTCAAGAATCACTTAAAATGGATGAAAAACGAGGAAAAAAGAGCAAAACCTGCTAAGACAATTAACTCGCGTTTAAGTAACTTATTTTATAATTTTTGGAAAAGTTTATTTACTTAATCTCATGTTTTAGGATATTTACACTGCACCATAATGCGGTCTCAAGAATTGCACCCCGCTTGAGGGATTCTTAGTTGATAAGGAACTGTTTATTTAGACACATAAAGGATTGGACCGTTAGGAAAACCGAACGTGTTCATGGAAGTCAGCTTGACTTGGCAATGATGTTCTTTGTGAAGCGACCCATCCTAATCTATATGAAAGAATAATTACATTTGGTTACATCGCGAGGTATATGACCTCTAAATGATACATTTTACAAACATTGCATTCGTTTTTAAAAGATAAACTTTCTTTACATCGAAAGTTAACGGCATGCATACCATTTCATAATATTTCCAACTATAATTGACTTAATAATAATCTTGATGAACTCAATTACTCGAATGCAACGTCTTTTGAAATATGTCATGAATGACTCCAAGTAATATCTATAAAATGAGCAAATGCACAGCGGAAGATTTCTTTCAAACCTGAGAATAAACATGCTTTCAAGTGTCAACCAAAAGGTTGGTGAGTTCATTAGTTTATCATAGACATTCATTTCCATCATTTTAATAGACCACAAGATTTCATATATTTAATTGTACACGTAACCCGAGTACAAAATAATACGCGTAACCCGCAAATTAAAAATCATTCATATGGTGAACGCTTGATAACCGACTTAACTTTAATGCATAGAATATCCCCAAATAGAACCTCTCGTCTGTATAATAATAATAATCTCGAAGTACTAAAGCATCCGTACCCCGGATGGGACTTGTCGAGGTCCATAGATCTATCTTTAGGATTCGCGTCAATTAGGGGCCATACCCGTTTCCTAATTATTAGGTTACCAAGATAAAAGAGGTGATATTCAATATTCATAATCCAGCCATAGAATATAGTTTTTGATCACTTGTGTCTATTTCGTAAAGCATTAACAAAATCTGCGCATGTATTCTCAGTCCCAAAAATATATATAAAAAGGGACTAATAAAACTCACAATACAGTATTTTGTAGTAAAAAATATTCATACGACAGAACTGAACAATGCAGGGTTGGCCTCGGATTCACGAACCTATATCATAATATATATATATATATATATATATATATATATATATATATATATATATATATATATATATATATATATATATATATATATATATATATACTAACACATATAATAGTAATCGAACAATTTATGTATTATTAGTGTATTAATTATCACTTTAGTTATGTTTTTCATTAATAACTTAATTAGTTACATTTATTAATATTTATTCTAAAAATATTAATATAGTTACGTTATATGTAATAAATATGATTTTATATAACTAATAGTTATTCGATAAAATAATATTGATAATAGTAGATAAAAGGTGTTTCATCCTATAATAATAATAATAATAATAATAATAATAATAATAATAATAATAATAATAATGATAATGATAAAAATGATACTTTTAATAATAATGATAGGAAAATGATAATTTTAATAATACTTTTAATAATAATAATAATAATAATAATAATAATAATAATAATAATAATAATAATAATAATAATAATAATAATAATAATAATAATAATAATAATAATAATGATAACTTTACTGAAAATGATAATTTTAATATTTTTAGTAATAAAAATGATAATAACAATATTAGTAATAATAATAACTTTAATAACTATAATAATAATACTTTTACTAATAATGATAATAATAATTATAGTCATATTAGTACTTATTTTTATATTAGTAGTAATAATGTTAATACTAATATGTAATGATATTAATAATAATTTGTAGTATGATAGTAATAATAATACATAACTTAACAATAATAATAATAGTAATCTTATTGGTAATTTTAATTATTAATATTAAATGATAACTATTATTACTAGTAATAATAATACTAATAATTATAATATCAATCATAATAATTTCTAATAATAACATAACAATAATAATAATGATAATAATAATAATAATAATAATAATAGTAATAATAATAATAATAATGATAATGATAATAATAATAATAATAATAAGTGAAACTACCTTAATAGCTTTTTCTATAAAAAATGTCACGAACGAGGCTCGAACCCGTGACCTCCCACTCACACACAACACCCATAACCATTGAACCATATTCATTTTTCTGAATAATACTCAAACCAATTTAATTATAACCCGTTATAATTCTGTTATATTTTTTTCTTCTCCATCTTCTTCAAAGTTTCAGTCGACCAGTGATCAAAACAAAATTCATAGCAGGTTCATTACTTATTGAAATTTACACAGAAACGTTCCCCAAAGAATGATGATATTAATTTAAAACAGGAAGATTAAAAAAATTGAGCTTGAACAGAAATAAATCACGATGAACACTCAAACATTGATTTTGAAATTCACACGGTTTTAGCTCATTCTTTCAACATAAATTAGGTTGTAAATGACTCATAGAAACTTTATGAATTCTCAATTGATTCTGAAACATCAAACAGAATTCAAATTTTTAAGATGAACACGAAGTTTGACTTTTTAAAAATTATGGTTTAACTCCAAAATTCGTAATCAAGAGAAAGAATTAAAAGCTGCGATTTTCTAGATAGGTTGAACGATAGATTTCTAACATGACTACGTTTACACATTTTGAAATTTTAGTCGAATTTGAGGTAATGCTTAAAAGCTATGGCAAACAGAGTGTTTGCTTCAGTTTTTTTTTTCTTCTTGAATTGCCAGAGTAATTGACGGTATATAGAGAGAATAATTAAATAAGTGAAGCTAGTGAGAATGATATGATCGTTTTGTTTGGTTTAGGCAATGAGATGGACATCTAATAAACTAAAGACAGGATATTCGATTCCAAAAAAAAAAATTATAGAAATTACAGAAATTAGATAAGGACGTGAAACAGAATTTTGTCTAGATCCTTGATTGAATTCGCGTTTAAATCTGATAAGGGACAGGATCAAGATTTCCTACAAGTTTATTTGATATAGAATCTTAATTAATTTTGTGAGTTTATAAAATTAAAATTTTATATATTTATAATTATATTGTTAATACAATAATATTCATTTTATATATTGTATCTGTATATATATCAGTGTATATAAATCTGATTTTATATACTTGTATATATTTCTGTATTTATATAATTATATGTATATATATGTATTTATAAATTATGATTTATCTTATTAATTAATAATTATAACTATAATAATACTCTTAATGTTATAATTACTAATAATAACACTTTATAATAATATAATATTAATAATATAGATGATAATAATATCCATAATAATAATAATATTAATTATAATGTTACTAATATTATTATTAATTATATTATTAGTGATAATAACGTTAGTGATAATAATATCATAATAATTTATTTCTCATACTACATAACTATATATAATAATATCCCTAATACTGATTTTAATATTAATAGAAATTTGTATAGTGATAAGAGTAATAATATTGATATAACAATTTTATTTTAACTTGTAATATATTAATATTACATATTATTTACAAAATTTTATAATTTATATAATGTAATAACTTATATTGAGTAGTAGTTTCTTATATATATATATATATATATATATATATATATATATATATATATATATATATATATATATATATATATATATATACATCACAATATACAATTAATAAATATTGCTAGAAATCACATATATACATATAGATTCGTAATAATATTTTGTATATATTTATATATATTTATTTACAAAAAATTGTTCGTGAATCGTCAAGAGCAGTCGATGGTCAATTGAATATATAAACAGTTCAAAAATTTTGAGACTCAATATTACGAAATTTGCTTATCGTGTCGAAACCATATAAAGATTATGTTTAAATTTGGTCAGAAATTTTCGGGTCGTCACACTTTGTGGTTAAACTCTTTTTAAGGGCCTAACTATCTTTTAAAACCAATCATTAACGAAAGCATTGAAACACATCACGTCTCTCGGATATGGTAAACCATGTATTCTATTATACTTAAGAAAGTTTAGACCATTGTGGAATGTTAATGCTTCACCCAACCGAGTCGCTCAATTGGATGAGCTGTCTGAATGTGTATGCCTGTAGTCAGACTGCACGGGCGTCGGGGGTAAGGGACGTTGCTGTCTATTCAGAATCTTCAAGCCTAATGCAGTACCCAGTAACATGTCTTATGACATGGGCGTTTAGGACCAGTGTAATGAATACAAGGCCTCTGCCTATTCATGAGCCAGCATTCCATAATCTCAGCAGAATAACTGATGAAATCATAGTATGCACTAACTTTAACCTTATCTGAATTACGAATTTTATCGCATTTACTTTATCTGTCTTATAAATTAGAAAATCCCAAAATTAAGTAACCACTACTCCTTCATAACTATCTTAGGCTTAAATATAGGTTCGATTCTACTGATATCTCAAAAATACGACTCTAGGTCATACTTCCCTTACTCATGCTAAGGAGTAGTACGATTTAGGCCCCGCTAAATATAAATTTAAAACAGTACCACTGTGATGACCCGGGAATTTCCGATCAAATTTAAACCTTAATCTTTATATGTTTCCGACACGATAAACAAAATCTGTAATGTTGAGTCTCAAAAAATTTAAAATTTTATTCATGTAATCAATTACCCTTCGACCACTTCCAACGATTCGCGAATAAATAGTCATAAATATATATATATATATATATATATATATATATATATATATATATATATATATATATATATATATATATATATATATATATATATATATATATATATATATATATATATATATAGGAATATTATTTGTTAACATATAATAATATTAAATCTATTGATTTAAAAATATGTAATTAGCACTTAAACTATATATATATAAAAATAGTATATTGGAAATACATATAATTGGTATCGAATTCATGTAGTAAACGATTGTAACGCTCAATGGTTATTTAAACAAGTTAAGGTATAATAGTTATATTAATTTCATTAAGATAAATATTAATATTAATATCAGTATTAATAATACTATTAAAATTATAATACATAATATGTAATCTGATACAAGTAATTTGTTACATTATTATTATAATTTTTTTATTATTAATATCACTAAAAGTCATTATTATTATTATTTTTACTACTAACAATTATCATTTATATTATTGTTATCATTGTTAGTGTCATTGTTATTAGTAAAAATTATAATTGTAGTTAATATGATTATCAAAAATATTATCATTAATTTGATTACTAAAAATTTTCATTTTATTTAAAGTTATTATTTTCATCAATCTTATTTGGTATAATTATGATATTAATATCATTATTATTTTTATTATCATTATTATTGGTTTTATTAATATTATTATTATTATTATTTATTAATCATTAATATTAGTAAATTAAATAAAATAGGAAAAGTACAAATCTGTTAGAGATATCAATCAAACTATTCTATATTCTCAACCCTATCTCCAAATTGATTCAAAAACGTAAAAGGATAAACAGATACCAACAAAATCGGTTTGCCATCACATTCAACTTTCTATTTTTTTTTTATTTCTGTACCAGATAAATAATCTGTTGACTACCTATTGCAATAAATCAAACGAGTTAACATTGTTTTTAACATAACTCATTCGAATCCTTCATTCCATTGAACCATCACCGAGACCCAATCACCAAGTAATCACCATGCTCAAACAACTTTCTTCAACACCAAAACCGAGACCACCACCCACAACTTTGAACCACCCATCTTGAACACACCACAAGCACCATCTCCTATTACACGTGGTATTCTTGCAGATGCAATCGTTTCGTTTTCAGTTTCGCAGCCATCACGACCCAAACATTCCGAGTTCTTCTGTTGCAACCATCACATGTAACAATTCTCTTACTCTCTCTTCTTGAAACATAATCAATCACCACCGAAGGTTACCACCACCTTAACCCACAACCGAACACCACCAAGAACCACTTGAAACCGCCAACACCATTACACCAATCAATCCTACCGCTTCGTTTATATATTTATTTATTTTGTTCTTGCCTTGCTCGATACCCACAACCTGCTGTCCGGCTTCTGTTTTGTTTACAACTGCTAACCATCAACTTTATTGCTGTATAAAGGAAATGATAGGTTAAAGTCATATATATATATATATATATATATATATATATATATATATATATATATATATATATATATATATATATATATATATATATATTTATTTATTTATTTATTTCTTCTGTGATCGACATAATGAGTCACCAAAGGGATAAATATATATAACAAGTAGCTATATTTAAAGTGCTTTCGGTGGAACCCCTTGTGAAAACCCAAACAACCCCACTTGAAGAAAACCGAATCCTATGTTGAATTGATAACCTGCGTTTTTTTTTTATCCTTTGGGCCGACATATACCAAAGGTGATGACCACTTGTGCCATTTGGTGACTTAAGATTTTTATAAAAGATCTCGGTGGAGCCAGGATAACACATGTACGTACACCTTTTAACAACCACAATGTGATTTAATTCCTTAGTTTAAATCAATCGATGCTTTTATAGTTGGGTCTGTTAAATTGAATTTGATACTCTAATGGGCTGGTATTCGATTTAAGTTGTTGGACTATTGAACCGGGCTTTTACTAGCAAAGTAGGCTTAAGAAATCTTGGGGCTATAGGAAGTGGGTTTGTAGACTATGTTGTGATATGCATTTTTTTTTAAAACCGAAACTCAATAAGAAACCCTTGACTAGCAGCTTCTGCTATTGCTACACTTCATTGTTATGATGAAATTGTAATAGAATGATACATGAATCGATGATGATGAAATGATAATGGCGATATAGTTACACGAGAATGATCATAGGAAAAAGAATGAACGAGGAGGTTAAAAACGATAGTGATACATAAAATCACGAAAGAGAAGAGAAATAGTAATGATGAGGGAGATGGTATATGTTGTTGTGATTCTGTGATCACGAAGTCAGAATGATAATACTGATTTAATGATGAAAGTCGCAGTTATGATCTTTGTATATAAGTTGATCGACGTGGGAATTGAAGAAGAAGATTAGGGAACAAATGGAAGCGGTGTATTACGGGTTATAAATAAATTAGTGGGCTTTAATTCCAGAAAATGGGCAACGGTCCGATGGTTTGATGAGTGTGTTTGGATTCGAGAGGTCATGGGTTCAATTCCTGCTCGTGACAATATTTTTTTTAGACAAAGCTTGTAAGGTAGTTTCAATACTAAACCTTATTATTATTATTATTATTATTATTATTATTATTATTATTATTATTATTATTATTATTATTATTATTATTATTATTATTATTATTATTATTATTATTATTATTATTATTATTATTATTATTATTATTATTATTATTATTATTTAGGTTATTATTAGTAGTATCATTTTGACTAAAACCAATATTGTTATTATTATCATCATCAATATTATAAATATTATTTTTGCTAAAAATATCATTTTTAGCATTTTTATGAAAAGTAACATTTTAGAAAAAGTATTATTTCTATTAAAAGTTATTATTATCAATATTATTAGAAATAAAATTTTTTAATAAAATTATCATTTTTATCACTATTAGGATTATTATTATTATCATTATTATTATTAGTATCATTAATTATTAATATATATCAAATAAAGATTTTCTATATAAAATATATTCATGACATAAAACATAACTACATTAATATCAATATTACATATTATACTAAATAATATTTTAATAAGTAATTACGATATTAAAATTTAATATGATAAGTATTATTTATATAAAATATATAGATTAAATATAAATTTATCTATATAACATATAATATAACAAGTATATTATTAATTAATATATAAAATTGTTCGATTACTAGTTGGTGTTAATATATATATACCAATGATTTAGGTTCGTGAATCCAAGGCCAACCCTATACTTGTTCAATGATGTTATATGTATTTTTACTACAAAATACATTAGGTGAGTTTCATTAATCCCTTTTTAAATGCTTTCGCAATTTATATTTTTGGGATTGAGAATACATGCGCTGCTTTTATAAATGTTTTACGAAATAGACACAAGTAATCGAAACTACATTCTATGGTTGGATTATCTAATCGAATATGCCCTTTTTATTAAGTCTGGTAATCTAAGAATTAGGGAACAGACACCCTAATTGACGCGAATCCTAAAGATAGATCTATCGGGCCCAACAAGCCCCATCCAAAGTATCGAATGCTTTAGTACTTCAAAATTTATATCATGTCCGAAGGAGGATCCCGGAATGATATATGCATATTGTTAATGTCGGTTACCAGGTGTTCAATCCATATGAATGATATTTTTGTCTCTATGCATGGGACGTATGTTTACGAGAAATGGAAATATGAAATCTTGTGGTCTATTAAAATTATGAAATGATTATTTATGTTAAACTAATGAACTCACCAACCTTTTGGTTGACACTGGAAAGCATGTTTATTCTCAGGTATAAAAGAAGTCTTCCGCTGTGCAATTGCTCATTTTAAAGATATTACTTGAAGTCATTCATAACATATTTCAAAAGACGTTGCATTCGAGTCGTTGCGTTCATCAAGATTATTATTAAGTCAATTATAGTTAGATATATTATAAAATGGTATGCACGCCGTCAACTTTTGATGTAATGAAAGATTGTCCTTTCAAAAACGAATACAATGTTTGTAAAATGTATCATATAGAGGTCAAGTACCTCGCGATGTAATCAACTGTTGTGAATCGTTTATAATCGATATGGACTTCGTCCGGATGGATTAGGACGGGCGTTTCAGTTGGTGTCAGAGCGGTGGTCTTAGCGAACCGGGTCTGCATTAGTGTGTCTAACTGATAAGTCGTTAGGATACATTAGTGAGTCTGGACTTCGACCGTGTCTGCATGTCAAAAAGTTTTGCTTATCATTTTAGTCGAAAATCATCTGCTTATCATCCTTAGAAAATTACATGCTTATCATTCTTAGTCTAGACACATCCTACTACAATGATTGCATGAATAGTGTATAGACAAAAATTCGTATCTTAGTGTATCTGCTAATTCATATCTTAGCATATCTGTTACTGTAGACTTTGCCTGACAACTTCCGTGAATTCCTCCGTAACTTATGGAAGTTTAGTATTATATATGCATATGTAAATTATGTATTACAGGGTACTATTCTACATCCTATAATCTATTCTTATCAAAAATCCTTCATCTGATCGTACGAAATGAATCCCTCAACCAGTTCGAGTCCCTCAGATCCCGATAGTTATTCCGATAGTTATTCCGACAGCTATTCTGATATGGATTTCCACTCGAACTCCGAAAGCAGTATAACCAGAATGAATCAACCAATCATCCATCCCCAATTCATCTAATGGGTTCATAGTCAACTTAATCACTAGAGATGCGAAGAAGGCGATCTCTTCCATCAACCGAATTCACCTATTGGCTAAGAACCTGAAACACTTACCGGCGAACCAGTCCGAAACACCAATTTCACCATCATTTCCCGAATATCTCGCCATGATTATATACTACCTCAAAATTCTAAACCTTATTCATCCGCTTGTTCCTATCGACAATCATCCCGGTATAATAAAAGAAGTCAACGAGCTTCGCACCTGAGTTGTAGCCGTGAAAAATATGGTAAAAATGTACCAGCTTCAGCAACAGTACCAACACCAACAGTACCACCAACAACAACATCCGCATCCCAAGCCTCAATTTCACAATCTGTCCCACGAACATCAATATCATACGCACCATAGATACCAAGGAGTACCAACGGCAATGAACGATGAAGTATTAATCCATAACTTCATCAATATTCTGCGAAGAATATGTGGATCCTAATAGTTTTAGAGATTACTTATTCTAGCTCAACCCGAAAATCAAATGAGTCTAATATTATGTTAACTCATTAAATCATAATTACATCTGAAGAAAATATATATGAATATATGTTTTCATAAAGATTGTGATTAAAAATTCTTTTGTACAAACTATTAAGGGTGAAAATATTTTAACGGGTAGGTAATACCCGAGGAATATTTAAATTTCACATTAATAAGTTACACTGTACATTCTTCGAATCTGATTCAACGGTCATTTACTATCCTACTTACATCCACAGATATATGAATCCGTTCACCACAGCATAACCATTTTCATTCAAATTTCATATTTGGATTTTGACCTACCAGAATCCAACAGGTGGCATAATGAAGAAAACATTTGATGGAATAAAATTTGTTAGAAACAAACAAATTAACTATGAGAAATTTTGTTAAGAACCCACGCTAACAAAATCCTAGCTAACTATTCCTAGCTAACTGTGGACTAATCAGTTGAGGAATACCAACAGTGGACAATTAAAATGAATTAAAATATTGATTATAACATATGAAACTAAACAAATCTTCAAGTTGCCACTTGATTTTATTTTAAACCCCATTCGTATCATCACAATTACAATCTGCGTTCAAACCTTTCATAATTCTTGAAAACACCTCAATCTAGAGGATGAACCAACCACACTTCATCTACGGAAGGAAAGATTTATGCATATAGTTATGCACCTGAGAAACTCTCGACAACTGAGTAAAAGTTTAACACGTAGCCGCGTCAGATCCTTTGGCATTTATTAGCAAAAATAACTTTGCGATCCCTTTTCAAGGTAGCCAATTTTGTCACAACTCCAACAAATCAACTTCGACTTTTCATTCGAAGTAGCCTTACTATAATCCTGATATATACGATCACCCTTTTGATAGAATTCTTTTATATTCCACCATATTACCAGCAAACATACCAGCAACCTCGTTACTTCTTGGCTTAAATCTCTCTGACAAATCATTATATTTATTCATTGAAACCCTATCATTTACTCATCCGCATCTGGTAACGAGAACTGCCATACCAATTACCGGGAATCAGCAATCAGTACTTTGAAAACTCACAGCATATCTACATCAACAGTTATATGTATAACATTTATCTTTTAGAATAATGATCTATCATCTGAAATCCTGAAAAGCACTCAGTCTACAAATCAAATACTCTGAATGTTGAAAAAGTTGAAGGAAGCAGCAGAAACCGTAAGACAACCGTAAATGACCTTAACCGTCGAAAGTTGATGATAAAGAATTGTAGGTTGGCAAAGCTCAGAAAAAGTTTGAAACTGAAAAACTGATTGAGCAAACTATGAAGAAAGCCATGGACAGATCACAAAGAATAAGTTTGACTTCAAAGAATCTAAGTGATTCAGTACCTGCTGAAGTCATTAACGAATACCTTGCTTCCGAATCTAAACCCTTACGGATAAATCTTCTTCATCATCCATTGATATTAGAAATTCCAAGATATCATCGTAGCTTTCATTATAAATATCCTCCATATTTCTGAAGATATACTCATAACTATTCTTATCTGAAATTATTAATCTCTTCCTGATATCAGTGTTACATCATATAGAAACTGTTAGTTTCTACATTCTGTAAACTTTCGAGTTTAAATATGAATGTTATTGAAGTAATGTTGGGAACTGATGCATGAATTAGTATAATATAATGACACTTGATCAACGTGATTATATTACAGTAAGTCATGCTGAGTTTCTAATGGAACGTGATGATTCACAGATCATATCGTCATCACGTGCAATGTACACAACTCTTTCTTTCAAATTAACTTCTGAACATATCAAGAAAATGCATTCTTGATAGTTCTATCATCTGTAATTTTGATAAATTTAAAAATCAAATCGTGTTATCATGTTCCACCCTGCTTAGAACATTATAATCATTCGAAACTCTATATCTACGAATTCTGGACCATTCTTCGCTTGAATTGAAGTCGGGAAGAGAAAAACAAGAGCATGGAGCTCCGAACATAACAATAAATATAAATTCGATCACAAACACAGAAATTACAAACCGTGTATATCAATACGTATAGCAAGATAAAGACACGGGAGAATTAGAAATACTATAACCCCAAGGTAATAGTAGAAGTGAATAGAATCCTCCGGTGGGAGTTGGAAAAGAATAAAGACAGATACGATAGTCGGAATAAGAACAAGGATCAGAACTGGATGAAGCATATTGACTGATAATTTGAAAGTATGAATTTAAATATAGAAAATGGGAGTGGTGAGAAGTAATGGAACGGGAGAAGTTCGTTTATAGTGGAAATACCCCACCGAGCAATCGAGATAGATCATCGCATTTAATTAAAGAGATCTTAATTTCCTCATTCGTCGAAGAATCAGATCTTATAGATTTTTCATGATTTTCTTTTAAATCCCTTGAATTTCGGAAATTCAACAGTAACTACATCAAAAGTTAAGGCGAACAGTTATTTCCACATTTCACTCTTTTACGATAGCTTCACTTATACTCTTTGCGTGATCGAATTGTTTTATCTATATTTGTCAATAATGATAAAACTCTATTTATCAACTCATATTCGTCATGAAAACATATTTATTGTTAACCATGACAACCACACACAAATTTCGGGACGAAATTTCTTTAACGGGTAGGTACTGTGATGACCCGGGAATTTCCGATCAAATTTAAACCTTAATCTTTATATGTTTCCGACACGATAAGCAAAATCTGTAATGTTGAGTCTCGAAAAATTTAAAATTTTATTCATGTAATCAATTACCCTTCGACCACTTCCAACGATTCGCGAATAAATGGTCATAAATATATATATATATAGATATATCTATATATATAGGAATAATATTTGTTAACATATAATAATATTAAATCTATTGATTTAAAAATATGTAATTAGCACTTAAACTATATAAATATAAAAACAGTATATTGGAAATACATATAATTGGTATCGAATTCATGTAGTAAACGATTGTAACGCTCAATGGTTATTTAAACAAGTTAAGGTATAATAGTTATATTAATTTCATTAAGATAAATATTAATATTAATATCAGTATTAATAATACTATTAAAATTATAATACATAATATGTAATCTGATACAAGTAATTTGTTACATTATTATTATAATTTTTTTTATTATTAATATCACTAAAAGTCATTATTATTATTATTTTTACTACTAACAATTATCATTTATATTATTGTTATCATTGTTAGTGTCATTGTTATTAGTAAAAATTATAATTGTAGTTAATATGATTATCAAAAATATTATCATTAATTAGATTACTAAAAATTTTCATTTTATTTAAAGTTATTATTTTCATCATTCTTATTTGGTATAATTATGATATTAATATCATTATTATTTTTATTATCATTATTATTGGTTTTATTAATATTATTATTATTATTTATTAATCATTAATATTAGTAAATAAAATAAAATAGGAAAAGTACAAATCTGTTAGAGATATCAATCAAACTATTCTATATTCTCAACCCTATCTCCAAATTGATTCAAAAACGTAAAAGGATAAACATATACCAACAAAATCGGTTTGCCATCACATTCAACTTTCTATTTTTTTTTTATTTCTGTACCAGATAAATAATCTGTTGACTACCTATTGCAATAAATCAAACGAGTTAACATTGTTTTTAACATAACTCATTCGAATCCTTCATTCCATTGAACCATCACCGAGACCCAATCACCAAGTAATCACCATGCTCAAACAACTTTCTTCAACACCACAACCGAGACCACCACCCACAACTTTGAACCACCCATCTTGAACACACCACAAGCACCATCTCCTATTACACGTGGTATTCTTGCAGATGCGATCGTTTCATTTTCAGTTTCGCAGCCATCACGACCCAAACATGCCGAGTTCTTCTGTTGTAACCATCACATGTAACAATTCTCTTACTCTCTCTTCTTGAAACATAATCAATCACCACCGAAGGTTACCACCACCTTAACCCACAACCGAACACCACCAAGAACCACTTGAAACCGCCAACACCATTACACCAATCAATCCTACCGCTTCGTTTGTATATTTATTTATTTTGTTCTTGCCTTGCTCGATACCCACAACCTGCTGTCCGGCTTCTGTTTTGTTTACAACTGCCAACCATCAACTTTATTGCTGTATAAAGGAAATGATAGGATAAGGTCATATATATATATATATACATATATATATATATATATATATATATATATATATATATATATATATATATATATATATATATATATATATATATATATATATATATATATATATATATATATATATTTCTTCTATGATCGACATAATGAGTCACCAAAGGGATAAATATATATAACAAGTAGCTATATTTAAAGTGCTTTCGGTGGAACCCCTTGTGAAAACCCAAACAACCCCACTTGAAGAAAACCGAATCCATTGTTGAATTGATAACCTGCGTTTTTTTTTTATCCTTTGGGCCAACATATACCAAAGGTGATGACCACTTGTGCCATTTGGTGACTTAAGATTTTTATAAAAGATCTCGGTGGAGCCAGGATAACACATGTACGTACACCTTTTAACAACCACAATGTGATTTAATTCCTTAGTAAAAATCAATCGATGCTTTTATAGTTGGGTCTGTTAAATTGAATTTGATACTCTAATGGGCTGGTATTCGATTTAAGTTGTTAGACTATTGAACCGGGCTTTTACTAGCAAAGTAGGCTTAAGAAATCTTGGGGCTATAGGAAGTGGGTTTGTAGACTATGTTGTGATATGCATTTTTTTTTTTTAAACCGAAACTCAATAAGAAACCCTTGACTAGCAGCTTCTGCTATTGCTACACTTCATTGTTATGATGAAATTGTAATAGAATGATACATGAATCGATGATGATGAAATGATAATGGCGATATAGTTACACGAGAATGATCATAGGAAAAAGAATGTACGAGGAGGTTAAAAACGATAGTGATACATAAAATCACGAAAGAGAAGAGAAATAGTAATGATGAGGGAGATGGTATATGTTGTTGTGATTCTGTGATCACGAAGTCAGAATGATAATACTGATTTAATGATGAAAGTCGCAGTTATGATCTTTGTATATAAGTTGATCGACGTGGGAATTGAAGAAGAAGATTAGGGAACAAATGGAAGCGGTGTATTACGGGTTATAAATAAATTAGTGGGCTTTAATTCCAGAAAATGGGCAATGGTCCGATGGTTTGATGAGTGTGTTTGGATTCGAGAGGTCATGGGTTCAATTCCTGCTCGTGACAATATTTTTTTTAGACAAAGCTTGTAAGGTAGTTTCAATACTAAACCTTCTTATTATTATTATTATTATTATTATTATTATTATTATTATTATTATTATTATTATTATTATTATTATTATTATTATTATTATTATTATTTAGGTTATTATTAGTAGTATCATTTTGACTAAAACCAATATTGTTATTATTATCATCATCAATATTATAAATATTATTTTTGCTAAAAATATCATTTTTAGCATTTTTATGAAAAGTAACATTTTAGAAAAAGTATTATTTCTATTAAAAGTTATTATTATCAATATTATTAGAAATAACATTTTTTAATAAAATTATCATTTTTATCACTATTAGGATTATTATTATTATCATTATTATTATTAGTATTATTAATTATTAATATATATCAAATAAAGATTTTCTATATAAAATATATTCATGACATAAAACATAACTACATTAATATCAATATTACATATTATACTGAATAATATTTTAATAAGTAATTACGATATTAAAATTTAATATGATAAATATTAGTTATATAAAATATATAGATTAAATATAAATTTATCTATATAACATATAATATAACAAGTATATTATTAATTAATATATAAAATTGTTCGATTACTAGTTGGTGTTAATATATATATACCAATGATTTAGGTTCGTGAATCCAAGGCCAACCCTATACTTGTTCAATGATGTTATATGTATTTTTACTACAAAATACATTAGGTGAGTTTCATTAATCCCTTTTTAAATGCTTTCGCAATATATAGTTTTGGGACTGAGAATACATGCGCTGCTTTTATAAATGTTTTACGAAATAGACACAAGTAATCGAAACTACATTCTATGGTTGGATTATCTAATCGAATATGCCCTTTTTATTAAGTCTGGTAATCTAAGAATTAGGGAACAGACACCCTAATTGACGCGAATCCTAAAGATAGATCTATCGGGCCCAACAAGCACCATCCAAAGTACCGGATGCTTTAGTACTTCGAAATTTATATCATGTCCGAAGGAGGATCCCGGAATGATGGGGATATTCTTATATGCATATTGTTAATGTCGGTTACCAGGTGTTCAATCCATATGAATGATATTTTTGTCTCTATGCATGGGACGTATGTTTACGAGAAATGGAAATATGAAATCTTGTGGTCTATTAAAATTATGAAATGATTATTTATGTTAAACTAATGAACTCACCAACCTTTTGGTTGACACTGGAAAGCATGTTTATTCTCAGGTATAAAAGAAGTCTTCCGCTGTGCAATTGCTCATTTTAAAGATATTACTTGAAGTCATTCATAACATATTTCAAAAGACGTTGCATTCGAGTCGTTCAGTTCATCAAGATTATTATTAAGTCAATTATAGTTAGATATATTATAAAATGGTATGCACGCCGTCAACTTTCGATGTAATGAAAGATTGTCCTTTCAAAAACGAATGCAATGTTTGTAAAATGTATCATATAGAGGTCAAGTACCTCGCGATGTAATCAACTGTTGTGAATCGTTTATAATCGATATGGACTTCGTCCGGATGGATTAGGACTGGTGTTTCAACCACCCCCTTGGTGGTTGATTCTGGCGCGCTGCGGCCCGACGACACCGCACAAATAAAACCGTCCGTTTCGGCCGTATCAAGGGGGAGTCTAGTTTTTATAGTCGCTCTCTAGTAATCTATAGGAGATTAGTTCTCTCTCTAGTTTCTAGAGAGAGAAAAGTACAGAGATTAGGAAAAATAATTATCTCTCTATAGTCGCTCTCTAGTGATCAATAGGAGAATAGTATGTAGTTAGTAGTAGAAGCTATCAAGCATTGTAACACTATAGATATTATGAAGAAATACAAGTGTTATTCTGCCGACATTATTTGGTAACATCTATCCTTTCTTTTATTAATTTATTATAATATTCTTTTTTGACGTTGTGATTTATTAATATTAGAAATGCTTATTGCCATGATGTGTGAGTAATTGCTTGATTGTTTGCCATAATTTAATAATGTTAGTTAAGGATGATTATCATTTCGTATTCGCTTTCTGTCTATGATATTAAACCTCGTTATTATCGTCCTTCCACCAATAAACGTGATTAAAACCTTTTATAAAGTCGACATTATAAAGGTAATTAATTATCTGTGTTTATGCATTGGTCAAGGTATGAACCCATCGGAAATACTATAAAGTACATGGGGAATTACCATAGGACCAGATCAAGACATTGGTCAAGAGTATAAGACTCGAGGAAATAATGTTGCAATAGTAGAGTATAGTGTTAATGTACTATAGGACCACTTGAGCATGGTCAAGGTTAGAAGCTATGAAACTACTATAAGTCTAGTACATGGTGGATAACTAAGAGATTTATTGGGTAGATTTAAGTAAGGGCTGGTTTAAATCATAAATGGGAATTCAATGCACTAAAATACAAACTAAGCTTAGAAATCTTTAAGGATGACTGAGAACTATCAGAGGTTCTAATTTGTCTACAAACCCTTAGATTTTACCAAACCATTGACATAAAGGAATTCGAAAGACAATCATAACTACTCACTTGGGTGATACACTAAGGTGTTAAGTATATGGCTATGCTACTTTATTCGTGCGCCCAAGGTATGCACTACATCCAAGATGGGCCGCTTGTATCCTTAACCCGGATAAAGCGTCGGGAGTTGAGCACAGTCCATCCGATCAAAATCTTCAAAGCCTAGTTCCTCGTGACATGCTAATCGGGAAACCGCTTATAGGGAATATAGTGTTCACACCAAGGTATATCTATCCAAGGAGTGTCTCATAATCATCCCGACACTACGTTATCTTACATCATGGTGAACCACGTCTTCTCTGTCCTTAATTGTTCATGCTAGCTAGCTTATTGTAATTATATTGCTTTAATATCTTAAATACAATTATAAATCAAATCAACCCAACTATTACCTTTACATAATTTGATATTCCGGATAAAGTGGTGTCTAGAATAAACCGGTTGGACTTGGTTATTGGATTTTCTGAACAGTCGCCAATTTATTGGGACCAAAAGGATCCTGCCTCTCCACACAAGGTGTACCTGGCTACTAGTCTTGGATACTAAATTGTGTATAAACTCAATCTTAATTACTAAATTATCTTAATAAGCTCCGTTTCAAATTCGACCGCTCAAGGAACGACCCTAGGTCATATTTTCCCTTGCTAACCCATAGGAAGGAATAATAGATCTAGGCCCAGCATATATAAATTAAACAATCAACTTCTTCTATTGATATCCTGAATTGACGTTTTGAGACCTAACGACACCGCATAAATAAACCGTCTGATACATGCATATCATAGGTAGAGTTAATTTTTGGCGCCGCTGTCGGGGAGCGGTAGTACGATTTGGAGCCTGTTTAGATTATTTAGTTTTTAAGAGACCCTTTTGACTAAGACTAGTTTTGTCAGAAGTTACTAGTTTTCCGTAGTTAGGATAGATAATATTAGCTTAATTTAGATTAATTAAAGATTAAAATGGACTTCCTTATTAGTGAACCTTTAGGATGGTTTAACCTACTTAGACCGCTAAGAATTCTTCTGACACATCCTTTCTTCTATCTGATATCATACATTGTACCCATCTGACGAGATCCACACTTACCTACCGATAGTTCGACGTTGGCCGCACGCATCACTCTTGTTGACATCACCAAACCCTCGTTAGAAGGACGAGGAGGACCGATACTCTATCCAGAGGTTAACGGAGCGTCTTTTGTGCTTAAGCATATTATCATACAACTCATTCAAAACCATTGCCAGTTCCATGGCTTACCAAATGATGATCCCAACTCTCACTTAGAAAGATTCCTCTCCTTATCCAACTCATATAAGCAAAACGGGGTTGAACAAGATGCAGTTCGTCTATATCTGGTCCCCTATTCCTTAACTCTTCATGCAAAAACCTGGTTCGAGGGGTTAGAACCTAACTCTATCACCTCATGGGAGGAAATGGCAATAACTTTCTTAATCAAGTACTTCCCCCATCAAAACAAATCAGACTTAGGAATGATATCGTAAACTTTCAACAAGCATACGATGAATCACTCTACACTGCATGGGAAAGATTCAAACATTTGCTTTGAAGATGCCCGAACCGCCGTCTTGAGAGCTCTGATCAGATTTTGACCTTCTACAAAGGTCTGAATCAGAACAACAAGTCTACTCTTGATGCTATTTCTCAGGGTAACTTCATGAACTTCACTGCTGACGAGGCCTGGAGATTGATCGAGGAGATGACTATGCACCATCACGATTGGAACACGGAAGAGCACATTTCATCAGCAACACCGCTTTCTGCCTCTGATTCTATCGAAAATAAAACCATCATATTTCTATCGAACCAAATAGAAAACCTCACCAAAGAAGTCGGAGAGCTAAAGAAACTCCCGCAACATGTGTCTCAAGTGCAATTATGCTAGAATTGTACTGACCCACATCTGGCCAAGGTATACGAGGCTAAATGTGAGGACTCGGTTGTCTACTCTGATAAGATCCTAGCTCATCCGCACAACCAACCTACCAACCCCACTACCCCACCAGAGACAAGTTCAGACGATGTCCTACTGCGAATCATCCACATGATCACAGCAAGACAAGACGCAGCTGACTTAGTCATGACTAATCACTTGAGTAGTCTTGAAAATCATAAAAGCCAGCTAAATCAACGTCTCGATTCTCTAAATTGTCCTAAAAATGACTCAAAGGTGGCACATAGCCAACCTTTAGTTTTTTCTCAGGGGAAGAAACTAACTAATACCCGTTCAATAGTAGTCATTGAGTCATCACCTAAACCTACTGGGAAAACACCCATTCCATTCTCGGTTGGTCTCAAGCAAAGACATAACAAGATGAAATCATTCAAGCTTGACGGTAAATTTTTGGACACTGTGTCTAAAACTCCTCATAGTAAGAAGTATTTTAGGAAACTCCTAGGGGATACCGAACGATTTACCCTTCCTTGTTCTATCTATCAATCTAGTACTATCTATTCTCTCGCCGACCTTAGTGCCAGCATCAATCTCATGCCCTACTCACTATTCCAGAGACTCGAAATTGGAAACCTTAACCCTACAAAAATGAGCATCCAGCTAGTTGATCTAATGACCCATCCTAATCCATCTGGACGAATACATTACATTTGGTTACATCGCGAGGTACTTGACCTCTATATGATACATTTTACAAACATTGCATTCGTTTTTAAAAGACAAACTTTCATCACACCGAAAGTTGACGGCATGCATACCATTTCATAATATATCCACCTATAAATGATTTAATAATATTCCTGATGAACTCAATGACTTGAATGCAGCGTCTTTTGAAATATGCCATGAATGACTCCAAGTAATATCTCTAAAATGAGCAAATGCACAGCGGAAGATTTCTTCCATACCTGAGAATAAACATGCTTTAAAGTGTCAACTAAAAAGTTGGTGAGTTCATAAGTTTATCGTAAACAATAAAATTCATCATTTTGATAGACTACAAGATTCAAATACAGTACACCTATCTCATGTACGAAACCATTTTCATAAATCTTAGCAACCGTACACATATCTCGTGCACAAAAATAACATACACATAACCTGTGTATAAAATCATTCTCTCGATACATAACATTCACTTTTCATTGCTTTCATAGCTTGGCTTGGTAACCGACCTTAACATATAATGTGCATCAATAATATCCTCAAAATAGAACATCTCATCTGTATAATAAATAAACCTCGAAGTACTAAACACCATGCCCACTAGCTCTTCCGTCTAGTGAACATTCTGGGTGGGGGTGTTAAACCCGATAGCTACTTTAGGATTCGCATAAATTAGGGCCATACCCGATTCTAATTCTTAGGTTACCAAGCAATAATAATCAGGAAGAAAATATTCACAACAATTAGTGGCAAATATCACGTCCAACTAATTCAATAATAATCCACAGAACTTCTGTCTGCATAATAATTCATTCGAGGAATGTTTTGCGTGTGTCTATCTCATCAAACATTTATAAAAGTATTTCATGTATTCACAGTTCAAAATATATTTCAAGAGCATTTAATAAAGCAGTTGTAAAAACAGCGCATGTATTCTCAGTCCCAAAAATATAAAGAGTAAAAGGGAGCAAATGAACTCACAATACTGTATTTTATAGTAAAAAACATATGACGAAACTGAACAATGCAGGGTTGGCCTCGGATTCACGAACCTATATTAAGTATATATATATATTAACACATATAATCGTAATCGAACATATTTATATATTATATCTTAAATTATGTATTATATATATTTAATTTGTGTATGTACTCAAAATGATTAATATTTATATAGTTATATCAATATATATTAATAATTGTTAAAAATGTTAATATGATTAGGGCATACTTATATGTAATATTACTATAGGTATATTTTTATATCAATAATAGTAACAAAGGTTGTATTCAATTATAATGTTAATATTATTAATAATAATAATAATAATAATAATAATAATAATAATAATAATAATAATAATAATAATAATAATAATAATAATAATAATAATAATAATAATAATAATAATAATAATAATAATGATGCTAATACTAATAAAAATATTAATTTTAGTAATAATAATAATAATAATAATAATAATAATAATAATAATAATAATAATATTAATATTAATATTAATAGTAATAATAATAAAAATAAAAATAGAATACAACCTTTGAAGAACATGCTTTCTAAAAAAAACAAATGTCGCAGACTAGGCTCGAACCTAAGACCTCTTGCTAAGCACAAACACCCCTAACCCTTACTCTATCCATTCCTTTCTGATTTAAGTGGTACTCAAACTTATTTAACTCGTGTACCAGTCCCTTCCTCCTTTAGATTAGTCGATTTCCAGGCCCAACAGCAAAAGGATTTCTGGCCCATCACTATAAATAATTATACGGCCCCATAAATATTCTAATCACAACTCAGCCCAAAAAATATAATAAAGGACCCATAACTGAATTGTGTGATCTTTGAAATAAGCTAAAAAAAACATGTGGGCTCGTCTGGAAAATAGGAAAACCAACATATCATTATCTGGTCACACATCATCATCCTTATCATTAATAACGAATTCATCATCATTCTTTATGGTATCTTCATCATCATCAAACGCCAATTATCATTCTATGTATTATCACCATCATCATCAAATTTGTATCATAAACATCATCATCTTCCCATTATCTAGTAGCAGTTAATGGTGATGGTGTGATTTAATTCGTGGGTTTTCAAGGGATAAAGGTGGTGGAAAAACAGTAGCCTTTTTAGTGGTGGATGTTCTTGGCTATCAATCATAAAAAAATATAGAAATCTTGCAGCTAGTAGTGGGTTTATGGGGTGTTCTCGAACGAAATAAGAAACAAAAAAAAATGTGACGATGGTGATGGTGATCGTTTGAGAGAAGAAGGGTATAAGTGATGGTTTGATCACATCGAGCAACGAGCAACAGAATACAACAGTTTTGGGTTCGATCATAGATAGGAACTAGCAACAGTACCAGATGTAGTAGTAGCAGGTATACGGTGGTCTTTGATTATGACTATCCGGACGCAGCAGCAACAATAGATAATGAAATGATGAGGTGGTTTTGTATTTTCATTTAAAATAGAAGAAAAGATCTTAAATAAATGGGTTTTCGATGATGGTGAGCAATGAGTGTTGTGGTGGTCTCCGATGGTTGTTTCAATGGTGGTGAGGTTTATGGTGGTAGTTGTAAACGGGTTTTAATGGTGATGATTCGGTGGAGGTGGTGTTTTGGTTATGGTGAAAGTGGCCGATGATGATGGTGCACATTTTGAAGATGATATCGGTATTGTGATAGTTTGAGTTGAGAATTGTGGTGGGTTTTCTCATCTCTGCATCTATTATCTATAGATATCTATATGCTTATATCAATATATGTATTTTATAATATATAAAGAGTTTGGGTAGATGGTGGGAGGTATTGAAAACAAAAACAGTACTCAAATCCCGTGAATTTCCCTTGCCTATATCCTACCGACAGTTAACTCGGGTATTATCTCGTGTCCATTGCTAAACAGTTAAAATATAAAAGTGTTCCTAAAAATCTCTAATTTTTAAATTGAGTCCATTTATTTATTCTGGTCATTATGGTATAAAATTCAATCATTAATTATTATGTAAAAATTACATTAATTATTCACTCTCAACCCCAAATAAAATATAGTTATTGTTAAAATTTATCAAATAACTTCTAAATATATTATTAATAAGCCTATAATTTATAAAACTCATTTTCGGATCACTGTTTATTTTAAAATCACACAAGTTCCTTTTTAACTCGTTTACTATCGATTTGAAAGACAATTAAGCGTTACCGTTGTTTACTAAAACTTCTAAATCACAAATTATATATATTTAATATACTTTTTATGTATATATAGATTTATTTTAATAATAGATTTTATTATTTCTTATATCATCTTACAATTTAGTTCTTACAATTAAATCATATATTATATCAAACTATATTTCAAATTATATATATAAATATATATGTATCTATTTATTTACAAGTAATAGTTCGTGAATCGTCGAAAATGGTCGAAGGTCAATAGAATATATGAAATAGTTCAAAAATTTTGAGACTCAACATTACAGGCTTTACTTATCGTGTCGAAATAATATAAAAATTAATTTTAAATTTGGTCGGAAATTTCCGGGTCGTCACAGTACCTACCCGTTAAAGAAATTTGGTCCTGAAATTTGATCGAGGTTGTCATGCCTAACAATAAAAATGTTTTCATGACTCATATGAGCTGATAAATAGAGTTTTATTACCATTGAGTAATAAGGATAAAATAATTCGGTTATTCGAAGAGTACGAATGAAGCTATCACAAAAGAGTGAAATGAGTAAACACAGTTTTGTCTTAACCGGTGACGTAGTCATGGTTGATTTTCAGAATTCAGGGGATTTAGGAAAAATCTTCGTAATCTAAAAGATTTTATTCTTCGGTGAATAATGAAATTAAGATCTCTATAATTAATTACGGTGATCTGCCTCGATTACTCTGTCTAATATTCCCATTATAAATTAAGCTCTTCTGTTCCATTATTCTCACCATTCTTATACTTTCTTTCTTAGTTCATACATCCAAAAGATTGTGAAAATGCTTAATTCCATTCTAATCCTTGATTTTTTTTTTTATTTTTTTTTTTCATTTCTGTCATCCTTCTTTTCAATTTTCCACCAGAAAAATCTGTTTACTTCTACTATTACCTTGGGGTAATACTATTCTTAATTCTACCGTGTATTTATATTGCTATTTATACTAATATCCACAGTTTGTAACCTCCGTGTTGTTATTAGGCTTTATATTTTCTCTTATATTTTGGAGCTCTTTGCCTTTTTATTCCCTTCTCGACCTCTAGTAAGGCGAGTAATGGTCCAGAACTCATAAGTATGGAGTTTCAAATGAACTTCATGTTCTAAACAAGAAAGAACGTAATAGCACGATTTGATTTGACAAATTACCAGAATCACTGAGAATAGAACTATTAAGAATATATTTTCTTGATATGTTCAGAAGTTAAGCTGAATGAAAGAGTTATGTAACATGGCACATGATGACGTTATGATCTGTGAATCACCACGTTCCATTAGAAACTCAGCATGACTTACTGTAATATAATCACGTTGATCAAGTGTCATTATATTATACTAATTCATGCTTCAGTTCCCAACACTACTTCAAAAACATTTATAATTTAAACTCGAAGGTTTACAGAATATAGAAACTAAACAGTTTCCTTTATAATGTAATTCAGATAACGCGAAGAGGTAAATGATTTCAGATAAGAATAGTTATGAAAATATCTTCAGAAATATCGAGGATATTTATAATGGAAGATACGATGATATCTTAGAATTTCTAATATCGATGGATGATGAAGAATATTGTCCGCAAGGGTTTAGAGCAACGAGCAAGGTATTCGTTAATGACTTCAGCAGATACTGAATTATTTGGATTCTTTGAAGGCAGGTTTAGTCTTTTTGATTTGTCCACAGCCTCCTTTATGGTTTGCTCAATCTGTTTTCCAGTTCCAACATTTCTGCGCTTTGCCAGCATACAATTTATTTTTTTTCATCAAACTTTTGGCTGTTAAAGTCATTTACAGTTTTTGCTGCTTCATCAGTACTTTCTAAAATTCAAAGAACTGATTCGTACACTGGGTGCTTTTCAGAATTTCAAAATGAAAGTTCATAATTTTAGGAAATGAATGTTATATGTATACATATAATTGTTGCTATAGACATGCTGCGAGATTTGATATACTGATTGTTGATTCTTAGTAATTGGTATGGAAATTCTTGTTATAGGATACGGATGAATATATGATAGGGTTTCAATAATATAATGATTTTTCGGAAAGTCAAAGATCAACGAAGTTGTTGGTGAATTTACTGCTAAAGTAGTGAGATATAAACGGTTCCCCAGTAACGATGACGAAAGGGCAATAGTATACATCAAGGTTATAATAGGACTAGTACAATTGAAAAGTCGAAGTTGACTTGCTGGAGCTGTGACAAAATTGGCTAATTTTGGAGAGGGATTGTAAAGTTATTTTCGGTAATAACAAAGCCAAGGGATTATAGATTCGTGTTAAATTTCTACTTAGGTTCCAAGAGTTTTCTAGGTGCATGACTGTATGCATCAATCTTTTCTTCCGTAGATGAAGTGCGGTTGGTTCATCCTTTCGATTGAGGTGTTTTCAAGAATCATGAAAGGTTTGAACGCAGATTGTAATCGTCAAGATACAAATGAGATTTAAGATGAAATCAAGTGGAAAACTTGAAGAATTGTTTAGTTTCATATGTTATAATCAGTATTTTAATTCATTTTAATTGTCCAATTTTAGTAGTCCATAGTTGATAGTCCACAGTTAACAGTCCAATAATTCATATATAGCTTAATATATAATATTCGAATTAATTAATACGTATCGTGACCCGTGTACATGTCTCAGACTCGATCACAACTCAAAGTATATATATTATTGTAGTATCAACCTCAACCCTGTATAGCTAACTCGAACATTACTGCATATAGAGTATCTATGGTGATTCCAAATAATATATATAGATGCGTTGATATGATATGTCAAAACCTTGTATGCGTGCCCCGATATTTAAAGTGCGTAAAATAAATAACAAGAATTAAATGACGATAATTAAAATTGCGAGAATATAAACTGCGATAATTAAATTGCGATAAATAAAATGTAATCAGTTAGCTTGGAACAGTTAGCTAGGAACAGTTAGCGTGGATTCTTAACAAAATTTCTCATAGTTAATTTGTCTGTTTCTAACAAAATTGTATTTTGTCATATGTTTTCTTCCTTATGCCACTTGTTGGATTCTGATAGGTCAAAATCCAAATATGAAATTGAGTGAAAATGGTTATTCTGCGATGAACGGATACGTATATCGGTGGTTGTAAGTAGGATAGTAAATGACTGTTGAATCAGCTTTGATGAATGTACAGTGTAACTTATTAAGGTGAAATCTAAATATTCCTCGGGTATTACCTACCCGTTAAAATATTTTCACCATTAACAGTTTATACAAAAGAATTTTTAATTACAATCTTTATGAAAACATATATACATATATAATTTTTTCAGATGTAATCATGGATTTAATGAGTCAATATGATATTAGACTCATTTGATTTACCGATAGAATAAGAATATATAATCTCTAAAACATTATAGATTACATAATCGCCATGTCGAACGAAGATAAATGATGTAGAAAGTCATGTAGAACGTTGATTATGTTCGAGGTACAGAATGAGATGTTGATGCATGGATTGTTGATGGTACGGGTGCTGTTACTGATGGTACTGTTGGTGTTGCTGATGTTGCCGAAGCTGGTATGTTTTGCACTATATTTTCCAAGGCTACAACTCGGGCGCGAAGCTCGTTGACTTCTTCCATTACTCCAGGATGATTGTCGGTTGGAATGAGTGAATGAATAAGGTTTAGAATTTTAGATAGAATATAATCGTGGTGAGGTATTCAGAAAATGAGGGTAAAAATGGTGTTTCGGACTGGTTCGCCGGTAAGTGCTTCGGGTTCTCCGTCAAGAGGTGAATTCGATTGGTGGAAAGGATCGCCTTCTTCGCGCCTCCATTGGTTAAGTTGACTACGAACTCATCAGATGAATTGGGGATAGATGATTAGTTGATTCATTCTGGTGACGCTGCTTTCGGAGTTTAGGTGAACATCCATGTCGGAATAGCTGTCGGAATAACTATCGGAATAGCTATCGAAATCTGAGGGACTCGAACTGGTTGAGGGATTCATCTCGTATGATCAGATGAAGGATTTTCGATAAGAAATAGATTATAGGATGTATATTATTACCCTATAATACATAATTTACATATGCATATATAATACTAAAATCCCATAAGTTACGGAGGAATATACGGAAGTTGTCAGGCAAAGATAACAATAACAGATACGCTAAGATATGAATTTATCTATACACTGTCTATGCAATAGAGGCAGTAAGACATGTCTAGACTTTAAGGATGATAAGCAAATAATTTTCGACACTAAATGATAAGCAAAACTTTTGACATGCAGACACGGTCGAAGTCCATACCCACTAATGCATCTAAACAACTATCAGTTAGACACACTAATGCAGACCTGGTTTGCTAAGATCACCGCTCTGATACCAACTCTAATGACCTGTCCTAATCCATCTGGACGAATACATTACATTTGGTTACATCGCGAGGTACTTGACCTCTATATGATACATTTTACAAACATTGCATTCGTTTTTAAAAGACAAACTTTCATCACATCGAAAGTTGACGGCATGCATACCATTTCATAATATATCCACCTATAAATGACTTAATAATATTCCTGATGAACTCAATGACTTGAATGCAGCGTCTTTTGAAATATGCCATGAATGACTCCAAGTAATATCTCTAAAATGAGCAAATGCACAGCGGAAGATTTCTTCCATACCTGAGAATAAACATGCTTTAAAGTGTCAACCAAAAAGTTTGTGAGTTTATAAGTTTATCGTAAATAATAAAATTCATCATTTTGATAGACCACAAGATTCAAATACAGTACACCTATCTCGTGTACGAAACCATTTTCATAAATCTTAGTAACCGTACACATATCTCGTGCACAAAAATAACATACACATAACATGTGTATAAAATCATTCTCTCGATACATAACATTCACTTTTCATTGCTTTCATAGCTTGGCTTGGTAACCGACCTTAACATATAATGCGCATCAATAATATCCCCAAAACAGAACATCTCATCTGTATAATAAATAAACCTCGAAGTACTAAACACCACGCCCACTAGCTCTTCCGTCTAGTGAACATTCTGGGTAGGGATGTTAAACCCGGTAGCTACCTTTAGGATTCGCGTGAATTAGGGCCATACTCGATTCTAATTCTTAGGTTACCAAGCAATAATAATCAGGGGAAAAATATTCACAACAATTAGTGACAATTATCACGTCCAACTAATTCAATAATAATCCACAGAACTTCTGTCTGCATAATAATTCATTCGAGGAATGTTTTACTTGTGTTTATCTCATCAAACATTTATAAAAGTATTTCATGTATTCATAGTTCAAAATATATTTCAAAGGCATTTAATAAAGGAGTTGTAAAAACAGCGCATGTATTCTCAGTCCCAAAAATGTAAAGAGTAAAAGGGAGCAAATGAACTCACAATACTGTATTTTGTAGTAAAAATACATATGACGAAACTGAACAATGCAGGGTTGGCCTCGGATTCACGAACCTATATTAAGTATATATATATATATATTAACACATATAATCGTAATCGAACATATTTATATATTATATCTTAAATTATGTATTATATATATTTAATTTGTGTATGTACTTAAAATGATTAATATTTATATAGTTATATCAATATATATTAATAATTGTTAAAAATGTTAATATGATTAGGACATACTTATATGTAATATTACTATAGGTATATTTTTATATCAATAATAGTAACAAAGGTTTTATTCAATTATAATGTTAATATTAATAATAATAATAATAATACTAATACTAATAATAATAATAATAATACTAATAAAATATTAATTATAGTAATAATAATAATAATAATAATAATAATAATAATAATAATAATAATAATAATAATAATAATAATAATAAAAATAATAATAATAATAATAATAATAATAGTAATAATAATAAAAATAAAAATAGAATACAACCTTTGAAGAACAAGCTTTCTAAAAAAACAAATGCCGCAGACTAGGCTCGAACCTAAGACATCTTGCTAAGCACAAACACCCCTAACCCTTACTCTATCCGTTCCTTTCTGATTTAAGTGGTACTCAAACTTATTTAACTCGTGTACCAGTCCCTTCCTCCTTTAGATTAGTCAATTTCCAGGCCCAACAGCAAAAGGATTTCCGGCCCATCACTATAAACAATTATACGACCCCATAAATATTCTAATCACAACTCGGCCCAAAAAATATAGTAAAGGACCCATAACTGAATTGTGATCTTCGAACTAAGCTAAAAAGGAAAAAAAAACATGTGTGCTCATCTGGAAAACAGGAACAACAACATATCATCATCTGGTCACACATCATCATCCTTATCATTAATAACGGCTTCATCATCATTCTTTATGGTATCTTCATCATCATCAAATGCCAATTATCATTCTATGTATAATCACCATCATCATCAAATTTGTATCATAAACGTCATCATCTTCCCATTATCTAGTAGCAGTTAATGGTGATGGTGTGATTTAATTCGTGGGTTTTCAAGGGATAAAGGTGGTGGAAAAAAGTAGCCTTTTTAGTGGTGGATGTTCTTGGCTATCAATCATAAAAAAATATAGAAATCTTGAAGCTAGTAGTGGGTTTGTGGGGTGTTCTTGAACGAAATAAGAAACAAAAAAAATGTGACGATGGTGATGGTGATCGTTTGAGAGAAGAAGGGTATAGGTGATGGTTTGATCACATCGAGCAACGAGCAACAGAATACAATGATTTTGGGTTCGATCATAGATAGGAACTAGCAACAGTACCAGACGTAGTAGTAGCAGGTATATGGCGGTCTTTGATTATGACTATCCAGACGCAGCAACAACAATAGATAATGAAATGATGATGTGGGTTTGTATTTTCATTTAAAATAGAAGAAAAGATCTTAAAAAAATGGGTTTTCGATCATGGTGGGCAATGAGTGTTGTGGTGGTCTCCGATGGTTGTTTCAATAGTGGTGAGGTTTATGGTAGTAGTTGTAAATGGGTTTTAATGGTGATGATTCGGTGGAGGTGGTGTTTTGGTTATGGTGAAAGTGGCCGATGATGATGATGCACATTTTGAAGATGATAGCGGTATTGTGATAGTTTGAGTTGAGAATTGTGGTGGGTTTTCTCATCTCTACATCTATTATCTATAGATATCTATATGCTTATATCAATATATGCATTTTATAATATATAAAGAGTTTAGGTAGATGGTGGGAGGTATTGAAAACAAAAACAGTACTCAATTATTAAATCCCGTGAATTTCCCTTGCCTATATCCTACCGACAGTTAGCTCGGGTATTATCTCGTGTCCATTGCTAAACAGTTAAAATATAAAAGTGTTCCTAAAAATCTCTAATTTTAAATTGAGTCCATTTATTTATTCTGGTCATTATGGTATAAAATTCAGTCATTAATTATTAAATAAAAATTACATTAATTATTCACTCCCAACCCCAAATAAAATATAGTTATTGTTAAGATTTATCAAATAACTTCTAAATATATTATTAATAAGACTATAATTTATAAAACTCATTTTCGGATCACTGTTTATTTTAAAATCACACAAGTTCCTTTTTAACTCGTTTGCTATCGATTTGAAAGACAATTAAGCGTTACCGTTGTTTACTAAAGCTTCTAAATCACAAATTATATATATTTAATATACTTTTTATGTATATATAGATTTATTTTAATAATAGATTTTATTATTTCTTATATCATTTTACAATTTAGTTCTTACAATTAAATCATATATTATATCAAACTATATTTCAAATTATATATATAAATATATATGTATCTATTTATTTACAAGTAATAGTTCGTGAATCGTCAGAAATGGTCGAAGGTCAATTGAATATATGAAACAGTTTAAAAATTTTGAGACTCAACATTACAGGCTTTACTTATCGTGTCGAAATATTATAAAGATTAAGTTTAAATTGGGTCGGAAATTTTCGGGTCATCACAGTTGACCAATCCACTAGATATCCTAAGGGAATAGCTGAGAATGTCATGGTTAAGGTCGACAAATTCCTCTTTCCGACCGACTTTGTGGTTATGGACTATAAAGAAGACATGAAAACCCCTATCATCTTAGGAAGGCCTTTCATGAATACAGCCAACGCGATCGTTGATGTTTATTCACGGAATATCACCTTGAGAGCCCGTGGAGAAGAAGTCACCTTCACGATCGACGAGTCTATATGTCTTTCTGATGGGAACGCCGAAGTAAATACCATCTCCACTAGAAAAGTCACCTTCTATTCCGAGAATGAAGAGAAGAAGATAGAAGTAGAAGACAAGAAGAATAACCACTCCACACCTACCCAATCTTCACTCCCACCTTATATTGATCTTTTAATGACTGGAGAGGATTTAGTTCTAGAAGAACTCTCTGAACCAATTATTCTTGAAATTCCTGACCAGAGTGACGAGGAGGTGGATGAAGAAATAGAAATGGAAAGCCCGAATGAGAAGAAAGAGATGGAGGATTCTAGTATCGAAGTAGTTTCTAATGTTGTAACCATATTAGAGACATCAATGGACATCGTCCCACCTCCATATCTTAGAGTACAACATTACGACCAACCCGAAGTCACAAAGAAGAAAGACGGGTTTTGCGTCAGGGCTACCATATAAACCATCACTCAAATACATAACGACATACACATCATGGAGTGATGAGGACCTGTTTGACCAACCTGTACAAATCAAGGAGGTAAAAGAAGTTGATAGCTTTGTTATACCTCAAGTTAAATAAAGCATTCACTTCGAACCACCTTCTCCTCTCATTGGACATACCTTATTCTATGTCCATTTCAATCTCATCGGTATGTTCCAATATTACCTCTTGTGTCCACTGATGGATGCAAGGGACCCGCCTAGATTGAAATGTCCCGTTCTTATTGATTAAAAACGTTCCATATTAATTGATTTCGTTGCGAGGTTTTGACCTCTATATGAGACGTTTTTCAAAGACTGCATTCATTTTAAAACAAACCATAACCTTTATTTCATAAATAAAGGTTTAAAAAGCTTTATGTAGATTATCAAATAATGATAATCTAAAATATCCTGTTTACACACGACCATTACATAATGGTTTACAATACAAATATGTTACATCGAAATCAGTTTCTTGAATGCAGTTTTTACACAATATCATACAAACATGGACTCCAAATCTTGTCCTTATTTTAGTATGCAACAGCGGAAGCTCTTAGTATTCACCTGAGAATAAACATGCTTTAAACGTCAACAAAAATGTTGGTGAGTTATAGGTTTAACCTATATATATCAAATCGTAACAATAGACCACAAGATTTCATATTTCAATACACATCCCATACATAGAGATAAAAATCATTCATATGGTGAACACCTGGTAACCGACATTAACAAGATGCATATATAAGAATATCCCCATCATTCCGGGACACCCTTCGGATATGATATAAATTTCGAAGTACTAAAGCATCCGGTACTTTGGATGGGGTTTGTTAGGCCCAATAGATCTATCTTTAGGATTCGCGTCAATTAGGGTGTCTGTTCCCTAATTCTTAGATTACCAGACTTTATAGAAGGGGCATATTCGATTTTGATAATTCAAGTTAGATGTACAGAAATAAATCGATAAATATTATCTTGAATCAATCCACGACCCAGTGTATACGTATCTCAGTATTGATCACAACTCAAACAATATACATTTTGGAATCAACCTCAACCCTGTATAGCTAACTCCAACATTCACATATAGAGTGTCTATGGTTGTTCCGAAATATATATAGATGTGTCGACATGATAGGTCGAAACATTGTATACGTGTCTATGGTATCTCAAGATTACATAATATACAATACAAGTTGATTAAGTTATGGTTGGAATAGATTTGTTACCAATTTTCACGTAGCTAAAATGAGAAAAATTATCCAATCTTGTTTTACCCATAACTTCTTCATTTTAAATCCGTTTTGAGTGAATCAAATTGCTATGGTTTCATATTGAACTCTATTTTATGAATCTAAACAGAAAAAGTATAGGTTTATAGTCGGAAAAATAAGTTACAAGTCGTTTTTGTAAAGGTAGTCATTTCAGTCGAAAGAACGACGTCTAGATGACCATTTTAGAAAACATACTTCCACTTTGAGTTTAACCATAATTTTTGGATACAGTTTCATGTTCATAATAAAAATAATTTTCTCAGAATAACAACTTTTAAATCAAAGTTTATCATAGTTTTTAATTAACTAACCCAAAACAGCCCGCGGTGTTACTACGACGGCGTAAATCCGGTTTTACGGTGTTTTTCGTGTTTTCAAGTTTTAAATCATTAAGTTAGCATATAATATAGATATAGAACATGTGTTTAGTTGATTTTAAAATTCAAGTTAGAAGGATTAACTTTTGTTTGCGAACAAGTTTAGAATTAACTAAACTATGTTCTAGTGATTACAAGTTTAAACCTTCGAATAAGATAGCTTTATATGTATGAATCGAATGATGTTATGAATATCATTACTACCTTAAGTTCCTTGGATAAACCTACTGGAAAAGATAAAAATGGATCTAGCTTCAACGGATCCTTGGATGGCTCGAAGTTCTTGAAGCAGAATCATGACACAAAAACAAGTTCAAGTAAGATCATCACTTGAAATAAGATTGTTATAGTTATAGAAATTGAACTAAAGTTTGAATATGATTATTACCTTGTATTAGAATGATAACCTACTATAAGAAACAAAGATTTCTTGAGGTTGGATGATCACCTTACAAGATTGGAATGAGCTAGCAAACTTGAAAGTATTCTTGATTTTATGTAACTAGAACTTGTAGAATTTATGAAGAACACTTAGAACTTGAAGATAGAACTTGAGAGAGATCAATTAGATGAAGAAAATTGAAGAATGAAAGTGTTTGTAGGTGTTTTTGGTCGTTGGTGTATGGATTAGATATAAAGGATATGTAATTTTGTTTTCATGTAAATAAGTCATGAATGATTACTCATATTTTTGTAATTTTATGAGATATTTCATGCTAGTTGCCAAATGATGGTTCCCACATGTGTTAGGTGACTCACATGGGCTGCTAAGAGCTGATCATTGGAGTGTATATACCAATAGTACATACATCTAAAAGCTATGTATTGTACGAGTACGAATACGGGTGCATACGAGTAGAATTGTTGATGAAACTGAACGAGGATGTAATTGTAAGCATTTTTGTTAAGTAGAAGTATTTTGATAAGTGTATTGAAGTCTTTCAAAAGTGTATAAATACATACTAAAACACTACATGTATATACATTTTAACTGAGTCGTTAAGTCATCATTAGTCGTTACATGTAAGTGTTGTTTTGAAACCTTTAGGTTAACGATCTTGTTAAATGTTGTTAACCCAATGTTTATAATATCAAATGAGATTTTAAATTATTATATTATCATGATATTATCATGTATGAATATCTCTTAATATGATATATATACATTAAATGTCTTTACAACGATAATCGTTACATATATGTCTCGTTTAAAAATCATTAAGTTAGTAGTCTTGTTTTTACATATGTAGTTCATTGTTAATATACTTAATGATATGTTTACTTATTATAGTATCATGTTAACTATATATATATATCCATATATATGTCATCATATAGTTTTTACAAGTTTTAACGTTCGTGAATCACCGGTCAACTTGGGTGGTCAATTGTCTATATGAAACATATTTCAATTAATCAAGTCTTAACAAGTTTGATTGCTTAACATGTTGGAAACATTTAATCATGTAAATATCAATCTCAATTAATATATATAAACATGGAAAAGTTCGCGTCACTACAGTACCTACCCGTTAAATAAATTTCGTCCCGAAATTTTAAGCTGTTGAAGGTGTTGACGAATCTTCTGGAAATAGATGCGGGTATTTCTTCTTCATCTGATCTTCACTCTCCCAGGTGAACTCGGGTCCTCTACGAGCATTCCATCGAACCTTAACAATTGGTATCTTGTTTTGCGTAAGTCTTTTAACCTCACGATCCATTATTTCGACGGGTTCTTCGATGAATTGAAGTTTTTCGTTGATTTGGATTTCATCTAACGGAATAGTGAGATCTTCTTTAGCAAAACATTTCTTCAAATTTAAGACGTGGAAAGTGTTATGTACAGCCGCGAGTTGTTGAGGTAACTCAAGTCGGAAAGCTACTGGTCCGACACGATCAATAATCTTGAATGGTCCAATATACCTTGGATTTAATTTCCCTCGTTTACCAAATCGAACAACGCCTTTCCAAGGTGCAACTTTAAGAATGACCATCTCTCCAATTTCAAATTCTATATCTTTTCTTTTAATGTCAGCGTAGCTCTTTTGTCGACTTTGGGCGGTTTTCAACCGTTATTGAATTTGGATGATCTTCTCGGTAGTTTCTTGTATAATCTCTGGACCCGTAATCTGTCTATCCCCCACTTCACTCCAACAAATCGGAGACCTTCACTTTCTACCATAAAGTGCTTCAAACGGCGCCATCTCAATGCTTGAATGGTAGCTGTTGTTGTAGGAAAATTCTGCTAACGGTAGATGTCGATCCCAACTGTTTCCGAAATCAATAACACATGCTCGTAGCATGTATTCAAGCGTTTGTATCGTCCTTTCGCTCTGCCCATCAGTTTGTGGATGATAGGCAGTACTCATGTCTAGACGAGTTCCTAATGCTTGCTGTAATGTCTGCCAGAATCTTGAAATAAATCTGCCATCCCTATCAGAGATAATAGAGATTGGTATTCCATGTCTGGAGACGACTTCCTTCAAATACAGTCGTGCTAACTTCTCCATCTTGTCATCTTCTCTTATTGGCAGGAAGTGTGCTGATTTGGTGAGACGATCAACTATTACCCAAATAGTATCAAAACCACTTGCAGTCCTTGGCAATTTAGTGATGAAATCCATGGTAATGTTTTCCCATTTCCATTCCGGGATTTCGGGTTGTTGAAGTAGACCTGATGGTTTCTGATGCTCATCTTTGACCTTAGAACACGTCAAACATTCTCCTAAGTATTTAGCAACATCAGCTTTCATACCCGGCCACCAAAAATGTTTCTTGAGATACTTGTACATCTTCCCCGTTCCAGGATGTATTGAGTATCTGGTTTTATGAGCTTCTCTAAGTACCATTTCTCTCATATCTCCAAATTTTGGTACCCAAATCCTTTCAGCCCTATACCGGGTTCCGTCTTCCCGAATATTAAGATGCTTCTCCGATCCTTTGGGTATTTCATCCTTTAAATTTCCCTCTTTTAAAACTCCTTATTGCGCCTCCTTTATTTGAGTAGTAAGGTTATTATGAATCATTATATTCATAGATTTTACTCGAATGGGTTCTCTGTCCTTCCTGCTCAAGGCATCGGCTACCACATTTGCCTTCCCCGGGTGGTAACGAATCTCAAAGTCGTAATCATTCAACAATTTAATCCACCTACGCTGCCTCATATTCAGTTGTTTCTGATTAAATATGTGTTGAAGACTTTTGTGGTCGGTATATATAATACTTTTGACCCCATATAAGTAGTGCCTCCAAGTCTTTAATGCAAAAACAACCGCGCCTAATTCCAAATCATGCGTCGTATAATTTTGTTCGTGAATCTTTAATTGTCTAGACGCATAAGCAATCACCTTCATTCGTTGCATTAATACACAACCGAGACCTTGCTTTGATGCGTCACAATAAATCACAAAATCATCATTCCCTTCAGGCAATGACAATATAGGTGCCGTAGTTAGCTTTTTCTTCAATAACTGAAACGCTTTCTCTTGTTCATCATTCCATTCAAATTTCTTCCCTTTATGCGTTAATGCAGTCAAGGGTTTTGCTATTCTGGAAAAGTCTTGGATGAACCTTCTGTAGTAACCAGCTAGTCCTAAAAACTGGCGTATGTGTTTCGGAGTTTTCGGGATTTCCCACTTTTCAACAGTTTCTATCTTTGCCGGATCCACCTTAATACCTTCTTTGTTCACTATGTGACCGAGGAATTGAACTTCTTCTAACCAAAATGCACACTTTGAAAACTTAGCGTACAATTCTTCCTTCCTCAATACTTCTAACACCTTTCTCAAATGTTCACCGTGTTCTTGGTCATTCTTTGAGTAAATAAGTATGTCATCAATGAAAACAATGACACACTTGTCAAGGTATGGTCCACACACTCGGTTCATAAGGTCCATGAACACAGCTGGTGCATTAGTTAAACCAAACAGCATGACCATAAACTCGTAATGACTGTAACGTGTTCTGAAAGCAGTCTTTGGAATATCATCTTCTTTCACCCGCATTTGATGATACCCGGAACATAAGTCAATCTTTGAATAAACAGACGAGCCTTGTAGTTGATCAAATAAGTCGTCGATTCTCGGTAGTGGGTAGCGGTTCTTGATGGTAAGTTTGTTCAACTCTCGGTAGTCGATACACAACCTGAATGTACCATCTTTCTTCTTGACAAACAAAACAGGAGCTCCCCACGGTGATGTGCTTGGTCGAATGAAACCACGCTCTAAAAGTTCTTGTAATTAGCTTTGCAGTTCTTTCATCTCGCTTGGTGCGAGTCTGTAAGGAGCACGAGCTATTGGTGCAGCTCCTGGTACAAGATCTATTTGAAATTCAACGGATCGATGTGGGGGTAATCCCGATAATTCTTTCGGAAATACATCGGGAAATTCTTTTGCAATGGGAACATCATTGATGCTCTTTTCTCCAGTTTGTACTTTCTCGACGTGTGCTAGAACAGCATAGCAACCTTTTCTTATTAGTTTTTATGCCTTCAAATTACTAATAAGATGTAGCTTCGTGTTTCCCTTTTCTCCGTACACCATTAAGGGTTTTCCTTTTTCTCGTATAATGCGAATTGTATTTTTGTAACAAACGATCTCTGCTTTCACTTCTTTCAACCAGTCCATACCGATTATCACATCAAAACTCCCTAACTCTACTGGTATCAAATCAATCTTAAATGTTTCGCTAACCAGTTTAATTTCTGGATTCCGACATATATTATCTGCTGAAATTAATTTACCATTTGCTAATTCGAGTAAAAATTTACTATCCAAAGGCGTCAATGGACAACTTAATTTAGCACAAAAATCTCTACTCATATAGCTTCTATCCGCACCCGAATCAAATAAAACGTAAGCAGATTTATTGTCAATAAGAAACGTACCCGTAACAACTCCGGGTCTTCCTGTGCCTCTTCCGCATTAATATTGAAAACTCTTCCGCGGCCTTGTCCATTCGTGTTCTCCTGGTTCGGGCAATTTCTAATAATGTGGCCCGGTTTTCCACATTTATAACAAACTACATTGGCATAACTTGCTCCGACACTACTTGCTTCGCCATTACTCGTTCCGACACCATTTGTTCCTTTCGTTCTGTTAACCCCTGGTCCGTAGACCTCACACTTCGCCGCGCTATGACCATTTCTTTTACACTTGTTGCAAAATTTGGTGCAGAACCCCGAGTGATACTTTTCACACCTTTGGCATAGCTGCTTCTGATTGTTGTTGTTGTTGCGGTTGTTATTGTTGTTGGGGTGATTGTTGTAGTTGCTGTTGTTGTTGTTGTTGTTGTTGTTGTTGTTGTTGTTGTTGTTGTTGTTGTTGTTGGGCCGTTTGTTGTAGTTGCGATTGATGTTGCGATTGTTGGGATAATTATTGTGATTATTGTTGTAATTGCTGTTGTTGTTGTATTGGTGATTCTTATCACCGTTTTCCTCCCACTTTCTTTTGACTTGCTTCACATTGGCCTCTTCAGCAGTCTGTTCTTTAATTCTTTCTTCAATCTGGTTCACTAGTTTGTGAGCCATTCTACATGCCTGTTGTATGGAGGCGGGCTCGTGTGAACTTATATCTTCTTGGATTCTTTCCGGTAATCCTTTCACAAACGCGTCGATCTTCTCTTCCTCATCTTCGAACGCTCCCGGACACAATAGGCATAATTCTGTGAATCGTCTTTCGTACGTGGTAATATCAAATCCTTGGGTTCGTAACCCTATAAGTTCTGCCTTGAGCTTATTGACCTCGGTTCTGGGACGGTACTTCTCATTCATCAAGTGCTTGAATGCTGACCACGGTAGTGCGTAAGCATCATCTTGTCCCACTTGCTCTAGATAGGTATTCCACCATGTTAACGCAGAACCTGTGAAGGTATGCGTAGTGTACTTCACTTTGTCCTCTTGAGTACACTTACTTATGGCAAACACCGATTCGACCTTCTCGGTCCACCGTTTCAATCCGATCGGTCCTTCGGTTCCATCAAATTCCAAATGTTTGCAGGCAGTGAATTCTTTGTAGGTGCATCCTACACAATTTCCTGTACTGCTAGATCCAAGGTTATTGTTGGTATGTAGCGCAGCCTGTACTGCGGCTATGTTTGAAGCTAGAAAAGTATGGAATTCCTCTTCATTCATATTCACGGTGTGTCGAGTAGTCGCTGCCATTTCCTTCAAAATAGTCAAATGGAACAAGTTAATCATACAGAATATTAAGAGTAGTTAATAGTATTTCGTAGAATAATATGAACTCATTTATAAAAGCTTTTTCTTCATATTAGCGTTTTATAAGTTTAAATTCGGGTAGTACCTACCCGTTAAGTTCATAGTTAGTAGCTAATATACAATTCAACTACTACAATTCTATATGAAAAACTGATTATAATAATATTTCGCGTTCAAACTTTTACACAATATTTTACAAACTTACAATACCGCTTATTTTACATATAGCATGAAATATAGCACACCATAAATTTGATACAAGATGGTTGTGAAGATAATTCTAGCTAGTACACAAGTCGTTCAGCAAAGGCAATAAAGACACGTAATTCATACGTCCAGAAACAAGTCATGCATTCTGGTTTTACTAGGATTACTTCCCATCCTTGGTCTTGTGGAACATAACCGTTATGGCCGTTGATAAGACAGCGTGTTGTAACGTCGTCAAAGGGACGAGGGTTACGTAATGTCCAACAGTCCCGTAACAATCTAAAAACCTCATTTCTTACCCCAATTACCGACTCCGTCACTTGTGGGAACGTTTTGTTTAATAGTTGTAGCCCGATGTTCTTGTTCTCACTTTGGTGAGAAGCGAACATTACTAATCCGTAAGCATAACATGCTTCTTTATGTTGCATGTTAGCCGCTTTTTCTAAATCACGAAGTCCAATATTCGGATATATTGAGTCAAAATAATTTCTTAACCCATTGCGTAAAATAGCATTTGGGTTCCCCGCAATATATGCGTCAAAGTAAACACATCGTAACTTATGGATTTCCCAATGTGATATCCCCCATCTTTCGAACGAAAGCCTTTTATAAACCAAGGCATTCTTGGAACATTCTTCGAATGTCTTACAAACTGATCTCGCCTTAAATAGTTGTGCCGAAGAATTCTGACCGACTCTAGACAAGATTTCATCAATCATGTCTCCGGGTAGGTCTCTTAAAATATTGAGTTGTCTATCCATTTTGTGTTTTTATACTGTAAAATAGACAAGAGTTAGATTCATAAAAAAAATACTTATTAATACAAGCAATTTTTACATATATCATAAAGCATAAGCACACTATATTACATATATTACACCACACAAATACAACTATCTTATTCCGACTCGCTTGTTTCTTCTTCTTCGATTTTGGTTCGTTTTGCCAAGTTTCTAGGGATATATGATGTTCCCCTAATACGAGTCGTCGTTTTCCACATTGGTTTAGAAAAACCTGGTGGTTTAGAGGTTCCCGGGTCATTGTTACAACTTAAGGACTTCGGAGGTTGACGATACATATAAAGTTCATCGGGGTTGGAATTAGATTTCTCTATTTTTATGCCCTTTCCCTTATTATTTTCTTTGCCTTTTTAAATTCAGTTGGGGTAATTTCTATAACATCATCGGAATTCTCGTCGGAATCCGATTCATCAGAGAATTGGTAATCCTCCCAATATTTTGCTTCCTTGGCGGAAACACCATTGACCATAATTATCCTTGGTCGGTTGGTTGAGGATTTTCTTTTAGTTAACCGTTTTATTATTTCCCCCACCGGTTCTATTTCTTCATCCGGTTCCGATTCTTCTTCCGGTTCCGATTCTTCTTCCAGTTCCGACTCTTCTTCCGGTTCCTCTTCGGGAACTTGTGAATCAGTCCACGAATCATTCCAATTTACATTTGACTCTTCATTATTATTAGGTGAGTCAATGGGACTTGTTCTAGAGGTAGACATCTATCACATAATATCAAACGCGTTAAGAGATTAATATATCACATAATATTCACATGTTAAAAATATATAGTTTCCAACAAAATTTGTTAAGCAATCATTTTTCAAGTAAACACGGTCGAAGTCCAGACTCACTAATGCATCCTAACAAACTCGATAAGACACACTAATGCAAAATTCTGGTTCTCTAAGACCAACGCTCGGATACCAACTGAAATGTCCCGTTCTTATTGATTAAAAACGTTCCATATTAATTGATTTCGTTGCGAGGTTTTGACCTCTATATGAGACGTTTTTCAAAGACTGCATTCATTTTAAAACAAACCATAACCTTTATTTCATAAAGGTTTAAAAAGCTTTATGGAGATTATCAAATAATGATAATCTAAAATATCCTGTTTACACACGACCATTACATAATGGTTTACAATACAAATATGTTACATCGAAATCAGTTTCTTGAATGCAGTTTTTACACAATATCATACAAACATGGACTCCAAATCTTGTCCTTATTTTAGTATGCAACAGCGGAAGCTCTTAGTATTCACCTGAGAATAAACATTCTTTAAACGTCAACAAAAATGTTGGTGAGTTATAGGTTTAACCTATATATATCAAATCGTAACAATAGACCACAAGATTTCATATTTCAATACACATCCCATACATAGAGATAAAAATCATTCATATGGTGAACACCTGGTAACCGACATTAACAAGATGCATATATAAGAATATCCCCATCATTCCGGGACACCCTTCAGATATGATATAAATTTCGAAGTACTAAAGCATCCGGTACTTTGGATGGGGTTTGTTAGGCCCAATAGATCTATCTTTAGGATTCGCGTCAATTAGGGTGGATGTTCCCTAATTCTTAGATTACCAGACTTTATAAAAGGGGCATATTCGATTTCGATAATTCAACCATAGAATGTAGTTTCACGTACTTGTGTCTATTTTGTAAATCATTTATAAAACCTGCATGTATTCTCATCCCAAAAATATTAGATTTTAAAAGTGGGACTATAACTCACTTTCACAGATTTTTACTTCGTCGGGAAGTAAGACTTGGCCACTGGTTGATTCACGAACCTATAACAATATATACATATATATCAAAGTATGTTCAAAATATATTTACAACACTTTTAATATATTTTGATGTTTTAAGTTTATTAAGTCAGATGTCCTCGTTAGTAACCTACAACTAGTTGTCCACAGTTAGATGTACAGAAATAAATCGATAAATATTATCTTGAATCAATCTACGACCCAGTGTATACGTATCTCAGTATTGATCACAACTCAAACTATATATATTTTGGAATCAACCTCAACCCTGTATAGCTAACTCCAACATTCACATATAGAGTGTCTATGGTTGTTCCGAAATATATATAGATGTGTCGACATGATAGGTCGAAACATTGTATACGTGTCTATGGTATCTCAAGATTACATAATATACAATACAAGTTGATTAAGTTATGGTTGGAATAGATTTGTTACCAATTTTCACGTAGCTAAAATGAGAAAAATTATCCAATCTTGTTTTACCCATAACTTCTTCATTTTAAATCCGTTTTGAGTGAATCAAATTGCTATGGTTTCATATTGAACTCTATTTTATGAATCTAAACAGAAAAAGTAAAGGTTTATAGTTAGAAAAATAAGTTACAAGTTGTTTTTGTAAAGGTAGTCATTTCAGTCGAAAGAACGACGTCTAGATGACCATTTTAGAAAACATACTTCCACTTTGAGTTTAACCATAATTTTTGGATATAGTTTTACGTTCATAATAAAAATCATTTTCTCAGAATAACAACTTTTAAATCAAAGTTTATCATAGTTTTTAATTAACTAACCCAAAACAGCCCGCGGTGTTACTACGACGGCGTAAATCCGGTTTTACGATGTTTTTTGTGTTTCCAGGTTTTAAATCATTAAGTTAGCATATCATATAGATATAGAAAATGTGTTTAGTTGATTTTAAAAGTCAAGTTAGAAGGATTAACTTTTGTTTGCGAACAAGTTTAGAATTAACTAAACTATGTTCTAGTGATTACAAGTTTAAACCTTCGAATAAGATAGCTTTATATGTATGAATCAAATGATGTTATGAACATCATTACTACCTTAAGTTCCTTGGATAAACCTAATGGAAAAGAGAAAAATGGATCTAGCTTCAACGGATCCTTGGATGGCTCGAAGTTCTTGAAGCAGAATCATGACACGAAAACAAGTTCAAGTAAGATCATCACTTGAAATAAGATTGTTATAGTTATAGAAATTGAACCAAAGTTTGAATATGATTATTACCTTGTATTAGAATGATAACCTACTGTAAGAAACAAAGATTTCTTGAGGTTGGATGATCACCTTACAAGATTGGAAGTGAGCTAGCAAACTTGAAAGTATTCTTGATTTTATGTAACTAGAACTTGTTGAATTTATGAAGAACACTTAGAACTTGAAGATAGAACTTGAGAGAGATCAATTAAATGAAGAAAATTGAAGAATGAAAGTGTTTGTATTTGTTTTTGGTCGTTGGTGTATGGATTAGATATAAAGAATATGTAATTTTGTTTTCATGTAAATAAGTCATGAATGATTACTCATATTTTTGTAATTTTATGAGATATTTCATGCTAGTTGCCAAATGATGGTTCCCACATGTGTTAGGTGACTCACATGGGCTACTAAGAGCTGATCATTGGAGTGTATATACCAATAGTACATACATCTAAAAGCTGTGTATTGTACGAGTACGAATACGGGTGCATACGAGTAGAATTGTTGATGAAACTGAACGAGGATGTAATTGTAAGCATTTTTGTTAAGTAGAAGTATTTTGATAAGTGTATTGAAGTCTTTCAAAAGTGTATAAATACATATTAAAACACTACATGTATATACATTTTAACTGAGTCGTTAAGTCATCGTTAGTCGTTACATGTAAGTGTTGTTTTGAAACCTTTAGGTTAACGATCTTGTTAAATGTTGTTAACCCAATGTTTATAATATCAAATGAGATTTTAAATTATTATATTATCATGATATTATCATGTATGAATATCTCTTAATATGATATATATACATTAAATGTCTTTACAATGATAATCGTTACATATATGTCTCGTTTAAAAATCATTAAGCAAGTAGTCTTGTTTTTACATATGTAGTTCATTGTTAATATACTTAATGATATGTTTACTTATCATAGTATCATGTTAACTATATATATATCCATATATATGTCATCATATAGTTTTTACAAGTTTTAACGTTCGTGAATCACCGGTCAACTTGGGTGGTCAATTGTCTATATGAAACATATTTCAATTAATCAAGTCTTAACAAGTTTGATTGCTTAACATGTTGAAAACATTTAATCATGTATCAATCTCAATTAATATATATAAACATGGAAAAGTTCGGGTCACTACATAGATTTCCTGAGAAATAAGGCTAGGGTCAGGCTCGTGAGTCGAACAAAAATAAGCGCTTCTCGGGAGGCAACCCGTGTGTTTATTTTTCTATAGCTTTAGTAGTAGTTAGATTAGGATAATTAGGTTAATTGAATAAATGAGAAAGTGAAACTTAAAATAAAATTTTCAACGTTTCTTAGGACAAATTCACTTCTCCTACTTGTTTTGAACTTAAATGCACTATTTGCTACATTATTTCAAAAGTCTTAAAATTAAAGGCAGTCAACACTTTAAGTGTGGGATTAAGCTTTTTAGTCATACACTGATTTGTTGAATTTTCAAAAACCTCAAGTTTTCAAAAAACTTTTTCATCAAAACGCAAATCAGTGAGTATATGCCCTAAAGTTTAATCACCTGTCTAGGTTTGATCTTTTCCATTTTTACAAGTAATAAACAGTTATTGATGCCTGAGGTGGAGACTCTTTGAATAATGATGAAACGACAAGGAAACACGTTGATTATTTCATTACAAGTTATTGGTGGATGTTGTATGGAGGATGAGAACGCCCTAATGAGCTCGAGTAGACTTCAAGAAGACCGATTCGAATCCAGCAGAAGATGGTTCTAACTCTGTCTACCTTCAGATCCTCAGCTCACAACCGCACCCAAGGGGAGTAATTTATTTCTTTCTCTTCGTTTGTTTATTTTGCTTCGTTATATCCTTAAACTGTGACATCCTTAAACTGTGACAACCCGGAAATTTCTGACCAAATTTAAACTTTATTTTTATGTTATTCCGACATGATAAGCAAAGTTTGTTCAGTTGAATTTCAAAAATCTTAAACGATGTTCATACATTCATTTAACCTCGACCAAATTCCAACGATTCACGAACCATTATTTAAATGGATATGATTATATATATATGTATATATATTATAACTTGAGAATATTAACAAAGTATTAAACGTATAATACTTTACATGAACGTATTTGTTTCAATATGGTTATCAATGGAATTAGAAGATAATATCAAATGATTGAGTTATCTGAAACATTGTGTTATGATTAAGGGTCTCTGTTGTGAAGTCCACTGTGATTCAAGAAATCATTTCATTTTTAACAGTATTCAAAATAAATGGTAAAGTGATTTATAAGTGAGAACAAAATGCCAATTATCGAGTACTAGACAAATATTAGTGGACATTCCTGTTTGATTTCCAATTCATGCTTTATAACATTTTCCTCGTGACTTTGATAAGATAACCATTTTAACTTTCATTTTATTTAAATATAAGAATAAGAATGTGTAGTGTAAGTAAATTATTTGTTGTATATTGACAAGTTAAGTAAATCAACGTTTTACATTAAATGATTTTTAACCATTGAACTTTATCTTATACTTCACCAACAAACGACGATTTAGAAAACTAGAAATTTGTTATGTGTCATATATCATTTTACTTTTTTAAAATATTTTATGATATAATGATTTCCATTATTTTAAACTTCTGAAATGATTCTTAAATATATTTAGTTTTGGGAAAACAAATTATTATATTTATTTAAGTTAGTTTTAAACGTACTAAAATGTTTTCAGTATTAAAAAGAACTTTAATATTTAAACGTTTCAAAGATAATTATTTTGTGAACCTGGAAGAACTTGATTAAAGCTTTGTATTATAACTTTGTATATATATTATACCTATTTCAAAAAGATAAGAATATTACTTAGTAATAATTTTCGAAACGATATTAAACTATATAAAGAATTTTGAAATATATTTAGTTTTGAAAAATTATATATTATATTATTAAATAAATATTACAAATTTATATTTCATAATGAAAGTGTATATATATATATATATATATATATATATATATATATATATATATATATATATATATATATATATATATATATATATATATTACAAAATGATTAAATATGATATTAACGTTAAATATATAAACGTTTTGATACTATTTTATATATATGTATATATATATTAAAACGACGATTCAAAGAGGCAAATGACCAAAACACTTAAATGATTAAGTTACACTTTGAGTGATATAGTTATTAGTGAATTAATTTTAATTATTAATAAAGGTACACGTCGCGTAACGTAATGTGCAAGTTTTCTATGCGTACGAAAATGCGTTCGAGAAACCGGAACCGGGACGTAAGTCGAGCGTCAATGTATAAAACTTTGGAACTAAAATTACAAGTTAACTATGCACGTGAATATAATTTAATATATAATTAATTACATAAATTAAATATATAAATATATATTATATATTATAAAACCGTCGGCAACTACAAGTTAAACAAATGAGTGCAGTCCAGCTAGGCCATGCGATCGCATGGCCATTGTACCCCTAACCCATGCGATCGCATGGAAAAGGGAAAGTGGTCAGGTTCTATAAAACGCGATGTTTGGTACCGAATTCATTTCATAATTTATCCATCAATCTCTCTGCTTTCCTTATATATAATTAAATTATTATTATTATTATTATTATTATTATTATTATTATTATTATTATTATTATTATTATTATTGTTATTATTATTATTATTATTATTATTATTATTAAGATTAATATTATTATTAATCTTATGGTTAGGAGTATTATTATTAGTAGTATTATACATAAAATATTACGACGGAGTGCTGTCCGAGTGATTTCAAAAATAGTTTTTCGAAAGGGATACAGCTAAGGAAATTATGGGTTATAGCTATGGAGGTTATGGGTATGGTTTGGGGGTATACTCGTGAAGTCAACCTAGTATTTATCGTCTCCGTTGCGTCTACGTACTTTCCTGCAATATTGAATCACAATATTGATACTTGAGCACTCATAACTTAACTTTTATATATTATTAGTGTATCCCTGACTAGTGCTCGAGTATATATGATTATGCATGCTTGTATGTTAAATTTCGTCATTAATTAGTTTATGATAAATCACTAATTTGATACATATGCGATTGAGATAAGGTATATGATATGCATGTCGTTGGAAAGCTGGCGAAAAATTAATGACTTTTCATTTAGAAAGTGTATGGTTTCGATGAACGGATTAATAGATATAGTAAATTGAATTATCTATGATTTTAAGTATTATTATTAAAATGATTATTATTATTACTATCATCGTTATTATTATTAACTAATAATTATTATTATTATTATTATCATTATAAATGTTATCATTAAAAATTGTCATTTATATTACTATCGTTATTATCATTAAGATTATTATTAACATTATCATTATTATTATTATTATTATTATTATTATTATTATTATTATTATTATTATTATTATTATTATTATTATTATTATCATTAAAATAGTTATTAGTAATATCATTAATGTTATTATAATATTCATTATTATTAGTATCATTATCATTAAAATTAATATTAGTAACATCTAATTATTATGACTAATATTATTATCATTATGAATGCGATTTAAAAGAGGACTCAAAGCTATTAAACAAGTCGAGTAAGAAATAATGAGTATAAGTATCATGATTCAGTTAAAATAATGTTAAGATTGTGATTTAGATAAAGTATCGTTTTTATTAATATCATTATTATTATTAAAAGTATCGTTAAAGTTAAAACTATCAGTTTATCAAAATTATTGTTTTAATAGAAATATTATTGTTATTATAAAATATCATTATTATTATTTTAGTATTATTATTATTATTATTAAAATTATCATTTTATAATTAATATCATCATTAGTAAATAAATATTATCATTACTATTATTAGTAAAATAATAATTATTATTATTATTTTAAAATAATACAACTTTTATTCATTGTTATTATTTATCTATAGTATTTAAATATGTGATACAAATATATTTTCATCACACGTAATATAATTACATTAATAATACATACTACTATATTTTTATGATATTAAGTAAACTTTATAAATTTTATTACTTAAGATATATAAAAGTATATTTTTATCATATATATATGTTTATATAAATTTTTTATTAATAAATGACTTTTATTATTTACTTTAAGAAAATCTGATAAATATAAAACGACTATATTCAAGTTATATAATAAACACGTATAAATTTTGGAAATCATTTTTAGTCAGATTGACTTTTGTTGACTTTTGCATGATAATCTCGAGCATTAGGATTGTGATACACTATGACCTGACCTAAATTGTTAGACAGTTGTTGACCAACATATAAATATATATAATTAATATAGGTTCGTGAATTCGAGGACAACCTTGCACTTGTTCAATGCCATCATATGTATTTTTACTACGAAATACAGTATTGTGAGTTTCATTTGCTCTCTTTTTAAATGCTTTTGCAATATATATTTTTGGGACTGAGAATACATGCGCTACTTTTATAAATGTTTTAAGAAATAGACACAAGTATTCGAAACTACATTCTATGGTTGGATTATCGAAATCGAATATGCCCTTTTTTAGTCTGGTAATCTAAGAATTAGGGAACAGACACCCTAATTGACGTGAATCCTAAAGATAGATCTATCGGGCCCAACGAGCCCCATCCAAAGTACCGGATGCTTTAGTACTTCGAATTTATCATGTCTGAAGGATGTCCCGGAATGATGGGGATATTCTATATGTATCTAGTTAAGGTCGATTACCAGGTGTTCACCATATGAATGATTTTTATCTCTATGCAGTTTGCGAAATGCCTGATATGAGATGTATGTTTATGAGAAATGGAAATGAAAATCTTGTGATCTATTAAAATAATGAAAATGATTGTTTATGATAAACTAATGAACTCACCAACCTTTTGGTTGACACTTTAAAGCATGTTTATTCTCAGGTATGAAAGAAATCTTCCACTGTGCATTTGCTCATTTTAGAGATATTACTTAGAGTCATTCATGGCATATTTCAAAAGACGTTGCATTCGAGTCGTTGAGTTCATCAAGATTATTATTAAGTCAATTATAGTTTGATATATTATGAAATGGTATGCATGCCATCAACTTGCGATGCAAAGAAAGATTGTCTTTTAAAAACGAATGCAATGTTTGTAAAATGTATCATATAGAGGTCAAATACCTCGTGATGTAATCATATGTTATTGTATTCATCCTTATGGATTAGGAAGGGTTGTCTCATGTGGTATCAGAGCGGTGGTCTTAGCAAACCAGGTCTGCATTAGTGTGTCTAACTGATAGTCGTTAGGATGCAATAGTGAGTCTGGAATTCGACCTTAGCTGCATGTCAAAAGTTTTGCTTATCATATTCTGTCGGCAATTACCTGCTCATCATTCTTAGTCTAGACACATCTTACTGCATTGATTGCATGAATAGTGTATAGACAAAATTCATATCTTACCGTATCTGCCAATTCATATCTTAGCGTATCTATTACTGTAAACTTTGCCTGGTATATTCCATTAATTCCTCCGTAATCTACTAAATCTTTTGTTATATATATATATATATATATATATATATATATATATATATATATATATATATATATATATATATATATATATTCTGTGTAATTAGAATACCATCCGATAGCCAGAAATCATTTCCTATTGAAAAATCCTTTATTCAATCGTACGAAATGGAATACGCCACTAGTTCAAGTCCCTCGGATTCCGATATGGAGTTTCACTCAAGCTCCGAAAGCAGTGTGACCAGAATGGATCAACCAATCAGCCATAACTTATTCTGGATGAATTGGGGATGGGTTCGTAGTCTACTTAATCACTGGAGACAAGAAGAAGGTGATCCCTTCCATCCACCACATTGCCCTCTTGGTGAAGAACCTGAAGCACTTACCGACGAACCTGTTCGAGACACCATTTTCTCTCTCATTTTTAGAGTATCTCGGCACGATTATATACTATCTCACATTCTAGATCTTATTCACCCACTCGTCCAAACCACCAATCATCCCAGAGTAATAGAAGAAGTCGGTAAGCTTCTCGCTCGGGTAATGGCGTTGGAGAATATGGTGCAAAGGTTACAAGCACCAGCAGCACCACCGGCATCAACAGTATCACCATCATCAACGCTAACAGTACCATTACCACCACCAACCACCACCGCGTCGTAAACCTCAACTTTACAATCTGTCCTACAAGCACCAATGTCATACGCCCTATAGATACCAAGGAATGCCAACAACAACAAACGATGAAGTATTGATTCATAACTTCATCGATGAAATATCTGCAGAGAATATATAGTGTCTAAAAGATTTAGAGATTATTTATTCTAGTTCTAATTGTAAACCAGATGAGTGAGCGAAATGATGAAATGAAACCCTGATTGGAATGGTTCACGATTTACAAGCTAGACTTGTTTTACCAACAGCATCAGCAGTACCCTCAACATCACCAGTACTAACAGTACTGTTAGCATCACCAGCACCAGCAGCATCTACAACATCACAAGCTCCGTTAACCCTATAATCACCACAGATATCATCACAAATCAACAACAAGTATGTCATATCAACTAGTTATGAAGTATTAACTCAGTTCCACTGAAGGATTTATATGTATATCTTATATATATAAATTTTAAATCATAATAAATCTTTCCGTACTAAGCTATTATGTGTGAATCTTAACTACTCGGTTAATTCATATTACTAATATGCTATGATGTACATCCTTCGTTAGTGACTTAACCATCGTTAACTACAATTTCTGTTTCAATTCAATGAATTCCATTTTATAATAAATCAAGTGTATTATTCAAATATAGGTTTGATTTTACACTTTCATCATCGATGTACTCGAAACTTTTCAGATAACATCAGTCGTACCTTGCGAAGTTCACAAGAATTCCACGAACACCAATATCATGCATCAACAAATAACGAAGCATTGATTCATAATTTCAATTTCATTGAAGAAATACTCCGTAAAAGTTATGTAATTTCTAAAGTTTTAGGGATTATTCAATTCTAATTTCAACTGTAAATCAAATGAGTTTAATTTAATATTAACTCATTAAATCTATGTTACATCTGAAGAAAATATACTCATAAAGACTGTAATAAAATTCTTTTGTACAAAATATTAATTGTGAAAAAAAATTTAACGGGTAGGTAATATCCGAGAGATATATAAATTCACAATTAATATGTTACATTCTTCGAATCTGATTCAGCAATCACCAACTATACTCACTACTTTCACAACAATATACATTCTTTTATAGAAATCAAAACAACCATTCTCATTTAAATTTGTTTACGTATTCTGATTTTGACAAATCAAAATCCAAGTCAAGATTTAACAGAAGACATCACTCTTATAATCTTACATCTTTCAAAGCTATATTTTGACTTCAAAACTGTGATAGAACATCACTTCTATTCATAAAACCCAGAAAAATATTCGTATCATTCAAAATTCTAGAACATCATAAGTATATTAATGATTACAATCTGTGTTCAAACCCTTCGAAATTCCTGAAGACACTTCAAATAATGAACAATCGAGATGATGATCCAACCGCATGTTACCCACAGTTATGTACCTTAAAAACTCTTGAAACCAAAGTAAAAGTTTAAACACGTATCCGCGTCAGATTCTTTGGCATTTATTAGCAAAAATAACTTTCCAATTCCTTTTCAAAGTAGCCAGTTTTGTCATAGCTCCAGCAAGTCAACTTTGACTTTTCAGTTGAAACATCTTATTATAACCTCGATATATACGTTGCCCTATCGTCATCGTTACCGGAAAACCTTTTATATCCCATCACATTAGTAGTAACCGTACCAACAATTTCATTGATCCTTAAGCTTCTCCGAAAAATTACTATACTTATTCATTGAAACCCTATCTTGTACTCATCTGCATCTTGTAATGGTAGTTACCATACCAAAAAGCTTGAATCATTATTCTCGAATTTCGTAGCAATTCTACGCCAACAGTTATATATATACATATAACGTCTACCTCCAAGACTTACATACTACGAATGTGAAGTTTCTGAAAAACACCTCAATCTACGAATTAGTTCTCCGAATTTGTGGAAAAACTGAATGAAGCAGCAGAAACTGTAGACAACCGTAACAGTTAAAAGTTTGATGATAAAGAATAGTGTGTTGGCAAAGCTCAGAAAAAGAGAAGGTTTGGAACTGGAAAACGGATTGAGCAAACCATGAAGGAGGCTGTGGACAAATAACAAAGACTAAACCTGCCTTCAAAGAATCCAAATGATTCAGTGTCTGCTGAAGTCACTAACAAATACCTTGCTCCTGACTCTAAACCCTTGTGGACAATATTCTTCATCATCCTCTGATATTAGAAATTCTAAGATATCATCATATCTTTCATTATAAATATCTTCGATGTTCCTGAAGAAATCTTCATAACTATTGTTATCCAAAATCATTTACCTCTTCACGCTATCTGTGTTACATCATAAAAGAAACTATTTTAGTTTCTAAATTCTAAAACCTTCGAGTTTAAAATATGAATGTTTTTGAAGTAGTATTGGGAACTGAATCATGATTTAGTATAATATAATGACACTTGATCAACGTGATTATATTACAGTAAGTCATGCTGAGTTTCTAAATGGAACATGATGATTCACATATCATAACGTCATCATGTGCCATATTACACGACTCTTGTATTCTACTTAACCTCTAAACATATCAGAAAAATATTTTTCTTGATGATTCGGCCTTTTCCAAGGTATTCTGGTAATTTGACAAATCAAGATCGTGCCATTACAATTTCCTTCTTAGAACATTAACCATGTTCATTCCGAAATTCATATCTACGAATTCTGGACCATTACGTGCGGTGCTTAATGGCAAGAAGAGAAAACAAAAGAATAAAGCACCGAAATAGAAATTGGAGTATAAATTGCAGCAAATAGGAGAAAACATTAACTGTGGATGATAATGATTATAGAAGATAGAAGCAAGGACTTTGAAGTATAAGGGAAGATATAAAGCCCAACAACAACCTAGAAATTACAAACCGTGTATATCAATAAGTATTGCAATGTAAAGACATGGGAGAACTAAAAACACTATTAAACCAAGAGTATAGCAGAAGTGAATATATTCCTCTGGTGGTAGATAAAAAAGAAGAATGATAGATATGAAAGTTAGGAGTATATCAAGAAGTAGAACTGGATGGAGCATATTGACGAATGCTTTAAAGTATGAGTTGAGAGAGAAAGATAGAAGGTATGAGTTGTGGAAATAAGAAAACGAAGGGAGTGGATTTATAGTAAAATATCCAACAGAGCAATCGAGACAGATTACCGCATTGAATTAAAGAGATCTTAACTTCTCTATCCACCGAAGAATCAGATCTTATAGATTAAAAAGATTTTCTTTAAATCCCTTGAACTCCGAAAATCAATTCTATCTACGTCAAAAGATATGACGAATCTACATTTATTCATTTCACTCTTCTGTGATAACTTCACTCGTACTCTTCACAAAAATCAAATTGTTTTATCTATATTACTCAATGATGGTAAAACTTTAATTTCCAGCCCATATGTGTCACAAAGACATACTTATTGTCAGCCATGACCATTCCAATCAAATTTTGGGATGAAATTTTTTTAACGGGTAGGTACTGTGACAACCCAGAAATTTTCGACCAAATTTAAACTTTATCTTTATGTTATTCCGACACGATAAACAAAGTTTGTTCAGTTGAATTTCAAAAATCTTAAACGATGTTCATACATTCATTTAACCTCGACCAAATTCCAACGATTCACGAACCATTATATAAATGGATATGATTATATATATATGTATATATATTATAACTTGAGAATATTAACAAAGTATTAAACGTATAATACTTTACATGAACGTATTTGTTTCAATATGGTTATCAAAGGAATTAGAAGATAATATCAAATGATTGAGTTATCTGATATATTGTATTATGATTACGGGTCTCTGTTGTGAGGTCCACTGTGATTCAAGAAATCATTTCATTTTTAACAGTATTCGAAATAAATGGTAAAGTGATTTATAAGTGAGAACAAAATGCCAATTATCGAGTACTAGACAAATATTAGTGGACATTCCTGTTTGATTTCCAATTCATGCTTTACAACATTTTCCTCTTTACTTTGATAAGATAACTATTTTAACTTTCATTTTATTTAAATATAAAAATAAGAATAAGAATGTGTAGTGTAAGTAAATTATTTATTGTATATTGAGAAGTTAAGTAAATCAACGTTTTACATTAAATGATTTTTAACCATTGAACTTTATCTTATACTTCACCAACAAACGACAATTTAGAAAACTAGAAATTTGTTATGTGTCATATATGATTTTACTTTTTTAAAATATTTTATGATATAATGATTTCCATTATTTTAAACTTCTGAAATGATTCTTAAATATATTTAGTTTTTGGAAAACAAATTATTATATTTATTTAAGTTAGTTTTAAACGTACTAAAATGTTTTTAGTATTAAAAAGGACTTTAATATTTAAACATTTTATAAGATAATTATTTTGTGAACCTGGAAGAACTTGATTAAAGCTTTGTATTATAACTTTGCATATATATTATACCTGTTTCAAAAAGATAAGAATATTACTAAGTAATAATTTTCGAAACGATATTAAACTATATAAAGAATTTTGAAATATATTTAGTTTTGAAAAATTATATATTATATTATTAAATAAATATTACAAATTTATATTTCATAATGAAAGTATATATATATATATATATATATATATATATATATATATATATATATATATATATATATATATATATATATATATATTACAAAATGATTAAATATGATATTAACTTTAAATATATAAACGTTTTGATACTATTTTATATATATGTATATATATTAAAACGACGATTCAAAGAAGAAAATGACCAAAACACTTAAATGATTAAGTTACACTTTGAGTGATATAGTTATTAGTGAATTAAGTTTAATTATTGATAAAGGTACACGTCGCGTAACGTAATATGCAAGTTTTCTATGCGTACGAAAATGCGTTCGAGAAACCGGAACCGGGACGTAAGTCGAGCGTTAATGATAAAACTTTGGAACTAAAATTACAAGTTAACTATGCACGTGAATATAATTTAATATATAATTAATTACATAAATTAAATATATAAATATATATTATATATTATAAAATCGTCGGCAACTACAAGTTAAACAAATGAGTGCAGTCCAGCTAGGCCATGCGATCACATGGCCATTGTACCCCTAACCCATGCAATCGCATGGCAAAGGGAAAATGGTCAGGTTCTATAAAACGCGATGTTTGGTACCGAATTCATTTCATAATTTATCCATCAATCTCTCTGCTTTCCTTATATATAATTAAATTATTATTATTATTATTATTATTATTATTATTATTATTATTATTATTATTATTATTAAGATTAATATTATTAATCTTATGGTTAGGAGTATTATTATTAGTAGTATTATACATAAAATATTACGACGGAGTGCTGTCCGAGTGATTTCAAAAATGGTTTTTCGAAAGGGATAGAGCTAAGGAAATTATGGGTTATAGCTATGGAGGTTATGGGTATGGTTCGGGGGTATACTCGTGAGGTCAACCTAGTGTTTATCGTCTCTGTTGCGTCTACGTACTTTCCTGCAATATTGAATCACAATATTGATACATGAGCACTCATAACTTTACTTTTATATAGTATTAGTGTATCCCTAACTAGTGCTCGAGTATATATGATTATGCATGCTTGTATGTTAAATTTCGTCGTTAATTAGTTTATAATAAATCACGAATTTGATACATATGCGATTGGGATAAGGTATATGATATGCATGTCGCTGGAAAGCTGGCGAAAAATTAATGACTTTTCATTTAGAAAGCGTATGGTTTCGATGAACGGATTAATAGATATAGTCAATTGAATTATCTATGATTTTAAGTATTATTATTAAAATGATTATTATTATTACTATCGTCGTTATTATCGTCGTTATTATTATTAACTAATAATTATTATTATTATCATTATAAATGTTATCACTAAAAATTGTCATTTTTATTACTATCATTATTATCATTAAGATTATTATTAACATTATTATTATTATTATTATTATTATTATTATTATTATTATTATTATTATTATTATTATTATTATTATTATTAAAATAGTTATTAGTAATATCGTTAATGTTATTATAATATTTTGTTATTATTAGTATCATTATCATTAAAATTAATATTAGTAACATCTAATTATTATGACTAATATTATTATTATTATGAATGCGATTTAAAAGAGGACTAAAAGCTATTAAACAAGTCGATTAAGAAATAATGAGTATAAGTATCATGATTCAGTTAAAATAATGTTAAGATTGTGATTTAGATAAAGTATCATTTTTATTATTATCATTATTATTATTAAAAGTATCGTTAAAGTTAAAACTATCAGTTTATCAAAATTATCTTTTAATAGAAATATTATTGTTATTATAAAATATCATTATTATTATTTTAGTATTATTATTATTATTAAAATTATCATTTTATAATTAATATCATTATTAGTAAATAAATATTGTTATTACTATTATTAGTAAAATAATAATAATTATTATTATTTCAAAATAATACAACTTTTATTCATTGTTATTATTATCTATAGTATTTAAATATGTGATACAAATATATTTTCATCACACGTAATATAATTACATTAATAATACATACCACTATATTTTTATGATATTAAGTAAACTTTATAAATTTTATTACTTAAGATATATAAAAGTATATTTTTATCATATATATATGTTTAAAATTTTTTTTATATAAATAAATGACTTTTATTATTTACTTTAATAAAATCTGATAAATATAAAACGACTATATTCAAGTTATATAATAAACACGTATAAATTTTGGAAATCATTTTTAGTCAGATTGACTTTTGTTGACTTTTGCATGATAATTTCGAGCATTAGGATTGTGATATGAAAGGACCCGTCCTATTCCATCTGGACGAATACATTACATTTGGTTACATCACGAGGTACTTGACCTCTATATGATACATTTTACAAACATTGCATTCGTTTTTAAAAGACAAACTTTCATTACATCGAAAGTTGACGGCATGCATACCATTTCATAATATATCCAACTATAATTGACTTATTAATAATCTTGATGAACTCGATGACTCGAATGCAATGTCTTTTGAAATATGTCATGAATGACTCCAAGTAATATCTCTAATATGAGCAAATGCACAGCGGAAGATTTCTTTCATACCTGAGAATAAACATGCTTTAAAGTGTCAACCAAAAGGTTGGTGAGTTCATTAGTTTATCATAAATATTCATTTCTATCATTTTTAATAGACCACAAGATTTTCATTTTCATTTCTCATAAATATACGTCCCATGCATAGAGACAAAAATCATTCATACGGTGAACACCTGGTAACCGACATTAACAAGATGCATATAAGAATATCCCCTATCATTCCGGGAAATCCTTCGGACATGATAAAAATGAATTCAAAGTACTAAAGCATCCGGTACTTTGGATGGGGTTCGTTAGGCCCAATAGGTCTATCTTTAGGATTCGCGTCAATTAGTAGATCGGTTTACTAATTCTTAGGCTACCAAGCAAAAGGGGCATATTCGACTTCGATCATTCACCCATATAATGTAGTTTCGATTACTTGTGTCTATTTCGTAAAATATTTATAAAATCGCATGTATTCTCAGTCCCAAAAATATATATTGCAAAAGCATTTAAAAAGGGAGTAATGAAACTCACAATACTGTATTTTGTAGTAAAAATACATATGACGACATTGAACAAGTGTAGGGTTGGCTTCGGATTCATTAACCTATATCATTTATATATATATTAACACATATAATTGAAATCGAACAAAATTATTGATTATTCTTAGTGATATAATTATTATATTTAATAATTTATAGGTTTCCTTAATAATTTAGTTAGATACATTTACTTTATTTACTTTAGATAGGTAATTATTATTTATTATAAAAATACTAAAATAGTTATGTTATATGTATTAAATATATTTTTATATAGTTAATATTTATTTGTTATAATATTAATAATAGAAATAATATGATATAATAATAATGATAATAATAAAAATGATAATAAAAATAAAATATATAAAATTTTTAATAATGATAGTAATAATAATAAAATAAAAAGGTTGTATTAAAATCACTAATTTTAATAAGATTTAATACTAATAATACTTAATAATAATACTTGCTAATAAATATATTAATGTTAATAGTAGTAATAATAATAATTATGATAATAGTAATTATAAAAATGATAGTAATAATAATATTAATGATAATAATAATTATTTGTATGATTATAGTAATAATACTAATTAACTTAACAATAATAATAATAATAATAATAATAATAATAATAATAATAATAATAATAATAATAATAATAATAATAATAATAATAATAATAATAATAATAATAATAATAATTATTATTATTATTATTATTATTATTATTATTATTATTATTATTATTATTATTATTATTATTATTATTATAGAATACAACCTTTGAAGAACTAAGCATTTAAAAAGATACGCCACTGCCCGGGCTCGAACCCTCGACCTCACGTTAACGTATCATAACCCCAACCATCTGCTCTATCACGTTTTTCTGATTTAAATCAGATTTTAATTCTATATTACTCGTTTTTTTGATTCATCTTCTTGTTCAATTCATTAATCAGTCTCATCATCTAATTACAATTGGGCTTCAGCCCAAATGAAAACTGCAATATAACGGCCAATTAACAGCCCACCAGCAGCAAGACTGTAGCATGGATCAAAACCGTAGTAGGTAACAAGTACGGTTTCTGTGTTCGTGTTGTTTTTTTTTTTAATTTCGACTTTAACAGCTCACGAAGCAGTCAATATATTATTGATCATTATCTTATATCGTCTTTTGATTACCATTCATTATTATCCAACATAGATCATCACCATGCTCTATTACTCGATTAACTCCAACAGGAAACATCCAAACAGAAGCATCCACGAATAATTAGTTGTTATATGGTGTGGGGTTGTTTGCTTGATATTTGTTGACCAAGAAGAATAAAGGAGCACGCTATAAACAGTTTCGGATGATAAAGTTTTTCGGAGATTACAAATTAAAATATATATATATATATATATATATATATATATATATATATATATATATATATATATATATATATATATATATATATATATATATATATATATATATATATATATAGCGATAATGTGGTTTGAGGGTTTACATAACTGCAGCGGTTTAGTAGAATTGTTCAGGATTCTTACGATTTGAAACAGAAGACAGGAAATAAATCACGTGTTCATGTGGTGGTGTTCGTTGATAGTTGCAATCGTAGTAAACCAAACCAGAAGGGTTTTTTTTCATGGTGATGGGTTTTGGTGTTCTTGTTGATGGGTTTTTGGATGGTGGTCTTAGTGATCGACAATAAGCTGCAATAGCAGAATTGGTTCGAGATGGATTTCTAAAGGTGGTAATGGGTTATTTGTTGGTGTTGTAGGTGGCGGTTTACTATAGTTCATTGTGATTGTATGATGATGACATCGATAAAGATGGTGGTCTAGGGTATTTGATCGTTTTACGAAAACAGTAAGCAATGATGGATTTGTAACTGCACATAAATCATACATGGGTTTCGTGGGTTGGTTAATTGGTGGTGAAGAAGGTTGTGGTAACAAGTTGGTTTTCGGTGGGGTGTTGAATTGAAGAGAAAATTTCTTGAATTTGGGTCGGGTTACTTAAGAAGGTAAAATAGGATATTAGTTCTAATGGGTTTTAGTTTTGGGAGTGGCACTTCGACATAATTAGGATCAAGTTTGTATTGATGGGTGTTTGATTATGGTATGCAAAGGTGGTGTTTGTCTTTGTTAGAATTATAAAACAGGAAATGGGTGTTTGGGTTAATATCTCTATATGTATAAGTACCATATGTATATATATAACTTGCAGAGAGAGAAAAGAGATGAGGTGGTTGCCGGTTGCTTAGTAACAGAAGAGATAGAAACAAAGTACGGCAGTAGTGAAAACAGAAGGAGACAGGATCAAGGACCTAAAACCGAAGTGGTTTAATAACAATTCACTTAGTGATAAAATGGTGGCGACTAAATGGGTTAAAGGTGGTGGTTTTGGGTGACGGATTAGTTGCAGAAAACACAACAATAGTGGCGTGGCAGCTGTTGTGGTTTTGAGAAGAATTCACAAGAAAGAATGTGTTTGTTCATGGGTGTTGTGGTTTTTGCATGTAAAGTATGTATATGTGTATATATATATATATATATATATATATATATATATATATATATTTAGAAGTATTAAATGGTAATCAAAAAGAAACGAATGCCTAGTGGGGTTTGCAAATGGTTTAGTTTGTCAAAATGGAATCTAAGAGGCAAACACAAAGACATCAAAAATAAAGGTTGAAAGTGATAAACAACTTCACGGATGTAATTTAACAAATTAAAGTAATAATATAAAATTAATAATAATTAATAATATTAATAATTTAATAATAAATAATATAATAATGATGAAAGAAATATAAACGTGAAAATTGTTAGCCGTCATCTACTATTTCATTCACGGACTGAAATTCATGCCCGTTGTTAATGGATAAAAGTACACCGAAAAATCCCAAGTTTTTACATTAATTATATTTATTTATTTGAGTTATTATTGTATAAAAATTGGTCATCAAATATTTACAATTATTAATTAAAAATTAAATTAATTATTAGCTCCCAACTCCAAGTAAAAATACTAAATGTTAATATCAATCAAATAGATTCTAATTATATTTTTACAAAGCTACAATTCATATAACTTATTTTCGGATCATCGTTTATCTTTAAAATTCATTTTTAACTTGTTTGATCTCCATCGAATGACAATTGAGGGTTACTGTCCTTTACTAAATAGCTTCGAAATCCCAAAATATCTATTTATTATATGTTATTCATATATATAGATATGTTTTAAATAATAATTATCATAATATTATATTTTCATTTTATTTCACATAATTAACTTTAATAACAACAACATATAATCTTTAAAATTATATTTTCCAATTATTATGTATATATATACATACACACATATCTATTTACAATTAATTTTCGTGAATCGTCGAGAATAGTCGAAGGTCAATTGAATATATGAAACAGTTCAAAATTTTTGAGACGCAACATAACGGACTTTGCTTATTGTGTCGGAAACATATAAAGATCAAGTTTAAATTTGGTCAAAAATTTCCGGGTCATCACAGTACCTACCCGTTAAAGAAATTTCGTCCCGAAATTTGAGCGGGATGGTCATGGATGACAATAAGTATGTTTTCATGATACATACAAGCTGAAAATTAGAGTTTTATCATCATCAATTAATATAGATAAAACAATTTGATTTTGTGAAGAGTACGAGTGAAGCTATCACAAAAGAGTGAAATGAGTAAATGGAATTTCGACTTAACCAATAACGTAGTCACGGTTGATTTCCGGGATTTAAGGGATTTAAAGAAAATTTCCATAATAAGATTTGATTCTTCGGTAATTAAGGAAATTAGAATCCTTTTTGGTTAAATGAGATAATCTGTTTTGATTGCTCTGTCGGATATTTCACTATAAATCCACCCTCTTCGTTTCCTTTAAATTTTGGAGTTTCATCCTTTTGTTTTCTCTTCCTGACTTTAAGTCAAGCGAATAATGGTCCATAATTCGTAGGTATGAAGTTTCGAATGAACATGACTAATGTTCTAAGATGGAGATTGTAATAGCATGATATTGATTGGTTAAATTACCAGAATTCAAGAGAAAAGATAAAACTATCAAGAAAATATGTTCTTGATATGTTTATAGATTAGGTAGAATGTAAGAGTCGTGTAACATAGTACATGATGACGTTATAATCTGTGAATCATCACGTTCCATTAGAAACTCAGCATGACTTACTGTAATATAATCACATTGATCAAGTGTCATTATATTATACTAACTCATGCATCAATTCCCAACACTACTTCAAAAACATTCATAATTTAAATTCAATGGTTTACAGAATATAGAAACTAAAACAGTTTCCTTTTATGAGATAACATAGATAGCGAGGAGAGATAATTAATATCGGACGAGAATATTTATGAAGATATCTTCAGAAATATTGAGGATATTTATAATGAAAGATATGATAATATCTTATATTTCTGCAATCAAAATGTGATGAAGAAATTCATTCACAATGATTTAGAACAATTACAGAACAAGGTATTCGCTAAAGATTTCATCAGAAACAGAATCATTAAGATTCTTTATGTACAAGTTTAGTCCTTGTGATTTATTCAGAGTCTCCTTCATGGTTTGCTCAATTCTTTATTATCAAACTTTTGACTATTAAGGCAGTCTCCAGTTTTCACTGCTTCATCAGCTTTTTCAAAACTCAGAAAACTGATTCATAGGCTAAAGCGCTTTTCGAAAATTCAGAATTGAAGTTCGTAAATCCAGGAGATAGAAGTTATATATATATATATATATATATATATATATATATATATATATATATATATATATATATATATATATATATATATATATATATATATATATATATATATATATATAATTGTTGTCGTAGAATCGCTGAGAAATTCGAGATTATTGATTGATGCCTCCCGATATTTGGTATGGTAATTATTGTTACAAGATGTCGATGAGTTCATGATAAGACTTCAATAGATAAATATAGTGATTTATCGAAGAGATTTAAGCCAAGGAGCAATGTGGTTGCTGGTACGTTTGCTGGTAATATGGTGGAATATAAAAGGTTCCCCGGTAACAATAAAAGAGTACGTATATATATCAAGGTTATATTAAGGTTGTTTTGAACGAAAAGTCGAAGTTGACTTGTTGGAGCTGTGACAAAATTTGCTAATTTGGAAAGGGATTGTAATGTTATTTTCGGTAATAACAACGCCAAAGGAGCTAGCACAAATACGTGTTAAACGTTTACTCAGGTTTCGAGTGTTTTCAGGTGCATAACTATATGCATCAATCTTTTCTTCCGTAGATGAAGTGCAGTTGGTTCATCCTCTCGATTGAGGTGTTTTCAAGAATTATGAAAGGTTTGAATGCAGATTGTAATCGTCAAGATACAAATGAGGTTTAAGATGAAATCAAGTGGCAAACTTGAAGAAATGTTTAGTTTCATATGTCATAATCAATATTTTAATTCATTTTAATTGTCCAATGTTATTAGTCTACAGTCGATAGTCCACATTTAACAGTCCAATAATTCATATATAGTTTAATATATAATATTCGAAATAATTAATATGTATCGTGACCCGTGTACATGTCTCAGACTCGATCACAACTCAAAGTATATATATTATTATAGAATCAACCTCAACCCTGTATAGCTAACTCAATCATTAATGCATATAGAGTGTCTATGGTTATTCCAAATAATATATATAGATGCATCGATATGATATGTCAAAACCTTGTATAAAAGTCCCGATATTTAAAGTGCGTAAAATAAATAACAGAAATTAAATGACGATAAATAAAATTGCGAGAATATAAATTGCGATAATTAAATTACGATAAATAAAATGTAATCAGTTAGCTAGGAACAGTTAGCTAGGAACAGTTAGCGTGGATTCTTAACAAAATTTTTCATAGTTAATTTGTTTGTTTCTAACAAATTTTATTTTGTCCAATGTTTTCTTTATTATGCCACTTGTTGGATTCTGATAGGTCAAAATTCAAATATGAAATTGAATGAAAATGGTTATTCTGCGGTGAACGGATTCGTATCTTTGTAGATGTAAGTAGGATAGTAAATGAATGTTGAATCAGATTTGAAGAATGTACAGTGTAACTTATTAATGTGAAATCTAAATATTCCTCGGGTATTACCTACCCGTTAAAATATTTTCACCATTAACAGTTTGTACGAAAGAACTTTTAATTACAATCTTTATGAAAATATATATACATGTATATTTTCTTCAAATGTAATATGGATTTAATGAGTTAATATGATATTAATCTCATTTGCTTTTCGGTTTTAGCTAGAATAAATAATCTCTAAGACTTTAGAGATTACGTAAGCGTCGCCTAATAGTTCTCCAATGAAGTTATGAATCAATACTTCATCGTTGATTCTTATTAGTACTCCTTGGTATCTATGGTACGTACGACGTTGATGCTCGAGGTACAGATTGTGATGTTGAGGCATGTGTTGTTGATAGTACGGGTGTTGTTGCTGAAGCTGGTAAGTTTTGCACCATGTTTTCTAAATTGATTCCTCGAGCGCGAAGCTCGTGACTTCTTCGATTACTCCGGGATGATTGTCTGTCGGAACAAGCGGATGAATAAGGTTTTGAATTAGAGATAGTATATAATCATGGCGATATATTTGGGAAATGAGTGTGAAAATAGTGTCTCGAACAGGTTCGCCGGTAAGTGCTTCAGGTTCACCGCCAAGAGGTGAATTTGGTTGATGGAAAGGATCACCTTCTTTTTGTCTCCAATGATTAAGTAGGCTACGAACCCATCAGATGAATTGGTTGATTCATTCTGGTGACACTGCTTTCGGAGCTTAGGTGAAACTCCATATCGGAATAGCTGTCGAAATCTGAGGAATTCGAACTGGTTGAGGGATTCATCTCATACGATCAGATGAAGGATTTTCGATGAGAAATAGATTATAGGATGTAGATTAATAGCCTGAAATACATAATTTATATATGCATATATAATACTAAAATCCCATAAGTTACGAAGGAATCTACGAAAGCTGTCAGGCAAAGGTAACAATAACAGATACGCTAAGATTTGAATTTTGTCTATACACTATTCATGCAATCAATGCAATAAGATGTGTCTAGACTAAGAATGATAAGCAGGTAATTTTCGACACGAAATGATAAGTAAAACTTTTGACATGCAGACACGGTTGAAGTCCAGACTCACTAATGCATCCTAATGACTATCAGTTAGACACAATAATGCAGACCTGGTTCGCTAAGACCACCGCTCTGATACCAACTGAAAGGACCCGTCCTATTCCATCTGGACGAATACATTACATTTGGTTACATCGCGTGGTACTTGACCTATATATGATACATTTTACAAACATTGCATTCGTTTTTAAAAGACAAACTTTCATTACATCGAAAGTTGATGGCATGCATGTAACGACCCGGATTTTCCGATCATTTTATACTTATGAGATTAATATTTACATAAAATAAACCTTACCAACATGATAAGCAATCCAAACTGTTGAGACTTATGTTTTTGAAAAGAGTTTCACACAACGTTTGACCGTCCAATTTGACCGATGATATCAAGAACTATATAACACACGATAATTATACGATTATGTATATGTACATATCTATACATATTTAACATGATTTAAGGATGGTTTAACATTTCATTGTGAATTAACAACAATGAGTTATAAGAATACTTTGAGACCACAAACTTAAGTTTTCAAAACGATAACTATATGTAACGTTCTTTGACATATATACTTACAATCTATAATGTGTTGGTGATCTATGTCACCAATATGATTTAAGTGTAATGGGATTAATTTGTAACCAAAATAATCTTGATAAATATCGAACAAGTTTGGGGAAGTGTGGAGTGCACACTTGTTTGAAGTTATCTTGATTATGACGGGGGTTCGGGGGCAGCGCCCCCGATAAGCGGGGTCCAAGGGGTGGCAACCCCTGGCGGGGTCCAAGGGGCAGAGCCCCTGGCTGGTGAATCCGAGGACAACCTTGCACTTGTTTAATGCCATCATATGTATTTTTAATATGAAATACAGTATTGTGAGTTTCATTTGCTCCCTTTTTAAATGCTTTTGCAATATATATTTTTGGGACTGAGAATACATGCGCTGCTTTTATAAATGTTTTACGAAATAGAAACAAGTAATCGAAACTACATTCTATGGTTGGATTATCAAAATCGAATATGCCCCCTTTTAGTCTGGTAATCTAAGAATTAGGGAAAAGACACCCTAATTGACGCGAATCCTAAAGATAGATCTATCGAGCCTAACGAGCCCCATCCAAAGTACCGGATGCTTTAGTACTTCGAATTTATCATGTCCGAAGGATGTCCCGGAATGATGGGGATATTCTATATGCATCTAGTTAAGGTCGATTACCAGGTGTTCACCATATGAATGATTTTTATCTCTATGCAGTTTGCGAAATGCCTGATATGAGATGTATGTTTATGAGAAATGGAAATGAAAATCTTGTGGTCTATTAAAATAATGGAAATGATTGTTTATGATAAACTAATGAACTCACTAACCTTTTGGTTGACACTTTAAAGCATGTTTATTCTCAGGTATGAAAGAAATCTTCCGTTGTGCATTTGCTCATTTTAGAGATATTACTTGGAGTCATTCATGGCATATTTCTAAAGACGTTGCATTCGAGTCGTTGAGTTCATCAAGATTATTATTAAGTTAATTATAGTTGGATATATTATGAAATGGTATGCATGCCGTCAACTTGCGATGCAAAGAAAGATTGTCTTTTAAAAACGAATGCAATGTTTGTAAAATGTATCATATAGAGGTCAAATACCTCGCGATGTAATCATATGTTATTGTATTCGTCCTTATGGATTAGGACGGGTCATCTCATAAACTATACCATATCCTAAGCTTATCACTAAGTATGGGATTCCAACCCAATATTGAGCTTAGACACATTTTCCGACATGTTCAAACTCTAAGTGTGGGATTTTAGGTCCCTAAAATCTAAGAATGAACATTAGGGACAATGTTCCTCTAAGTGTGGGATAGCGGTGTAGTACACCGTTATTAGCTATGGGATGCTCGAAAAATGTTCTTAGGTTAAAATTTTACTAAGCTTTTCGAGTATACCTACTATTTAGATTCTTTGTCCTCAACGTAAATTTTCCAAAAATTTTGACTAAATGATACTGTCTGAAAAAGTACTTTCGAAAATCAAGTGTGTTTGTTCTAAAATTAAGACAAATGAGGACATAAATCTTCTTAAGGATGAACCGATTCTCTAAAAGAGCATTGCATGACTAGGCATTATCAACCCAATATAATTATTGTGAGGCACCCCAAAAATGGCCCAATAAGCATTCATTTTTAATGCTTCACTATCTTTTCCGTTAAGAGTGCCGATGTTAGCATTTAGAGTTAGAACTTGACCTTGAAATACATTTCAAGGCCAATGGTTAGTAAGCGCCATACGTGGTGTAGGTGCGATACTTCTTCTGAAATCATTCTGAATAGAGAAGACAAAAACCATCCGTTTTCGTTTTCACTCCACACATTTAAACCGACCAACTCACGCCAAAGAGTTGATGAATCAGAAAATACTCACCCACAAATTCACTATCAAATACGTTACCCTTTCCATCCTCTTTCCTTTCTCATTTCCAAAATCTAGAAATTCAAAGAGATAGATCGACCAAGTTTACTTCAAACACTTGTCGAAAAATTTTGAAATTCCATAGTGTTTTTGATAGGTCATAAAAGACCTATTTCTGGTGAAATACCTTTCTCTCTGGGCACAAGAAGATATAGACAAAGTTATGAAGATGGGATATACAAAAAAAAAAAATGATGAGCAAAGTCTCCAATAAAGAGAAGAGAAAAGTCTTCAAATAAAAGCATAAATCTCCCAAGAAAATGAAGATTGTGACCCAGGAGGATTGCAGAAAAGAAGCTCCCTCTAAAGAAACTCTTCAACAAAAATAGAGTACCATCTTTCTTAGAAACGGTATATCATCATGAAACCGAAATCTATCAAATCTCTCTAAATTTCAATGATTCGAAAATCACCCTTTTCACCATATCAAAACATTTGCTTTTCTTCGCAAACCAGCCTTTAACCTGCTCTTCCACTTGAAAGAATGATTAAGGAGAAGATCAGTGCCGTCCTTATCTAACCGGTGGAGATTTGATTCTTGGTCAAGCATATGACAATACTTGCAACATGACTGGCTATGAGCGAATTCATTTCATAGATTGATAGGGAACCCCAAAACAATTGAGTGATTTGAGTGACCCGTGTATGGAATCCAAAGTCATGTAACCTCCCCTCATGCTTGCAGAGATAGTTTCTAACCCATTTAGAAGACGGTTTGTCTGATCTTGCTCTTATAATAAATAACAAGCCACTTGAATAATAGAATGAAAACCTTAGAAGCACCCTTGAACTCAAAATAAAAGAGAGGTTTGCTTGAGGACAAGCAAAGTCTAAGTGTGAGATATTTGATATCGGCTAAAAAGTCACATTTTTACCCCCGATATTAGCCCCATTTATGATCAAGTAATTGACTTTATCATCCAAATAAGCATTTATTTGCTTCATTTGGTAGATTATGTCATTATTAAGACTATGTTTCAAGAATCACTTAAAACGGATGAAAAACAAGAAAAAACGAGCAAAACCGGCTAAGACGATTAACTCGCGTTTAAATAACTTATTTTATAATTTATGGAAAAGTTTATTTACTTAATCTCATGTTTTAGGATATTTAGTTACGAATGCGTGGGCGCAAGAATCATCAGAATCGGAGCTAAAATGAAGATTGTAGAGCGAAAACGGTGAAAGACCAGAAATCAAGTTACGATCCAGTGAATTCAGCAAACCAGGGCTGGCCAAACGGCTTGCCAAATAGCCTGACACTATGGCAAATAGTCTGCCATATGGGTCAAGCAAACGGGCACATCAAATGGGTAAGGCTGGAAAACGGCCCCTGCAAACGGCCTGCCAAACGGCCTGCCAAACGGTCTGCCAGCTGTTTGCCAGCTAAAATTAATTATTTGGCCTTCAAAATTAAAAGATGCCAAAATGATGCCATAGAGATGCTTTACTTGCCCACCAATTTATAAGATGCCAAAGAATATTCCAAGATGCCTTACTTGGTCACCATGCATGTGCACTTTTCAAGATATTTACAAGACTGCCACCAAGATATTTACAACTTTGCCATCAAGCTTTCCTATAAATAGGTGGCTCATCCCACCATTTCAACACACACCTTCTTCAATTCTCTCTCTAAAACATCTCTCTATCGTCGCTCTCTAGTGATCTATAGGAGATTAGTTCTCTCTCTACTTTCTAGAGAGAGAAAAGTACAGAGATTAGGAAAAATAATTATCTCTTTATTGTCGCTCTCTAGTGATCAATAGGAGAATATTATGTAGTTAGTAGTAGAAGCTATCAAGCATTGTAACGCTATGGATATTATGAAGAAATACAAGTGTTATTCTGCCGACATTATTCGGTAACATTTATCCTTTCTTTTATTAATTTATTATAATATTCTTTTTTGATGTTGTGATTTATTAATATTAGAAATGCTTATTGCCATGATGTGTGAGTAATTGCTTGATTGTTTGCCATAATTTAATAATGTTAGTTAAGGATGATTATCATTTCGTATTCGCTTTCTGTCTATGTTATTAAACCTCGTTATTATCGTCCTTCCACCAATAAACGTGATTAAAACCTTTTATAAAGTCGACATTATAAAGGTAATTAATTATCTGTGTTTATGCATTGGTCAAGGTATGAACCCATCGGAAATACTATAAAGTACATGGGGAATTACCATAGGACCAGATCAAGACATTGATCAAGAGTATAAGACTTGAGGAAATACTGTTGCAACAGTAGAGTACAGTGTTGATGTACTATAGGACCACTTGAGCATGGTTAAGGTTAAAAGCTATGGAACCACTATAAGTCTAGTACATGGTGGATAACTAAGGAATTTATTGGGTAGATTTAAGTAAGGGCTGGTTTAAATCCTAAATGGGAATTCAATGCACTAAAATACAAACTAAGCTTATAAATCTTTAAGGATGACTGAGAACTATCAGATGTTATAATTTGTCTACAAATCCTTAGATTTTACCAAACCATTGACAGAAAGGAATTCGAAACACAATCATAACCACTCACTTGGGTGATACACTAAGGTGTTAAGAAAGGTTGGATATTATATGTATATGGCTATGCTACTTTATTCGTGCGCCCAAGGTATGCACTGCATCCAAGATGGGCTGCTTGTATCCTTAACCCAGATAAAGCGTCGGGAGTTGAGCACAGTCCATCCGATCAGAATCTTCAAAGTCTAGTTCCTCGTGACATGCTAATCGGGAAACCGCTTAGTAGGGAATCTAGTGTTCACACAAAGGTTTATCTATCCAATGAGTGTCTCATAATCATCCCGACACTACGTTATCTTAAATCATGGTGAACCACGTCTTCTCTGTCCTTAGTTGTTGCATGTTAGCTAACTTATTGTAATTATATTGCTTTAATATCTTAAATACAATTATAAATCAAATCAACCCAACTATTGCCTTTACATAATTTGATATTCCGGATAAAGTGGTGTCTAGAATAAACCAGTTGGACTTGGTTGTTGGATTATCTGAACAGTCGCCAATTTATTGGGACCAAAAAGATCATGCCTCTCCACACAAGGTGTACCTGGCCACTAGTCTTGGATACTAAATTGTGTATAAACCCAATCTTAATTACTAAATTATCTTAATAAGCTCCGTTTCAAATTCGACCGCTCAAGGAATGACCCTAGGTCATATTTGCTCTTGCTAACCCATAGGAAGGAATAATAGATCTAGGCCCAGCATATATAAATTAAACAATCAACTTCTTCTGTTGCTATCCTGAATTAACGTTTTGCGACCTAACGACACCGCATAAATAAACCGTCAAATTCGGGCATATCATAGGTAGAGTTAATCAACCAGACGGTTTTATTTGTGCGGTGTCGTTAGGTCGCAGGATGTCCGATTTGGTAGCACACAGTGTCTTTGTTTATATATATTGTGTGGGGCCTAAATTTACTTTTACTTTCTAAGGTGTAGAATGTGTAAGTTAACCTAGTGTCATGTTTTTTCTATGGATTAACGAATTGAAGATCAAATGGATAATTGTCTTTTAGTTAAATTGCCTAGATAAAAGATAGTAGTTGGTTTAAGCTAAAAGTCCTAAGTGCGGAAAAGTAAATAAGTGAAAGGATATCCGGAGTATGCAGATCAGGGAAATGTTGACCAAGATATCAGTGTTGGGTTAGGGAAAGGTAATTATGCTTATGTTAATACTATGCTTGGAATGATGTAGATCTAGTTGGATGAGCCAATTACACAGACCTACTTGTCTCTGAACTCTCGGAGTTCTCTTTGAGCATCGAGAAGTATGTCACTTGGTCGTATAATTTAAAGGTAGCAATACCTCGGAGGTTATCCTCAGTAAAGTACTAGGTTTATTAGTGAGTTATGCTCTAATCCTAACCCTCGTTATTAGTTTAGTTAACTGAATAACAACGTGCCGTGTTGATTGAACACTGATCACAAACGGAAGGAATCTGTCGTTTGAAGTTGGCAAAACTTTAAATAAAAACTAACAACCATTCCATCATACTAATGATATCATATCAATTCAAACATTATAAAGCATCACAGTTAATATACTGATAGTAAGGCAGATAGAAACCTAATGAGTACCTAAACAGTTAATATGACTAAGACCTATGGCAACAATCAAACAAGAACATGCAACAGGCTTGGGTTGTAACATCCCGTCTTTTTCCGTTTACTTTCAGTTATACTAATTTAAAGTCCGTTATATAATTATAACATCCTCCGTTAATAATCGTTTTAAATTATCTCATTTAGGTAATTCACGCACCCGATTCAAACTTGAGGGACTAAACTCGCGAAGATGCCAAACATTTGACTAGGTCAAATGGTCAAGCCTCTCTCATCCATTCATTCTTCACCTCCCTCCCTAATACTTCCATTCTTTTTCTCTCAAATAACCAAACAAAGAATCATCATCTATTTTGAATCGAGCAAGCACTAACTCAAACAAATTACATATTCGGAATCCTTGCATCTTCCTCTTCAAATCCATACCAATCTCATTGCATTTGGATAACTTTCTAAAATCACTAGATTTTGTGTTCTTGCTAATTTTGACTTATAAAAGTGTTAATTAGTGTCTATGGCTCAAGTCTAATATGAATATGTGTTTGGTTTGCTCGATTTGTTGTTTTGAGTAACTAGCTTGAATATGAAAAATGGGTGTGCTTAATCTTGAATTTTGTATGATTAAATGTTGTTTAAATGTTAAAGTTCATGTATTAAATGTGTTACTAGCATCATTAGCTTCAATTTGATGTGTAGGTTGATTTAGAAAAGCTTCATTTACAAAATAGTTGAATTCATGATTTTGGTTAGGGTTTGATGAACTTTAAAATGAACTTTTGATGCATTGAATGCTTGTTAATGTTGTTAGTAAGTGTTTAGTGCAATCTATGTTTAAATACCTTGGAAATGGCATATCGTATGTGTAAATTGGATTCCCAAATCATAAAATATGTTTTACGAACTTGAAACCTTCATAATGAACCTTTAATGATCACTTGATGAGGATTTGGTAATTGTAAATGATATTTTTGTGTGATGAAAAGTGTTTAGTTGTATTCCTCATTAAATTACCTTTCCAAACGATGTATGGTATTCGTTTTAGGTGTTTACGGTTCATTAGTTATGATAAATTGAAGTTTGGTCCGAGACTTGTAAATTTTTTTAAGCAGTTTCACTGAATCAGGTAGGGATGCGGTGCATCTGCCTTGGATGCGACACATCTTCTATTGATGCGGCGCATCACTTGCAGATGCGGTGCATCTGAGGGCTGCTGTCCAAATTTTTTTATTTTTTTCGTTTAATTCCCGGTATGCTATACATGTCCGATTAACATGAAACTTGGCCAACATACTTATATATGCTTATCTTTCATAGAAAAATTTTCGGATACCTGACCCGACCCCGTTGACTTTGACTTTGACTTTGACCAAGTTTGACTTTTAATCAAACTTAACCGAATACTTATACGATCGTTTCTAACATGCTTTTATACTTGAATCTTGCATGAAACTTGACAATTTGATTCACATGCTACATTAATCGAGTCGTAACGAGCCATAGGACTAATTGAACATCTTTGACCAACCGTGTTTACCGTTATTGATACAACCTACTTGTTTAGGTCAAGACTAGTACTTGTTCTTGCATACGTTACTTGTGAAGTACTTTATTTACTCGTGTACTCAAGGTGAGATCATAGTCCCACTTTTACTCTTTTAAACTTACATTTGGGATGAGAAAAACATAAACGTTTCGATTAACAAAGTGAACACAAGTACGAAAACAAACATTCTACATTCGAGTTAGAACAAAATCCTCAATTCGATTATCATTAGTTACATTTGCTGGGTGTAAGCGAGAACTTATGTTGTATGGCCATATGGGTTTGACAAACCCTCATTCGAACGGTTCGCTACCGTTATGCGGATGAAATATATTTTCGAGAAACAGTGTATGTTCTAACACTATTGTGATGGGGTAACGTTAGTTAAGCATTGATAATTGGGTGCTCGCGATAACAACTTTTAGAATGTTCTTACTATTACTTCAACGCTATAAATCTTGTGGTTCAACTTACTTACGTACTCACTTACTAAACCTATGATTTCACCAACGTTTTCGTTGACAGATTTTCTATGTTTTTCTCAGGTCCTTGAATGATATGTGTTACATGCTTCCGCTCACTATTTTGATACTTGCTTGGATGTCGAGTATACATGCATACATGGAGCATCTTTTGAATTTACATTTAAACTGTGTCGCATAGGTTTCATTTGTACGTAAATCGTTGTAACGTCACTAGTTGTTGAACTACTTTTGTAAACTCGAAACATCTTTACATTTGAAATGAATGCGACATATTTTGGTCAAACGTCATATTAACTTATGATCAAGTAATGGGACCCAAGTAGACGGCGCCGTCAATGACAATTTTGTCGGGTCGCTACAGATGGTATCAGAGCGTTGGTTGTAGGGATTTAGAGTTCATTGGTGTCAACCCCGAGTCATAGTGTACATTAGTGAGTCTAGACTACAACCAGCATATAGACTTGAAGTAGGAATTACTTGACTACTTGTGCATTTATACTCGAACGTTTCTACTCATATCTACTCTTATTTCATCTTAATCTCACATTGTTTAATTTGATTGACACACCACCTTGACTTAGTGAAATAATGTCGAATGCACATATGAATTAGGGTAATATAATTTCCGGGATTATATTACGGTGACTCATATGAACGTTCCGACATTATGACATAGAGAATTTAAGGCGAGTCAAGGAAAATTTTCTCTTTATCCTCATTCCATATCACAGTTAGTATTATTAAGAATACTAATCAACGATATTCTTTTGTTTTGAAGGAACAATGCCGCCTCGCCGTGTACCACACCATGAAACACCCGAACAAGCTCTACAACGAATGATAGCCACCGCCGTAAATGCGACCATGGCCGGTCACTCATCCAACAACAACAACAACAATAACAACAACCACAACAACAACAATAATGGAGTCGGTAACTCAAATGAGGGATGCTCCTACAAAGCTTTCATGGGGTGCAAACCTCATACTTTTGATGAGACCGGGGGACCGGTTATGCTCACCCGATGGTTTGAACAAACAGAAGCCGTCTTTAGCATAAGCGGTTGTCGGGACCAAGACAATGTCAAATATTCCACCCACACTTTCGCCGGTATCGCTCTCACGTGGTGGAACACGTATGTACAATCGGTGGGTACCGATGAAGCCCACGCACTCTCTTGGTCTGACTTAAAGAAAAAGATGATCATCGAATACTTCCCACGTGAAGAGACTCGCAAGCTCGAACAAGAGCTAAGGACTCTAAAAGCGGTCGGAAACGACCTCAAGGCTTATAATCAACGATTCACCGAGCTATCCTTAATGTGCCCAAACCTCGTGAACCCCGAGTCTTTAAGGGTTGAACTTTAAATGGATGGTCTTCCAAAGAGCATCAAACATGGGGTAATGTCATCCAAACCTACCAATCATCAAGAAGCTTTGAATATGGCCTGCAAATTAATAGAAACGGTGGACAAAATCGATGTACCGGAACCTAAAGTCGAGGATAAGTCGGGTAACAACAAAAGAAAATGGGAAGCCCCCCAATCAAGCAACAACAACTTCACCAAAAAGCCTCTCACCTCCGACGGCAAGAAAAGTTATGCCGGAACCAAACCTTTTTGCAACAAATTCCACAAGCATCATTTTAGTGAATGTGGCACGCTAGTTTGCCACCGGTGCAAGGAATTGGTCACATGGCCAAAGATTGTAAAAACGTCGCCCCCGTCGTTCAAAAGGGGCCCAATGCACCAAAGGCGGTCACTTGTTACGGATGTGGCCAACAAGGTCATTATAGAAATGAATGCCCAAAGAAGAAAGATAACCCCAATACGCGTGGCCGAGCTTTCAACATTAACACCGAGGAAGCCCGAGATGACAATGAACTAGTCACGGGTACGTTTCTTCTCAACAACACTTATGTTACTTGTTTATTCGATTCGGGTGCCGACAAGAGTTTTGTATCCAAGACTTTGACTCATTCTTTTAGCACTCCACCCCTTTCACTAGATACCACTTATACCATTGAAGTGGCCAACGAGAAACTATTGAGTGCCGATAAATTTTATCGGGGGTGTACGTTAAACTTAATGGGTAAAGAGTTTGAAATTGACTTGATACCTATATAACTAGGGAGCTTTGATGTAATCATTGGTATGGATTGGCTAGCCAAAATGAAATCTCACATTCTTTGCGATCTTAAAGCGATTCAAATTCCTATCGAGAATGGTGAACCCTTGATTGTCTATGGCGATAAGAGTTGCACTGGACTCAACATCGCCTCGTGCCATAAAGTTCAAAAATACCTTCGTAAAGGTTGTTTCGCGATTCTAGCCCATGTTAAGAAAGTCGAGATCGACGAGAATCATATCGACGATGTGCCAATTGTTAGTGACTTTTTCGATGTATTTCCCGACGAATTGCCGGGTCTTCCACCTCATCGGCCGATAGAATTCCAAATCGATCTTATTCTGGGAGCCGCACCCGTAGCACGTGCACCGTATAGACTTGCTCCATCCGAAATGCAAGAACTGCAAAGTCAAATCCAAGAACTACTTGACCGTGGTTTTATCCAACCTAGCCATTCACCATGGGGCGCTCCGATTTTATTCGTTAAGAAAAAAGATGGATCCCTACGAATGTGTATCGACTATCGTGAACTAAATAAATTGACGGTTAAGAACCGATATCCTCTTCCACGCATCGATGACCTCTTTAATCAATTACAAGGATCTCGTGTATATTCGAAAATCGATCTCCGCTCAGGTTATCATCAATTAAGGGTTAAGGGGGAAGTTGTCTCCAAAACCGCTTTCCGGACTCGTTATGGTAGTTATGAATTTCTTGTAATGCCATTTGGTCTTACTAACGCACCGACAGTGTTCATGGACCTTATGAACCGTGTGTGCAAACCGTATCTCGATAAATTCGTTATTGTGTTCATCGATGACATCTTGGTCTATTCTAAAAGCGAAGAAGAACACGAACAACACCTTCGACTCGTACTCGAACTCTTGAGACAAGAACGACTCTATGCCAAAATCTCCAAGTACGAATTTTGGTTGAAGGAAGTTCAATTTATTGGTGATGTTGTAAGCGATCAAGGTATTAAAGTCGATCCCATAAAAATCGAAGCCATTAGCAAATGGGAGACCCCTACTACTCCTACCCACATTCGTCAATTCTTGGGTCTCGCCGGGTACTATCGTAGATTCATCGAAAACTTCTCTTTGGTTGTACGTCCTCAAACCACGTTAACCCACAAGGGAAAGAAATTCATTTGGGCGACCGAGCAAGAATCCGCGTTTCAAATCTTGAAGACAAAACTAACCACCGCTCCTATCTTGTCACTTCTCGAAGGCAATGATGATTTTGTTATATATTGCGATGCCTCAAAACATGGTTTTGGTTGTGTATTGATGCAACGAAAGAAAATCATTTCTTATGCCTCTCGACAATAGAAAATTCATGAACGGAACTACACAACACATTATATCTAACTCGGAGCCGTTGTCTTTGCACTCAAAATGTGGAGACACTATCTTTATGGAACCAAGAGTACTATCTTCACCGATCACAAAAGCCTTCAACACATCTTCGATCAAAAACAACTAAACATGAGACAACGATGGTGGATTGAAACTTTGAACGATTACGATTGCGAGCTTCGTTACCATCCCGGAAAGGCAAACGTAGTAGCCGATGCCTTAAGTCGAATGGAAAGAGCGGTGCCTCTTCGTGTCCGAGCTTTAAACATCACCATTCACACCAACCTCAATAGTCAAATTCGGGTAGCCCAAGATGAGGCTCTCAAGGATGAAAACATCTCTCTCGAACACTTGAACGTCCTCACCTCTCAATTCGAAGTTAAGGAGACCGGACTTCGATATTTCACCGGGAGGATTTGGGTGCCTAGTTATGGGGACTTACGAAGCCTTATTTTAGACGAAGCCCATAAGTCAAGATATCCGATTCACCCCGGTGCCAATAAGATGTACCACGACCTTAAGAAATAATATTGGTGGCCGAACATTAAAAGGGATGTCGCTACTTATGTTGGAAAATGCCTAACTTGCTCCAAAGTCAAAGCCGAACATCAAAGACCGTCCGAACTACTTCAACAACCCGAAATTCCACAATGGAAGTGGGAGAGAATAACGATGGATTTTATCACAAAACTACCAAGAACGGCGAGCAGTTATGATACTATTTGGGTTATTGTAGACCGTCTCACCAAGTCCGCCCACTTCCTAGCCATGAAGGAAACCGACAACATGGAAAAACTTGCACAACTTTACATTAAAGAAATCGTAGCCCATCACAGTGTACCTTTATCGATTATTTCCGACCGAGATGGCTGTTTTATTTCTAGATTTTGGCGTACTTTACAAGAAGCGTTGGGAACGTGTTTAGACATGAGCACCGCATACCATCCGCAAACCAACGGAAAAAGCGAGCGCATAATTCAAACTTTGGAAGACATGCTACGAGCTTGTGTTATCGACTTTAGAAAAGCTTGGGACAAGCACTTGCCTCTCGCCGAATTCTCTTACAACAATAGTTACCACGCGAGTATCAACGCCGCACCTTTCGAAGCTTTGTATGGCCGAAAATGCCGTTCTCCTCTTTGTTGGGCCGAAGTAGGCGACACACAAATCACCGGACCCGAGCTCATTCATGAAATAACCGAGAAGATTGTTCAAATCTGAGATAGGCTTAGGACGGCCCGAAGTCGTCAAAAGAGCTATACCGACAAAAGACGCAACGACCTCGAATTTCAAGTCGGTGACCACGTAATGTTAAAAGTCGCACCTTGGAAAGGTGTAATCCGTTTCGAGAAATGCAGAAAGCTAAATCTGCGGTATATTTGTCCTTTCAAAATCTTGGAGCATGTTGGAACCGTTGCTTATCGTTTAGATCTTCCGCCTCAACTGAGCTCCGTTCATCCTACTTTCCATGTATCGAACTTGAAGAAGTGTTTTGCCGAACCTGAACTCGTCATCCCTCTCAAGGAACTTACTATTGACGACAAACTTCATTTTGTAGAGGAACCGGTTGAAATTGTGGACACCTCCGTCAAGACACTAAAACAAAGTAGAATTCCGATCGTTAACGTCCGTTGGAATGCCAAAAGGGGACCCGAGTTTACTTGGGAAAGGCAAGATCAAATGCAAAGGAAATACCCTCATTTATTCGTGGATTCGGAAACGCAAGATCCCGAGGAAGAAACAACCACTACTGCGCCTACTTAAATTTCGGGACGAAATTTCTTTTAAGGAGTAGGTAATGTAACATCCCGTCTTTTTCCGTTTACTTTCCATTATACTAATTTAAAGTCCGTTATATAATTATAACATCCTTCGTTAATACGCGTTTTAAATTATCTCGTTTAGGTAATTCACGCACCCGATTCAAACTTGAGGGACTAGACTCGCCAAGATGCCAAACATTTGACTAGGTCAAATGGTCAAGCCTCTCTCATCCATTCATTCTTCTCCTCCCTCCCTAATACTTCCATTATTTTTCTCTCAAACAACCAAACAAAGAATCATCATCTATTTTGAATCGAGCAAGCACCAACTCAAACAAATTACATATTCGGAATCCTTGCATCTTCCTCTTCAAATCCATACCAATCTCATTGCATTTGGGTAACTTTCTAAAATTACTAGATTTTGTGTTCTTGCTAATTTTGACTTATAAAAGTGTTAACTAGTGTCTATGGCTCAAGTCTAACATGAATATGTGTTTGGTTTGCTCGATTTATTGTTTTGAGTAACTAACTTGAATATGAAAAATGGGTGTGCTTAATCTTGAATTTTGTATGATTAAATGTTGTTTAAATGTTAAAGTTCATGTATTAAATGTGTTACTAGCATCATTAGCTTCAATTTGATGTGTAGGTTGATTTAGAAAAGCTTCATTTACAAAATAGTTGAATTCATGATTTTGGTTAGGGTTTGATGAACTTTAAAATGAACTTTTGATGCATTGAATGCTTGTTAATGTTGTTAGTAAGTGTTTAGCTGCAATGTATGTTTAAATACCTTTGAAACGGCATATCGTATGTGTAAATTGAATTCCCGAATCATAAAATACGTTTTACGAACTTGAAACCTTGATAATGAACCTTTAATGATCACTTGACGAGGATTCGGTTATTGTAAATGATATTTTTGTGTGATGAAAAGTGTTTAGTTGTATTCCTCGTTAAATTACCTTTCCAACGATGTACGGTATGCGTTTTAGGTGTTTACGGTTCATTAGTTATGATAAATTGAAGTTTGGTCTGAGACTTGTAAATTTTTTTAAGCAGTTTCACTGAATCAGATAGGGATGCGGCGCATCTGCCTTGGATGCGGCGCATCTGCTACTGATGCGGCGCATCACTTGCAGATGCGGCGCATTTGAGGGCTGTTGTCCAAATTTTTTTATTTTTTTCGTTTAATTCTCGCTATGCTATACATGTCCGATTAACATGAAACTTGGCCAACATACTTATATATGCTTATCTTTCTTAGAAAAATTGTCGGATACCCGACCCGACCCCGTTGACTTTGACTTTGACCAAGTTTGACTTTTAATCAAACTTAACCGAATACTTATGCGATCGTTTCTAACATGCTTTTATACTTGAATTTTGCATGAAACTTGACAATTTGATTCACATGCTACATTAATCGAGTCATAACGAGCCATAGGACTAATTGAACATCTTTGACCAACCGTGTTTACCGTTATTGATACAACCTACTTGTTTAGGTCAAGACGAGCACTTGTTCTTGCACACGTTACTTGTGAAGTACTTTATTTACTCGTGCACTTAAGGTGAGATCATAGTCCCACTTTTACTCTTTTAAACTTACATTTGGGATGAGAAAAACATAAACGTTTCGATTAACAAAGTGAACACAAGTACGAAAACAAAAATTCTACGTACGAGTTACAATAAAATCCTCAATTCGATTATCATTAGTTACACTTGTCGGTGTAAGCGAGAACTTATGTTGTATGGCCATATGGGTTTGACAAACCCTCATTCGGACTGTTTGCTACCGTTATGCGGATGAAATATATTTTCGAGAAACAGTGTATGTTCTAACACTATTGTGATGGGGTAACGTTAGTTAAGCATTGATAATTGGGTGCTCGTGATAACAACTTTTTCTATTTTTTTCTCAGGTCCTTGAACGATATGTGTTACATGCTTCCACTCACTATTTTGATACTTGCTTGGATGTTTAGTATACATGCATACATGGAACATCTTTTGACTTTACATTTAAACTGTGTCTCATAGGTTTCATTTGTACGTAAATCGTTGTAACGTCACTAGTTGTTGAACTACTTTTGTAAACTTGAAACATCTTTACATTTGAAATGAATGCGACATATTTTGGTCAAACGTCATATTAAAGACTTATGATCACGTAATGGGACCCAAGTAGACGGCGCCGTCAATGACGATTTTGTCGGGTCGCTACATGGGTCACACAGTGAAGGCACTAACTAGATCTTAACAGCTGCTAAGAAGTCTCTTTGGAACATCAATAGGCATACTAGGTCATTCATGTCTCAATTCCTAAGTTCCGTGTCCTAAACGCGCATTAAATGCCTCTCGGGAACTCCGATCATACCGAGTTCATAGAATCTTCAGATACAGTATAAATAGGGGCTTAATCCTATGAACTAGCTAATTTCATATAGGTGGACAAGTCCTTATCACAACCTAGGTTGGTCAATCCTTAAGATGCTAGCATACAAATCTATCAGACTTCCTAGTTCAGTATTATAACAGTAATCGTACTAATTTAACATAATTACGCTAACCCAAACTTCTATCACGGCAACATACAGATTAATTAAGCTATCATGGTAATATCAGAACGCATTATTAAACATAAAAAGTAAGAACACATGTTTAATACAAAAGACAAGCGTTTCGGATAAAAACCTGAAAAGGCCGAAGAAATCTGCCCGAGATCGCAGGGACTCGCCGGGATATCCTCCAGAAAATAAAAGCTAAGCTAACTACTACTAAAAACTAGCTAAAAGCTTGAAAATATGAAATGAATTATAAATTGAGTGTGTGTTGAAATGGATGAAGAAAGCCCTTTAAATAGACTTGGAATGTAACGACCCGGAAATTTCCGACCAAATTTAAACATTATTCTCTATATATCTCCGACATGATAAGCAAAAACCTTAACATTGAGTCTCGAAAGCTTTGAAATCTATGTCATGTATCCAATTACATTCGACCCCTGATTAATCCCAACGATTCACGAACCATTAATTATGGAATATATAATTATATAATGTATAATGAATATATATATTATATTTTTTTTTTCCACATAATTATTATTATATGTATAATGTAAAATATACTAAAAGATATATACTCAAAATATGATATTAAAAATAATCACTAAATATTATATGATTAATAATATATATTTTTATCATTAAGATTATTATTATTATTATTATTATTATTATTATTATTATTATTATTATTATTATTATTATTATTATTATATTATTAATTTGTAATATTAATTAAATATGAAGTGGAAAATTTAAAAGGCATAATTTACGGGTAATTATTACCCCAATCAGATTTATTAAATGGTTCCTGCTCCCCACTATTTTACCCGTGATTTTTTTTCTTTTTGTCATCTATCAGCAAAACCTAAACACTTGATCCTCTTATAAATCTTCACACTAAAACAATCAGGTTCTTCAATTCCATTTATAAACCCAGATTACAAGTATCATTCTTTCTCTATATATTTGTAAGCACATATACATAAACAATGAGAATTCTTTCCTCTTGCTATCGTCTTCTTCAAACCGTAACACCACCGAAGCTTCCATCACCACTCGAGCTCTTTCTGTTTTTATTCGTATGTACACCTACGAACTAAACCTTTAACCATCTCCAACAAACCACAGGCCACCATGTCGTCTATTATCACCACCCTAACAGCCATCAAGAACCGTCACCTCATAATCACCCTACAACCACCACCAGCTCCTACATCTCTTCTCTCTCTTAAATTACAACTATCTACAATCACCACCAAGGTCTCCATCGAACACCATAACACCACGAAACCCCTTTCAGTTTTGCTACTTCTGATTCCGTGTTAGACAGTCACCACTTCAACCTCAACACAATTGTTGGACCACTGCTACTGTTCAGTTTCTGTTTCTTCACGCAAACAATCATCACCTTCAAACCACCAAGACAATCACCATCATCACTCATCTATATATATTTCCTTTTTGTACTTCCTGTTTGATTCGAATTTAATACCAAACCACCATTCAAACCGATACCACAATTATTTCTGTTTCTTCCTTTCAGTTTCGTGAAACCAACCAACCATCTTCGAAACCCATTTGAAACGTTGCTGCGTTTGTTCCTTTTCTATCGAGCCCCAAACAACAAACCACACCCACTACGTTCTATTTCTAGTTCTTTAACCTGCTAATGATCAATGATGATTTGAAGAGGATAATGATTACAGGTGACCTTGATAAAAGATAAACGAGTTAATAAAGTTAACGATATATTGGTGAAAACAGCGATGTCGATGATAATGATGTATGATGATCATGGTTTATAATATAAGATAAAGATAATGAAAAAAAAAAAAAAAAAGAAACAATGAGTGCTTCATTACCTGTTTGATGTCGGTAAAAAAAAAAAAAAGGGGAAACAGTACAACATCGAAACCCTACTTGTTTTCCCCACTACGGTTATGATCTGGCCAAGGTGTTGCAACTTGTGGGCTGTCATTGGATCATAAGTGTTCTTGGGCCGTGAATCAAAATCATGGTTTGGGCTTGAGCATATTAAAGGACTAAATGGAAATAAAACCCGAATTAAAACAGAAAAACAGCATAGCTTGGACGGTTAGGTGTTGGTGTGTGTAATCGGGAGGTCTTGGGTTCAAGCCGGGCATAGGCATTTATTTTTGGAGCTTTTTCTTATGAGGTAGTATTATTATTATTATTAATAATTAATAATATTATTATTGTTATTATTCTTATTATTAAGTAAAAAGTGTTATTATTAAAATTTTTATTAAACTTATCATTATTAAAATTATTTTTAAAAGTTATTATTATTATTATTATTATTATTATTATTATTATTATTATTATTATTATCATTATCACTACTAATATTATTATTATAATTATTATTATTACTAATAAAGGTATTAACCTATAACATTTTATTATTAGTATTATCATTATTTTATTAATATTAATATTGTTATTACTTTAACAAACAAAAGATATTCATATAAAAATATATTTTACTACATATATCATGACTATATTAATATTTTAATGGAACATATGAGTTCTAAGAGGTTATCACTAATAATATATAAATTTGTTCGATTACCATTTTATGTGTTAATATATATATATATATAATGATATAGGTTCGTGAATCTGAGGCCAACCTTATACGTGTTCGATGATGTTATATGTATTTTTGCTACAAAATACAGTATGGTGAGTATATAGTTCCCTTTTAAACTCTAAATATTTTGGGCTGAGAATACATGCACTGTTTTTATAAATGATTTACGTTATGGACACAAGTGACTAAAATTACGTTCTACATGGGTTTGAATCAAAAATCCCCTAGCTTGGTAACTTTAACTATTGGTTTATGAACTGGTAGGCGCGAATCCTAAAGATAGATCTATCGGGTTTTACACCCCCACCCAGATGTTGTTCTAGTAAACTAGAAGAACGGGTGTTTAGTACTTCGAGGTTAACGGAACGCACTTGATTCGGTGCATATATTATTATAACTCAGGGGTACACACTCTTGTTAAGGCTAGTTACCGGGTGCTCACTGCTTGGAATGCTTTTCATACACTTGCGAGTGTATTATGTTTATAAATATGAAATCTTGTGGTCCATAGTTATAACGCTGCTAGCATCAAACCTATATATCTCACCAACTTTATGTTGACTTTTAAAGCATGTTATTCTCAGGTACGAATTAAGTCTTCCGCTGTGCTTTTGCTCATGTTAAGGACCTTACTTGGAGTCGATCATCGCAATGGAACCAGATGTTGTTGATTTCGTCCAGGGGGATAAGGACGGGTCACTACAGATGGTATCAGAGCGTTGGTCTTAGCGAACCAGGTCTTGCATTAGTGTGTCTGACTAGTAGTTGTTAGAATACATTAATGAGTCTGGACTTTGACCGTGTCTACATGTCAAAAGTTTTGCTTATCACATTTAGTCGGAAATCATCTGCTTATAATCCTTAGGGAATTGCCTGCTTATCATTCATAAGTCTAGACACGTCTTACTGCATTTAGTGCATCGATAGTGTATAGACAAGATTCATATCTTAGCATATCTGTAGACTTGCCTGATATATGCCGTAAATTCCTCTGTAGTCTACGAAATATATATAGATATTCTATATAGTTATAATATCATCCGATATCTGAAAATCATTTCACATTGAAAATCCTTTCCATCCATCCAATTACCCCTTGGCGATGAACCTGAAGCACTTACCGGCAAACCTATTTGAAACACCATTTTCTCGCTCATTTCTAGAGTATCTCGTCACGATTACATAATATCCCATATCACAAATCTTGATCATCCGCTCGCTTAGACCGCCAATCATCCCGGTGTACTAGCAGAAGTTAACAAACTACACGCTCGTGTGACGGCTTTGGGGAACCTGGTACGAAGGTTACAAACACCAGCGGCAGCACCGACAGCATAACCAGTACCTCCAGTAACATCAACATCGCAATTTTCAGTACCAGCACCATCAATATCATCAACGTCAATGATATCCTTATCCTCCTCTAACCACAATCACGTCGTAAATCTCAATGACACAAATTACATCTCGAGTATAATCACCGTTCTACGTATCGCTCTATCCACTTTATTTCCGTTCTACATATCGTTCTACATCGATTATCTTCGATTTACGTACCATTCTACCTCACTACCTTCATTCAATATGACGACTAAGTAATCTCTAATGCTTTAGAGATTATGTAATCTAGTATTAACAATAAACCTGACGAGTTTAATATCTTATTGACTCATTAAATCTATGATTACATCCGAAGAAAATATATATGCCAGTATATTTTCATAAAGATCGTAATTAAAAATTCCTTTGTACAAATTATTAATGATAAAAATATTTTAACGGGTGGGTAGTACCCGAGGAATATTTAGAATTCACATTAATAAGTTACACTGTACATTTTTCGAATCTGATTCAACGATCATTTACTATCCTACTTACAACTACCTATATACGTATCCGTTCACCACCGAATAACCATTTCTATTCACATTTCATATTTGGATTTTGACCTATCAGAATCCAACAAGTGGCATAACGAAGAAAACATTGGACAAAAATAAAAAGTGTTAGAAACAAACGAATTAATTAATTGAAATTGAGATAGGATTACACGCTAACTGTTCCGGCTAACTGTTCCCAGCTAACTGATTAACATTTAATTTATCGCAATTTATATTCTCGCACTTTACATTCTCGCAATTTTATTTATCGTCATTTATTTTCTGTCATTTACTTTTACGCACTTTAAATAACGGGACACGTATACAAGGTTCCGACCTATCATATCGACCCATCTATATATATATTTCGGAACGACCATAGACACTCTATAGTTGACTATACAGGGTTGAGGTGGATTCCAAAATATATATATGGTTTGAGTTGTGATCAATACTGAGACCGGTGCACGGGTCACGATACGTATTATTTAATTCGAACATTATATGTATCTAATTTATATATGAATCTATTGAACCATTAGACAATCGGACTATTAGACTGCTAACTTTGGACAATTAAAATGAATTAAAATATTGATTATAACATATGAAACTAAACAATTCTTCAAGTTTGCCACTTGATTTTATCCTAAACCTCATTTGTACTTCGACAATTACAATTCGCGTTCAAATCTTTCATGATTCTTGAAAACACCTCGATCGAGAAGTTGAACCAGTCACACCTCGTTTATGGAAGAGAGATTCATGCATACAGTTATGCACCTGAAAAACTTTCAAAAACCAAAGTTATAGTTAAAACGTATCCGCGTCAAAATTCCTTATCATCCATTAGTAAAAGCAACCCTACGATTCCTTTTCAAGTAGCCAATTTTGTCACAGCTCCACTTCGACTTCTCAGTAAAACTAGTCTTACTATCATCTTGATATAAATACGTTGTCCTTTCACCGTCGTTACTGGAAAACCTTTTATATCCCCGACATTATCGGTAGATATACCAGCAGCTCGTTATCTCTTCGACGGAATCCGCAATTAGTATCTTGAAAATCTCGTAGCATTTCTTCAGCTATACATATAATATTTATTCCTAAGAAATTCATACTCCGAATGTGAAGTTTCTGAAAACACCCTGAACAATGAAGTAGTTCTTAAAATGCTGATGAAGCAGCAAAAACTTTGAATGAATTTAGCAGTCAAAAGATGACGATAAAGTATCATGTGTTGGTAAAGCTCAGAAAAAGGTTGGAACTAGAAAACAGATTGAGCAAAGTATGAAGGAAACCGTGAGCAAATCATAAAAACTAAACTCGACTTCAAAGGATTCAAATGATTCAGTGCCTGCTGAAATCGTTAGTAAGAACCCTACTCCTTATTCTAAATCTTTTCGGATGATATTCTTCATCAACATTTTATCTTAGAGATTACAAGATATTTTCATATCTTCCGTTATGCATATTCTTCAAATTTCTGGAGATATTATTCCCATCTGAAATCATTTATCACTTCGTAACATATGCGTTACAATATAAAAGAATCTGTATTAGTTTCTAAATTCTGAAACCTCTGAAGTTAAAATAGGAATGTTCTGAAGTAGTATTGGAAACTGATGCATGAATTAGTATAATATAATGAAACTTGATCAACTTCATTATATTACAGTAAGTCATGTTAAGTTTTTAATGGAATGTGATGATTCACAGTACCGTCATCATGTGCCATGTTACACGGCTCTTACATTCTATCCAATTCTCAAATGTATTAGGAACGTATCATCTTGATAGTTCTATCTTTCCCAAGATAATCTGGTAATTTGACAAATCAAAATCATGCCAATACCCTTTCTTTCTTAGAGCATTAGCTATGTTCATTCCAAATCTCATACCTACGAATTTCGGACCATTACTCGCTTGACTCAAGGACGGGAAGAAGAAACGAAGGGGGTAGTTTATAAGTGAAATATCCGACAAAGAAATCACAACAGATTTGCCGCATTAAATCAAAAGGAGATCCTATTTCCTAAATCGCTGAAGAACCAAATCTTATTACGAAAGATATTCTTTAAATCTCGTGAATTCCGGAAATCAATCATAACCACGTCATTAGTTAAAACGGAACCATGTTACTTATTTCACTCTTTTGTGATAGCTTCACTCGTACGCATCACATGATCGAATCGTTTTATCTATATCTTTCAATAATGATAAAACTTCATTTTTACCTCATACTCGTCACAAAAACATTCTTATTGTTATCCGTAACGACCTCTATCAAATTTCGGGGACGAAATTTCTTTAACGGGTGGGTACTGTAACGACCCGGAAATTTCCGACCAAATTTAAACATTATTCTCTATATATCTCCGACATGATAAGCAAAAACCTTAACATTGAGTCTCGAAAGCTTTGAAATCTATGTCATGTATCCAATTACATTCGACCCCTGATTAATCCCAACGATTCACGAACCATTAATTATGGAATATATAATTATATAATGTATAATGAATATATATATTATATTTTTTTTTTTCCACATAATTATTATTATATGTATAATGTAAAATATACTAAAAGATATATACTCAAAATATGATATTAAAAATAATCACTAAATATTATATGATTAATAATATATATTTTTATCATTAAGATTATTATTATTATTATTATTATTATTATTATTATTATTATTATTATTATTATATTATTAATTTGTAATATTAATTAAATATGAAGTGGAAAATTTAAAAGGCATAATTTACGGGTAATTATTACCCCAATCAGATTTATTAAATGGTTCCTGCTCCCCACTATTTTACCCGTGATTTTTTTTCTTTTTGTCATCTATCAGCAAAACCTAAACACTTGATCCTCTTATAAATCTTCACACTAAAACAATCAGGTTCTTCAATTCCATTTATAAACCCAGATTACAAGTATCATTCTTTCTCTATATATTTGTAAGCACATATACATAAACAATGAGAATTCTTTCCTCTTGCTATCGTCTTCTTCAAACCGTAACACCACCGAAGCTTCCATCACCACTCGAGCTCTTTCTGTTTTTATTCGTATGTACACCTACGAACTAAACCTTTAACCATCTCCAACAAACCACAGGCCACCATGTCGTCTATTATCACCACCCTAACAGCCATCAAGAACCGTCACCTCATAATCACCCTACAACCACCACCAGCTCCTACATCTCTTCTCTCTCTTAAATTACAACTATCTACAATCACCACCAAGGTCTCCATCGAACACCATAACACCACGAAACCCCTTTCAGTTTTGCTACTTCTGATTCCGTGTTAGACAGTCACCACTTCAACCTCAACACAATTGTTGGACCACTGCTACTGTTCAGTTTCTGTTTCTTCACGCAAACAATCATCACCTTCAAACCACCAAGACAATCACCATCATCACTCATCTATATATATTTCCTTTTTGTACTTCCTGTTTGATTCGAATTTAATACCAAACCACCATTCAAACCGATACCACAATTATTTCTGTTTCTTCCTTTCAGTTTCGTGAAACCAACCAACCATCTTCGAAACCCATTTGAAACGTTGCTGCGTTTGTTCCTTTTCTATCGAGCCCCAAACAACAAACCACACCCACTACGTTCTATTTCTAGTTCTTTAACCTGCTAATGATCAATGATGATTTGAAGAGGATAATGATTACAGGTGACCTTGATAAAAGATAAACGAGTTAATAAAGTTAACGATATATTGGTGAAAACAGCGATGTCGATGATAATGATGTATGATGATCATGGTTTATAATATAAGATAAAGATAATGAAAAAAAAAAAAAAAAAAGAAACAATGAGTGCTTCATTACCTGTTTGATGTCGGTAAAAAAAAAAAAAAGGGGAAACAGTACAACATCGAAACCCTACTTGTTTTCCCCACTACGGTTATGATCTGGCCAAGGTGTTGCAACTTGTGGGCTGTCATTGGATCATAAGTGTTCTTGGGCCGTGAATCAAAATCATGGTTTGGGCTTGAGCATATTAAAGGACTAAATGGAAATAAAACCCGAATTAAAACAGAAAAACAGCATAGCTTGGACGGTTAGGTGTTGGTGTGTGTAATCGGGAGGTCTTGGGTTCAAGCCGGGCATAGGCATTTATTTTTGGAGCTTTTTCTTATGAGGTAGTATTATTATTATTATTAATAATTAATAATATTATTATTGTTATTATTCTTATTATTAAGTAAAAAGTGTTATTATTAAAATTTTTATTAAACTTATCATTATTAAAATTATTTTTAAAAGTTATTATTATTATTATTATTATTATTATTATTATTATTATTATTATTATTATTATCATTATCACTACTAATATTATTATTATAATTATTATTATTACTAATAAAGGTATTAACCTATAACATTTTATTATTAGTATTATCATTATTTTATTAATATTAATATTGTTATTACTTTAACAAACAAAAGATATTCATATAAAAATATATTTTACTACATATATCATGACTATATTAATATTTTAATGGAACATATGAGTTCTAAGAGGTTATCACTAATAATATATAAATTTGTTCGATTACCATTTTATGTGTTAATATATATATATATATAATGATATAGGTTCGTGAATCTGAGGCCAACCTTATACGTGTTCGATGATGTTATATGTATTTTTGCTACAAAATACAGTATGGTGAGTATATAGTTCCCTTTTAAACTCTAAATATTTTGGGCTGAGAATACATGCACTGTTTTTATAAATGATTTACGTTATGGACACAAGTGACTAAAATTACGTTCTACATGGGTTTGAATCAAAAATCCCCTAGCTTGGTAACTTTAACTATTGGTTTATGAACTGGTAGGCGCGAATCCTAAAGATAGATCTATCGGGTTTTACACCCCCACCCAGATGTTGTTCTAGTAAACTAGAAGAACGGGTGTTTAGTACTTCGAGGTTAACGGAACGCACTTGATTCGGTGCATATATTATTATAACTCAGGGGTACACACTCTTGTTAAGGCTAGTTACCGGGTGCTCACTGCTTGGAATGCTTTTCATACACTTGCGAGTGTATTATGTTTATAAATATGAAATCTTGTGGTCCATAGTTATAACGCTGCTAGCATCAAACCTATATATCTCACCAACTTTATGTTGACTTTTAAAGCATGTTATTCTCAGGTACGAATTAAGTCTTCCGCTGTGCTTTTGCTCATGTTAAGGACCTTACTTGGAGTCGATCATCGCAATGGAACCAGATGTTGTTGATTTCGTCCAGGGGGATAAGGACGGGTCACTACATGGAATTTGCCTGCAAACGGCTGGCAGGCCGTTTGGCAAGCTGTTTGCAGGGCCCGTTTGCTAAGGCAAGCCGTTTAACGAGGCCGTTTGATCTGGGCGTTTGGTAGGCCATTTGACATACTGGCAGGCTGTTTGGTAGCCCGTTTGACTTGCTGATTTGCTGGATCGTAACTTGATTTCTTGTCTTTCACCGTTTTCGCTCTAGAATCTTCGTTTTAGCTCCGTTTTACTTGATTCTTTTTGCATTGCCTTCGTAATTAGTTAATCTACAAAATCAGCTGAAAAAGCAATAATTTTGCCGAAAAAGTTTAAATCTTTATTGTTCTAGGGCTTAATATTGGAGATAAAAATGTGACTTTTTGACCGATATCAGTAGTTTAGGGGTGATGTTAAGTAGCATTAGTTATATACATTGACACAATGGCTATGGCTATTGTCTTAACATACTGATGCCATACTACTGCTACTAATACTATTGTCACAAAATACTGCATACTATTGTCTTAACATATTACATACACTGCCATTATGGATACTACATGCATACTAACATATTATATAGTATTGTATTTGCTACCATTACATGACATTGCTATTACCATGAACTATTCTTTCTTTTTCTTTGGTTCTTTGTCATCGCTGTTGTAGTAACCCGAACTTTTCCATGTTTATATATATATTAAATGAAATTGTTATTTACATAATTAAGTGTTTCCAACATGTTAAGCAATCAAACTTGTTAAGACTTGATTAATTGAAATATGTTTCATATAGACAATTGACCACCCAAGTTGACCGGTGATTCACGAACGTTAAAACTTGTAAAAACTATACGATGACATATATATGGTTATATATATAGTTAATATGATTTTATTATAAGTATGTATCTCATTAGGTATTTTAACAATGAGTTATGTACATAAAAATAAGACTATTAATTTAAGAAACTCGAAAACGATATATATAACGATTATCGTTATAACAACGTCTTACTAGGTACATATGAATCATATTAAGATATTGATACACTTGGTTAATTATTTTAAATTATAAGTAAATATATTATTAAGTGTATTAACAATGAAATACATATGTAAAAATAAGACTACTAACTTAATGATTTCGAAACGAGACATATATGTAACGATTATCGTTGTAACGGCATTTAACTGTATATATATCATACTAAGATATATTATATATCATAATATCATGATAATATAACAATTTAACATCTCATTTTTTATAATAAACAATGGGTTAACAACGTTCAACAAGATCGTTAACCTAAAGGTTTCAAAACAACATTTACATGTAACGACTAACGATGACTTAACGACTCAGTTAAAATGTATATATATGTAGTGTTTTAATATGTATTCATACACTTTTGAAAGACTTCAAGACACTTATCAAAATACTTCTACTTAATAAAAATGCTTACAATTACATCCTCGTTCAGTTTCATCAACAATTCTACTCGTATGCACCCGTATTCGTACTCGTACAATACACAGCTTTTAGATGTTTGTACTATTGGTATATACACTCCAATGATCAGCTCTTAGCAGCCCATGTGAGTCACCTAATACATGTGGGAACCATCATTTGGCAACTAGCATGAAATATCTCATAAAATTACAAAACTATGAGTAATCATTCATGACTTATTTACATGAAAACAAAATTACATATTCTTTATATCTAATCCATACACCAACGACCAAAAACACCTACACACACTTTAATTCTTCAATTTTATTCATCTAATTGATCTCTTTCAAGTTCTATCTTCAAGTTCTAAGTGTTCTTCATAAATTCTAAAAGTTCTAGTTTCATAAAATCAAGAATACTTCCAAGATTGCAAGTTTACTTCCAAGTTTTCTAAATCCATTCCAAGTAATCATCCAAGATCAAGAAACCTTTGTTACTTACAGTAGGTTATCTTTATAATACAAGGTAATAATCATATTCAAACTTTAATTCAATTTCTATAACTATAACAATCTTATTTCGAGTGGAAATCTTACTTGAAATTGTTTTCGTGTCATGATTCTGCTTCAAGAACTTTCAAGCCATCCAAGGATCCTTTAAAGCTAGATCTATTTTTCTCATTTCCAGTAGGTTTATCCAAGGAACTTGAGGTAGTAATGATGTTCATAACATCATTCGATTCATACATATAAAGCTATCTTATTCGAACTTGTAATCACTAGAACATAGTTTAGTTAATTCTAAACATGTTCGCAAATAAAAATTAATCCTTCTAACTTGACTTTTAAAATCAACTAAACACATGTTCTATATCTATATGATATGCTAACTTAATGATTTAAAACCTGGAAACACGAAAAACACCGAAAACCGGATTTACGCCGTCGTAGTAACACCGCGGGCTGTTTTGGGTTAGTTAATTAAAAACTATGATAAACTTTGATTTAAAAGTTGTTATTCTGGGAAAATTATTTTTATTATGAACATGAAACTATATCCAAAAATTATGATTAAACTCAAAGTGGAAGTATGTTTTCTAAAATGGTCATCTAGACGTCGTTCTTTCGACTGAAAAGACTACCTTTACAAAAATGATTTGTAACTTATTTTTCTGACTATAAACCTATACTTTTTCTGTTTAGATTCATAAAATAGAGTTCAATATGAAACCATATCAATTTGATTCACTCAAAACGGATTTAAAATGAAGAAGTTATGGGTAAACCAAGATTGGATAATTTTTCTCATTTTAGCTACGTTAAAATTGGTAACAAATCTATTCCAACCATAACTTAATCAACTTGTATTGTATATTATGTAATCTTGAGATACCATAGACACGTATGTAATGTTTCGACCTATCATGTCGACACATCTATATATATATTTCGGAACAACCATAGACACTCTATATGTGAATGTTGGAGTTAGCTATACAGGGTTGAGGTTGATTCCAAAATATATATAGTTTGAGTTGTGATCAATACTGAGATACATATACACTGGGTCGTGGATTGATTCAAGATAATATTTATCAATTTATTTCTGTACATCTAACTGTGGACAACTAGTTGTAGGTTACTAACGAGGACAGCTGACTTAATAAACTTAAACATCAAAATATATTAAAAGTGTTGTAAATATATTTTGAACATACTTTGATATATATGTATATATTGTTATAGGTTAGTGAATCAACCAGTGGCCAAGTCTTACTTCCCGACGAAGTAAAAATCTGTGAAAGTGAGTTATAGTCCCACTTTTAAAATCTAATATTTTTGGGATGAGAATACATGCAGGTTTTATAAATGATTTACAAAATAGACACAAGTACGTGAAACTACATTCTATGGTTGAATTATCGAAATCGAATATGCCCCTTTTTATTAAGTCTGGTAATCTAAGAATTAGGGAACAGACACCCTAATTGACGCGAATTCTAAAGATAGATCTATTGGGCCTAACAAACCCCATCCAAAGTACCGGATGCTTTAGTACTTCGAAATTTATATCATATTCGAAGGGTGTCCCGGAATGATGGGGATATTCTTATATATATGCATCTTGTTAATGTCGGTTACCAGGTGTTCACCATATGAATGATTTTTATCTCTATGTATGGGATGTGTATTGAAATATGAAATCTTGTGGTCTATTGTTACGATTTGATATATATAGGTTAAACCTATAACTCACCAACATTTTTGTTGACGTTTAAAGCATGTTTATTCTCAGGTGAATACTAAGAGCTTCCGCTGTTGCATACTAAAATAAGGACAAGATTTGGAGTCCATGTTTGTATGATATTGTGTAAAAACTAGATTCAAGAAACTGATTTCAATGTAACATATTTGTATTGTAAACCATTATGTAATGGTCGTGTGTAAACAATATATTTTAGATTATCATTATTTGATAATCTACGTAAAGCTTTTTAAACCTTTATTTATGAAATAAAGGTTATGGTTTGTTTTAAAAATGAATGCAGTCTTTGAAAAACGTCTCATATAGAGGTCAAAACCTCGCAACGAAATCAATTAATATGGAACGTTTTTAATCAATAAGAACGGGACATTTCAGTTGGTATCCGAGCGTTGGTCTTAGAGAACCAGAATTTTGCATTAGTGTATCTTATCGAGTTTGTTAGGATGCATTAGTGAGTCTGGACTTCGACCGTGTTTACTTGAAAAATGATTGCTTAACAAATTTTGTTGGAAACTATATATTTTTAACATGTGAATATTATGTGATATATTAATCTCTTAACCTGTTTGATATTATGTGATAGATGTCTACCTCTAGAACAAGTCCCATTGACTCACCTAATAATAATGAAGAGTCAAATGTAAATTGGAATGATGCGTGGACTGATTCACAAGTTCCCGAAGAGGAACCGGAAGAAGAGTCGGAACCGGAAGAAGAATCAGAACCGGAAGAGGAGGAACCAGAGGAGGAAATAGAACCGGTGGGGGAAATAATAAAACGGTTAAGTAAAAGAAAATCCTCAACCAACCGACCAAGATTAATTATGGTCAATGGTGTTTCCGCCAAGGAAGCAAAATATTGGGAGGATTACCAATTCTCCGATGAATCGGATTCTGACGAGAATTCCGATGATGTTATAGAAATTACCCCAACTGAATTTAAAAAGGCAAAAGAAAATAATAAGGGAAAGGGCATAAAAATAGAGAAATCTAATTCCAACCCCGATGAACTTTATATGTATCGTCAACCCCCGAAGCCCTTAAGTTGTAACAATGACCCGGGAACCTCTAAACCACCAGGTTTTTCTAAACCAATGTGGAAAACGACGGCTCGTATTAGGGGAACATCATATATCCCTAGAAACTTGGCAAAACGAACCAAAACCAAAGTAGAAGAAACGAGCGTGTCGAAATAAGATAGTCGTATTTGTGTGGTGTAATATATGTAATATAGTGTGCTTATGCTTTATGATATATGTAAAAATTGCTTGTATTAATAAGTAATTTTTTTTATGAATCTAACTCTTGTCTATTTTACAGTTTAAAAACACAAAATGGATAGACAACCCAATATTTTAAGAGACCTACCCGGAGACATGATTGATGAAATCTTGTCTAGAGTCGGTCAGAATTCCTCGGCACAACTATTTAAGGCGAAATCAGTTTGTAAGACATTCGAAGAACGTTCCAAGAATGTCTTGGTTTATAAGAGACTTTCGTTTGAAAGATGGGGGATATCACATTGGGAAACCCATAAGTTACGATGTGTTTACTTTGACGCATATATTGCGGGGAACCCAAATGCTATTTTACGCAACGGGTTAAGAAATTATTTTGACTCAATGTATCCGAATATAGGACTTCATGATTTAGAAAAAGCGGCTAACATGCAACATAAAGAAGCATGCTATGCTTACGGGTTAGTAATGTTCGCTTCTCACCAAAGTGAGAACAAGAACATCGGGCTACAAATATTAAACAAAACGTTCCCACAAGTAACGGAGTCGGTAATTGGGGTAAGAAATGAGGTTTTTAGATTGTTACGGGACTGTTGGACATTACGTAACCCTTGTCCCTTTGACGCCGTTACAACACGCTGTCTTATCAACGGCCATAACGGTTATGTTCCACAAGACCAAGGATGGGAAGTAGTCCTAGTAAAACCAGAATGCATGACTTGTTTCTGGACGTATGAATTACGTGTCTTTATTGCCTTTGCTGAACGACTTGTGTACTAGCTAGAATTATCTTCACAACTATCTTGTATCAAAGTTATTGTGTGCTATATTTCATGCTTTATGTAAAATAAGCGGTATTGTAAGTTTGTAAAATATTATATAAAAGTTTGAACGCGAAATATTATTATAATCAGTTTTTCATATAGAATTGTAGTAGTTGAATTGTATATTAGCTACTAAATATGAACTTAACGGGTAGGTACTAACCGAATTTAAACTTATAAAACGCTAATATGAAGAAAAAGCTTTTATAAATGAGTTCATATTATGCTACGAAATACTATTAACTACTCTTAATATTCTGTATGATTAACTTGTTCCATTTGACTATTTTGAAGGAAATGGCACCGACTACTCGACACACCGTGAATATGAATGAAGAGGAATTCCGTACTTTTCTAGCTTCAAACATAGCCGCAGTACAGGCTGCGCTACATACCAACAATAACCTTAGATCTAGCAGTACAGGAAATCGTGTAGGATGCACCTACAAAGAATTCACTGCCTGCAAACCTTTGGAATTTGATGGAACCGAAGGACCGATCGGATTGAAACGGTGGACCGAGAAGGTCGAATCGGTGTTTGCCATAAGTAAGTGTACTGAAGAGGACAAAGTGAAGTACGCTACGCATACCTTCACAGGTTCTGCGTTAACATGGTGGAATACCTATCTAGAGCAAGTGAGACAAGACGATGCGTACGCACTACCGTGGTCAGCATTCAAGCACTTGATGAACGTGAAGTACCGTCCCAGAACCGAGGTCAATAAGCTCAAGACAGAACTTAGAGGGTTACGAACCCAAGGATTTGATATTACCACGTACGAAAGACGATTCACAGAATTGTGCCTATTGTGTCCGGGAGCGTTTGAAGATGAGGAAGAGAAGATCGACGCGTTTGTGAAAGGATTACCGGAAAGAATCCAAGAAGATATAAGTTCACACGAGCCCACTTCCATACAACAGGCATGTAGAATGGCTCACAAACTAGTGAACCAGATTGAGGAAAGAATTAAAGAACAGACGGCTGAAGAGGCCAATGTGAAGCAAGTCAAAAGAAAGTGGGAGGAAAATGGTGATAAGAATCACCAATACAACAACAACAGCAATTACAATAATAATCGCAACAATTATCCCAACAATCGCAACATCAATCGCAACTACAACAAACGGCCCAACAACAACAACAACAACAACAACAACAACAATAACAACAACAGCAACAACAGCAACTACAACAATCATCCCAACAATAATAACAACCGCAACAACAACAACAATCAGAAGCAGCTATGCCAAAGGTGTGAAAAGTATCACTCGGGGTTCTGCACCAAATTTTGCAACAAGTGTAAAAGAAATGGTCATAGCGTGGCGAAGTGTGAGGTCTACGGACCAGGGGTTAACAGAACGAAAGGAACAAATGGTGTCGGAACGAGTAATGGCGGAGCAAGTAGTGTCAGAGCAAGTTATGCCAATGTAGTTTGTTATAAATGTGGAAAACCGGGCCACATTATTAGAAATTGCCCGAACCAGGAGAACAGGAATGGACAAGGCCGCGGAAGAGTTTTCAATATTAATGCGGCAGAGGCACAGGAAGACCCGGAGCTTGTTACGGGTACGTTTCTTATTGACAATAAATCTGCTTACGTTTTATTTGATTCGGGTGCGGATAGAAGCTATATGAGTAGAGATTTTTGTGCTAAATTAAGTTGTCCATTGACGCCATTGGATAGTAAATTTTTACTCGAATTAGCAAATGGTAAATTAATTTCAGCAGATAATATATGTCAGAATCGAGAAATTAAACTGGTTAGCGAAACATTTAAGATTGACTTGATACCAGTAGAGTTAGGGAGTTTTGATGTGATAATCGGTATGGACTGGTTGAAAGAAGTGAAAGCAGAGATCGTTTGTTACAAAAATGCAATTCGCATTATATGAGAAAAAGGAAAACCCTTAATGGTGTACGGAGAAAAGGGCAACACGAAGCTACATCTTATTAGTAATTTGAAGGCACAAAAACTAATAAGAAAAGGTTGCTATGCTGTTCTAGCACACGTCGAGAAAGTACAAACTGAAGAAAAGAGCATCAATGATGTTCCCGTCGCAAAAGAATTTCCCGATGTATTTTCGAAAGAATTACCGGGATTACCCCCACATCGATCCGTTGAATTTCAAATAGATCTTGTACCAGGAGCTGCACCAATAGCTCGTGCTCCTTACAGACTCGCACCCAGCGAGATGAAAGAACTGCAAAGCCAATTACAAGAACTTTTAGAGCGTGGTTTTATTCGACCAAGCACATCACCGTGGGGAGCTCCTGTTTTGTTTGTCAAGAAGAAAGATGGTACATTCAGGTTGTGTATCGACTACCGAGAGTTGAACAAACTTACCATCAAGAACCGCTACCCACTACCGAGAATCGACGACTTATTTGATCAACTACAAGGCTCGTCTGTTTATTCAAAGATTGACTTACGTTCCGGGTATCATCAAATGCGGGTGAAAGAAGATGATATTCCAAAGACTGCTTTCAGAACACGTTACGGTCATTAAGAGTTTATGGTCATGCCGTTTGGTTTAACTAATGCACCAGCTGTGTTCATGGACCTTATGAACCGAGTGTGTGGACCATACCTTGACAAGTTTGTCATTGTTTTCATTGATGACATACTTATTTACTCAAAGAATGACCAAGAACACGGTGAACATTTGAGAAAGGTGTTAGAAGTATTGAGGAAGGAAGAATTGTACGTTAAATTTTCAAAGTGTGCATTTTGGTTGGAAGAAGTTCAATTCCTCAGTCACATAGTGAACAAAAAAGGTATTAAGGTAGATCCGGCAAAGATAGAAACTGTTGAAAAGTGGGAAACCCCGAAAACTCTGAAACACATATGCCAGTTTTTAGGACTAGCTGGTTACTACAGAAGGTTCATCCAAGACTTTTCCAGAATAGCAAAACCCTTGACTGCATTAACGCATAAAGGGAAGAAATTTGAATGGAAGGATGAACAAGAGAAAGCGTTTCAGTTATTGAAGAAAAAGCTAACTACGACACCTATATTGTCATTGCCTGAAGGGAATGATGATTTTGTGGTTTATTGTGACGCATCAAAGCAAGGTCTCGGTTGTGTATTAATGCAACGAACGAAGGTGATTGCTTATGCGTCTAGACAATTGAAGATTCACGAGCAAAATTATACGACGCATGATTTGGAATTAGGCGCAGTTGTTTTTGCATTAAAGACTTGGAGGCACTACTTATATGGGGTCAAAAGTATTATATATACCGACCACAAAAGTCTTCAACACATATTTAATCAGAAACAACTGAATATGAGGCAGCGTAGGTGGATTGAATTATTAAATGATTATGACTTTGAGATTCGTTACCACCCGGGGAAGGCAAATGTGGTAGCCGACGCCTTGAGCAGAAAGGACAGAGAACCCATTCGAGTAAAATCTATGAATATAATGATTTACACTAACCTTACTACTCAAATAAAGGAGGCGCAACAAGGAGTTTTAAAAGAGGAAAATTTAAAGGATGAAATACCCAAAGGATCGGAGAAGCATCTTAATATTCGGGAAGACGGAACCCGGTATAGGGCTGAAAGAATTTGGGTACCAAAATTTAGAGATATGAGAGAAATGGTACTTAGAGAAGCTCATAAAACCAGATACTCAATACATCCTGGAACGGGGAAGATGTACAAGGATCTCAAGAAACATTTTTGTTGGCCGGGTATGAAAGCCGATGTTGCTAAATACGTAGGAGAATGTTTGACGTGTTCTAAGGTCAAAGCTGAGCATCAGAAACCATCAGGTCTACTTCAACAACCCGAAATCCCGAAATGGAAATGGGAAAATATTACCATGGATTTCATCACTAAATTGCCAAGGACTGCAAGTGGTTTTGATACTATTTGGGTAATAGTTGATCGTCTCACCAAATCAGCACACTTCCTGCCAATAAGAGAAGATGACAAGATGGAGAAGTTAGCACGACTGTATTTGAAGGAAGTCGTCTCCAGACATGGAATACCAATCTCTATTATCTCTGATAGGGATGGCAGATTTATTTCAAGATTCTGGCAGACATTACAGCAAGCATTAGGAACTCGTCTAGACATGAGTACTGCCTATCATCCACAAACTGATGGACAGAGCGAAAGGACGATACAAACGCTTGAAGACATGCTACGAGCATGTGTTATTGATTTCGGAAACAGTTGGGATCGACATCTACCGTTAGCAGAATTTTTCTACAACAACAGCTACCATTCAAGCATTGAGATGGCGCCGTTTGAAGCACTTTATGGTAGAAAGTGCAGGTCTCCGATTTGTTGGAGTGAAGTGGGGGATAGACAGATTACGGGTCCGGAGATAATACAAGAAACTACCGAGAAGATCATCCAAATTCAACAACGGTTGAAAACCGCCCAAAGTCGACAAAAGAGCTACGCTGACATTAAAAGAAAAGATATAGAATTTGAAATTGGAGAGATGGTCAAGCTTAAAGTTGTACCTTGGAAAGGCGTTGTTCGATTTGGTAAACGAGGGAAATTAAATCCAAGGTATATTGGACCATTCAAGATTATTGATCGTGTCGGACCAGTAGCTTACCGACTTGAGTTACCTCAACAACTCGCGGCTGTACATAACACTTTCCACGTCTCGAATTTGAAGAAATGTTTTGCTAAAGAAGATCTCACTATTTCGTTAGATGAAATCCAAATCAACGAAAAACTTCAATTTATCGAAGAACCCGTCGAAATAATGGATCGTGAGGTTAAAAGACTTAAGCAAAACAAGATACCAATTGTTAAGGTTCGATGGAATGCTAGTAGAGGACCCGAGTTCACCTGGGAACGAGAAGATCATATGAAGAAGAAATACCCGCATTTATTTCCAGAAGATACGTCAACACCTCCAACTGCTTAAAATTTCGGGACGAAATTTATTTAACGGGTAGGTACTGTAGTGACCCGAACTTTTCCATGTTTATATATATATTAAATGAAATTGTTATTTACATGATTAAGTGTTTCCAACATGTTAAGCAATCAAACTTGTTAAGACTTGATTAATTGAAATAGGTTTCATATAGACAATTGACCACCCAAGTTGACCGGTGATTCACGAACGTTAAAACTTGTAAAAACTATACGATGACATATATATGGTTATATATATAGTTAACATGATTTTATTATAAGTATGTATCTCATTAGGTATTTTAACAATGAGTTATATACATAAAAATGAGACTATTAATTTAAGAAACTCGAAAACGATATATATAACGATTATCGTTATAACAACGTCTTACTAGGTACATATGAATCATATTAAGATATTGATACACTTGGTTAATTATGTTAAATGATAAGTAAATATATTATTAAGTGTATTAACAATGAAATACATATGTAAAAATAAGACTACTAACTTAATGATTTCGAAACGAGACATATATGTAACGATTATCGTTGTAACGGCATTTAACTGTATATATATCATACTAAGATATATTATATATCATAATATCATGATAATATAACAATTTAACATCTCATTTGTTATAATAAATAATGGGTTAACAACATTCAACAAGATCGTTAACCTAAAGGTTTCAAAACCACAATTACATGTAACGACTAACGATGACTTAACGACTCAGTTAAAATGTATATACATGTAGTGTTTTAATATGTATTCATACACTTTTGAAAGACTTCAAGACACTTATCAAAATACTTCTACTTAACAAAAATGCTTACAATTACATCCTCGTTCAGTTTAATCAACAATTCTACTCGTATGCACCCGTATTCGTAATCGTACAATACACAGCTTTTAGATGTATGTACTATTGGTATATACACTCCAATGATCAGCTCTTAGCAGACCATGTGAGTCACCTAACACATGTGGGAACCATCATTTGGCAACTAGCATGAAATATCTCATAAAATTACAAAAATATGAGTAATCATTCATGACTTATTTACATGAAAACAAAATTACATATCCTTTATATCTAATCCATACACCAACGACTAAAAACACCTACAAACACTTTCATTCTTCAATATTCTTCATCTAATTGATCTCTCTCAAGTTCTATCTTCAAGTTCTAAGTGTTCTTCATAAATTCCAAAAGTTCTAGTTTCATAAAATCAAGAAAACTTCCAAGATTGAAAGTTTACTTCCAAGTTTTATAAATCCATTCCAAGTAATCATCCAAGATCAAGAAACCTTTGTTACTTACAGTAGGTTATCTTTATAATACAAGGTAATAATCATATTCAAACTTTAATTCAATTTCTATAACTATAACAATCTTATTTCGAGTGGAAATCTTACTTGAAATTGTTTTTGTGTCATGATTTTGCTTCAAGAACTTTCAAGCCATCCAAGGATCCTTTGAAGCTAGATCTATTTTTCTCATTTTCAGTAGGTTTATCCAAGGAACTTGAGGTAGTAATGATGTTCATAACATCATTCGATTCATACATATAAAGCTATCTTATTCGAAGGTTTAAACTTGTAATCACTAGAACATAGTTTAGTTAATTCTAAACTTGTTCGCAAATAAAAGTTAATCCTTCTAAATTGACTTTTAAAATCAACTAAACACATATTCTATATCTATATGATATGCTAACTTAATGATTTAAAACCTGGAAACATGAAAAATACCGTAAAACCGGATTTACGCCGTCGTAGTAACACCGCGGGCTGTTTTGGGTTAGTTAATTAAAAACTATGATAAACTTTGATTTAAAAGTTGTTATTCTGGGAAAATGATTTTTATTATGAACATGAAACTATATCCAAAAATTATGGTTAAACTCAAAGTGGAAGTATGTTTTCTAAAATGGTCATCTAGACGTCGTTCTTTCGACTGAAATGACTACCTTTATAAAAATGACTTGTAACTTATTTTTCCGACCATAAACCTATACTTTTTCTGTTTAGATTCATAAAATAGAGTTCAATATGAAACCATATCAATTTGATTCACTCAAAACGGATTTAAAATGAAGAAGTTATGGGTAAACCAAGATTGGATAATTTTTCTCATTTTAGCTACGTGAAAATTGGTAACAAATCTATTCCAACCATAACTTAATCAACTTGTATTGTATATTATGTAATCTTGAGATACCATAGACACGTATACAATGTTTCGACCTATCATGTCGACACATCTATATATATTTCGGAACAACCATAGACACTCTATATGTGAATGTTGGAGTTAGCTATACAGGGTTGAGGTTGATTCCAAAATATATATAGTTTGAGTTGTGATCAATACTGAGATACGTATACACTGGGTCGTGGATTGATTCAAGATAATATTTATCAATTTATTTCTGTACATCTAACTGTGGACAACTAGTTTTAGGTTACTAACGAGAACAGCTGACTTAATAAACTTAAAACATCAAAATATATTAAAAGTGTTGTAAATATATTTTGAACATACTTTGATATATATATGTATATATTGTTATAGGTTCGTGAATCAACCAGTGGCCAAGTCTTACTTCCCGACGAAGTAAAAATCTGTGAAAGTGAGTTATAGTCCCACTTTTAAAATCTAATATTTTTGGGATGAGAATACATGCAGGTTTTATAAATGATTTACAAAATAGACACAAGTACGTGAAACTACATTCTATGGTTGAATTATCGAAATCGAATATGCCCCTTTTTATTAAGTCTGGTAATCTAAGAATTAGGGAACAGACACCCTAATTGACGCGAATCCTAAAGATAGATCTATTGGGCCTAACAAACCCATCCAAAGTACCGGATGCTTTAGTACTTCGAAATTTATATCATATCCGAAGGGTGTCCCGGAATGATGGGGATATTCTTATATATATGCATCTTGTTAATGTCGGTTACCAGGTGTTCACCATATGAATGATTTTTATCTCTATGTATGGGATGTGTATTGAAATATGAAATCTTGTGGTCTATTGTTACGATTTGATATATATAGGTTAAACCTATAACTCACCAACATTTTTGTTGACGTTTAAAGCATGTTTATTCTCAGGTGAATACTAAGAGCTTCCGCTGTTGCATACTAAAATAAGGATAAGATTTGGAGTCCATGTTTGTATGATATTGTGTAAAAACTGCATTCAAGAAACTGATTTCGATGTAACATATTTGTATTGTAAACCATTATGTAATGGTCGTGTGTAAACAGGATATTTTAGATTATCATTATTTGATAATCTACGTAAAGCTTTTTAAACCTTTATTTATGAAATAAAGGTTATGGTTTGTTTTAAAAATGAATGCAGTCTTTGAAAAACGTCTCATATAGAGGTCAAAACCTCGCAACGAAATCAATTAATAGGGAACGTTTTTAATCAATAAGAACGGGACATTTCAGCTGTCTTCAAAGAGGATTTTTTTTTTTTTTTTTTGCGGTTGCATTTTCATTTGATTTTGCTGGAGTCAGTGGTATTGGTATTGTGGATTCTGGGGTCGATATTTCTTCATGTTATCCTGTTGTTTCATATAGTTTATGTTACAGTGTATATAGATAATATTTCTTTAGGTATTGAGAATGGTGCTTACCTGTGTCTATCAGCTGGTGGTAGTCCAATCAATTTTTGTGGCTGTATCGTAAAGCTCCACAAATTACATACTTAGTAAACTCAACAAATTACATACTTAGTAAAAAAATGGTAATAAAACACTTGGTACTCATAAACCTTTTTGTGTCTCACAATAGAAAATCGCCAAATAGATTATAAAGCTAAAAAAACTACAATGCTGAAAATATTATTGTAAAACATAAACTATAGATTAGAAGAAGATATACCTTCTTCCAAAGCTTCAAAGGGTTGGCGACATCGCAATAAAGTAGTATTGCTCCATTGTCATACATGCTTCTTCTAAGGCGTTAGTCCATTCCTTATCATTGCCCACTAACCCCATTGTCAAACATGTCTCCCGATAACTTGGATAAGTGTTTCTGCTCGGTATTGGAGTTTTCTTCACCACTTGTCAATGAATGAAATCGTGCTAGATATTTGATTCGTGTAACATATTTGCAAATTACAAAACGAAACCATCCTACATGATAATGCACCACTTGTGAATGAATGAGTTGCTTATAATACACAAAAACATTAGAGCTTTACATAATGAAATTCCAAAATCTAAACAGGAACCACATAAGCCAACAACGATTTTTGACAAACTCTCATAACCCAATAGGTGCAAATGACTTAATATGTACCTATGAGGCACTTCTATATATAACTTCGTGGATAAAAAGATTAAGTGTTACCGTTGCAACTCAAAATCATCACAGATTCATCATTTTGACGACACAAAAGTAAAAAATTTCAAAGATTATCAAAATCCCAAAAGGATTTTCATTTTTTGGTAAGAACAGCACAACAGTAAAAAAAAAAAAAAAAAAGTGTGTGCACACAGTAACAATAAAATTTAATTTTGAAAAAAATAGTATCAAATAAAGAAAAAGATAACTGAGGCTCAGTAATTTGCATACATTCAAGCATGAGAACATGAAATGTCATGGCAGCAACCCGTAAGTCTCCCCGCCACGCAATGGCTGCAACTCGTAGGTTGCCACGCCACTCCATGACTGCAAATTGTAGGTTGCCATGCGACGCCATGGCTGCTAACCCCTGCCAATATAGTAGCCATTTATTCTCATTATACTCAATTAAATTGCCACAAATTAATCATCACAGCCTCCCATTGTAAAACTTTTCAAAATAAAGGAACTCAACATACAATCTATTGCAATACTAAAATGACAAAGCAGGCTAAATTGAGTCAGATGCATATATATAGCTCCAAGCAAAAATAAATAAAAAATCGTCATGGATGCAACTAATTGGTTGCCCTGCCAAGATATGACATATCTATTCCATTGCAACTATATGCTTTTCAGTTCATCATCAGAATGTCGTTATTGGAGTTTTTTTGAACAAAACGACCAATACTCGGGTGTCTATTAGTATATAAGGCTGCCAACATACAACTTATTTTTGGTCATCCAGAAGTACATGAGCTGCCATGGCCGCAACTCAGTTGCCTTGCCAAGATACAACTCATTTTATCCAATCGTAGCCCACAATCGAAAAAATCTAGTAATAGTCGTAAGTCCTAAAACATTAGCCACAATTTCAAGCATTCATATCATAATAACGAAGTGCTTAAAACAGTAAAAGAACAAATGTAAACGAAAGTGGCCATTTAATGCAAACAGCGACAACCACCAACAACACCATTGCAACCGGTTCCTTGCAACCATTTTCAAGCATATTTGGTGCAAAACCTAACAAAAAAAAAATATCCATAAAGTCAGCAACATAAATTTTTTTTTAGACTTGCAAAAACCTCATTACTTAAGTAAAAAACAGTAGACAATACCTTCTAATGCTTGGAAGGACAGAAATATCTCAAATTGCGGCAACGATGGTTACAACGGTGGTGGCTATGGCGGTAATCTTTTCAGCCGTATTTGAATCGATTGTAATGAATCAGAAAAAACAGATAAGCGACCAACAACTTCGCTAGATTTAAATGAATCAGCTACACGAAGCTGATTTGTAACACACGGAACGAAGAGTTGACTGTATTTCCAATCGATTGGAAGAAATCAGAGTAAAAGGGTAGAATTCGTAAGCATCTATACACGATTCCAAGGAATCAGTAAGTAGAAATCAGAAAGAAGAGGAATCGCCCGAATAATTACCCAAATCATAGAGGCGAGGTGAACCCTAATTTTTTATTTTGTTTTAGTCGGTGAGGAAATCCTTTTAAGGAAGAGGAGAATGTTTTATTTGAAGTATTTTGGAATAAAACGACCAAATCTCGGGTGACAATTAGTATATAAGGGTAATGATATTTGGCTATTCTATTTTAAATGTATGACATATTGCCTTTCAAAAAAAAATGTATGACATATCACTCAGTAAAAACTAGAAATTTTCAGAAAATCTTATCTTATCGTTTCCAGATCGCAAGTCACAAATGACCAGTTTGCGACCCAAGTTCTGGTAATTCATCCGATCGGAAATCGCAAGTGGACGCAAGGTAAATTTTGAGTTTGTGATTTACAGGGGCTTTTCAGCAATTTTTATTTTTGGGTTAGTTCTTATACAAAATACACAATTTGTGAAAACACGTTTCGGTTAATATTCCTAATTTTGAAAGTTCATACCAAATACTCCGTACCAATTTATGAATTGTTTGCGGGCTCAATCACTGAGGCTAGTCCAAACTGAGTTACGGGAGCATAAAACAAGACGAGGGCGGGCACGTTTACAAAAGGTAAACCAAATTTAAATCCCCAAATTTTAGTTCCGTCAAACCGCCTTTCTTTTTGGGTTTTCTTTTTTCATCATCTTCACGATTTCTACAAATTTATACTTGCAAAACCTAATTCAACCACCAAAACCTCAGTTTTTGCTTAAATTTGAAATTACTATGGATTTTGATGGACGTAACAGAAGCAGAAACGGAGCTACGAAACGAACTAGAGAAGGTTAGTTTTAATTTTAACTTGTATTATCACTTTACTATTTTAAAGGTTTCTTTCAACTTGCTAATCTTGACTATTTTATAGTTATATATGTTCTATGTATCTATGAATCTATAGGATATATTAATCATTATTCTGTGTTAAAAGTTGGAAAGTTTGGGACTAAACTTAGAAGAAGCTTTTTTGTAATAAGTGGATGAACTGACTAGTTAAGAAAGTATATTAAATTTCGGGTATATGTGATGTGCTACTTTTTTGTTAGTTGATACTCCAATAATTACTAATATGCAACGGCGAATCTATGTGTTGAACCGTGATGTTACGGAATACTACTAGTTTAAAAAATTTTAGCAGAAAAAATCCTTTAAATTGTTTAGGACACCACTAAATTTAAGTGTAGGACCCAATATATTTTTCAAATTTATAGTTTTTCCTTTTAAATTGCACATCACACTATCAAATTTAACCACTCAGACTACATATATTTTTCGAATTTGTAGTTATTTAAAGGTAAACTAACATAAAAATATCATTAAAATGTAATTGGTACTGAAAAAATTTTCAGGACCTGCTTATATGGCTAATTAAAAGTATAATAAATGAACTAATTCTATGATGCTACTCGAAAGATACATAATTGAATTCAGTTAAATATCAGCTAAAACAAGGTAATTAATCTTATGTAACAGAAATGGAGAGCTTTACACCTGGTGTAGGAAGCAAATCAAAGCCATGCATGAAGTTTTTCAGGTTAAAATCTTACCCTATACAAGAGAAACACATTGGAGTATAATCGTTTAAAATGTAATCGTGTCTTTTCAATCTTGTGCCTTGTCTTAATAATGTCAAGTGGTGCTATTTGAGAGCAATTTTGTAAGTAAATGTGGCTGTAGCTAGTTATGCAATATTGTTTAACTACTAGTTATGCAAAGTGTAGTACTTGATAAGGTATGGTAATATGATATTCTTTTGATCAACTTTTTCTCATATACTGAGAATGCGTTTGACCAGTTCCATGGTTTTAATTAATTTGTAATAATCCCATGTGTCATTGTGTACATTTTACTAGTGTCCATACTAAGGGTACTTTTGGTAATTGGGAATTTTGTTGAATGGAATGAAATAGAGAATGGAAATAAAGAGAGTGCTGAGAAACATAGTTAGTATCCTTGTTTCGTACGAATAGGTTATCGATAGAGATCAGGACTAGAAAACAACCAAATTGGTTGTTAACATTCTCTAGCAGGATTATATTACAATTTGGTAGCACGAAACTATGACAACACACTTTTGTATCCTTGTTTCGTACGAATAGGTTATCGATAGAGATCAGGACTAGAAAACAACCAAATTGGTTGTTAACATTCTCTAGCAGGATTATATTACAATTTGGTAGCACGAAACTATGACAACACACTTTCAAAAAACACACCAAGACTTTTATTCTCCTTTACACACTTTAACACCATCTCCACTGCCGTCACACTGCACGATTACGAGGCTAGTTTACAATAGATTATCATTCTCTTTTGAGCGTATGGTGTAGACAGTAAGAGTCCGAACTGATGAATAGTATCAAAATAACTAAAGAGGTGAACTTGCATTGAGATGCTGCATCCTGTTAGTGGTATAACTGGGCGTTGTCTTTTGTACTCAACTGACCTCACCGGTGTTTTGTTATTATCACTGTTTGATCGAATATCTAAGAGCTGATGAGTTTTTCGATTTAAGCTTGCTTTTCTAGCCTAGTTGTCCTGGAACCCATTCATCCTAGTTTGAGATGTTTCATGTTTCACTCAATCTGTTCATGAGTTGTAGTGTTTGATGGGATTTGGTGCTGAAGGGTGATACTAATTACATATCAGATAGTTATATTTAATATTCCTGGCCTATAAATTTGATGTTTTGGACCAAAATTCTTATTATTCATGGAAATTGAAATTCATGTACGTTTTACTTGAAAAGGTTTGCTAACAGAATTCCTTAGCATTTTTATGCGATTGACATGGTAGACATTGTTAAGAATGAAATGTTTACTGTTTATATGCTTAAGGTTCATAGGCTCATGTAGTGGTGAATTGTTGAAGGGATTGTATTTTAGCTGGTTGTTTATCCATTTTTGTTTTAGACCTGTAAATTTTCGATATGTAGATATCAAATGAATTTACTCTGATTGTCTTCTACACTATCTTTTTCTTTTTCTTTTGCCTTTGCTGCTTATGTCTATATTCATTTTTGTAGCCCATTTTGCTATTTATTTGTATTATATACCTTGGATCAACTAATTGGTTTCCTGGTTAATGCAGTTTCTCTGGCTGTCCGTTTGGTGAAGGATGCCATTTCTCACACTACGTTCCTGGTGGCTACAAAGCTCCAGACCAGTTCACAAACGTGGGTGGGCCCCTCAGTAGAAAACCCTTTATACAGCAATCCTTCACTGATGGTCCGGCTCCTCCAATGAAAAGCAAGTTATGCAACAAGCTTAATACACCCGAGGGATGCAAATTCGGTGATAATTGTCGTTATGCCCATAGCGAGGCTGAACTTGGTGGTAGACCATATGAAAACCCCCGTGGCCCAATGAATTACAGTGGCCATGGTGGGTACCAAGGGCAGTTTGAACCATCTTTACCTGCTGTGGCCAACTTTGGTCAGTCGGCTACAGCCAAGATCAGCATCGACGCAGCCTTGGCGGGGCCCGTTATAGGCAAAGGTGGGGTGAACTCGAAGCATATATGCCGGCAAACTGGGGTGAAGCTGCATGTAAGAGACCATGAGACAGATGAGAAACAAAAGAATATTGAGCTTGAAGGTAGTTTTGATCAGATACAAGAAGCAAGTGCCATGGTTCGTGATATAATTGTGAGCCTTAGTGCGACAACTGGAGGTGGAAGGAAAGGAAGTGGGTTTCAGCTGCAGCAGCAGCAGCAGCAACCTGGTGGAGGAAACAATTTTAAGACGAAGATGTGTGAGAATTTTGCGAAAGGGCAGTGTAGTTTTGGGGATCGGTGTCATTTTGCGCATGGAGCAGATGAGCTTCGTACTTAATTATGTGTGAGTATATGATTGGGATTGAAACTAAAAATTTTGGTAATTTTTTTGGTTTTCACTATAGTATATGATGATGATTAGGTGTTTACTTACTTGACCGGTGATCAAAAGTGAGACTTTAGCCTTCTTTTTAGCAAAAAGTTAATCTAGTTTGGTTGTGTTTACATTCTTAATGAAATATATTAGGTCTTAAATATAGTGAACTCTAAGGTTGATTGGTGGTTAGAATAGTAACATAAGCGATATTCTTACTTTTTGGTGATTACTATTTTATTTTAACCTTTTGTTTTGCTGGCGGTTCGTTTGTTTGTTGTTGATGCTTGTTTTTTTTATTTTTATACTAATGCAATCGTTGTATTAGGATTTCTTTGTTGGTATTGTTAGTCATTTTTAGTTTCCTTGTATTTGTGTTTCATTCTGTTGGCGTGACCTCTTGTTTTGGTTTTTAGATCTGTTGAGCTAGGTTTGAATTGTACTTGTTGATTCTCGAATCTGTTTAATCTTAAAAAAATCTAGTAAGATCAAATGACCAATCAACGGCATTTGATATTTTCTTCCCCTAGTTGACGTGAATTTGACATACAGTTACTTATTGCTCGATTGTAAACTATGAATCTGTCATTAGTTTGTCAAACATTTGATTAGTTAGTATTACTGTATTAGTAGGGAAAATGAAACCACTGCCGCAAGTGACCACTTAGTTCCCAATGAAGTACGAAACCCAAGTTCAATTCTTGATAGCGTACAATATTGAATTAATTGGGCTCTTGAATAGAGGGGGTGCTAATGGGCGCAGTTCACCTGGTCTCGTCAGGGAGGCTAAACGATGAAATCTATGAATGATTAATAGCGATAAGGATTAAGATCTTGATTCTAACAATAAAGATTGCATAACAAAAAGTATTATTTTTCAAGAATTACAAGAAAAACGAAAGACAGAACACGATGATCAGTCCGGTTAACATTTACAATTTGCAATTTTTTAAAGCTTGAAAAAGAAGATGAAGCAATATAGAAAGATGAATAATTTTAAAAACCAAAACCTCTCAATCCAGCCCCCATTAATCCACCAAAATCACAACCATTTCCAAGAATCGAACTTAAATCCAGCCCTCCACCACCGCCTCCCATCATCGCTTGAAGAATCTGATTACTTGCACCACCACCACCACCACCTCCTCCACCACCACCTCCCATCATCGCTTGAAGAATCTGATTACTTGCACCACCACCACCACCTCCGCCACCACCACCGCCTCCGGCCATCATCGCTAGAAAATTTTGATTACTTGCACCACCACCACCACCGCCGCCACCACCCGTCATTGCTTGCAGGAAGTGATTATTCGTGTTACTACTACTAGCAACACCACTCATTATTTGTTGCAAATATTGATCTTTCAGATTAGTGAATTGGTTCAAGAACAAATTATCCGGAGGGGCAATAATACTTTTTGGAACTCCAGTCACAACATGTGGCTTATTAGACGACGTCGCACATGACAAATGAGCATCAAATCCACACGCTTTACAAGTATACAACCACGAATAACCGCCATTTACACCACACACATCACAAGAAAAAACATTAGTCCCATACGGGGACGAAAACACAAGATTAAGTTGGTGACAATGTCTTAAATGTGATAAAGACAACGGCAAGATAGCACACATAACATGGACACTAACATTGCAATCTTTGCAATTGTACGAAAAACCGTCACCATGTATACCACAAGCATTGCAAGCGAAAACGCCATTAGGGTTTTGTGGTTTTACGAGTAAAGAGAGGGGGTGGTTGTGGTGGCATGGGTGGGTGATTTTGTATGGTAATTGGGAGCATTTGAGGTGGAGTGAGTAGGTGTTGCATGATGCTAATTTGCATGTATAAAATGGTTGATCAGTTTGTAGAGTTTGTTTACAAGCTGAACATATTTGAGATGGGTAAGGGTTAGAAGCGAGATGTAGAGGATGTTGGTGGCTAAAATGGTTGATTATGGCTTCTAATTGTCTTCCCATTTTCACAAATGTGTTAAGTTTCTTCTTAATTATTATGTGGTGAGATGTGAACTGTTCTGTTTATTTTGTTACATATATATATGATTCTTAATCACATCGAGTTATATACGTTTAATTACTTGTTTAAAACTGAAAAGGAACGTTCCTGTTTTTCATAAACATAAATAAAAATGAAGTATTGACGTATTCCAAGTTGAGAATTGATGATGTCATTTAAATAAATACTAGTGACCATGTATCTAATTTTTTTTTTTTATTGCAGTTTGGCCAATCCCACAATCCTTGTGATTATTTCATAATAATAATAGTACCGGAGGAAACCCGGACTAATTCGAGGGCATCACCAGTAAAACCTCCTTCCCGCTGACCCCGGAACGCAATGTGCGAAATGCGACTTTGAGTGGATTCAAGATCAAGGAATATCCTTGTGTGCAACGTGGAAACCCGGACCAATTCGAGGGCATGACCAGTAAAACCCCCTCCCCGCTGCCCCCCGCAACGCAATGTGCGAAATGTTACTTTGAGTGGATTCAAGATCAAGGAATATCCTTGTGTGCAACGTTCGCCTCAGGGAATCGAACTCCCAACCTCTAACGAAGAGCTATGGGTCATTACCATTGGACCAACACACAAGGATACCATGTATCTAATCTAATCTAATTAATTAATTAATTAATTAATTAATTAATTAATTAATAACATGATTAAAAATGACCTTTGCGGCACTATGTATATTCTTCAAGTTAATTTAACATGTTATGAAATAATGGCTTAGCTAGCTTCGAATATAGCAAATCACATGTGGTTGGACTCGGTCCTGATACATTTTTTTTTAAAGGTGAGAAACAATTTATTACAAAAGTTACAAAAAATGTACAATATATGGGTTCCCATTACAAAGAAAACAAGAATAAGAAGACGAAATATATATAAACAAAAAATAAGAAAGATCAAAGGTAAAAATAAGAAAAGCTGTGAAACCAGCAAGAAGGAAGAAACATGACAAGAGAATGGACTTGGAAAAAACCAAGTAGAGCTAAGAGGCGAACCACAGTACTGAGTTTACAACGACAAGGCGATCCGACCCCAACCGTTTGACTCTATCTTGAACAACCCCTTCCAGGTTGCAAACAGCTAGCCAAGATCCAAAACTAGTGGAATTCTAAGCATGCATATAGCTTGAAATAAACAGCACTCAGAGCAAGGCGAAGTAATCTAGAAACTGCGAGTATGTAATGATCGAAGAGGACCCAGAATTAAAAAGAGATGGGAGCATGATGATTATCAACCAACGCCCACCCTATTTGATAGAGAAACATCAAAGGCAAGAGGGTTGGTGATCCCTAGATGCCAATCGATGCTTTTTTTTTTCTTTCAACGTATTCGATATTCATTCGAAGCTCTTTAACTGAATTTCACTTAAAATTGAAGCACTCATGGAGTACTTCTTAATAAACGCGACCATATTCCTATACATCCAAATCATATAGTCCGTAATCCACTCTACGGATTGTGCCATAGATTCTTACCCAACGATGTTGAGAAATTGTGTCCATTTCCTATAAAAGCATTGGACGTGCATAGCCTATGATGATGAACCAATTTCCACCATTTAAACACACGATCTCAAATTTTCGATGCCAATTTGCAAGAAAAGATAGTATGATCAAGACATTCTAATTCATCATCACAAATCGGGCCTCTAATGGTACCAAGATCCTGATACAAATTACTATTTTCATGTTTTATGAGCATACGTGGAATTATGGATAGATATTTTTCAAGAAATTGGTACTTTCATTTCTTTAAAGTTGTTATACATCAGTGCAATAATATGTATTATTAGTGGAAGCTATCCAACCAGACTAGATGAGTTTTATATCATGTGTACTCAATTGTTAGGTTGCTGCTTTCTAGGTATGAATCTCATCGGAGTTTCTATCGTTGTATCTTTGTTGAAGATGTTTTCTATTTGAAAACGTTTTCCGTATTTATAAAAGTTTTTGTTTTTGGCACAAGAAAAAAAAAAAAAAAAAACAAAAAACAAAAAAATAGCTCGCCTTTTTATCGCCTAAATGACAAAATGGCACATTTTTTATGCATGCTTTGAAGATGGTAGTGGCTTTACCTATCATTGTTCAGTATCTCAAGTGTGCAACTTATTAAAGAAACAATGAAACATGATGACTCATGATCATGATCAAACTGAAGACTATTCACAAAAGCATCTACAGAAAGAGTTGACAATCTGAATTATATTAGCTTCCCGCCAATTTTATTTTCATTAAACTATTGCCATTGCAAAAAGAGCTGACTTTGACTTTTTATAAGTTGACCAAACCCATTCCAACCCATTATTCACTAAGTTACTAATTGGCAAAAACAGTCCTATTTACACCCATCTCATGCCATTAAACACATAAACTCATACCCAAAAAAAAAAAAAAAAAAAACCAACAAAAATATGGATGATGGGTACAAACATTTTACTCATGTGCATAACCTCACAATGCACCAAGAACATGATCAAGTTGCGAAAAAGTCATGCTCCGGCTGCAACTCGTTAGTCAGTGGGACTACGTACGTTTGTTGGCAATGCAATTTCATATTACATGAACAATGCTTTCGAGCAACTCGATCACTAAAACACCCATCACACCCATCTCATCCTCTTACTTTATTTCCTTACCCAACTTATCCCTCCAATTCATTTTACTGCAATTCATGTAAACTCATTGGAAACGGATTATGTTATTCATGTTCAGATTGTGAATTTGACCTTCACGTCCATTGCGCATATTCCAACGTTCATCAGCACTCAAGTGTCACCCCAGTGTTAGGAAGAGAGAATCGCCTGGACGTTGGGAGATACAAATTTGAGAGAAAATAACTCTATTACTTACAAGTATAGATTTACAGAGTATTACAAAACTCTTACAAAAAACTCTCAAACTCACACACACTCTCTAGGTTGTGATTACACTTCTCTGAGTGATTTTGGGATGATTTACAACTGAGGTTTGCACCTCTATTTATAGCAAAAATTCTATGGCGGTGAATGGTGTGAACGAAGAAGGTTGGTGGAAGTTGGCGGCCGTCATCGTGTTCAAGTTTGCTACTTCCGTATGAGTTGTTCAAAGCTGTCTTCTTTGAATATCTAGAAACAAATCTTGATTACGGCATCTAGAAGGTGAAGCTGGAATATGGCTGGAAACCATCAATTCTCCCCCTCCAGCCGAATCCACGAACATTCCAGTTATGTCTCTGCATAATTCCAACTTCTCTCGAGTCACCACCTTTGTTAACATATCCACAGAATTCTCCTTTGTATGGATCTTCACTAGTCTCAACAGTTGTCGATCAATTATCTCGCGTATCCAATGATAGTGAATATCAATATGTTTTGTACGGGAATGGTACATGGAGTTCTTGCTCAAATCTAGAGCACTCTGACTGTCACAATGTACCTTGTACTCCTTTTGCTTGATTCCAAATTCTTGAAGATAACGCTTTAACCACAACATTTCTTTTTCAGCTTCTGCGGCAGCAATATACTCTGCTTCAGTTGTGGATAATGCAACACACTTCTGTAGTCTTGACTGCCATGAAACAGCTCCTCCTGCAAAAGTGTAAATGAATCCTGAAGTAGATTTCCTACTATCAAGATCTCCGGCCATATCCGCATCTGTATAGCCTTCCAAGATTGGATCAGCTCCCCCGTAACAAAGACATAGATTCGTTGTACCCTTAAGATATCTGAGAATCCAGTTTACCGCATTTCAATGCTCTTTCCCGGGGTTCGAGAGAAAACAACTCACTGTTCCCACTGCGTGAGCAATATCGGGCCTTGTACACACCATTGCATACATCAAACTTCCAACTGCTGAAGAATATGGTACTGAAGACATCTCCCCGATCTCTTCCTTGGATGAGGGACAAGAACTCTTGCTTAACTTGAAATGGTTGGCTAATGGAATGCTAACAGGTTTGGCATTGTTCATATTGAAACGTGAAAGCACTCGTTCAATATACTTCTCCTGAAATAGCCATAACCTTTTATTCTTTCTGTCTCGGGTTATTTGCATTCCCAAAATCTGTTGAGCCTGTCCTAAGTCTTTCATGTCAATAGACTTAGAGAGTTCTTTCTTCAGCTGGTTGATCTTCGTTGCATCTTTCCCTACGATCAAAATATCATCTACATATAGTAGAAGAGCAACGAAATCTCCTTCAGAAAACTTCTGAATGTAGACACACTCATCTGCTGTAGTTTTCTTGTACCCTTGACTCATCATGCACGAGTCAAACTTCTTGTACCACTGCCTAGGTGCCTGCAAACTTTTCTTCAACTTGCATACGAGGTTATCTCCTGAAACCTCAAAACCTTCTGGCTGCTCCATGTAAATTTCTTCATGTAAATCTCCATGAAGAAAAGCTGTCTTTACATCCATCTGTTCAAGCTCCAAGTTCATACTTGAAACCAATCCAAGTATGACTCTAATTGAAGTCATCTTGACTACTGGTGAAAATATCTCGTCAAAATCAATCCCTTTCTTCTGTTGGAATCCTTTGACTACAAGTCGTGCTTTGTATTTCACCACTTTTTCGCTGCCATCCTTTTTCAGCTTGAACACCCATTTATTTTTCAGTGCCTTCTTCCCGCGTGGAAGTTCTACAATCTCATAAGTTTGATTTTTCTGCAGAGAATCCATCTCATCCTGCATTGCGAGCAACCATTTTTCTTTATCCTTATGAGCTACTGCTTCATGAAAACTCTCTGGTTCTCCATCTTCAGTAAGTAGAAGGTATTCGGATTCTGGATATCTACTCGATGGAATCCGGCTCCGTTCAGATCTACGAACTTCTGAAACATTCTGAGGAGATCCACCATCATCTTGACCTTGTGATGGTGCTGGAACGTCTGGCAAATGGGGTTGTGGCTCCCCCTGCTTAGCACCGTCATTTTCCTCATTATCTTCTACTTCTGGCATTTCTTCTTGCACTGAAAATTCATTTCTCATGAATGATTCCATTGTTGCCTCTAGCACCTGAGCAGCAACATTTGTCTTCTGAGATATTGTGAGCTTTTCAATATCTTCTATTGTCTGGCTTTCATGGAACACCACGTCCCTACTTCTGATCACCTTTTTCTCCTTTGGATCCCATAATCTGTATCCAAATTCTTCATCTCCATAGCCTATGAATATGCATGGAGTAGATTTTACATCCAACTTTTGCCTGAGCTCCTTGGATACATGTGCGTACGCCAAACATCCAAATACTCTTAAGTAGCCAATGAGGCCTTGCTTCATTGGTATCCATGTTTCATGGATTCGAGAGTGACCCAGGTTCGATTCTAACAACTAACAACTAACCTTGCCTTTCAAAAAAAAAAAAAAAAAATACTCTTAAGTGAGAGTATGGTGGATCCTTTCCAGACCAAAGTTTCTCCGGAACTTCAAAATTCAGTGGTACTGATGGAGATCGATTGATCAAATAACAAGCGGCTCTGACCGCTTCTCTCCAGAATGGCTTTGGCAGCTTAGCCGTACTGAGCATACTCCGAACACGTTCCATGATTGTTCGATTCATTCTTTCTGCTATACCATTGTGTTGAGGGGTACGTGGAACTGTCTTCTCATGTCAGATGCCATATGATCTGCAATAGGCATCGAACTTCCTGGAAGAGTATTCACCGCCGTTTTCGGATCGAAGATACTTTAACTTCTGTGACGCCCCGTACAAAACCATCGTGTACGATTCGCCAACAACCGAATCTTTACACAGTTGAATACTACATGCTGTTTGAAAACCAGTTTGCATTCATAAAAAGATAGCGTTTTACAAAAGATAGCGCGCATCCTATGTAGTGACCCAAACTTTTCCATGTTTATATATATTAATTGAGATTGATATTTACATGATTAAATGTTTCCAACATGTTAAGCAATCAAACTTTTTAAGACTTGATTAATTGAAATATGTTTCATATAGACAATTGACCACCCAAGTTGACCGGTGATTCACGAACGTTAAAACTTGTAAAAACTATATGATGACATATATATGGATATATATATAGTTAACATGATACTATGATAAGTAAACATATCATTAAGTATATTAACAATGAACTACATATGTAAAAACAAGACTACTAACTTAATGATTTTTAAATGAGACATATATGTAACGATTATCGTTGTAAAGACATTTAATGTATATATATCATATTAAGAGATATTCATACATGATAATATCATGATAATATAATAATTTAAAATCTCATTTGATATTATAAACATTGGGTTAACAACATTTAACAAGATCGTTAACCTAAAGGTTTCAAAACAACACTTACATGTAACGACTAACGATGACTTAACGACTCAGTTAAAATGTATATACATGTAGTGTTTTAATATGTATTTATACACTTTTGAAAGACTTCAATACACTTATCAAAATACTTCTACTTAACAAAAATGCTTACAATTACATCCTCGTTCAGTTTCATCAACAATTCTACTCGTATGCACCCGTATTCGTACTCGTACAATACACAGCTTTTAGATGTATGTACTATTGGTATATACACTCCAATGATCAGCTATTAGCAGCCCATGTGAGTCACCTAACACATGTGGGAACCATCATTTGGCAACTAGCATGAAATATCTCATAAAATTACAAAAATATGAGTAATCATTCATGACTTATTTACATGAAAACAAAATTACATATCCTTTATATCTAATCCATACACCAACGACCAAAAACACCTACAAACACTTTCATTCTTCAATTTTCTTCATCTAATTGATCTCTCTCAAGTTCTATCTTCAAGTTCTAAGTGTTCTTCATAAATTCTACAAGTTCTAGTTACATAAAATCAAGAATACTTTCAAGTTTGCTAGCTCACTTCCAATCTTGTAAGGTGATCATCCAACCTCAAGAAATCTTTGTTTCTTACAGTAGGTTATCATTCTAATACAAGGTAATAATCATATTCAAACTTTGGTTCAATTTCTATAACTATAACAATCTTATTTCAAGTGATGATCTTACTTGAACTTGTTTTCGTGTCATGATTCTGCTTCAAGAACTTCGAGCCATCCAAGGATCCGTTGAAGCTAGATCCATTTTTCTATTTTCCAGCAGGTTTATCCAAGGAACTTAAGGTAGTAATGATGTTCATAACATCATTCGATTCATACATATAAAGCTATCTTATTCGAAGGTTTAAACTTGTAATCACTAGAACATAGTTTAGTTAATTCTAAACTTGTTCGCAAATAAAAGTTAATCCTTCTAACTTGACTTTTAAAATCAACTAAACACATGTTCTATATCTATATGATATGCTAACTTAATGATTTAAAACCTGGAAACACGAAAAATACCGTAAAACCGGATTTACGCCGTCGTAGTAACACCGCGGGCTGTTTTGGGTTAGTTAATTAAAAACTATGATAAACTTTGATTTAAAAGTTGTTATTCTGAGAAAATAATTTTTATTATGAACGTGAAACTATATCCAAAAATTATGGTTAAACTCAAAGTGGAAGTATGTTTTCTAAAATGGTCATCTAGACGTCGTTCTTTCGACTGAAATGACTACCTTTACAAAAACAACTTGTAACTTATTTTTCCGACTATAAACCTATAATTTTTCTGTTTAGATTCATAAAATAGAGTTCAATATGAAATCATAGCAATTTGATTCACTCAAAACAGATTTAAAATGAAGAAGTTATGGGTAAAACAAGATTGGATAATTTTTCTCATTTTAGCTGCGTGAAAATTGGTAACAAATCTATTCCAACCATAAATTAATCAACTTGTATTGTATATTATGTAATCTTGAGATACCATAGACACGTATACAATGTTTTGACCTATCATGTCGACACATCTATATATATTTCGGAACAACCATAGACACTCTATATGTGAATGTTGGAGTTAGCTATACAGGGTTGAGGTTGATTCCAAAATATATATAGTTTGAGTTGTGATCAATACTAAGATACGTATACACTGGGTCGTGGATTGATTCAAGATAATATTTATCGATTTATTTCTGTACATCTAACTGTAGACAACTAGTTGTAGGTTACTAACGAGGACAGCTGACTTAATAAACTTAAAACATCAAAATATATTAAAAGTGTTGTAAATATATTTTGAACATACTTTGATATATATGTATATATTGTTATAGGTTCGTGAATCAACCAGTGGCCAAGTCTTACTTCCCGACGAAGTAAAAATCTGTGAAAGTGAGTTATAGTCCCACTTTTAAAATCTAATATTTTTGGGATGAGAATACATGCAGGTTTTATAAATGATTTACAAAATAGACACAAGTACGTGAAACTACATTCTATGGTTGAATTATCGAAATCGAATATGTCCCTTTTTATTAAGTCTGGTAATCTAAGAATTAGGGAACAAACACCCTAATTGACGCGAATCCTAAAGATAGATCTATTGGGCCTAACAAACCCCATCCAAAGTACCGGATGCTTTAGTACTTCGAAATTTATATCATATCCGAAGGGTGTCCCGGAATGATGGGGATATTCTTATATATGCATCTTGTTAATGTCGGTTACCAGGTGTTCACCATATGAATGATTTTTATCTCTATGTATGGGATGTGTATTGAAATATGAAATCTTGTGGTCTATTGTTACGATTTGATATATATAGGTTAAACCTATAACTCACCAACATTTTTGTTGACGTTTAAAGCATGTTTATTCTCAGGTGAATACTAAGAGCTTCCGCTGTTGCATACTAAAATAAGGACAAGATTTGGAGTCCATGTTTGTATGATATTGTGTAAAAACTGCATTCAAGAAACTGATTTCGATGTAACATATTTATATTGTAAACCATTATGTAATGGTCGTGTGTAAACAGGATATTTTAGATTATCATTATTTGATAATCTACGTAAAGCTTTTTAAACCTTTATTTATGAAATAAAGGTTATGGTTTGTTTTAAAAATGAATGCAGTCTTTGAAAAACGTCTCATATAGAGGTCAAAATCTCGCAACGAAATCAATTAATATGGAACGTTTTTAATCAATAAGAACGGGACATTTCAATTGGTATCAGAGCGTTGGTCTTAGAGAACCAGAAAATTTGCATTAGTGTGTCTTATCGAGTTTGTTAGGATGCATTAGTGAGTCTGGACTTCGACCGTGTTTTCTTTAAAAATGATTGCTTAACATTTTTGTTGGAAACTATATATTATTAACATGTATATATTATATGATATATTAATCTCTTAACATGTTTGATATTATGTGATAGATGTCTACCTCTAGAACAAGTCCCATTGACTCACCTAATAATAATGAAGAGTCAAATGTAAATTGGAATGATTCGTGGACTGATTCACAAGTTCCCGAAGAGGAACCGGAAGAAGAGTCGGAACCGGAAGAAGAATCGTAACCGGAAGAAGAATCGGAACCGGATGAAGAAATAGAACCGGTGGGGGAATAATAAAACGGTTAAGTAAAAGAAAATCCTCAACCAACCGACCAAGGTTAATTATGGTCAATGGTGTTTCCGCCAAGGAAGCAAAATATTGGGAGGATTACCAATTCTCCGATGAATCGGATTCCGACGAGAATTCCGATGATGTTATAGAAATTACCCCAACTGAATTTAAAAATGCAAAAGAAAATAATAAGGGAAAGGGCATAAAAATAGAGAAATCTAATTCCAACCCCGGTGAACTTTATATGTATCGTCAACCCCCGAAGTCCTTAAGTTGTAACAATGACCCGGGAACCTCTAAACCACCAGGTTTTTCTAAACCAATGTGGAAAACGATGGCTCGTATTAGGGGAACATCATATATCCCTAGAAACTTGGCAAAACGAACCAAAACCGAAGAAGAAGAAACAAGCGAGTCGGAATAAGATAGTTGTATTCGTGTGGTGTAATATATGTAATATAGTGTGCTTATGCTTTATGATATATGTAAAAATTGCTTGTATTAATAAGTATTTTTTTTTTATGAATCTAACTCTTGTCTATTTTACAGTATAAAAACACAAAATAGATAGACAACCCAATATTTTAAGAGACCTATCCGGAGACATGATTGATGAAATCTTGTCTAGAGTCGGTCAGAATTCTTCGGCACAACTATTTAAGGCGAGATCAGTTTGTAAGACATTCGAAGAACGTTCCAAGAATGCCTTGGTTTTTAAAAGGCTTTCGTTCGAAAGATGGGGGATATCACATTGGGAAATCCATAAGTTACGATGTGTTTACTTTGACGCATATATTGCGGGGAACCCAAATGCTATTTTACGCAATGGGTTAAGAAATTATTTTGACTCAATATATCCGAATATTGGACTTCGTGATTTAGAAAAAGCAGCTAACATGCAACATAAAGAAGCATGTTATGCTTACAGATTAGTAATGTTCGCTTCTCATCAAAGTGAGAACAAGAACATCGGGCTACAACTATTAAACAAAACGTTCCCACAAGTGACGGTGTCGGTAATTGGTGTAAGAAATGAGGTTTTTAGATTGTTACGGGACTGTTGGACATTACGTAACCCTCGTCCCTTTGACGACGTTACAACACGTTGTCTTATCAACGGCCATAACGGTTATGTTTCACAAGACCAAGGATGGGAAGTAGTCATAGTAAAACCAGAATGCATGACTTGTTTCTGGACGTATGAATTACGTGTCTTTATTGCCTTTGCTGAACGACTTGTGTACTAGCTAGAATTATCTTCACAACTATCTTGTATCAAAGTTATTGTGTGCTATATTTCATGCTTTATGTAAAATAAGCGGTATTGTAAGTTTGTAAAATATTGTATAAAAGTTTGAACGCAAAATATTATTATAATCAGTTTTTCATATAGAATTGTAGTAGTTGAATTGTATATTAGCTACTAAGTATGAACTTAACGGGTAGGTACTACCCGAATTTAAACTTATAAAATGCTAATATGAAGAAAAAGCTTTTATAAATGAGTTCATATTATGCTACAAAATACTATTAACTACTCTTAATATTCTGTATGATTAACTTGTTCCATTTGACTATTTTGAAGGAAATGGCACCGACTACTCGACACACCGTGAATATGAATGAAGAGGAATTCCGTACTTTTCTAGCTTCAAACATAGCCGCAGTACAGGCTGCACTACATACCAACAATAACCTTGGATCTAGCAGTACAGGAAATCGTGTAGGATGCACCTACAAAGAATTCACTGCCTGCAAACCTTTGGAATTTGATGGAACCGAAGGACCGATCGGATTGAAACGGTGGACCGAGAAGGTCGAATCGGTGTTTGCCATAAGTAAGTGTACTGAAGAGGACAAAGTGAAGTACGCTACGCATACCTTCACAGGTTCTGCGTTAACAAGGTGGAATACCTATCTAGAGCAAGTGGGACAAGACGATGCGTACGCACTACCGTGGTCAGCATTCAAGCACTTGATGAACGAGAAGTACCGTCCCAGAACCGAGGTCAATAAGCTCAAGACAGAACTTAGAGGGTTACGAACCCAAGGATTTGATATTACCACGTACGAAAGACGATTCACAGAATTGTGCCTATTGTGTCCTGGAGCATTCGAAGATGAGGAAGAGAAGATCGACGCGTTTGTGAAAGGATTACCGGAAAGAATCCAAGAAGATATAAGTTCACACGAGCCCGCCTCCATACAACAGGCATGTAGAATGGCTCACAAACTAGTGAACCAGATTGAAGAAAGAATTAAAGAACAGACTGCTGAAGAGGCCAATGTGAAGCAAGTCAAAAGAAAGTGGGAGGAAAATGGTGATAAGAATCACCAATACAACAACAACAGCAATTACAACAATAATCGCAACAATTATCCCAACAATCGCAACATCAATCGCAACTACAACAAACGACCCAACAACAACAACAACAACAACAACAACAATAATAACAACTACAACAATCATCCCAACAACAATAATAACCGCAACAACAATAACAATCAGAAGCAGCTATGCCAAAGGTGTGAAAAGTATCACTCGGGGTTCTGCACCAAATTTTGCAACAAGTGTAAAAGAAATGGTCATAACGCGGCGAAGTGTGAGGTCTACGGACCAGGGGTTAATAGAACGAAAGGAACAAATGGTGTCGGAACGAGTAATGGCGGAGCAAGTAGTGTCGGAGCAAGTTATGCCAATGTAGTTTGTTATAAATGTGGAAAATCGGGCCACATTATTAGAAATTCCACGAACCAGGAGAACACGAATGGACAAGGCCGCGGAAGAGTTTTCAATATTAATGCGGTAGAGGCACAGGAAGACCCGGAGCTTGTTACGGGTACGTTTCTTATTGACAATAAATCTGCTTACGTTTTATTTCATTCGGGTGCGGATAGAAGCTATATGAGTAGAGATTTTTGTGCTAAATTAAGTTGTCCATTGACGCCTTTGGATAGTAAATTTTTACTCGAATTAGCAAATGGTAAATTAATTTCAGCAGATAATATATGTCGGAATCGAGAAATTAAACTGGTTAGTGAAACATTTAAGATTGACTTGATACTAGTAGAGTTAGGGAGTTTTGATGTGATAATTGCTATGGACTGGTTGAAAGAAGTGAAAGCAGAGATCGTTTGTTACAAAAATGCAATTCGCATTATACGAGAAAAAGGAAAACCCTTAATGGTGTACGGAGAAAAGGGCAACACGAAGCTACATCTTATTAGTAATTTGAAGACACAAAAACTAATAAGAAAAGGTTGCTATGCTGTTCTAACACACGTCGAGAAAGTACAAACTGAAGAAAAGAGCATCAATGATGTTCCCGTCGCAAAAGAATTTCCCGATGTATTTCTGAAAGAATTACCGGGACTACGTCCACATCGATCTGTTGAATTTCAAATAGATCTTGTACCAGGAGCTGCACCAATAGCTCGTGCTCCTTACAGACTCGCACCATGAAAGAACTGCAAAGCCAATTACAAGAACTTTTAGAGCGTGGTTTCATTCGACCAAGCACATCACCATGGGGAGCTCCTGTTTTGTTTGTCAAGAAGAAAGATGGTACATTCAGGTTGTGTATCGACTACCGAGAGTTGAACAAACTTACCATCAAGAACCGCTACCCACTACCGAGAATCGACGACTTATTTGATCAACTACAAGGCTCGTCTGTTTATTCAAAGATTGACTTACGTTTCGGGTATCATCAAATGCGGGTGAAAGAAGATGATATTCCAAAGACTGCTTTCAGAACACGTTACGGTCATTACGAGTTTATGATCATGCCGTTTAGTTTAACTAATGCACCAGCTGTGTTCATGGACCTTATGAACCGAGTGTGTGAACATACCTTGACAAGTTTTTCATTATTTTCATTGATGACATACTTATTTACTCAAAGAATGACCAAGAACACGGTGAACATTTGAGAAAGGTGTTAGAAGTATTGAGGAAGGAAGAATTGTACGCTAAATTTTCAAAGTGTGCATTTTGGTTAGAAGAAGTTCAATTCATCGGTCACATAGTGAACAAAAAAGGTATTAAGGTGGATCTGGCAAAGATAGAAACTGTTGAAAAGTGGGAAACCCCGAAAACTCCGAAACACATACGCCAGTTTTTAGGACTAGCTGGTTACTACAGAAGGTTCATCAAAACTTTTCCAGAATAGCAAAACTCTTGACTGCATTAACGCATAAAGGGAAGAAATTTGAATGGAAGGATGAACAAGGGAAAGCGTTTCAGTTATTGAAGAAAAAGCTAACTACGGCACCTATATTGTCATTGCCTGAAGGGAATGATGATTTTGTGATTTATTGTGACGCATCAAAGCAAGGTCTCGGTTGTGTATTAATGCAACGAACGAAGGTGATTGCTTATGCGTCTAGATAATTGAAGATTCACGAGCAAAATTATATGACGCATGATTTGGAATTAGGCGCGGTTGTTTTTGCATTAAAGACTTGGAGGCACTACTTATATGGGGTCAAAAGTATTATATATACCGACCACAAAAGTCTTCAACACATATTTAATCAGAAACAACTGAATATGAGGCAGCGTAGGTGGATTGAATTGTTGAATGATTACGACTTTGAGATTCGTTACCACCCGGGGAAGGTAAATGTGGTAGCCGATGCCTTGAGCAGGAAGGACAGAGAACCCATTCGAGTAAAATCTATGAATATAATGATTCATAATAACCTTACTACTCAAATAAAGGAGGCGCAACAAGGAGTTTTAAAAGAGGGAAATTTAAAGGATGAAATACCCAAAGGATCGGAGCTGCATCTTAATATTCGGGAAGACGGAACCCGGTATAGGGCTGAAAGGATTTGGGTACCAAAATTTGGAGATATGAGAGAAATGGTACTTAGAGAAGCTCATAAAACCAGATACTCAATACATCCTGGAACGGGGAAGATGTACAAGGATCTCAAGAAACATTTTTGGTGGCCGGGTATGAAAGCCGATGTTGCTAAATACGTAGGAGAATGTTTGACGTGTTCTAAGGTCAAAGCTGAGCATCAGAAACCATCAGGTCTACTTCAACAACCCGAAATCCCAGAATGGAAATGGGAAAACATTACCATGGATTTCATCACTAAATTGCCAAGGACTGCAAGTGGTTTTGATACTATTTGGGTAATAGTTGATCGTCTCACCAAATCAGCACACTTCCTGCCAATAAGAGAAGATGAAAAGATGGAGAAGTTAGCACGACTGTATTTGAAGGAAGTCGTCTCCAGACATGGAATACCAATCTCTATTATCTCTGATAGGGATGGCAGATTTATTTCAAGATTCTGGCAGACATTACAGCAAGCATTAGAAACTCGTCTAGACATGAGTACTGCCTATCATCCACAAACTGATGGGCAGAGCGAAAGGACGATACAAATGCTTGAAGACATGCTACGAGCATATGTTATTGATTTCGGAAATAGTTGGGATCGACATCTACCGTTAGCAGAATTTTACTACAACAACAGCTACCATTCAAGCATTGAGATGGCGCCGTTTGAAGCACTTTATGGTAGAAAGTGTAGGTCTCCAATTTGTTGGAGTGAAGTGGGGGATAGACAGATTACGGGTCCGGAGATTATACAAGAAACTACCGAGAAGATCATCCAAATTCAACAACGGTTGAAAACCGCCCAAAGTCGACAAAAGAGCTACGCTGACATTAAAAGAAAAGATATAGAATTTGAAATTGGAGAGATGGTCATGCTTAAAGTTGCACCTTGGAAAGGCGTTGTTCGATTTGGTAAATGAGGGAAATTAAATCCAAGGTATATTGGACCATTTAAGATTATTGATCGTGTCGGACCAGTAGCTTACTGACTTGAGTTACCTCAACAACTCACGGCTGTACATAACACTTTCCACGTCTCGAATTTGAAGAAATGTTTTGCTAAAGAAGATCTCACTATTCCGTTAGATGAAATCCAAATCAACGAAAAACTCCAATTCATCGAAGAACCCGTCGAAATAATGGATCGTGAGGTTAAAAGACTTAAGCAAAACAAGATACCAATTGTTAAGGTTCGATGGAATGCTCGTAGAGGACCCGAGTTCACCTGGGAGCATGAAGATCAGATGAAGAAGAAATACCCGTGTCTATTTCCAGAAGATTCGTCAACACCTTCAACAGCTTAAAATTTCGGGACGAAATTTAATTAACGGGTAGGTACTGTAGTGACCCGAACTTTTCCATGTTTATATATATTAATTGAGATTGATATTTACATGATTAAATGTTTCCAACGTGTTAAGAAATCAAACTTGTTAAGACTTGATTAATTGAAATATGTTTCATATAGACAATTGACCACCCAAGTTGACCGGTGATTCACGAACGTTAAAACTTGTAAAAACTATATGATGACATATATATGGATATATATATATATATATATATATATATATATATATATATATATATATATATATATATATATATATATATATATATAGTTAACATGATACTATGATAAGTAAACATATCATTAAGTATATTAACAATGAACTACATATGTAAAAACAAGACTACTAACTTAATGATTTTTAAACGAGACATATATGTAACGATTATCGTTGTAAAGACATTTAATGTATATATATCATATTAAGAGATATTCATACATGATAATATCATGATAATATAATAATTTAAAATCTCATTTGATATTATAAACATTGGGTTAACAACATTTAACAAGATCGTTAATCTAAAGGTTTCAAAACAACACTTACATGTAACGACTTATATATATATATATATATATATATATATATATATATATATATATATATATATATATATATATACACTTAACGACTCAGTTAAAATGTATATACATGTAGTGTTTTAATATGTATTTATAAACTTTTGAAAGACTTCAATACACTTATCAAAATACTTCTACTTAACAAAAATGCTTACAATTACATCCTCGTTCAGTTTCATCAACAATTCTACTCGTATGCACCCGTATTCGTACTCGTACAATACACAGCTTTTAGATGTATGTACTATTGGTATATACACTCCAATGATCAGCTCTTAGCAGCCCATGTGAGTCACCTAACACATGTGGGAACCATCATTTGGCAACTAGCATGAAATATCTCATAAAATTACAAAAATATGAGTAATCATTCATGACTTATTTACATGAAAACAAAATTACATATCCTTTATATCTAATCCATACACCAACGACCAAAAACACCTAAAAACACTTTCATTCTTCAGTTTTCTGCATCTAATTGATCTCTCTCAAGTTCTATCTTCAAGTTCTAAGTGTTCTTCATAAATTCTACAAGTTCTAGTTACATAAAATCAAGAATACTTTCAAGTTTGCTAGCTCACTTCCAATCTTGTAAGGTGATCATCCAACCTCAAGAAATCTTTGTTTCTTACAGTAGGTTATCATTCTAATACAAGGTAATAATCATATTCAAACTTTGGTTCAATTTCTATAACTATAACAATCTTATTTCAAGTGATGATCTTACTTGAACTTGTTTTCGTGTCATGATTCTGCTTCAAGAACTTCGAGCCATCCAAGGATCCGTTGAAGCTAGATCCATTTTTCTCTTTTCCAGTAGGTTTATCCAAGGAAATTAAGGTAGTAATGATGTTCATAACATCATTCGATTCATACATATAAAGCTATCTTATTCGAAGGTTTAAACTTGTAATCACTAGAACATAGTTTAGTTAATTCTAAACTTGTTCGCAAATAAAAGTTAATCCTTCTAACTTGACTTTTAAAATCAACTAAACACATGTTCTATATCTATATGATATGCTAACTTAATGATTTAAAACCTGGAAACATGAAAAATACCGTAAAACCGGATTTACGCCGTCGTAGTAACACCGCGGGCTGTTTTGGGTTAGTTAATTAGAAACTATGATAAACTTTGATTTAAAAGTTGTTATTCTGAGAAAATGATTTTTATTATGAACATGAAACTATATCCAAAAATTATGGTTAAACTCAAAGTGGAGGTACGTTTTCTAAAATGGTCATCTAGACGTCGTTCTTTCGACTGAAATGACTACTTTTACAAAAACGACTTGTAACTTATTTTTCCGACTATAAACCTATAATTTTTCTATTTAGATTCATAAAATAGAGTTCAATATGAAACCATAGCAATTTGATTCACTCAAAACGGATTTAAAATGAAGAAGTTATGGGTAAAACAAGATTGGATAATTTTTCTCATTTTAGCTACGTGAAAATTGGTAACAAATCTATTCCAACCATAAATTAATCAACTTGTATTGTATATTATGTAATCTTGAGATACCATAGACACGTATACAATGTTTTGACCTATCATGTCGACACATCTATATATATTTCGGAACAACCATAGACACTCTATATGTGAATGTTGGAGTTAGCTATACAGGGTTGAGGTTGATTCCAAAATATATATAGTTTGAGTTGTGATCAATACTGAGATACGTATACACTGGGTCGTGGATTGATTCAAGATAATATTTATCGATTTATTTCTGTACATCTAACTGTGGACAACTAGTTGTAGGTTACTAACGAGGACAGCTGACTTAATAAACTTAAAACATCAAAATATATTAAAAGTGTTGTAAATATATTTTGAACATACTTTGATATATATGTATATATTGTTATAGGTTCGTGAATCAACCAGTGGCCAAGTCTTACTTCCCGACGAAGTAAAAATCTGTGAAAGTGAGTTATAGTCCCACTTTTAAAATCTAATATTTTTGGGATGAGAATACATGCAGGTTTTATAAATGATTTACAAAATAGACACAAGTACGTGAAACTACATTCTATGGTTGAATTATCGAAATCGAATATGTCCCTTTTTATTAAGTCTGGTAATCTAAGAATTAGGGAACAGACACCCTAATTGACGCGAATCCTAAAGATAGATCTATTGGGCCTAACAAACCCCATCCAAAGTACCGGATGCTTTAGTACTTCGAAATTTATATCATATCCGAAGGGTGTCCCGAAATGATGGGGATATTCTTATATATGCATCTTGTTAATGTCAGTTACCAGGTGTTCACCATATGAATGATTTTTATCTCTATGTATGGGATGTGTATTGAAATATGAAATCTTGTGGTCTATTGTTACGATTTGATATATATAGGTTAAACCTATAACTCACCAACATTTTTGTTGACGTTTAAAGCATGTTTATTCTCAGGTGAATACTAAGAGCTTCCGCTGTTGCATACTAAAATAAGGACAAGATTTGGAGTCCATGTTTGTATGATATTGTGTAAAAACTGCATTCAAGAAACTGATTTCGATGTAACATATTTATATTGTAAACCATTATGTAATGGTCGTGTGTAAACAGGATATTTTAGATTATCATTATTTGATAATCTACGTAAAGCTTTTTAAACCTTTATTTATGAAATAAAGGTTATGGTTTGTTTTAAAAATGAATGCAGTCTTTGAAAAACGTCTCATATAGAGGTCAAAACCTCGCAACGAAATCAATTAATATGGAACGTTTTTAATCAATAAGAACGGGACATTTCATCCTACGAATAGGAGCATAAACATAATTATTTGACCCTAAGGTCGTTACAAAGCCATTGTTTGAAATTAACATAAACTATGAATGCAACAGAAAAGTCCCATGAATGAGACATCTCTAGTATGCAGCGGATAACTAATACAACAGGTCCTTAACAGCAATTCGATAACAGCATGACATCAAGTCTAACAGCGGAAGCAATAAACCTCTAGGCACGTGAGAAATACACGCTTAAAAAGTCAACACGAATGTTGGTGAGCTATAGTTTAAGTTGTAATAGTAACGTAAGATAGGCCACGAGATTTCAGTGCTGCAAACAGCGTATCAAATAGTATGAAAAGTATATGTATAACCGTGGGCACCCGGTAACTAGACTTAACGTTTATAACCCCCTGAAAGTACACTTGGCGAGTGCGTATGTTCACGAAGTATTAAACACTCGTTAAATGCTAGCGTGACTAGCCCGAGTGGGGATGTCAAACCCTATGGATCCATATCTAAGATTCGCGTTCACCGGTTCAAAGACCAATGACTAAACTTTACCGTGCTAAAGGGAATATTTATGCCGTTGTATAACCCACACACATATAAAGTTTAAGTACTCGTGCCTAGTATTTAAAACGTAAATGCGCATGTATTCTCAGTCCTAAAAATAGTAACAGTGGTAAAAAGGAATGCTATAACTCACAGTGATAAAAGCGGAAAAGTCGGTAATGAAAGTACGCAAGTAGTAAGTCGGTCCAAAAGGCCGTCAACCTAAATTAAAGGTTACTAGGTCAGTAGGTTGTCTTTATAAATTCTAATAGTGCATAAAATAATTTTAAGTCTCATCATCATCATCGTTCATCATCATAAAAGCTAAGTAAGTTTGACAAGAATAGAGATCGAAACAATAGGCTGAATTCGGTCAGCTGCTACGACCTCTACGTAAATCTAAAAGATGCATAGTCAGTGGCTATGGCTCCGTATATGAGTCCCCTATCCACTGACCAATTTCCAGGACCTAACTCGTCTTCGTTTGACCATGGCGACAGTTTAAGTACGAGTAGGTCAGAAATTTCAGCACAACGTTAATAGGGTGTAGTGACTATCGGAGGGCCATATATCCTAAACCGTAACTCGGATTAAGACGAGGCCTAAATGGAAAATCATCTACTCGAACCGAAATAAATGAAAATCAACTTTCCAGTAGCCCAGGTTGTCTGATCAGATACGAAAATCAGTGGACAAGTGCTCCGGTGGGGTTCTTGGTGCTTGATGCTCATCACGGTTCTCATCCTTGATGCTTGTAGCTTTAAGTGTACAACTCGTTGATGGTTTAGCATCACTTTTGACCAAGATTCACCATAAATACACAATATGTTAAGACCAAGTAAGAACACAACTCATTCATGAGTCTTAGATGGATGATGAACCAATGTTACATCATATCCTTAGTCTTAACACAATTTCAATTCACAATAACAACTAAAGCTACAAACTTTACATCAATTCAACAAGTATAAGCACAATCTAAGTCAAATGAGGTGATGGAACCCTAAGCTAGAGAGCTTGGATCCTTTTTACACAAGTTACAAGGTTGCAAAGCTAGAAAGCTTGAACCTTTAGTGTTCTTGAAGATCTTGAAGCATAAAGCTTGGATCTTGAAGATACATGAAGATTACAAACAAAAGTTTGAATCTTTTTCACAAAACAACATGATCAACGCAAAAAGAACTTAGATCTAACAAAAAGATATGAAGATTCAAGCTAAAAAGCTTGCATCTTAATTGTTCTTGAAGATCTTGAAGCATAAAGCTTGGATCTTTAAGATATATGAAGATTACAAACAAAAGTTTGAATCTTTATCACAAAATAACAAGATTAAAGTGAAAGAAAGATGAATCTACAAACTTGGTGAAGATTCAAAGCTAGAAAGCTTGAATCTTCAATGTTCTTGAAGGATTCATGCTTGAATCAACAAGATGTAACCAAGATCAAAGCTAAATGGAACTTTGATCTCCATAAAATGATGATGATGATCACGAATTTGAAAAGAAAAAGGAAGAAGAAAGAAAACTTACAAGTATTACTAGAAAGAAAAGAAAGAAAGAACAATTGTGTGTGAAAATCAAATGAACAAGTGAGAGGTGAATGGCTAGTATTTATAAGCAAGGAATTTCACTTGGATTGATTAGGTGTCCAAGGCCTCTTGGCCGTGATTTTTGAGGGAGGGGAGGGGGAGACAAAACTTGCTTTATGGATAATGGTTGTCTAAAGTGTGTACTAATGCTAGAATTCCATGTGACAAATAGATAATCCTTATCCATTATGCTAGTATGACTCATTAATTATTTATTTATTTATTATTATGGGTCACTAGTAATAATACTTGGGCTAATTAATTGGGTCACTAGCTAGAGTAGGGTGGGCTTGAGCCCAACAAGGTAGAAAGTCCAACAAGACTAATTATTGGGCTCTAGCAATTAAAAAATAAAATTAAGCATCCAAGGCCCAAAGTAATTATTATTATAAAATACTAATTAATATTTCGCTGTCCAAATATTCCGGTTCCGACAAAAGTCAAACATGCGCGCAGTTCGCGGTTTATTCGAAACGTTAAATAACACTAACGGTTATAAAAGCATCCGGTGAACAAGTTAAGTATCCTACGTACTCTAAGGCACGTTTTAACATATAATTGGAAGTAAACCATGTATATCAAGTTTCCCGAGTATAAAGTAATACAGTACACACAAATACGCAGTTTCGCTAAAATACAAGGCACAAAAGCAAGTCGAAAAAGTCGGGTCGTTACATTACCCACCTGTTATTGGAAATTTCGTCCCAAAATTTAAGCTGAGGCAGGTGTTGGAGTCGGGAAAAGGTGAGGATACTTCTGCATCATTTGATCCTCTCGTTCCCAGGTAAACTCAGGTCCACGGTTGGCATTCCATTGGACTCGGACGATCGAAATCCTATTGTGTTTCAAAACTTTGACCTCACGGTCCATAATTTCGACAGGTTCTTCCACGAAGTGGAGTTTGTCATCAATCGTAAGTTCTTCCAATGGTATGATAAGTTTCGGTAGAGCAAGGCACTTTTTCAAATTTGATACATGGAAGGTAGGATGAACAGCATTCAACTGAGTCGGAAGATCCAAACGGTAAGCAACCGGTCCGACATGTTCCACAATTTCAAAGGGTCCGATGTATCGCGGGTTTAACTTTCCGCGCTTTCCAAAGAGAATTACACCTTTCCAAGGTGCGACCTTCAACATGACACGGTCACCCACATTGAATTCAAAGTCTTTACATTTATGGTCAGCATAACTCTTTTGGCGATCACGGGCAGTCTTAAGTCTCGCTTGAATCAGGGCAATCTTCTCTGAGGTTTCATGGACTATCTCGGGTCCGGTGATTTGTACTTCACCTAACTCAGCCCAACAAATAGGAGAACGGCACTTGCAGCCATACAACGCTTCAAAAGGTGCGACTTTAATACTCGAATGATAACTGTTATTGTAAGAGAATTCAGCTAACGGCAGATGCCTTTCCCAAGACTTTCCGAAGTCAATAACACAGGCACACAACATGTCCTCCAAAGTCTGAATCGTTCGTTCGCTCTGACCGTCGGTCTGGGGGTGATACGCGGTGCTCATGTCGAGACGGGTTCCAAAGGCTTCTTGCAAGGAATGCCATAATCTGGAAGCAAAACGGGGATCGCGATCTGAGATGATTGATAAGGGCACACCATGTCGAGATACAACCTCTTTGATGTACAATTGAGCAAGGCTCTCCATTGTATCTGTTTCTTTCATCACTAGAAAATGAGCAGATTTGGTAAGACGGTCAACGATAACCCAGATTGTATCGTATCCGCCCACCGTCTTTGGTAGCTTCGTGATGAAATCCATTGTAATTGCTTCCCATTTCCATTGCGGGATTTCTAGTTGTTGAAGTAATCCAGATGGCCTCTGATGTTCAGCCTTAACCTTCGAACAAGTCAAACACCTTCCAACATAAGTTGCAACATCCTTCTTAAGATTTGGCCACCAATACTGTTCCTTAAGATCGTGGTACATTTTTCGGCTCCTGGATGAATCAAATATCTCGACTTGTGGGCTTCATCAAGTATAAGGTTCCGTAGATCTCCATAACGAGGTACCCAAATTCTTCTGGCATAGCATCAGAGTCCAGATTCCCTAACCTCGAATTTAGAGACGAGAATGTTCAAGTATTCATAACATAAGTTCTTCTCGATGAGAGCCTCTTCTTGGGCCTCTCGGATCTGGCTGTGAAGATTCGAATGGATGGTGATGTTCAGAGCCCGAACACGAAGAGGTACCATCCTCTCCTTTCGACTTAATGCATCAGCTACAACATTGGCCTTGCCCGGATGGTAGCGAAGTTCACAATCGTAGTCGTTTAGCGTCTCAATCCATCAACGCTGTCTCATGTTCAGTTGCTTCTGATCGAAGATGTGTTGGAGACTCTTGTGATCGGTAAAGATAGTACTTTTAGTTCCATACAAATAATATCTCCATAATTTGAGCACAAAGACAACGGCTCCTAGTTCGAGATCGTGAGTAGTGTAGTTTCGCTCGTGGACCTTCAGTTAACGAGATGCATAGGCAATGACCTTCGTTCTTTGCATCAACATACAACCAAAACCATTCTTCGAAACATCGCAGTACACAACGAAGTCGTCACTGCCTTCGAGAAGAGATAAGATAGGTGCGGTGGTTAACTTCTGCTTCAGGGTTTGAAATGATGCTTCTTGTTCTTTTTCCCAAACACACTTTTTCCCTTTATGAGTTAACGCAGTCAAAGGACGCGAAATCAAAGAGAAACCTTCAATGAACCTTCGGTAATAACCTGCAAGACCTAGAAATTAGCGGATGTGAGTCGGAGTAGTGGAGGTTTCCCACATGCTGATAGCCTTGATCTTGGCGAGATCAACTTTGATACCTTGATCACTCACGATATGACCCAGAAATTGGACTTCCTTAAGCCAAAATTCACACTTGGGGAATTTGGCATAAAGCTGTTCTTGTCTCAAGAGTTCGAGCACTAACCGAAGATGTTGTTCATGTTCTTCTTCACTTTGGGAATAGATGAGGATATCATCTATGAAAATGATAACGAACTTATCCAGGTATGGCTTGCAGACACGATTCATGAGGTCCATGAACACGGCTGGTGCGTTGGTTAATCCGAACGGCATCACGAGAAACTCATTATGACCATAGCGGGTTCTAAACGCAGTCTTCATCACATCACTCTCCTTCACCCTCAACTGGTGATAACCGGATCGCAAATCGATTTTAGAGTAAATGCTTGATCCTTACAGCTGATCAAAAATATCGTCAATTCGGGGAAGAGGATATCGATTCTTGATCGTCAATTTATTGAGTTCGCGGTAGTCGATACACATGCGGAAAGATTCGTCCTTCTTCTTCACGAATAAAACAGGTGCGCCCCAAGGCGACGAGCTCGGTTGGATAAACCCTCGGTCGAGCAATTCCTGTAGTTGACTCTACAATTCTTGCAGTTCTGAAGGTGCCAGACGATAAGGCGCACGAGCTACGGGTGCAGCTCTCGGCACTAGATCGATCTGGAACTCCACGGCTCTCAGTGGCGGTAATCCAGGCAGTTCTTCCGGAAAGACATCGGGGAATTCATTCACGATTTGCACATCATTCACACTCTTCTCTTCTGTTTCTAAAACCTTCACGTGTACTAAAACAGCAAGACGTCCTTTCTTCATGATCTTCTGCGCTCTCATACAACTAATGAGGTTCAGTTTCGAACTACATCTCTCTCCGTATATAACCAGTGGCTCACCATCTCCTTGTGGTATACGAAGAGCTTTATCTCCACAGATAACATCGGCCCTTACTTTAGTCAACCAGTCCATGCCGAAAATCACGTCAAAGCTTCCCAATTTGATGGGTATCAAGTCAATTTCGAAATCTATGCCAGCTATGTTAATAATAGCTCCTCGGAAAATTTGGTCAACTTTTTCAAGTTTCCCATTGTCTACCTCAACTAGCATACTTTCTTTTAAAGGAACTAATGACCAATTTATCTTATCGCAAAAGTGTCTACATACATAACTTCTATCGGCACCAGTATCAAATAGGACAGAAGCTAAAAGGTTGTTGATAGTGAATATACCTGTCACCAAGTCGGGGTTCTCGCGTGCATCCCTTGCATTAACATTAAAAGCTCTACCTCGCGGTGGTCCACCGTCTTTTCGCTTGTCGGGACACTCATTCCTGAAGTGGCCCGTCTTTCCGCATCCGTAGTACTTCTTCGGCCCAGTGGGGTTTGCCCTTGCATTCAAAGTAGTGACCTTGCAATCCTTACCTATATGCCCAGACCGTTGGCACTTCTCACAAACAACATTACAATACCCAGTGTGGTGTTTGTAACACCTCTTGCATTGAGGTAGGGTACCTTTGTAGTTCGGGTTGGAGCTTGTGCCGGGGTTGGGGTTTCCACCGTTGTTGTGTCTCTTAGTGAGGGGTTGATCATAGGTCCTCCCCTTACTGTTATCCCACTTTCGCTTGTCACTACTACCCGCTTCAGACTTGGACTTCTTCGGTTCATCGATGAGAATCTGATTCATGAGTGTATGCGCCATGCGCATTGTTTCGGAAACATTCGGTGGCTTGGACGAGGTAACATTACCCTTGATGGACTTAGGGAGTCCCCAAAAGTATCTCCCCATACGCTTGAATTCCGGGGTGACCATGGTAGGACACATAAGAGCTAACTCAAGAAACCTCCGATTGTAACCATCGAGATCGTTGCCAACAGCCTTCAATTGCATAAACTCCATTTCCATCTTTTGTATCTCGGTTCTCGGACAATACTCATCAATCATAGCCGCTTTGAACTCCTCTCATGGCGTAGCATACGCCTCATCAATACCTTATGCCTGTGCCATGGTGTTCCACAACGTGAGGGCGTCATCAGATAGCTTGCAGGAAGCAAATTTGGTTTTGTTGGACTCGGAACAGTTGCTGACTCGGAATACTGATTCAAGCTTTTCAAACTATCTTGTGAGACCAACAGGCCCCTCAGTTCCGCTGAAGTTATGTGGTTTACAGCTCTGGAATTCCTTGTAGGTGCACCCGTTTCGAACGGGTTGGATAACCGGCGGTGGTTCAGCTTGAGGGTTCATTTTCGCCAAGACTGCGGTGACTCGTTCATTAATCATCTCTTCGATTTGAGCTGCTGTGGGTGTTGTTCGTGTGTTTGCCATTTCCCTTCGAAACAAAAGTTTTGACTTAAGTCAAAATCCAGCATACAATATACAATAATACAGTATATAGTAAACAGGGAAACAACACAACGCATGCCAATATAGTAACGTAACTAGGTACAAATACAACGAAACCAACATACATTAACGTAAATAGAACACTATGCAAGGATTAAACAACGCAAAGTTCCATTAATTAATAAAGAGTTGCATACATTCGCATAAGTTCGCACATTACATAAGGAAAACATGGAACTACAAACGAGATTACAAAATGAAACCTACTACAAAGCTCTATGGTGACGGTGGGTAAAGGATGTCCAGCACATGGGACATCTGCTCCTCGAGCTCAGTTACCCGAGCACGGAGGATCTCCACCTCCCTCGTCAGTTCCTCGACAGAGGGAGGGGCTGGCAGAGGTGGTGCTGGTGGTGCAGATGGTCCGGCTCCAGAGGTAGATGCTGCACGGCGGTAAGGCTTACGCACAAACGGATCAGCCGGGTAAGGCACGACCCGCTTATGGGCAGTAACCCTACAACGCTGGCCATGTGCGTCAGTGAATGCTCGTCCTCCGTTGATCCCCGGAATGACGGTGCCATCGAAACGGTACCGCTTCTTCGGCGGGGTGGAGGGTGGCTGCACAGGTGCATCATCAAGGTCCTTCTCGTCGGAGTTATCGTCACTAGAGTCGTCTGTGGATGAGCCGTCGGATGATGAATCAGCCGGGAGTGGCTGCACGGGTGGCTGTACTGGTTGTCCTCGGGCGGCCATCATCTGTCGGTATCTGCCGGGCAGAATCGGCACAAGAAGTCCATCAGGAGTGCGTCGGCACCACATGCGTAAATGATTACGGAATGGACCTTCCTCGAATTCTGCGGGAATCATAACACCACCGGGGCGGGGCTGTGGCTCCTGAGGTACCGGGGCAACTGGAGCTGGAATCTCCGGAGGGTCCTGGGCTCTGTCTGAGGTAACCACTGGGGCAGGCGTATGGCTGCTGGTTCCGGAGGATGAAACGCTGAGGTCACTGGTTAACGGGATCTGTGTGTCGGCCGCAGCAGTAGGTAGGGTGGCTGACGAGTCTGAATCGCTGTCCAAAATGATGACATGTGAAATATCCGACATCTGAACAAGGAAAATAACTTTTCCATATCAGTAAGTCATAAGCAAGCATGTATTAGGCACTATAACAACCTAGCATGGCAATAACAATAGTGCTAAACAGAAATAACATGCGGAAGCAGATTGTAATCATGCAATAGCGGAAATAAGCATACAGCAAGTTCGCACGGTAGTAAAGATAAGCAATAGCATGCAGTAAGATCATACAGCTGAGAAAGTAGACAAAAGCATGCAGTAAGTTTTGCAGAAACAAGTAAACTAGCAAGTTGTAGATTAGTCCTATTAGTGAATCCTACTCGGGTCGGTCTAGACTCACTAATGCAACCTAATTCCCTACAACCAATGCTCTGATACCAAATGTGACGCCCCGTACAAAACCATCGCGTACGATTCGCCAACAATCGGATCTTTACACAGTTGAATACTAGATGCTGTTTGAAAACCAGTTTGCATTCATAAAAAGATAGCATTTTACAAAAGATAGCGCGCATCCTACGAATAGGAGCATAAACGTAATTATTTGACTCTAAGGTCGTTACAAAGCCATTGTTTGAAATTAACATAAACTATGAATACAACAGAAAAGTTCCATGAATGAGACATCTCTAGTATGCAGCGGATAACTAATACAGCAGGTCCTTAACAGCAATTCGATAACAGCATGATATCAAGTCTAACAGCGGAAGCAATAAACCTCTAGGCACCTGAGAAATACACGCTTAAAAAGTCAACACGAATGTTGGTGAGCTATAGTTTAAGTTATAATAGTAACGTAAGAGAGACCACGAGATTTCAGTGCTGCAAATAGCGTATCAAACAGTAAGAAAAGTATATGTATAACCGTGGGCACCCGGTAACTAGACTTAACGTTTATAACCCCCTGAAAGTACACTTAGCGAGTGCGTATGTTCACGAAGTATTAAACACTCGTTAAATACTAGCGCGACTATCCCGAGTGGGGATGTCAAACCTTATGGATCCATATCTAAGATTCGCGTTCACCGGTTCAAAGACCAATGACTAAACGTTACCGTGCTAAAGGGAATATTTATGCCATTGTATAACCCACACACATATAAAGTTTAAGTACTCGTTCCAGATATGTAAAATGTAAATGCGCATGTATTCTCAGTCCCAAAAATAGTAACAGTGGTAAAAAGGGATGCTATAACTCACAGTGATAAAAGCGGTAAAGTCGGTAATGAAAGTACGCAAGTAGTAAGTCGGTCCGAAAGGTCGTCAACTTAAATCAAAGGTTACTAGGTCAGTAGGTTGTCTTTATAAATTCTAATAGTGCATAAAATAAGTTTAAGTGTCATCATCATCATCGTTCATCATCATAAAAGCTAAGTAATTTTGACAAGAATAGAGATCGAAACAATAGGCTGAATTCGGTCAGCTGGTACGACCTCTACGTAGATCGAAAGGACGCATAGTCAGTGGCTATGGCTCCGTATATGAGTCCCCTATCCACTGACCAATTTCCAGAACCTAACTCGTCTTCTTTTGACCGTGGCGACGGTTTAAGTACGAGTAGGTCAGAAATTTCAGCACAATGTTAATAGGGTGTAGTGACAATCGCAGGGCCATAAATCCTAAACTGTAACTCGGATTAAGACGAGGCCTAAACGGAAAATCATCTACTCGAACCGAACTAACTGAAAATCAACTTTCCAGTAGCCTAGGTGGTCTAATCACATACTAAAATCAGTGGACAAGTGCTCCGGTGGGGTTCTTGGTGCTTGATGCTCATCACGGTTCTCATCCTTGATGCTTGTAGCTTCAAGTGTACAACTCGTTGATGGTTTAGCATCACTTTTGACCAAGATTCACCATAAATACACAATATGTTAAGACCAAGTAAGAACACAACTCATTCATGAGTCTTAGATGGATGATGAACCAAGGTTACATCATATCCTTAGTCTTAACACAATTTCAATTCACAATAACAACTAAAGCTACAAACTTTACATCAATTCAACAAGTATAAGCACAATCTAAGTCAAATGAGGTGATGGAACCCTAAGCTAGAGAGCTTGGATCCTTTTCACACAAGTTACAAGGTTGCAAAGCTAGAAAGCTTGAACCTTTAGTGTTCTTGAAGATCTTGAAGCATAAAGCTTGGATCTTGAAGATACATGAAGATTACAAACAAAAGTTTGAATCTTTTTCACAAAACAACATGATCAAAGCAAAAAGAACTTAGATCTAACAAAATGATATGAAGATTCAAGCTAGAAAGCTTGCATCATAATTGTTCTTGAAGATCTTGAAGCATAAAGCTTGGATCTTTAAGATATATGAAGATTACAAATAAAAGTTTGAATCTTTATCACAAAATAACAAGATTAAAGTGAAAGAAAGATGAATCTACAAAGTTGGTGAAGATTCAAAGCTAGAAAGCTTGAATCTTCAATGTTCTTGAAGGATTCATGCTTGAATCAACAAGATGTAACCAAGATCAACTTTGATCTCCATAAAATGATGATGATGATCATGAATTTGAAAAGAAAAAGGAAGAAGAAAGAAAACTTACAAGTATTACTAGAAAGAAAAGAAAGAAAGAACAATTGTGTGTGAAAATCAAATGAACAAGTGAGAGGTGAATGGCTAGTATTTATAAGCAAGGAATTTCACTTGGATTGATTAGGTGGCCAAGGCCTCTTGGCCGTGATTTTTGAGGGAGGGGAGGGGGAGACAAAACTCGCTTTATGGATAATGGTTGTCTAAAGTGTGTACTAATGCTAGAATCCCATGTGACAAATAGATAATCCTTATCCATTATGCTAGTATGACTCATTATTTATTTATTTATTTATTTATTTATTATTATGGGTCACTAGTAATAATACTTGGGCTAATTAATTGGGTCACTAGCTAGAGTAGGGTGGGCTTGAGCCCAACAAGGTAGAAAGTCCAACAAGAATAATTATTGGGCTCTAGCAATTAAATAAATAAAATTAAGCATCCAAAGGCCCAAAGTAATTATTATTATAAAATAATAATTAATATTTCGCTGTCCAAATATTCCGGTTCCGACAAAAGTATAACGTGCGCGCAGTTCGCGGTTTATTCGAAACGTTAAATAACACTAACGGTTATAAAAGCATCAGGTGAACAAGTTAAGTATCCTACGTACTCTAAGGCACGTTTTAACATATAATTGGAAGTAAACCACGTATATCAAGTTTTCAGAGTATAAAGTAACACAGTACACACAAATACGCAGTTTTGCTAAAATACAAGGCACAAAAGCAAGTCGAAAAATTCGGGTCGTTACAACTTCTTTCCTGTCTCACGTTCTACCATGACATAGAACTGTTTGAAGTAATCGAAAACATGGTCCTTCATCCGTAAGAAATATACCCACACCTTTCGAGAAGTATCATCGATAAACGTTAGAAAGTATCGATTGCCGCCAATTGATTCAACCTCTAAGGGACCGCAAACATCAGAGTGTACCAGACTGAGTAACTCTGATTTTCTCGTTGAAGAGGAATTAAACGAGACTCTATGCTGCTTACCAAACTGATAATGCTAAAAACGAACATATATTTCATAGCATTATTCCTCAAGAAAGACAAGCTTTTAGTTGCAATTGTTCTATTTACAAGTGATATTCGTTTAAATAATAAAAGGTGAAGACAAAAGACAGATTCGACGAATTGAAGACGCAAACAACCAAAAAGCTCAAAAGTACAAAGTACAATCAAAGAGGTTCAAATTATTGATGAGAAACGTCTCAAAATTACAAGAGTACAAGATGCGAAACGTAAAGTACAAGACATTAAATTATACGCAAGGACGTTCGAAAATCCGAAACCGGGAACAGAGTCAACTCTCAACGCTCGACGCAACAAACTAAAAATTACAAGTCAACTATGCACATAAATATAATATAATATTTAAATAATTCTTATAATTATTTATATATTATATATTATATTATTAAAAACCGTCGGCAGAAAAAACAAAGGCATGTGAGCCTCTCCAGCTGGCCATGCGATCGCATGGCCTTGAAGGGTAAAGCTCATGCGATCACATGAGCCACTTTTCCAGCCCACATGCCTATAAAATTCGCAGCTTGGTGAACATCAAAACACATCTTTTTCCTTCTTCATCATACGTAAATTATATATATATATATTTATATTTTAATTTTAATTTTAATTTTAATTCTAATAATAAGGGTATGTTAGCGAATGTTGTAAGGGTGTAAGTCGAAATTCTGTCCGTGTAACGCTACGCTATTTATAATCATTGTAAGTTATGTTCAACCTTTTTAATTTAATATCTCGTAGCTAAGTTATTATTATGCTTATTTAAATCAAAGTAATCATGATGTTGGGCTAATTACTAAAATTGGGTAATTGGGCTTTGTACCATAATTGGGGTTTGGACAAAAGAATGACACTTGTGGAAATTAGACTATGGGCTATTAATGGGCTTTATATTTATTTAACTAAATGATAATTTGTTAATTTTAATATAAAGATTTACAATTGGATGTCCCTATAAATAACCATATACACTCGATCGGACACGATGAGCGGGGTATTTATATGTACGAATAATCGTTCATTTAACTGGACATGGAAATGGATTAATAGTCACTAGAATTATTAAAACAGGGGTGAAATTATGTACAAGGACACTTGGCATAATTATTAACAAAGTATTAAAACCTTGGGTTACACGCAGTCGATAACCTGGTGTAATTATTAAACAAAGTATTAAAATCTTGTTACAGTTTAAGTCCCCAATTAGTTGGAATATTTAACTTCGGGTATAAGGATAATTTGACGAGGACACTCGCACTTTATATTTATGACTGATGGACTGTTATGGACAAAAACCAGACGGACATATTAAATAATCCAGGACAAAGGACAATTAACCCATGGGCATAAAACTAAAATCAACACGTCAAACATCATGATTACGGAAGTTTAAATAAGCATAATTCTTTTATTTCATATTTAATTTCCTTTATTTTATATTTAATTGCACTTCTAATTATCGCACTTTTATTGTTATTGTATTTAATTGCACTTTTAATTATCGTACTTTTTAATTATCGCAATTTTATTGCACTTTTATTTAACGCAATTTCATTATCGTTATTTACTTTACGCTTTAAATTAAGTCTTTTATTTATTTAATATTTTACATTTTGTTTTAACTGCGACTTAAAGTTTTAAAATTGACAAACCGGTCATTAAACGGTAAAAACCCCCCTTTATAATAATAATATTACTTATATATATATTTGTATTTTTATAAAATAAAACTAATATAGCGTTAAGCTTTGATTAAAAGATTCCCTGTGGAACGAACCGGACTTACTAAAAACTACACTACTGTACGATTAGGTACACTGCCTATAAGTGTTGTAGCAAGGTTTAAGTATATCCATTCTCTAAATAAATAAATATCTTGTGTAAAATTGTATCGTATTTAATAGTTTTTCGTGTAAAAATATAAGCTATTTCATATACACCTCGCATAACATCAAGTATTTTTGGCGCCGCTGCCGGGGACTCGAAATCTAGCTTAAAAGCCGGAAGCGCAACGCTAAATAAAAAAAAAAATTTAATTTTAGTTTACTTTTATAAAAAAAATACGCTTTTGTAAAAAATACGTTTTAATATATTTGAAAATATAAAAAGAAAACAAAAATATAAATATTTTTAAGAGTTTGTTAAATATTTAAGTTCTATAAAAGTTTCTTTATATTTATTTTATAAAAATATAAGTTTTATTTAATTTATAAAAATATATTATATAAATATTTAAAACAGAAAAAATAAACACAGCAAAATAAAAAAAAATAATAAAACATTCGGCCTGCTACTGTAGCAGCCCGTAACCTGGCCCAAAATCCTGGCTCATGCGGCATAAACTCATGCGATCGCATGAGATCGTCTGACACGCCACAGTTTACCCTAATTCAGCATTTATTACGGGTATTATTTATTATTATTAATTTAAAACCCTAATTAGGTTATTTATATTATATTAATTAGTTTAGTTATTTTATTATTTGTATTATTTAGTTAAATTAGTTTAAATAAAATATAAAACTTAATAGTTTTATAAAATAAATAATATAAAAATAATATTTTTATAAAAATTGTAATTTTTACAACTTTTAGTATATTTTTATATTTTGTCCCTTTTTATTTGTTTTTAGCGTAATTTTTGTATTTTTCGCTCGTATTTAGTTTTAAGATATATTTTTTGCCATAGTTATTTTTATTTATAGATTTTTAGGCCTTGTCGAAAAATCCCTTAAGTGCTTTTTCTTTAGACTAAGATTTAGGTGCTTTAGAATTTTGCGACGCCTTTTTAAGTTTTAGTACCTTTTTAAGTTATTGCCATTTAGGATATAGTTTTACTTGTAAGCTTTAATATTTTTAGAAGCAACTTTTAATTTTTAGTTTTTAGAGCCTTTTTAAGTTTCAACGCGCTACTTTCTTATTTTTATTTTTCGACGCCTTTTACCTATGTATCAATTATCACTCCAATTAGTAATCTCAATTTGCAATTTTAATTTTAAGTTAGTGATAGTAATAAGATTGGGTTAGTCGAGTGTTTTTAAAATTTTATAAGTCGCTCTTTTTCTTTTCTTTTTCGACCTTTTTCGACGCGCTATTTTTCTTTCTTATTTCTCGCTATTCTAGTTTTTAGGACTTAGAATTTTCTCTACTTCTTATCTAAATTTCTTAAAATTACGAAAATTTATTTGAAGTGGTTAAATTGATAGACATCAAAATTTTCTGGTTCGTAGTAATAGTTGGATTTGTACGTGGACCGGGTTATTGGAGCCAAACAGTACTCAATTATATTGAGACCAAACGAATCATGCCCCTCTGCTGCATCTTTTGGCTATTCGAAACGTGGGCAAAATCAGAAAAGTCTATTAATTGGATAACTTATATAATTTTTCTTTCCTTTTAAAAACTAATAGGATTTTCAGTGAATGCACCGAGCAAGACGTTCACCACCTTTTGTACGTTCACCACCTGTAACTAGATCAAGACATTTAGCAAATATTACCGCCGTTGATTTTTCTTTAGAATCGTCATCCAGTCGACCAAGTACTCCAATTCAAATTTTCGATAATCCATTTTTTGAACCTGACCTCACAATTGAGAATCCGGAGAATATTCAGGGACGATTCATAGATCCTGAACCATTAGTTTTTCCTCCGGAGCCACCAATCATTCAAACAGAGATTGTTGAGGAACGAACCATTAAATCAGAATCCTCTAGTGATTCAGATTCAACAAATTCAATTATGGAGAATCTGGAACCTTTAAGTATGGAAGACCGAATGCGAGCTAAACGCACTGGCCAAGGTCACGCAATTACTCATCCAGACATTAATGCGCCAAATTATGAAATGAAAGGACAAATTCTACATATGGTGACTAATCAATGCCAATTTAGTGGTGCGCCGAAGGAAGATCCAAATGAACATCTTCGTACCTTTAATAGGATCTGCACACTATTTAAAATAATAGAAGTGGAGGATGAACAGATATATCTCATGTTATTTTCCTGGACTTTAAAGGGAGAAGCCAAAGATTGGTTGGAATAGTTACCTGAAGGGGCGATTGATACATGAGACGTTTTAGTTGAAAAATTTCTTAAACAATTCTTTTCGGCATCTAAAGCCGTAAGACTTCAAGGAGAAATTGTTACGTTCACACAGAAACCGAATGAAACTCTATATGAGGCGTGGACTAGATTTGGAAAGTTATTAAGAGGATGTCCGCAACATGGTTTAGACACCTGTCATATAGTACAAATATTCTACCAAGGATGCGACATCACTACAAGAAAATACATCGATATAGCAGCTGGTGGTTCCATTATGAAGAAAACCGAAACTGATGCTTATAAAATTATTGATAAAACTAATTCCCACTCACATGAGTGGCATCAAGAAAAATATATTGTTAGATCATCTAAAGCAGCTAGAGCCGATTCTAGCCATGACTTAGATTCCATTTCTGCAAAGATAGATGTTTTCGAGAGACGAATGGAAAAGATGACTAAAGATATCCACTCAATACGAATTAGTTGTGAGCAGTGTGGAGGACCACATTTGACAAAAGATTGTCTCAGTATTGAATTAACAATGGAACAAAGAGAGAATATTTCATACATAAACCAAAGGCCTGGAAATAATTATCAGAATAATTATCAACCGCCAAGACCAATTTACAATCAAAACCAGAATTATAACCGAAATGTTCCATACAACAACCAACAAGGTCCTAGCAATCAACAAGTATCCAATAATACTTACAACCATCAAAGACCTAATTTTCAAAACAAACCACCACAACCCGATGATAAAAAGCCGAATTTAGAAGATATGATGACAAAGCTAGTTGAAACTCAAACGCAGTTTTTCACATCTCAGAAACAAACGAATGAACAAAATGCTCAAGCATTTAGAAATCAACAAGCTTCTATTCAAAACTTGGAACAAGAAGTAAGTTACCTAGCAAGGTTAATAGGTGAAAGAAAACCGGGAAGTCTACCTAGTGATACAAATGCAAACCCCCGAAATGAAATAGCTAAAGCCATTACCACAAGAAGTGGTACAACACTTAAACCACCTGAAATACCTGTAACTTCTGATGAAGCTATTCCTACTCCACAAGAACCATAACCTGAACAAGATAAGGAAAAAGAACCGGTAGTTGAAAAGGTTAATGAAGATAACACAGTTAAGGCTAAACCTTATGTTAAACCATACCAACCACCACTTCCTTACCCGAGTAAAATGAAAAAAGAGAAACTTGAAGCCGAGCAATCCAAATTCTTGGATATGTTTAAACAAATAAATGTCAATCTTCCTTTCATTGATGTGATTTCAGGAATGCCTAGATATGCTAAATTTCTGAAAGATCTAATCTCAAATAGAAAGAAAATGGAAGAACTCTCGGCTGTTACTATGAATGCTAATTGTTCAGCAGTGCTGTTGAATAAGATACCAGAAAAACTATCTGATCCAGGAAGTTTCACAATTCCATGTTTTCTGGGTAGTCTTAGTTCAATAGAAGTATTGGCAGACTTAGGTGCTAGTACAAATCTAATGCCGTGTTCATTATACGCTAAACTAGACCTTGGAGAATTAAAACCAACAAGAATAAGTATACAACTAGCCGATAGATCAATAAAATATCCTAGAGGGATAATGGAGAACATGCTAGTTAAAGTTGGTACTTTAGTATTTCCAGTAGATTTTGTTGTTCTGGACATGGAAGAAGATTCTCAAGTTCCTCTCATATTAGGAAGACCATTCTTAAACACGGCTAAAGCAATGATAGACGTGTTTGGTAAAAAATTGACCCTAAGTATAGAGGACGAGAGTGTTACCTTTTCAGTTGATAGAGCAATGCAACAACCGCAATCTGCAGATGATACATGCTATTATATTCAAACTATAGATTCACATGCAGAATTGTTAGAAGAATTTCCAGAATTACAAGGAACAGGAGAATGTTCTTTAGGAGAAGGAACTGAACCAATTGATGAAATTGAAATATTAGCTACACTAATAGCTAATGGATATGAACCAACAACAGAAGAAATTCAAATGCTAAAAGAAGAAGACAGATATCGATATAAATCATCGATAGAAGAACCTCCAACATTAGAGTTAAAGCCACTTCCAAACCATTTGGAATACGCTTATTTACATGGTGAATCTAAATTACCTATAATAATATCGTCTTCTCTTACTGAAAATGAGAAATCTCAACTCATTTCTGTGTTGAAAGCTCATAAACCAGCCATTGCATGGAAAATTCATGACATTAAAGGAATAAGTCCTTCGTATTGCACACATAAAATCCTTATGGAAGAAGGTCATAAAACGTATGTGCAACGCCAATGAAGACTAAATCCTAATATGCAAGATGTTGTTAAAAAAGAAATTATTAAACTGCTTGATGCAGGTTTAATTTATCCAATTTCTGATAGTCCATGGGTAAGCCCAGTTCAATGCGTGCCTAAGAAGGGTGGCATGACTGTCATCACAAATGAGAAAAATGAACTTATTCCTACTAGGACTGTAACAGGATGGCGTGTATGTATTGATTATAGAAAATTAAATGACGCCACCAGAAAAGATCACTTTCCCTTACCTTTTATTGATCAAATGTTGGAAAGATTAGCCGGAAACAGTTACTATTGTTTTCTAGATGGGTTTTCCGGATATTTTTAAATTCCAATAGCACCCGAAGATCAAGAGAAAACCACGTTCACGTGCCCTTATGGTACTTTTGCTTACAAACGCATGCCATTTGGACTTTGCAACGCCCCTGCAACCTTTCAAAGGTGCATGATGGCAATTTTTCACGACATGATAGAAGAATGCATGGAAATTTTCATGGATGACTTTTCAGTTTTCGGTGATACATTTGAATCATGTCTAGTTAATCTGGAACGAATGCTTATTAGATGCGAACAATCAAATCTAGTACTTAATTGGGAGAAATGCCATTTCATGGTTAAAGAAGGCATCGTTCTTGGTCATAAAATTTCAAAGGAAGGAATTGAAGTGGATAGAGCTAAAGTAGATGTAATTGCTAAACTTCCACATCCCACCAATGTTAGAGGAGTTAGGAGTTTTCTAGGGCATGCCGGTTTTTACCGACGTTTCATAAAAGATTTTTCTAAAATTGCCACTCCTATGAATAAACTTCTAGAAAAGGATGCTCCATTCATCTTTTCAGATGAATGCATCAAATCTTTTAATATTCTTAAAGAGAAACTCACTAATGCGCCGATCATGATAACACCAAATTGGAATCTACCGTTTGAATTAATGTGCGATGCAAGTGATTTTGCAATGGGAGCCGTTTTAGGACAAAGGATTGAAAAACGATTTCAACCTATATATTATGCTAGTAAGACGTTACAAAGAGCACAAACGAATTACACAACTACTGAAAAAGAACTCCTTGCTATTGTCTTTGCTTTTGACAAATTTCGTTCATATCTCGTTCTAGCAAAAACGGTGGTGTATACCGACCATTCTGCTCTTAGATACCTATTTTCGAAACAAGATGCCAAACCAAGATTAATCCGTTGGATCTTACTCCTACAAGAGTTCGATATTGAAATCCGAGATAAAAGAGGAGCAGAAAATCTCGCCGCTGATCATCTTTCTCGTCTTGAAAATCTCGAATTAGAAGTTCTAAATGAATCGGCCATACAAGACAACTTTCCTAATGAATATCTATTGAAGATAGATTATAATGAAATTCCATGATTTGCAGACTATGCAAACTACTTAGTATGTGGATTCCTTGAAAAAGGATTATCGTACCAAAAACGAAAGAAATTCTTCAGTGATATAAAACACTATTTCTGGGAAGATCCACATCTGTTTAAAAGTTGTCCAGATGGAATAATATGCCGATGTGTATTCGGAAATGAAGCTAGTAAAATTTTAAACCATTGTCACACAGGACCAACATGAGGGCATTATGGGACTCAACTAACAGCAAGAAAAGTTTATGATGCTGGATTCTATTGGCCTACAATTTACAAAGACACACACCTTCTTTGCAAATCCTGTGATGCTTGTCAAAGGGCCGAAAAAATAAGTCAACGTGATGAAATGCCACAAAATCTCATTCAATTATGTGAAGTATTTGACATTTGGGGTATTCACTTTATGGGTCCATTTCTAAAATCTCATAATAATCTATATATTCTCGTAGCCATTGATTATGTATCTAAATGGGCGGAAGCACAAGCACTCCCAACTAACGATGCACGAGTTGTAGTCAACTTTTTAAAACGTCTTTTTGCAAGGTTTGGAACACCGAAAGCTTTAATAAGTGATCGGGGAACTCATTTATGTAATAATCAACTTGAGAAAGTTCTTAAAAGATATGGAGTAACTCATAAAATCTCCACTGCATATCATCCACAAATAAGTGAACAAGTTGAAAATACCAACCGAGCTTTAAAACGTATTCTAGAAAAAACCGTAGGATCAAATCCGAAGGAATGGTCCATAAAATTGGAGGATGCACTCTGGGCTTTTAGAACAGCCTACAAAACTCCAATTGGAACCACACCTTTTAAACTCGTTTACGGAAAAGCATGTCATCTTCCAGTAGAAATTGAACACAAAGCATTTTGGGCTTTGAAGACATGTAATCTTGATTTACATGAAGCTGGACGTCTACGGTTAAGTCAACTAAACGAATTAGAAGAATTAAGACATGAAGCATACGAAAATTCGTTAATCTATAAAGAAAGAACGAAGAAATGGCATGATAAAAGAATCAGAAGTTTAAAAGAATTTAAAGAAGGAGACAGAGTTCTTCTTTTCAATTCACGATTCAAGCTATTTCCTGGAAAATTGAAATCAAGATGGTCTGGACCATTCATAGTCAAAAGAGTTTTCCCATACGGAACGATAGAATTAATAAATTCAAATGGAATTAAATTTAAAGTTAATGGTCACAGAGTTAAACATTACATAGATAGTCCGATGGAAGTCGACAACGAAGTTAATCACAATTTCGATACCACAGCTAACTAAATGTGGGGAGAATCAAGTCTTTAAAGGATAATATGTATTTCTGTTAGAGTTAGATTTTCTGTTTTCGTGTAGTTCTCGAAAATGGAAGCCGAATGGTCTTTCCCTAGCAGACCCTAAAGAACTAGTCTTCTCCCCCCATTCTGAATTTTTATTTTTTTTTAGGTTTTTACGAAATGAAGACTTCCTGTGAACTAAACCATGGTCTAATGCTACACGCTTTGATCACTAAACGTAATAATGACACACTTCCGAGTGAAATAGTATCAGTAATCAGAGAAAGATTGGACGGAGTAAGAAAAGAATCCAGATGCGAAGATAATAAGTTACAATTTGGTAAAGGAAAATCAAAATCCGCAGCGAAAAGAAGAGCACGACACCTGGAAAGATGTCACAAATGCGGAAAATGGTCACATAGAGGAAAATGTTCAAATAATCAAACCTATTCAAACAGCGAATTTGTTACTTTATGCAGAGACGGACCGTTCATATGTTTAGAAGGAAAAACACTGATTGCTCGAGGTTACGCCTATGTAGCTATGGAAAACCAATTAAACCGACTATCTTATGAGTGGGATAGATCGTATCACTAAGAATACTATCTCACAGGTAAGTCTGTACAGTTTTTTTATTTTTATTTTTATTTTTAACCTTTTGATAATAAACGCTAATTTGTTCGCTATAAAGTATTAAATTGGTATTCGATGAAATTAGTTTTGGCGACCAAAATTATTGATATCATTCAAAAATTTATTACATCACTGCGAAATTTAACGTTTATTCTTAAGGTATAAATATCTTTAATCAATCAACCCAAAATATTTCAAAAATTCGTCATCAGTTAAATTAGGTCATGAAACCGAAATTACTTTATCGAAAAGAGGGGCACATATTTTTGATAATATTTGATTGATTAAAGTGGGATAAAAGCCAAAAAGATTTTTAATTTTATTTTTACTTTGTTTTTAAAATTAGTATTAAAAAAAAAATTATTGTAAACTTTTTAAATCAATATATTTAAAATTGTAAATATTTGAAAAAATTAATATTTTTAATATAAGTTTGTATGTATAAAAATAAAAATTAAATTTAAGTTTGGTGTGAATTTTTAATATTAATTTTGAATTTTATGCATTTTAAATTTAAGTTGTGTGAATTTAAAAACAAAAATTTACTTTATTTCGCTAAGTTAAAAATATGATTTTTAAAATTCGTCGTGAGTTGAAGACTAGGTCATTGAACCGAAATTGCTTTACCCAAGGGAGGGACGAGAACTTTTATTATTTTTATTTTTAATCTTATTGAATTAAAATATGTCAAAAACATTAAAAAACCCAAAAATCTTTACTTTTAAAACCACGCTTTGATTTGACAAATTTTAAAATTTTGTCGAGGGACGGATTAGGACATCAATCTGAAACGCCCTCATCATAAAAAGAAACAAAATTTTAATTTTTAAATTAATTTTATGTTTTATAAAGTATAACGTTTTATTAAAAAAAAAAGGTGAAAAGACTGTACCCGGGACTCCATGCGATCGCATGGAGTTTGGCCTTTGGTGCCATGCGATCGTATGGGGAGAAAATCCAGGCCAGATACAAACGAGCCAGAGAGCTGTTCTTCACACAAAACACACACAAATACACGAAAATACCCCAAAATACTCTCTAAAATTCGCAATTTTCCACCGTAATTCGTCATTTTTCTTGCTATAATCATGCCTAGATTCTCATTCTTCAGCAAAATGGTAAAAATTACACCCCTAAACTCTATAAATTCCTAGTTTTTGCGATAATTACCAATTTTTTACCTAATGCAATTTTATTAATTTCTAGTGTAATTAGTGTTAAATTGTTAGTATTTTATGCATGTATAACCTAAATTGATGCTATTTAACATGATTTGAAGCCAAAAACTTCAAAATTTTTAGAAATCTAGGGTTTGTGTTCTTGAGCAATTTGGTGCTTTTTGATATAAACAGGTTATGGCCGATTTTTGTCATGAATTATTGCTAAATTGAGTAGTGTAACATGTTTAGATAATTAAATGATCCAAACATTGATCCTAAACATGACTTTTGGAGATTAAAGTGGACTTTTTAAGTCCAAAATTCATGAACTTGATTAATTTGATATATTTGCCATTTGAGACTTGTTTAATTATTAGTAATGACTATTTTGACATGTTATCTGAGTTAAATGCTTATGAACTTTGTATACATTTTCATATGTGCTTATTTGAAAAGTGTAGAATTGTGAAAAATTGTGAAAATGTGTATAAGTTTTATTTTGATTTAACATGTTATAGTGATTGTTTTAAGTTGTTATTTTGCTAACACTAATGCATATTTGGATGCACAAATTTTGTGTTTAATGTGTTTTGCAGAAAGCCGATACGGGAGGTTCAGGAGCATCATCATCTATACGACCAGCACCAGCACCAGAACCAGAACCAGAACTGCAACACGAACAAGAACCACAACAAGAACTACAACAACAGCCTGATCAGCACATACCTTATTATGATCCGGTACAGTTTGTTGATGAATTCATAGTATTCCCAATGAGGCTGCCAGTAGAATTTCCAACGATTCCTGAGCACACTCTGCATCCTAATATGAGATTTGATAGGAGATGGAGAGATTACGAGACATATCAAAGGAACAAATTCAAATTGATAACAAAAAATGTAGAGGTGCCAAGGGTAATCGATTGGGTTCCTTTGGAAACAGTCCATCTAGCTGACCGTGTTAGACATCTTTTAGTTCAAAGGTATGGCAGTTCTTCTTTTACAGATTGGGAACGTCTTTTCACCATTCGTAGAACTGTATATAAGGAATGGTGTGTTGAGTTGATGAGTACTGTATCACTTGATACAAATATAGTTAGAATAGATGATAGAAAATTTCTTAGGTTTATCCTTGGCGGTAGGATGTACAGAATGTCCATGCTGGACATGGCCAGGGCTTTACAGATATATACTCCTGGTGAGTTGCTACTACCCGATTGTACAAACTTGATTCATTATGGTGAAAGGGTAGATAGCAACTTTGACGCTGACGCCATTTGGAGGCGTATGTCACATTTTGATGTTTTTACACGAGCAGGAGGACACTCCTATACACATATTGACAGAGCCGAGCTTCGTATTATTCATAGATTTTTGGCTAACTCGATTACACAGAGAGGTCATAATAAAGAAAAAATTACCTTACATGATTTATTCTACCTAAAGTGTATTCGGGATCCTAGAAGCTTTGTCAATATCCTTTATTGTGTTGCTTTTTATTTATCTAAAATGGTAGAGGGAATGCAGGACGGGAGTATAATAGGAGGAGGTATTTTTGTTACTCTCATTGGAGAGTATTTAGGTGTTGATAGGAACCAAGGGGGTCCATTACAGCTTTGTAGAGAACAGGTTAAGCCCTTAGGATTGAAAGTTTATGTGGGTGCTAAGGTATTGAAAAGTAGACATAACCAGGCAGTACCCTATGAGGGATCTCATCCTCAGGTAGAGAGAGGCTCAGACGAGGAAATGGAGGAGGCGGAAGACATTAGGGATGTCTTTCGAGATGCTATTCTTGACGTCCACATTCGTATAGATGAGGAAGCAATGACGAACGCGGCAAGACATAGTATGTATGAGCAGTGGAACTTCGAGCGAGTATACGAGGATTATAGGCGATGCCAACACGATAGCTGGTTAGTTCATTAGCACCAAATCATGAGCCAGCTATCATATCAGGTACCAAATAACTATGTACCTACTCGACCTGCTCATTTTCCCCACACAGCCCCGATATCCGACCACCCTTTAACCGGTATGACTATAACCAAGCCTATCAGAACACCTATAACCAACAATGGAACCCACCTGATGAGATGAACTGGAACCCCTATCCAGACTGATTTGGTTCCATTTGGTTATTTATATGATTTTTATGTTTTTATCTTTTTACTTATTCATGTTTAAACTTATGTTATTAAATATACTTATGTAATCTTTATCATTTTTATTATTATTGTGTACTAATATTTCACATTTAGGATTTGAAAGTGGGATATTAAGTCCCATTTCAAATTGCCATGCATGTTTATATTTGTATGTATGTATATTGTCGATTGTACAAAACAGGGTAAAACAACACATTTTTAAAGACTGGCATTAAGTTCAGCAAAAGCTAGTTTTGACGACAAAACGAAAAACAAATGTGATGTAACAACAAGAAGGAATGAACAAATGATATGCACCATTTATCATTCAGCAAACAAACGCCAATATGTTTGGAAACTTTGGTAAAATTTAATCATTTTTACGCTAATCACCCTCAATAATTTAAATTGTTACTGATTTCTTGCAAATGAGGGCATTGCAAGATCTTAAGTGTGGGAAGGGGTTAAATTCTTTCGGATTTTAAAATTTTTACTTTATACACTTGGTTACCATTAGAAATACTAGTAAAGTAGTAGTTGTATTAGAATCTAGTGCTCTATGATAATAAAGAACAGCCCTAGTCTTATATACTGACTACCCAATTCTAGTAAAATTTTTCAAAATTTTCAATTAAATGAACTCAAAATCATGTTTATACATATTTATGAACGATAAAACTAGGTGTTAACACCGAAATTATTGTAACCTCAGAAAGGACATAAATTGAGAAACAAACCAAAATGTTAAAATTCATTTAAAATGGAATAGAGGACAATAAAAAGGAAAATAAAAGCCAAGTGTGGGAAAAATTACCAAGTTATCTTAAACATATGTCACATATTTCTGTAACAAATAATTGAAGATACTTTTGCTTTGGACTAAACTAAACTATTTTACCCGATGAAAGAAAAGAAGAGATGGATCTACACGATGAATCAATTTCATCGTTAAAAAGAAGTAAAGTCTTTCGAAAAAGAAACGCGCTTCTTGATTTAGGTCATGAAGTTGTCGTCCAGACCAGCTGTAGGTTGATGAAAAATCTAGAAAAGTCATCTCTAAAATCAGCAGGAAATCCACGGACCTCGGCATAAAACAGGGTCGCCAAGTGGTCAGATTTATCCTAACCATGAGAAGGATTTATCTCGTACAATGGGGGGCACCGTGCAAATTAGCTTGATAAGACTAATGAATCAGACCCCCAGAAAGGATAATCTCCTTAAAAGATCAAAAATCAGCTTTTAAGCCTGATATTACTCAATCCTAGAGATTGACCTTAAAGATTGGGAATTACAAACTCATAGAATTCAATGATATCTAAACTCGAGCTTGAACGAGAAAATATTTTGATCAAAATTACAAACCGATTTGTTTTCTGAAAACCCATTTTTCAATGCGTTTATTACCATTGAACGTAAAATCCTAGGAATTCACCTGGAATTCATTAGGTCACCTGAACCAAATCGGGTGTCAACCGTAAGAACGGTGGTTGCATAGCATGGTCAAAGACAGGACCTTGTGCCAGACCGAAAAATTATAAGGGTGAGCTTTACTATTGCTCCTACAAAGGATAGTAATTGCATCCAACACGTTATAAGACCATAATTAAAAGCATGTCAGAGGACATTTCCTTAACAGTTGCTTGTTCAACGCTTTCCTTTACAACCGGACAGTAGTTTACCGAAAGGTAATATTCGGAGCAAGTATACTGGACGTGTTGCTTTTCTAATACAAAGTTAGCAAATGGGTGACACAAAACCGCAAGTTTTGAGCTAAAATTTTCAAATCTGAAACTCACCAAACCCAAAAAAATATTTTGCAAACACCGGTGAAGGGTTATTCCGGAAAACTTATCTAGGGTAAAAACTAGATTGAATTTTCAAAAAGATCAAATATTTTCATAAAGATCCAATTTCCTTAATGGATCTAAATTTTATAGTCATGTGGGACTGTAAACCACATCGTTACTACCATTGTTTATACCGCCGTAAAGAAATCACTGATGTACAAAGTGTGAAGAATAAAGAAGTGATTCTAGTATTTCAAGACTATATTGCTTGAGGACAAGCAACGCTCAAGTGTGGGAATATTTGATAATGCTAAAAACGAACATATATTTCATAGCATTATTCCTCAAGAAAGACAAGCTTTTAGTTGCAATTGTTCTATTTACAAGTGATATTCGTTTAAATAATAAAAGGTGAAAACAAAAGACAGATTCGACGAATTGAAGACGCAAACGACCAAAAAGCTCAAAAGTACAAAGTACAATCAAAGAGGTTCAAATTATTGATGAGAAACGTCTCAAAATTACAAGAGTACAAGACGCGAAACGCAAAGTACAAGATATTAAATTATACGCAAGGACGTTCGAAAATCCGGAACCGGGACCAGAGTCAACTCTCAACGCTCGACGCAACGGACTAAAAATTACAAGTCAACTATGCACATAAATATAATATAATATTTAAATAATTCTTATTATTATTTATATATTATATATTATATTATTAAAAACCGTCGGCAGAAAAAACAAAGGCATGTGAGCCTCTCCAGCTGGCCATGCGATCGCATGGCCTTGAAGGGTAAAGCTCATGCGATCGCATGAGCCACTTTTCCAGCCCACATGCCTATAAAATTCGCAGCTTGGTGAACATCAAAACACATCTTTTTCCTTCTTCATCATACGTAAATTATATATATATATATATATATATATATATATATATATATATATATATATATATATATATATATTTATATTTTAATTTTAATTTTAATTTTAATTTCTAATAATAAGGGTATGTTAGCGAATGTTGTAAGGGTGTAAGTCGAAATTCTGTCCGTGTAACGCTACGCTATTTTTAATCATTGTAAGTTATGTTCAACCTTTTTAATTTAATGTCTCGTAGCTAAGTTATTATTATGCTTATTTAAATCAAAGTAATCATGATGTTGGGCTAATTACTAAAATTGGGTAATTGGGATTTGTACCATAATTGGGGTTTGGACAAAAGAACGACACTTGTGGAAATTAGACTATGGGCTATTAATGGGCTTTATATTTATTTAACTAAATGATAATTTATTAATTTTAATATAAAGATTTACAATTGGATGTCCCTATAAATAACCATATACACTCGATCGGACACGATGGGCGGGGTATTTATATGTACGAATAATCGTTCATTTAACCGGACACGGGAATGGATTAATAGTCACTAGAATTATTAAAACAGGAGTCACTAGAATTATTAAAACAGGGGTGAAATTATGTACAAGGACACTTGGCATAATTGTTAACAAAGTATTAAAACCTTGGGTTACACGCAGTCGATAACCTGGTGTAATTATTAAACAAAGTATTAAAATCTTGTTACAGTTTAAGTCCCCAATTAGTTGGAATATTTAACTTCGGGTATAAGGATAATTTGAGGAGGACACTCGCACTTTATATTTATGACTGATGGACTGTTATGGACAAAAACCAGACGGACATATTAAATAATCCAGGACAAAGGACAATTAACCCATGGCCATAAAACTAAAATCAACACGTCAAACATCATGATTACAGAAGTTTAAATAAGCATAATTCTTTTATTTCATATTTAATTTCCTTTATTTTATATCTAATTGCACTTCTAATTATCGCACTTTTATTGTTATTGTATTTAATTGCACTTTTAATTATCGTACTTTTTAATTATCGCAATTTTATTGCACTTTTATTTATCGCAATTTCATTATCGTTATTTACTTTACACTTTAAATTAAGTCTTTTATTTATTTAATATTTTACATTTTGTTTTAACTGCGATTTAAAGTTTTAAAATCGACAAACCGGTCATTAAACTGTAAAAACCCTCCTTTATAATAATAATATTACTTATATATATATTTGTATTTTTATAAAATAAAACTAATATAGCGTTAAGCTTTGATTAAAATATTCCCTATGGAACGAACCGGACTTACTAAAAACTACACTACTGTACGATTAGGTACACTGCCTATAAGTGTTGTAGCAAGGTTTAAGTATATCCATTCTCTAAATAAATAAATATCTTGTGTAAAATTGTATCGTATTTAATAGTTTTTCCTGTAAATATATAAGCTATTTCATATACACCTCGCATAACATCACAAACAGACAATGATTGCAAGGATCTAGTGCAGCATCCTTGTCTACATTAATAAGCTTCTTCATTATTAGGGTAGACAACCCTTTCTCACTCATGTGACCGAGTCTCTGGTGCCATAAATTTTGTGAAGCCTCCTTTTCTGCAACATTGATACTATCTGTGCAGATCTTCACATGAGTTTTGTATAGTGTGCCCCAAATGTGTCATCGAGCGACTATCATAGCGCCTCTTGACAATTTCCATGTGCCTCTACTGAAATGACTATCATAGCCCTGTTTGTCAAGAGCTACTCCAGAAAGTAGATTTAGTCGAAGATCTGGCACATGGCGGACATCCTTCAGAGTGATTGTGCTCCCGGAACTTATCTTTATCGTGACATCACCAATTCCGACAATCTTAGCGGAACTGAAATTTCCCATTTTCACATCTCCAAAGTCACCAGCTTTGTATGTTGTGAAGTATTCCTTGTATGGAGTCACGTGGTAGGATGCTGCAGTATCTACCACCCATTCCGTGTCTTCTCCTCGTGAGACGTGAAGGCATGCCTCATCATGGGTTGAATAATAAGCTACATCACCAGTGATAGTAACTAATGTTTCTCCACCCTTATTCTTCGACTTTGAACTGCTTTGACCTTGTTCCTCTTTCAATCTATAGCAATTCTTTTTCATATGTCATTCTAATCCACAATGATGGCATTTATATGTTGGTTTTCTGCCATCAGCTGACCTGCCCCTGCTCTTGCTTCTGCTTCTCTATTTATTTTTGCTACTCATTCGTTGTCTCCCCCGATTCTCTGTGACAAAGGCATGGGTCTGATCTATGCCCATGTCCTTTCTCTTTGCCTCTTCACTGAATAGGGCATCCTTGACCATTGACATGGTAAGTTTGCCATTCGGAGCTGAGTTGCTGAGTGTTACTACCAGCATTTCCCAACTATCAGGAAGAGAACTAAGTAACAATAGTGCCTGAACTTCATCGCCAAGCGGCATCTCTACAGATGATAACTGGTTGACCAAGCTCTGAAACTCACTGGTATGCTCGGAAACTGAAGTTCCACTTTTGAGCTTCATGTTGACTAAACGCCTCAACAGTAGGGCTTTATTCCGAGCAGTCTTGGCCTGGTACATGTCCTCCAACTTTTTCCATAGGACATATGCGTCTGTCTCTTGTGCAACATGGTGGAAGACACTATGATCAATCTATTGACGGATATGACCAATAGTTTTTCGGTTTGATTTTTTCCACTCTTTCTCTTTGGCAGAATCAGGGTTTATACCCTTCAATTCAATAGGATCGAACAAATCCTTACAGCTGAGGAGATCTTCCATCCGAGGTTTCCACAGCATGTAGTTTGTGGCTGTGAGCATAATCATAGCTCCGGAAGATGATGTTGACTCTTCTGTGGACATTATCACCTTACAAATAATTTTTCAACACAAACGGGGTTGAATTGTAGAAAACAGATATCACCGTTACGTCCGGAACGGTTGAAAATGGTGGAATAGACACTTCGCGGCTTAAATTCCACTTACGGGGCAAAATTATAATTTTTATAAACTTCAGGAACCAAAAATGAAATTCTGAAAATTTCAGGGACCAAATTGTAAAATTTCAGAATTGCTACAGTACTGCTACAGGACTTGCTACATTACTGCTACAGTAACTTGCTACAGTGCCGCCAGCTGCTACAGTGAATTGCTACATGACTGCTACATTGATCGTCTTCTCCGGAGAAAATTTCGGCACCGGTCGTCTTCTCCGGCGAGATTCCGGCGAGTTGACCAAACTTTGACCGCGTTTTCTGGGCTCGTTATAACTCCGTTTAAGTCACCGTTTTTTGCGTTAGACTCGGTTCGACGAGACGAATCCAATGGTACACTCAAAATTGGATTTTGAGGAAACTTTAGAAGACCCAAAAAACTCAACCAACGTCTCTAACCAAGCTCTTGATACCACTTGTTAGGAAGAGAGAATCGCCTGGACGTTGGGAGATACAAATTTGAGAGAAAATAACTCTATTACTTACAAGTATAGATTTACAGAGTATTAAAAAACTCTTACAAAAAAATCTCAAACTCTCACACACTCTCTAGGTTGTGATTACACTTCTCTTAGTGATTTTAGGATGATTTACAACTGAGGTTTGCACCTCTATTTATAGCAAAAATTCTATGGCGGTGAATGGTGTGAACGAAGAAGGTTGGTGGAAGTTGGCGGCCGTCATCGTGTTCAAGTTTGCTACTTCCGTATGAGTTGTTCAAAGCTGTCTTCTTTGAATATCTAGAAACAAATCTTGATTATGGCATCTAGAAGGTGAAGCTGGAATATGGCTGGAAACCATCACCCAGTACACAACTACGTTCATGGTTAACAAACGTTGCCACAAATGGGGTCGCATAGTCATAGTAGTAATTATACGATTGCTCAAAATTAAATTAGTATTAATAATACTCAATATACTTCCATGGGTCCAAATTCTACACGGGTAGAAGAAAGTGAGTTGCGTGCAGAACTGAAACAAATCAAACTGAATCGACCAAGGCTGGAGGTAGCAAGGGAGCAAGCTCGATTAGACGCTGACACAAATAAGTTCATCTTAGAACTCTGGGACTACTGGTTATGAAAATCTGATATATTTCTAGTAAATTAAATATTTCTTGTCAATTGTTACTTTTTATCTCTTAATTTGTGTATCATTTACATTTGTTTGATCGTTTTAAGTTTTGGCTTGGGCTTGTTATCTAATTTATGCATTGTTTATTCAGTTCCATATTTACTGTATTCTCTTTTGATCAAGTACTATACATATATTAAAGTCAAATATTTGGAATATGTTCAAGGATGATGAGCGCTTAATGCTTAATCAATATTCATTGTGTTTGTTTGTAACAGACTAACATCTAAATGATAAGTGGTGCTAAGATCACATCCTATCTTCAGCCACCTACCATCGCCAATCACCGTTAGCGAGTGACGGAGATAGGCAGCAAACCGCCACTGGCTTTCAGTGACTCCTGCAAGTGCAACGAAGGGTTAACAACTCAACGATGGGGCCCACTGTCATTTTGATTTTTAAATTCCAACGCATAATTTATTTATTATTATTTTTATTTTAAAAGCAATTAATTATTTATACCAATATAAATACAACCTAACACACACTACCATTTCATACTACTTTCACTCTCATTTCATATTTCTTAAATCTCATTTTACCATTTCAACAACCATCATGACTCTGTGTTTCGTTACATACGGGTGGATATATTAACGAAGACATGAGAAAATTCCACGGTGGTTCGAAAAAAACGTTAGAAGATGTTGACGTTACTGGCTTTAATTTAGCCACTTTGTTCGATTTGTTACAAGATCGGGTTGATTTCGAGGCATCGGAGTTTGTCTTTTATGATGAAGATTGGGAAGAACTCCGTTTTCTTAAACACAAAAATATGGTATGAACTTGAAGGAAAAGTTGTGCTACGCTCGGAATGAATTACGTTGTACTGTAAGCACATATTTGACGACCTTCCGAGCAACAGTGATGACCCGTAGTTTATGTAATCGTTTTTTTAATCATATTTTATTTTCGAATGTTTTTTTTGTTCAACTGTTATTTTTTTTATTAATGTAATCATTTTTTATTTAACGTAATATTTTTTTTATTAATTTAGTTAAGTGTTATTTTAATTTATTTATTGTATGTAAATAAAAATTCAGAATGAGTTAAAGTTTTAGGTGAAGTGTAAGTTATGAAAGAATTTGTTAAAGGAATGTAAATTTTTTTGTGCTGATGTGAAAAAAAAAAGTTTAGTTAAAGATGATTATGATAGGGAGTGACCTAAATGGAACAAATATATTTGCTAAACAATTTAGAGTTGAAATTACTTTTAACCATAAAAGCACATTTGTTTTTTATAAGACTTATTAAATTATATATAGAAATCCAAATAATGATCAAATAATTATATTCCTTTATTTATTTTTCTAACAGTCTAATAAGGTGTGATGACCCGTCCAAATCCATTTGAACGAATACATCATTCATCGATTTCACAGTGAGGTACTGACCTCTACATGATACGCTTTGTAAATATTGCATTCTTTTGAAAAGGCACACCATAAATGAATATCTAATTCCAAGGTTTTTGACGTTTGATGATTTCTACATATAGACAATCACCATAAATAATAATTTACAATACTACATCCGTTGATAATGCAGTCAAAATAAGATACATGGTGATGATTTTGTGAATGCAATGTTTTCTCGAATAAAGCATGTATGACTCCATGCACATAGCTTGTATAACATATAAGCAAACAGCGGAAGACTTCTAGAACCTGAGAATAAACATGCTTAAAAGTGTCAACACAAAGGTTGGTGAGTTCATAGTTTTAATGTTGCGCATAATCTGTATATAAAGGTGGATCACACGATTTTAGTCGTTTTATCCAGAAATGTTTATCAAAATATTCTACAAGATTGAGCACCCTGGTAACTAAACTTTAACGTATATATAATAAGTACCCCTGTTTTAACATACATGCAACCAACATGTACAATACAAGCAACCAACGTGTACTAAACTCAAATAGCATACGTCTGTTTTATAGTTCAGGCTAGGGTTTCTATAACTGAAACAGACAGGGATGTCAAGCCCTATGGATCCATATATAACTACTCGCGCCCACCAGTTCTTATAACCTGCAGTTACTAGTTACCAAAGCTAAGGGATTTTCGGTTCAAACTCGGTGTAGAATTTAGTATGTACTTGTATCCATTGCGTTTAAAATAAAGTGCATGTATTCTCAGCCCAAAAATATAGATTACAAAAGCAATTAAAAAAGGAGCAAATGAAACTCACCTTAGCAGCACATAAGGTCATTCACCGAAATATAACCGAAACTCGGAATGCAAAATAACCATAGATCTCAAACTAGAGAATATATGTTGGTCAATACATGTCTAACAAGCTAGGTCAGGTCATAGTGTATCACAATCCTAATGCTCGAGACCGACATGCAAAAGTTAATCTGACCCAATATGATCTTTAAATCTATACATGTTTATTAACATAATATAAGTCTTGATAATTGAACGAATTTATAGTTTATCAAACTCAAAATATTATTTATTTCAGGAGCTATATTATATTTGAATTATCATGACAATCGAAAATATTTTATTATTTCACATAGTTTTTCAATACTTGTAAAATCATATTATAGTGTTTATAAAGCTTTAAAACATGATAAGACAGTCAACTTTGACAATTGTTCAACAAAATGAGACGTGCCTTATATAGAAATTCATTTACTCGATTAGTAATATCTAAAAATCTAATTTATCAATCTTATAGACAAGTTTTTTAAATATTAATTTACAGTTTCCAATATAATTCAATTAACGTCAAACATAATTCAGTTAACCATATCTTTTAATCCGTTCATCGAAATCACGCGATTTCTAAATGAAAAGTTATTAATTTTTTGATAGCTTTCCAATGACATGCATATCATATACCTTATATCAATAACATATGTATCAAATTCGTAATTCATCATAAACTATCTAACGACAAAATTAAAGCATACAAGCGTGCATAAACATATATACTCGAGCACTAGACATGGATACACTATTAATATATAAAAGATAAGATATAAATGCTTACGTATCAATATTGTGATTCAATATTGCAGGAAAGTACGTAGACGCAACGGAGATGATAAACACTAGTTTGACTCACGAGCAATACTCCCGAACAATACCCATAACCTCCATAGCTATAACCTATAATTTCCTTAGCTCTATCCCACTCGAAAAAACTCATTTTGAAATCATTTGGACATAACCTCGTCGTAGTATTTTATGTATATTACTAATAAAAATAATATTAATACTACTAATAATAATAATAAGACTAATAATATCATTAATCTTAATAATGATGATAATAATAATAATAATAATAATAATAATAATAATAATAATAATAATAATAATAATAATAATAATAATAATAATAATAATAATAATAATATATATGTATATTAGAGAGCAGAGAGATTGAGAAGAGAAAAGTAAATGAATTCGGAGCAAAAACTGCGAGCTTTATAGACTGAGCCACTCCCAGCCTCCCATGCGATCGCATGGGTTTGAAGGCCTTTGGCCATGCGATCGCATGGCCTAAAAATCCCGCTCATGATTATTTTGTTTTCTTGATTGTCGACATATTATTATATAATATATATAATATATTTAATTTATATTAATTAATTATATATTATATTATATTCACGTGCATAGTTAACTTGTAATTTTCGTTCCGATGACTCGTACATTATCACTCGACTTATGTCCCGGTTCCGGTTTTTCGAACGTTACTTCGTACGCTTTAATAACTTGTACTTTATGTTTCGTGTATTGTACCTTTATCAATAACAAGACTCAAATCAATGAAAAACTATCTCACTCGTAATGTAGCTTGTATGTTTGAGTGTTATGGCCATTTGCGTTTATAAATTAACGTCTTAATATATAATAATATTATTTTAAATCAAAACGTTTTATATCTTAAGTTAATATTATATTTTATAACATTTGTAAAGTATACCTGAATTTTCATTTTGAAATAGTGTTTTACTGTAGCAAAATGATTTTTACTGTAGCAAATATTGGTTTTCGAAAACACTGTAGCTTTTCGGGTACTGTAGCAATTCAAAAATACTGTAGCAAATTAGTGTTTTACTTGTTCATCTTAAACGTTTTAGTTAACTTATCTAAATATCAATCGAATCAATAATCGAATGTTACTATCGTTTACTAAATAACTTGAAATTACATATATGTATATATCTTTATTTAATATACATAAATCAGTTTTTAAATACACATTGCAAGTTATTTATAATTAATTTTATTATTCCAACTTATTGTATATATATATATATATATATACATACAATTAATGTTTGTGAATCGTCGAGAACAGTCGAAGGGTAAATGAATACGTGAACACAGTTCAAATTTTTTGAGACTTCAACATTACAGACTTTGCTTATCGTGTCAAAATGATATAAAGATTAAGTTTAAATTTGGTCAGAAATTTCCGGATCGTCACAGTACCTACCCGTTAAAGAAATTTCGTCCCGAAATTTGATTGGAATCATCATGGTTGATAATAAGTATGTTTTCATGACTCATATAAGTTGGAAATTAGAGTTTTATCATCAGTGAGTAATATGGATAAAACAATTTGATTTTTGTGAAGAGTACGAGTGAAGCTATCACAAAAGAAAAAAATATGAAATGAGGAAATTAAAAATTCGTATATACTTTTGACGTAGTCACGTTTGATTTCCGGAATTCAAGGGATTTAGAGAAAATCTTCGTAATAAGATTTGGTTCTTCGGTAATTAAGGAAATTAGGATCTTCTTTGGTTAAATGCAATAATCCGTTTTGATTGCTCTGTCAGATATTTTACTATAAATCCACTCCCTTCGTTTCCTTATTTCCATAGCTCACACCTTCTTTTCTTTCTCTCTCAATTCATACTTTAAAGCATTCGTCAATATGCTCCATCCCGCTCTGATTCTTGATATACTCCTAACTTTCATATCTATCATTCTTCTTTTTCATCTGCCGCCGGAAGAATCTATTTACTTCTACTATACTCTTGGTTTTATAGTGTTTTTAGTTCTCCCGTGTCTTTATATTGCTATATGAATCGATATACACGGTTTGTAAATCTCCGGGTTGTTGTTGGGTTTTATATCTTCGATTATATTTCGGAGTCCCTGTTTCTGTCTTTCTATAATCATTGACATCCACAGTTAATGCTCTCTCCTATTTGCTGCGATTTAACCATTGAAACGCTACACGGATTTAGAGAGTGTGGAGTGCACGTTCATAAAGTGTAAAATGGTTTGATGTTATGTTAGTGAGCTTGGAAATAATATTTGGAACTTAAGGAATGCGAAACGCGACTTGAAAAGGTCATACGCAAAAAACCATGGCTCAAAACAAGGTTGTTGTTGGCTTCATTAGGCCGCGGCGCGGTCTCATCCCCCGCGGCGCGACTTAAGGCATGGTTTTGAGGTCGAGCATTTTGGCCTGTTTGGAAGTGTGATGCTTTGTTAGCCCACAGCACGACTTAACACTGGTTTGCTAAAAAGGTGCCTTTTCAACCCAAAAGGCACATTTGAACCCCAAACGTTATGGGGTTGTTCCAGGACATTTATGAACTATTTTTTCATGTATTTGTACTTGTTTAAGTACAAATACATGGGTGTGACATTCCAAGCATTATGTGGGTTCATATGAAAAAGTGTGACTCTTTAAAGACACCTTTTGATCCATTATAAATATATGGATTCATTTCCATATGAATGGTTAGACACCTTACACAATGTTCCAGATTTTGAACATGTCTAACACACTTTCAACACAAAACTTCCAGATTTATACAATCTACAATTGCAAGAAACAATTATCTTTTGGTCAAGACGACTGTTCATACTAGTCTTATTCTAATAGTGATTTCGTGTAACTCGTGGCCAATTGGGTCGAAATACTCTATTAAGAAAGTGTTCGCACGATTCTAGTATCAATCCGGTGACAGATTCTTTACCCACTAATCCATATTTCTCCAACAATTTAATAGAGTATTTCTCAAGAATCGGGACCGTTGAATTTGCGAAGTTTTGGTATGATGATTATGAATGAATGGATTTTGGTATATGGTTGGATAATCATGGACTTGTGGGATATATTCACTTATATTGATTGCACGAGAAATTGCATTAATACTGCCAATAATCATGGGGTACGCTTGTTCATTTCTATCATTTGTGTTTAAATGATTTGTTTACAAATTTGAAAGTTGGTCATTGATTTTGGATTGGTTGATTATAATTATAGTTGATATTGATATAACAACACGATTGTTGAATACAAAATTGAGACTTTCCTAATCCGATGACAAAACGTTGTAAACGTGTTTAATAAAGTAATGTGTCTGAACTGTAGTGACCCGAACTTTTCCATGTTTATATATATTAAATAAAATTGATATTTACATGATTAAGTGTTTCCAACATGTTAAGCAATCAAAACTGTTAGGACGTGATTAATTGAAATAGGTTTCATATAGACAATTGACCACCCAAGTTGACCGGCGATTCACGAACGTTAAAACTTGTAAAAACTATATGATGACATATATATGGATATATATATATAGTTAACATGATATTATGATAAGTATGTATCTCATTAAGTATATTAACAATGAACTACATATGTAAAAATAAGACTACTAACTTAAGGGTTTCGAAACGAGACATATATGTAACGATTATCGTTGTAACGACATTTAAATGTATATATATCATATTAAGATATATTAATACATCATATTATCATGATAATATAATAATTTAACATCTCATTTGATATAATAAACAATGGGTTAACAACATTTAACAAGATCGTTAACTTAAAGGTTTCAAAACAACACTTACATGTAACGACTAACGATGACTTAACGACTTAGTTAAAATGTATATACATGTAGTATTTTAATATGTATTCATACACTTTTGAAAGACTTCAAGACACTTATCAAAGTACTTCTACTTAACAAAAATGCTTACAATTACATCCTCATTCTTTTTCATCAACAATTCTACTCGTATGCACTCGTATTTGTACTCGTACAATACACAGCTTCTAAATGTATTTACTATTGGTATATACACTCCAATGATCAGCTCTTAGCAGCCCATGTGAGTCACCTAACCATGTGAGAACCATCATTTAACATCTAGCATGAAATATCTCACAAAATTACAAACTAATGGAGACTATAATGCCATCCTAAATTCACGTGAAGATAGACACACACAAACACTTTCATTTTGCAACTTACATGTAACAAAATACTCTATCTCAAGTGTTCTTCCATTGTTCTAAGTGTTCTTAATCATCTTCATCAAAAAATTCATACATAAACCAAGTTATAAAACAACTACTCAAGAACACACCAACAACACTTCCAAGTTTGATAGCTTACTTCCAATCTTGCAAATTCACTTTGAGTGATCATCCAACCTCAAGAAATCTTTCTTAGTTACAGTAAAATATCTTTCTAATACAAGGTAAAACTCATATTCAAACTTTGATTCAATTTCTATAACTATAACAATCTTATTTCGAGTGGAAATCTTACTTGAACTTGTTTTCGTGTCATGATTTTGCTTCAAGAACTTTCAAGCCATCCAAGGATTCTTTGAAGCTAGATCTATTTTTCTCATTTCCAGTAGGTTTATCTACAAAACATGAGGTAGTAATGATGTTCATAACATCATTCGATTCATATATATAAAACTACCTTATTTGAAGGTTTAAACTTGTAATCACTAGAACATAGTTTAGTTAATTCTAAACTTGTTCGCAAACAAAAGTTAATCCTTCTAACTTAACTTTTAAAATCAACTAAATACATGTTCTATATCTATATGATATTCTAACTTAATGATTTAAAACCTGAAAACACAAAAACACCGTAAAACCGGATATACGTCGTCGTAGTAACACCGCGGGCTGTATTGGGTTAGTAAATTAAAAACTATGATAAACTTTGATTTAAAAGTTGTTCTTCAGGGAAAATGATTTTTCTTATGAACATGAAACTATATCCAAAAATCATGGTTAAACTCAAAGTGGAAGTATGTTTTCCAAAATGGTCATCTAGAAGTCGTTCTTTCGACTAAAATGACTACCTTTACAAAAATGACTTGTAACCTGTATTCTGACTATAAACTTATAATTTTTCTATTTAGATTCATAAACTTAAGTTCAATATGAAACCATAGCAACTTGAATCACTCAAAACGGATTTGAAACGAAGAAGTTATGGGTAAAACAAGATTGGATAATTTTTCTTGTTGTAGCTATGTGAAAATTGGTAACAAATCTATATTAATCATATCCTAGCTAACTCATATTGTATTATACATGTATTATAATATATTATGTAATCTTGGGATACCATAGACACGTATGCAAATGTTTTGACATATCCTAGCTAACTCATATTGTATTATACATGTATTATAAACCAGTCTACTAATTGACGCGAATCCTAAAGATAGATCTATTGGGCCCAACAAACCCCATCCGTTGTAGCGGATGCTTTAGTACTTCGAGTTTTTATATCATGTCCGATGGATGTCTTAGAATGATGGGGATATTCTTATATGCATCTTGTTAATGTCGGTTACCATGTGTTCACCATATGAATGATTTTTATCTCTATGTATGGGATGTATATTGAAATATGAAATCTTGTGGTTTATTATTATGATTTGATAAATATATAGGTTAAACCTATAACTCACCAACATTTTTGTTGACGTTTAAAGCATGTTTATTCTCAGGTGATTATTAAGAGCTTCCGCTGTTGCATGCTAAAATAAGGACAATATTTGGTGTCAGCATGCTTGTATAATATTATTTAAAATTGCATTCGAGATTTACTTTGTTGTAACATATTAATATTGTAAACCAATATGTATTGGTAGTGTGTAAGTGTGATATTTTTTAGATTATCATTTCTGGATAATCTAGGTGATGTCCTTTTAACCTTGTCGATAAAATAAAGGTTATGGTTTGTTTTAAAAATGAATGCAATCTTTGAAAAATATCTCATATAGAGGTCAAAACCTCGCAACGAAATCAATTAATATGGAACGTTTATAATCAATATGAACGGGACATTTCAGTTGGTATCCGAGCGTTGGTCTTAGAGAACCAGAAATTTGCATTAGTGTGTCTTATCGAGTTTGTTAGGATACATTAGTGAGTCTGGACTTCGACCGTGTTTTTTTTAAAAATGATTGCTTAACACTTTTGTTGGAAATTATATATTATTAACATGTAAATATTATGTGATATATTAACCTCTTAATGTGTTTGATATTGTGTGATAGATGTCTACCACTAGTACAAATCCCATCGACTCACCTAATCATAATAATGAAGAGTGTAATATATTTTGGGAAGATTCACAAATTCCCGAAGAGGAACCGGAAGAGGAGGAACCGGAAGAGGAGGAACCGAAAGAGGAGGAACCGGAAGAGGAAGAACCAGAAGAAGAAGAGGTTCCGGAGGAAGAAATATTGATACCTACAGTAAATCAGTTAAATAAAAGAAAATCCTCAACCAACGGACCAAAGTCAATAATGGTCAATGGTGTTTCCGCCGAGGAAGAAAAATATTGGGAAGATTATCAATTTTTCAATGAATCGGATCCCGATGAGGATTCTGATGATGTTATAGAAATTAGCTCGACCCAATTTAATAAAGCAAAAGAAAATAATAAGGGAAAAGGTATAAAAATAGAGAAACCTGATTCCAACCCCGATGAACTTTATATGTATCGGCAACATCCGTATTTCCTAAAATGTAACAATAAACCGGGAACCTCTAAACCACCAGGTTTTTCAAAACCATTGTGGAAAACGACGGCTCGTATTAGAGGAACACCATATATCCCTAGAAAATTAGGAAAAAGAACCAAGTCCGGAGAAGAAGAAACCAGTGATTCAGATTAGAGGGTTGTAATCATGTTGTGTATTATATGTATGGTAGTGTGCTTGTACTTTTATGTTCTATGTAAAATTGCTTGTATTGTTTGTTAATTATATTTTTTTTACGAATCTAATCCTTGTCTATTTTACAGTATAAAAACAAAATGGACGTTAAGGGTAGACAACCGAATATTTTAGAAGACCTACCAGAGGATATGATTGAGGAAATCTTGTCTAGAGTCGGTCAGAATTCATCAGCACATTTAGTTATGGCAAAATTAACTTGTCAAACATTTGAAAGACTTTCCAAAAATACCTTAGTTTATAAAAGGCTTTCCTTTGATAGGTGGGGTATATCACATTGGGGAGACCGTAAGTTACGCCGTATTTTCTTTAAAGCATTAAATGCGGGGAACCCAAATGCAATTTTACGCTACGGGTTAAGAACCTATTTGACTCAACATATCCCAACATATGTTTTCGTGAGTTAGAAAGAGCTTCTAACATGCAACATAAAGAAGCTGTTATACTTATGGGTTAGTAATGTTCGCTTCTTACCAAAGTGAGAAAAAGAACATCGAATTACAACTTTTAAATAAAACCTTCCCACAAGTGACGGATTCAGTAGTTGGGGTGAGAAACAAGGTTTTTCGATTATTACGGGGCTGTTGGACATTACAAAATCCTCGTCCTTTTGACGACATCACAACATGCTTCCTAGCCAATGGTCATAACGGTTACTTTCCACAAGACCAAGGATGGGAAGTCGTCTTAGTAAAACCAGAATGCATGACTTGTTTCTGGACTTATGAATTACGTGTCTTTATTTCTTTTGCTGAACAACTTGTGTATTAACTAGAATTGCCTTTATAGCTACCGAGTAGCAATGTTATTATGTGCTATATTTCATCCTATATGTATAATAACGGTATTGTAAGTTTGTAAAATATTGTATAAAGTTTGAACGCAAAATATTATTGTAATAAGTTTTTCATATAGAATCGTAGTAGTTGAATTGTATAATAGCTGCTAAGTATGAACTTAACGGGTAGGTACTACCCGAATTAAAACTATAAAATGTTAATATGAAGAAAAAACTTTTATAAATAAGTTCATATTATGCTACGAAATACTATTAACTACTCTTAAATTCTATATGATTAACTCAATTCGTTTGGCTATTTTTGAAGGAAATGGCACCAACGATTCGTCAGAACTTGAACATGAGTGAGGAAGACTTCCGTGTTTTCCTTGCTGCGAACATAGCCGCAGTGCAGGCCGCAATGCAAAATAACAACAATAACTCTGGTTCTAGCAGTGGAACAAATTCCACAAGAAATCGTGTAGGATGTTCCTACAAAGAATTCACTGCCTGCAAACCTTTGGAATTTGATGGAACCGAGGGTCCAATCGGATTGAAACAGTGGACCGAGAAGGTTAAATCGGTGTTTGCCATAAGTAAGTGTACTGAAGAAGACAAAGTAAAGTACGCTACGCATACCTTCACAGGTACGGCATTAACATGGTGGAATACCTATCTCGAGCAGGTAGGACAAGATGCTACTTACACACTACCGTGGTCAGCATTCAAGCAATTGATGAACGAACAGTATCGTCACAGAAACGAGGTGAATAAGCTCAAGGTAGAGCTTAGAGGATTACGAACGCAAGGTTTCGATATCACCACGTACGAAAGACGATTCACAGAATTGTGCCTATTGTGTCCCAGAACGTTCGAAGAAGAAGAAGAGAAGATCGACGCATTTGTAAAAGGGTTACCAGAAAGGATTCAAGAAGATGTGAGTTCACACGAGCCCGCCTCTATACAAAAGGCAAGTCGAATGGCTCACAAATTAGTGAACCAGATCGAAGGAAGGATTAAAGAGCAGGCGACCAAAGAGGCTAACATGAAACAAGTCAAGAGAAAATGGGAAGAAACCAATGACAAGAATCACCAATACAACAACAACAATCACAATCACAATCACAACCACAATCGCAATAACTATCCCAATAACCGCAACATCAATCACAACAACAACTTCAACAAACGTCCCAACAACAACTACAATAACCGTCCCAACAACAATAATAACAAAAACAACAACAGCAGCAACAATAACAATCCCAACAACAATCTCAATAACAACAATGGCAACAAAAACCAAAAACAGCCATGCCAAAGATGTGAAGAGCATCACACGGGGTTCTGCACGACATTTTGCAACAGCTGTAAAAGAAATGGTTATAGCGCGAAGAAGTGCGAAATCTACGGACCAATGCATAATAGAACTAAAAGAACAAATAATGTCGGAACAAATAACACCGCCATAGTTTGTTTTGGATGTGGAAAACCGGGCCACTTTAGTAGAAATTTCCCAAATCAGGGGAATACTAATGGGCAAGGCCGTGGAAGAGTTTTCAATATTAAAACGGCAGAAGCGCAGGAAGACCCGGAGCTTGTTACAGGTACGTTTCTCATTGACAATAAATCTGCTTATGTTTTATTTGATTCGGGTGCGGATAGAAGCTATATGAGTAGAGATTTTTGTGCTAAACTAAGTTGCTCACCGACGCCCTTGGATAATAAATTTTTACTCTAATCAGCAAACGGTAAATTAATTACAACAGATAATATATGTCGGAATCGAGAAATTAAACTAGTTAGCGAAACATTTAAGATTGACTTGATACCAGTAGAGTTAGGGAGTTTTGATGCGATAATCGGTATGGACTGGTTGAAAGAAGTGAAAGCAGAGATCGTTTGTTACAAAAATGCAATTCGCATTATACGAGAAAAAGGAAAACCCTTAATGGTGTACGGAGAAAAGAGCAACGCGAAGTTAAATCTTATTAGTAACCTGAAGGCACAAAAACTAATAAGAAAAGGTTGCTATGCTGTGCTAGCACACGTTGAGAAAGTCAATTCCGAAGAAAAGAACATCAATGGTGTTCCCGTCGCAAAAGAATTTCCCGATGTATTTCCGAAAGAATTACCGGGACTACCTCCACACCGATCCGTTGAATTTCAAATAGACGTTGTACCGGAAGCTGTACCAATAGCTCGTGCTCCATACAGACTCGCACCCAGCAAAATGAAGGAACTTTAGAGCCAATTACAAGAACTTTTAGAGCGTGGTTTCATTCGGCCAAGCACATCACCGTGGGGAGCTCCTATTTTGTTTGTCAAGAAGAAGGATGGTACATTTAGGTTATGTATCGACTACTGAGAGTTGAACAAACTTACTATCAAGAACCGCTACCCACTACCGATAATCGACGACTTATTTGATCAACTTCAAGGCTCGTCAGTTTATTCGAAGATTGATTTACGTTCTGGGTATCATCAAATGCGGGTGAAGGAGGATGATATTCCAAAGACTTCCTTTTAGGACGCGTTACGGTCATTACGAGTTTATGGTTATGCTGTTTGGATTGACTAACGCACCAGCTATGTTCATGGACCTCATGAACCGAGTGTGTGGGCCATATCTTGACAAGTTTGTCATTGTTTTCATCGATGACATACTTATTTACTCGAAGAATGATCAAGAGCACGAAGAACATTTGAGAAAAGTGCTAGAGTTGCTGAGAAAAGAAAAACTGTACGCTAAGTTTTCAAAGTGTGCATTTTGGTTGGAAGAAGTTCAATTCCTCGGTCACATAGTGAACAAAGAAGGTATTCAGGTGGATCCAGCAAAGATTGAAACCGTTGAAAAATGGGAAACCCCGAAAACTCTGAAGCATATACGCCAATGTTTAGGACTAGCTGGTTACTACAGAAGGTTCATCCAAGATTTTTCCAGAATAGCAAAACCCTTGACTGCATTAACGCATAAAGGGAGGAAATTTGAATGGAAGGATGAACAAGAGAAAGCGTTTCAATTGTTAAAGAAAAAGTTAACTACGGTACCTATATTCTCATTACCTAAAGGGAATGATGATTTTGTGATATATTGTGACGCTTCAAAGCAAGGTCTCGGTTGTGTATTAATGCAACGAATGAAGGTAATTGCTTATGCGTCTAGACAATTGAAGATTCACGAGCAGAATTATACGATGCATGATTTGGAATTAGGCGCGGTTGTTTTTGCATTAAAGGCTTGGAGGCACTACTTATATGGGTTCAAAAGTATTATATATACCGACCACAAAAGTCTTCAACACATATTTAATCAGAAACAACTGAACATGAGGCAGCGCATGTGGATTGAATTATTGAATGATTACGACTTTGAGATTCGTTACCACCTGGGGAAGGCAAATATGGTAGCCGACGCCTTAAGCAGAAAGGACAGAGAACCCATTCGAGTAAAAGCTATGAATATAATGATTCACAATAACCTTACTACTCAAATAAAGGAGGCGCAACAAGGAGTTTTAAAAGAGGGAAATTTAAAGGATGAAATACCCAAAGGATCGGAGAAGCATCTTAATATTTGGGAAGACGGAACTCGGTATAGGGCTGAAAGAATTTGGGTACCAAAATTTGGAGATATGAGAGAAATGGTACTTAGAGAAGCTCATAAAACCAGATACTCAATACATCCTGGAACGGGGAAGATGTACAAGGATCTCAAGAAACACTTTTGGTGTCCGGGTATGAAAGTCGATGTTGCTAAATACGTTGGAGAATGTTTGACGTGTTCTAAGGTCAAAGCGGAGCATCAGAAACCATCAGGTCTACTTCAACAACTCGAAATCCCAGAATGGAAATGGGAAAACATTACCATGGATTTCATCACTAAATTGCCAAGGACTGCAAGTGGTTTTGATACTATTTGGGTAATAGTTGATCGTCTCACCAAATCAGTACACTTCCTGCCAATAAGAGAAGATGACAAGATGGAGAAGTTAGCACAATTGTATTTGAAGGAAGTCGTCTCCTGACATGGAATACCAATCTCTATTATCTCTGATAGGGATGGCAGATTTATTTTAAGATTCTGGCAAACATTACAGCAAGCATTAGGAACTCGTCTAGACATGAGTACTGCTTATCATCCACAAACTAATGGGCAGAGTGAAAGAAAAATACAAACACTGGAAGACATGCTACGAGCATGTGTTATTGATTTCGGAAACAGTTGGATCGACACCTTCCGTTAGCAGAATTTTTCTACAACAATGGCTACCATTCAAGCATTGAGATGGCGCCGTTTGAAGCACTCTATGGTAGAAAATGCAGGTCTCCAATTTGTTGGAGTGAAGTGGGGGATAGACAGATTACGGGTTGTGACGATCGCTCCAAATCCATATGGACAATACAGGCACAACATAAATGAATATTTAAATCAAAGGTTTTGGACATCTGATGATTTCTACATATAGACAATCACCGTAAATAATAGTTTACAATAGTACTTCCGTTGACAATGCAGTCAAAAGAAGTTACATGGTGATGATTTGGTGAATGCAACGTTTTCTTGAAAAGTATGTCATGTAAGACTCCATGCACATAGCTTGTCTAACATATAAGCAACAGCGAAAAACTTCTAGTAAACCTGAGAATAAACATGCTAACAAGTGTCAACACAAAGGTTGGTGAGTTCATAGTTTTATTGTTTCGTATAATCTGTATGTAAAGGTGAATCACAAGTTTTCAGTTGTTTCATCCAGAAACGTTTATCAAAATATTCTACAAAATTGAGCACCATGGTAACTAAACTTAACGTATATATAATTTATACCCTTTGTATAATCATCTTAATAATACATGCAAACTAACGTGTACGCTTCTCAAATAGCATACGTCCGTTAAAAGGCTAGTGCTCTAGCTCGGACGGGGATATTGAAATGTCCCGTTCTTATTGATTAAAAACGTTCCATATTAATTGATTTCGTTGCGAGGTTTTGACCTCTATATGAGACGTTTTTCAAAGACTGCATTCATTTTTAAAACAAACCATAACCTTTATTTCATAAATAAAGGTTTAAAAAGCTTTACGTAGATTATCAAATAATGATAATCTAAAATATCCTGTTTACACATGACCATTACATAATGGTTTACAATACAAATATGTTACATCGAAATCAGTTTCTTGAATGCAGTTTTTACACAATATCATACAAACATGGACTCCAAATCTTGTCCTTATTTTAGTATGCAACAGCGGAAGCTCTTAATATTCACCTGAGAATAAACATGCTTTAAACATCAACAAAAATGTTGGTGAGTTATAGGTTTAACCTATATATATCAAATCGTAACAATAGACCACAAGATTTCATATTTTAATACACATCCCATACATAGAGATAAAAAATCATTCATATGGTGAACACCTGGTAACCGACATTAACAAGATGCATATATAAGTATATCCCCATCATTCCGGGACACCCTTCGGATATGATATAAATTTCGAAGTACTAAAGCATCCGGTACTTTGGATGGGGTTTGTTAGGCCCAATAGATCTATCTTTAGGATTCGCGTCAATTAGGGTGTCTGTTCCTTAATTCTTAGATTACCAGACTTAATAAAAAGGGGCATATTCGATTTCGATAATTCAACCATAGAATGTAGTTTCACGTACTTGTGTCTATTTTGTAAATCATTTATAAAACCTGCATGTATTCTCATCCCAAAAATATTAGATTTTAAAAGTGGGACTATAACTCACTTTCACAGATTTTTACTTCGTCGGGAAGTAAGACTTGGCCACTGGTTGATTCACGAACCTATAACAATATATACATATATATCAAAGTATGTTTAAAATATATTTACAACACTTTTAATATATTTTGATGTTTTAAGTTTATTAAGTCAGCTGTCCTCGTTAATAACCTACAACTAGTTGTCCACAGTTAGATGTACAGAAATAAATCGATAAATATTATCTTGAATCAATCCACGACCCAGTGTATACGTATCTCAGTATTGATCACAATTCAAACTATATATATTTTGGAATCAACCTCAACCCTGTATAGCTAACTCCAACATTCACATATAGAGTGTCTATGGTTGTTCCGAAATATATATAGATGTGTCGACATGATAGGTCGAAACATTGTATACGTGTCTATGGTATCTCAAGATTACATAATATACAATACAAGTTGATTAAGTTATGGTTGGAATAGATTTGTTACCAATTTTCACGTAGCTAAAATGAGAAAAATTATCCAATCTTGTTTTACCCATAACTTCTTCATTTTAAATCCGTTTTGAGTGAATCAAATTGCTATGATTTCATATTGAACTCTATTTTATGAATATAAACAGAAAAAGTATAGGTTTATAGTCGGAAAAATAAGTTACAAGTCATTTTTGTAAAGGTAGTCATTTCAGTCGAAAGAACGACGTCTAGATGACCATTTTAGAAAACATACTTCCACTTTGAGTTTAACCATAATTTTTGGATATAGTTTCATGTTCATAATAAAAATAATTTTCTCAGAATAACAAATTTTAAATCAAAGTTTATCATAGTTTTTAATTAACTAACCCAAAACAGCCCGCGGTGTTACTACGACGGCGTAAATCTGGTTTTACGGTGTTTTTCGTGTTTCCAGGTTTTAAATCATTAAGTTAGCATATCATATAGATATAGAACATGTGTTTAGTTAATTTTAAAAGTCAAGTTAGAAGGATTAACTTTTGTTTGCGAACAAGTTTAGAATTAACTAAACTATGTTCTAGTGATTACGAGTTTAAACCTTCGAATAAGATAGTTTTATATATATGAATCGAATGATGTTATGAACATCATTACTACCTCAAGTTTAGTAGGTAAACCTAGTGGAAGTGACAAGAAATGATCTAGCTTCAAAGGATCTTGGATGGCTTGAAAGTTCTTGAAGTAGGATCATGACACAAAAACAAGTTCAAGTAAGATTTTTACTCGAATTAAGATAGTTTATAGTTATAGAAATTGAATCAAAGTTTGAATATGAATATTACCTTGAATAAGAAAGATAACCTACTGTATATAACAAAGGTTTATTGATCTTAGATGATTACTTGGAATGGATTAGAAAGCTTGGAAGTAAATTAGTAATCTTGAAGGGATTCTTGAAGTGTTCTTGAAGTGTTCTTCCTATGATGATTATAGCTTGATTCTTGAAGTGATTTTTGATGAAGATGATGATTAACTACTGAAAAAATACGTTCATAATAGTGTGTGTGTGTTGAGAGAGAATTAGAAAGAGAATTGGAAGTGAAATGGAGTGAATGATGAGTGGTAATTGGTGAGTGGTGAGTGGGGTTAAAAGGAGTTCTAGTTAGTTGACTAGCTCATGGTAGAAGTTAAAATTGATTAGTCATACATGACATAATCAAGAGTGGAATCCCATGCTAGTTCCTATTGGTATATACCCATAGTAAGTACGTTTTGAAGCTGTGTATAATACGGGTAAGAATACGACTAGAATTCTTGATGAAAGAAAAGAATGGGAAAGTAACTGTAACAATTTTCGTTAAGTATGAGTGTTTTGATATATGTCTTGAAGTCTTCCAAAAGTATTTTAATACATCTAAATACACTACATGTATATACATTTTAACTGAGTCGTTAAGTCATCGTTAGTCGTTACATGTAAGTGTTGTTTTGAAACCTTTAAGTTAACGATCTCAATTAATGTTGTTAACCCATTGTTTATTATATCTAATGATATGTTAAATTATTATATTATCATGATATTATGATATATTAATATATCTTAATATGATATATATACATTTAAATGTCGTTACAACGATAATCGTTACATATATGTCTCGTTTCGAAATCCTTAAGTTAGTAGTCTTGTTTATATGTATATAACTCATTGTTAATATACCTATGGAGATACTTACTTATCATAATCTCATGTTAACCATATGTATATCCATATATATATCGTCATGTCATTTTTACAAGTTTTAACGTTCGTGAATCGCCGGTCAACTTGGGTGGTCAATTGTCTATATGAAACATATTTCAATTAATCAAGTCTTAACAAGTTTGATTGCTTAACATGTTGGAAACATTTAATCATGTAAATATCAATCTCAATTAATATATATAAACATGGAAAAGTTCGGGTCACTACAGTACCTACCCGTTAAATAAATTTCGTCCCGAAATTTTAAGCTGTTGAAGGTGTTGACGAATCTTCTGGAAATAGATGCGGGTATTTCTTCTTCATCTGATCTTCACGCTCCCAGGTGAACTCGGGTCCTCTACGAGCATTCCATCGAACCTTAACAATTGGTATCTTGTTTTGCTTAAGTCTTTTAACCTCACGATCCATTATTTCGACGGGTTCTTCGATGAATTGGAGTTTTTCGTTGATTTGGATTTCATCTAACGGAATAGTGAGATCTTCTTTAGCAAAACATTTCTTCAAATTCGAGACGTGGAAAGTGTTATGTACAGCCGCGAGTTGTTGAGGTAACTCAAGTCGGTAAGCTACTGGTCCGACACGATCAATAATCTTGAATGGTCCAATATACCTTGGATTTAATTTCCCTCGTTTACCAAATCGAACAACGCCTTTCCAAGGTGCAACTTTAAGCATGACCATCTCTCCAATTTCAAATTCTATATCTTTTCTTTTAATGTCAGCGTAGCTCTTTTGTCGACTTTGGGCGGTTTTCAACCGTTGTTGAATTTGGATGATCTTCTCGGTAGTTTCTTGTATAATCTCCGGACCCGTAATTTGTCTATCCCCCACTTCACTCCAACAAATCGGAGACCTGCACTTTCTACCATAAAGTGCTTCAAACGGCGCCATCTCAATGCTTGAATGGTAGCTGTTGTTGTAGGAAAATTCTGCTAACGGTAGATGTCGATCCCAACTGTTTCCGAAATCAATAACACATGCTCGTAGCATGTCTTCAAGCGTTTGTATCGTCCTTTCGCTCTGCCCATCAGTTTGTGGATGATAAGCACTACTCATGTCTAGACGAGTTCCTAATGCTTGCTGTAATGTCTGCCAGAATCTTGAAATAAATCTACCATCCCTATCAGAGATAATAGAGATTGGTATTCCATGTCTGGAGACGACTTCCTTCAAATACAATCGTGCTAACTTCTCCATCTTGTCATCTTCTCTTATTGGCAGGAAGTGTGCTGATTTGGTGAGACGATCAACTATTACCCAAATAGTATCAAAACCACTTGCAGTCCTTGGCAATTTAGTGATGAAATCCATGGTAATGTTTTCCCATTTCCATTCCGGGATTTCGGGTTGTTGAAGTAGACCTGAAGGTTTCTGATGCTCAGCTTTGACCTTAGAATAGGTCAAACATTCTCCTACATATTTAGCAACATCGGCTTTCATACCTGGCCACCAAAAATGTTTCTTGAGATCCTTGTACATCTTCCCCGTTCCAGGATGTATTGAGTATCTGGTTTTATGAGCTTCTCTAAGTACCATTTCTCTCATATCTCCAAATTTTGGTACCCAAATCCTTTCAGCCCTATACCAGGTTCCGTCTACCTGAATATTAAGATGCTTCTCCGATCCCTTGGGTATTTCATCCTTTAAATTTCCCTCTTTTAAAACTCCTTGTTGCGCCTCCTTTATTTGAGTAGTAAGGTTATTATGAATCATTATATTCATAGATTTTACTCGAATGGGTTCTCTGTCCTTCCTGCTCAAGGCATAGGCTACCACATTTGCCTTTCCCGGGTGGTAACGAATCTCAAAGTCGTAATCATTCAACAATTCAATCCACCTACGCTGCCTCATATTCAGTTGTTTCTGATTAAATATGTGTTGAAGGCTTTTGTGGTCGGTATATATAATACTTTTGACCCCATATAAGTAGTGCCTCCAAGTCTTTAATGCAAAAACAACCGCGCCTAATTCCAAATCATGCGTCGTATAATTTTGTTCGTGAATCTTCAATTGTCTAGACGCATAAGCAATCACCTTCGTTCGTTGCATTAATACACAACCGAGACCTTGCTTTGATGCGTCACAATAAATCACAAAATCATCATTCCCTTCAAGCAATGACAATATAGGTGCCGTAGTTAGCTTTTTCTTCAATAACTGAAACGCTTTCTCTTGTTCATCATTCCATTCAAATTTCTTCCCTTTATGCATTAATGCAGTCAAGGGTTTTGCTATTCTGGAAAAGTCTTGGATGAACCTTCTGTAGTAACCAGCTAGTCCTAAAAACTGGCGTATGTGTTTCGGAGTTTTCGGGATTTCCCACTTTTCAACAGTTTCTATCTTTGCCGGATCCACCTTAATACCTTCTTTGTTCACTATGTGACCGAGAAATTGAACTTCTTCCAACCAAAATGCACACTTTGAAAACTTAGCGTACAATTCTTCCTTCCTCAATACTTCTAACACCTTTCTCAAATGTTCACCGTGTTCTTGGTCATTCTTTGAGTAAATAAGTATGTCATCAATGAAAACAATGACAAACTTGTCAAGGTATGGTCCACACACTCGGTTCATAAGGTCCATGAATGCAGCTGGTGCATTAGTTAAACCAAATGGCATGACCATAAACTCGTAATGACCGTAACGTGTTCTGAAAGTAGTCTTTGGAATATCATCTTCTTTCACCCGCATTTGATGATACCCGGAACGTAAGTCAATCTTTGAATAAACAGACGAGCCTTGTAGTTGATCAAATAAGTCGCCGATTCTCGGTAGTGGATAGCGGTTCTTGATGGTAAGTTTGTTCAACTCTCGGTAGTCGATACAGAACCTGAATGTACCATCTTTCTTCTTGACAAACAAAACAGGAGCTCTCCACGGTGATGTGCTTGGTCGAATGAAACCACACTCTAAAAGTTCTTGTAATTGGCTTTGCAGTTCTTTCATCTCACTGGGTGCGAGTCTGTAAGGAGCACGAGCTATTGGTGCAGCTCCTGGTACAAGATCTATTTGAAATTCAACAGATCGATGTGGAGGTAATCCCGGTAATTCTTTTGGAAATACATCGGGAAATTCTTTTGCAATGGGAACATCATTGATGCTCTTTTCTTCAGTTTGTACTTTCTCGACGTGTGCTAGAACAGCATAGCAACCTTTTCTTATTAGTTTTTGTGCCTTCAAATTACTAATAAGATGTAGCTTCGTGTTGCCCTTTTCTCCGTACACCATTAAGGGTTTTCCTTTTTCTCGTATAATGCGAATTGCATTTTTGTAACAAACGATCTCTGCTTTCACTTCTTTCAACCAGTCCATACCGATTATCACATCAAAACTCCCTAACTCTACTGGTATCAAGTCAATCTTAAATGTTTCGCTAACCAGTTTAATTTCTCGATTACGACATATATTATCTGCTGAAATTAATTTACCATTTGCTAATTCGAGTAAAAATTTACTATCCAAAGGCGTCAATGGACAACTTAATTTAGCACAAAAATCTCTACTCATATAGCTTCTATCCGCACCCGAATCAAATAAAACGTAAGCAGATTTATTGTCAATAAGAAACCTACCTGTAACAAGCTCCGGGTCTTCCTGTGCCTCTGCCGCATTAATATTGAAAACTCTTCCGCGGCCTTGTCCATTCGTGTTCTCCTGGTTCGGGCAATTTCTAATAATGTGGCCCGGTGTTCCACATTTATAACAAACTACATTGGCATAACTGGACACTACTTGCTCCGCCATTACTCGTTCCGACACCATTTATTCCTTTCGTTCTATTAACCCCTGGTCCGTAGACCTCACACTTCGCCGCGCTATGAGCATTTCTTTTACACTTGTTGCAAAATTTGGTGCAGAACCCCGAGTGATACTTTTCACACCTTTGGCATAGCTGCTTCTGATTGTTGTTGTTGCGGTTATTATTGTTATTGGGATGATTGTTGTAGTTGCTGTTGTTGTTGTTGTTGTTGTTGTTGGGCCGTTTGTTGTAGTTGCGATTGATGTTGCGATTGTTGGGATAATTGTTGCGATTATTGTTGTAATTGCTGTTGTTGTTGTATTGGTGATTCTTATCACCGTTTTCCTCCCACTTTCTTTTGACTTGCTTCACATTGGCCTCTTCAGCAGTCTGTTCTTTAATTCTTTCTTCAATCTGGTTCACTAGTTTGTGAGCCATTCTACATGCCTGTTGTATGGAGGTGGGCTCGTGTGAACTTATATCTTCTTGGATTCTTTTCGGTAATCCTTTCACAAACGCGTCGATCTTCTCTTCCTCATCTTCGAATGCTCCCGGACACAATAGGCACAATTCTGTGAATCGTCTTTCGTACGTGGTAATATCAAAATAGTCAAATGGAACAAGTTAATCATACAGAATATTAAGAGTAGTTAATAGTATTTCGCAGCATAATATGAACTCATTTATAAAAGCTTTTTCTTCATATTAGCGTTTTATAAGTTTAAATTCGGGTAGTACCTACCCGTTAAGTTCATACTTAGTAGCTAATATACAATTCAACTACTACAATTCTATATGAAAAACTGATTATAATAATATTTCGCGTTCAAACTTTTACACAATATTTTACAAACTTACAATACCTCTTATTTTACATATAGCAGGAAATATAGCACACAATAAATTTGATACAAGATGGTTGTGAAGATAATTCTAGCTAGTACACAAGTCGTTCAGCAAAGGCACTAAAGACACGTAATTCATACGTCCAGAAACAAGTCATGCATTCTGGTTTTACTAGGATTACTTCCCATCCTTGGTCTTGTGGAACATAACCGTTATGGCCATTGATGAGACATCGTGTTGTAACGTCGTCAAAGGGACGAGGGTTACGTAATGTCCAACAGTCCTGTAACAATCTAAAAACCTCATTTCTTACCCCAATTACCGACTCCGTCACTTGTGGGAACGTTTTGTTTAATAGTTGTAGCCCGATGTTCTTGTTCTCACTTTGGTGAGAAGCGAACATTACTAATCCGTAAGAATAACATGCTTCTTTATGTTGCATGTTAGCCGCTTTTTCTAAATCACGAAGTCCAATATTCGGATATATTGAGTCAAAATAATTTCTTAACCCATTGCGTAAAATAGCATTTGGGTTCCCCGCAATATATGCGTCAAAGTTTGAATATGAATATTACCTTGAATAAGAAAGATAACCTACTGTATATAACAAAGGTTTCTTGATCTTAGATGATTACTTGGAATGGATTAGAAAGCTTGGAAGTAAATTAGTAAACTTGAAGGGATTTTTGAAGTGTTCTTGAAGTGTTCTTCCTATGATGATTATAGCTTGATTCTTGAAGTGATTTTTGATGAAGATGATGATTAACTACTGGAAAAATACATTCATAATAGTGTATGTGTGTTGAGAGAGAATTAGAAAGAGAATTGGAAGTGAAATGGAGTGAATGATGAGTGGTAATTGGTGAGTGGTGAGTGGGGTTAAAAGGAGTTCTAGTTAGTTGACTAGCTCATGGTAGAAGTTAAAATTTATTAGTCATACATGACATAATCAAGAGTGGAATCCCATGCTAGTTCCTATTGGTATATACCCATAGTAAGTACGTTCTGAAGCTGTGTATAATACGGGTAAGAATACGACTAGAATTCTTGATGAAAGAAAAGAATGGGAAAGTAACTGTAACCATTTTCGTTAAGTATGAGTGTTTTGATATATGTCTTGAAGTCTTCCAAAAGTATTTTAATACATCTAAATACACTACATGTATATACATTTTAACTGAGTCGTTAAGTCATCGTTAGTCGTTACATGTAAGTGTTGTTTTGAAACCTTTAAGTTAACGATCTCAATTAATGTTGTTAACCCATTGTTTATTATATCTAATGAGATGTTAAATTATTATATTATCATGATATTATGATATATTAATATATCTTAGTATGATATATATACATTTAAATGTCGTTACAACGATAATCGTTACATATATGTCTCGTTTCGAAATCCTTAAGTTAGTAGTCTTGTTTGTATGTATATAACTCATTGTTAATATACCTATGGAGATACTTACTTATCATAATCTCATGTTAACCATATGTATATCCATATATATATCGTCATGTCGTTTTTACAAGTTTTAACGTTCGTGAATCGCCGGTCAACTTGGGTGGTCAATTGTCTATATGAAACATATTTCAATTAATCAAGTCTTAACAAGTTTGATTGCTTAACATGTTGGAAACATTTAATCATGTAAATATCAATCTCAATTAATATATATAAACATGGAAAAGTTCGGGTCACTACAGATATCAAGCCCTATGGATCCATATGCTACTACTCGCTCCCACCAGTTCTTATAACTGGCAGTTACTAGTTACCAAAGCTAAGGGATTTTTGATTCAAACTCAGTGTAGAATTTAGTATGTACTTGTATCCATTGTGTTTAAAATAAAGTGTATGTATTCTCAGCCCAAAAATATATATTGCAAAAGCATTTAAAAAGGGAGCAAATGAAACTCACGCATATAAATCTAGTATTTTCAGTATTTATAAACAGTCGCATGTATTCTCAGTCCAAAAATATATTGAGTAAAAGGGATCATATGAAACTCACCTTAGCAGCATATAAAGTCGTTCACCAAAATGTGATCGAAACTCGGATTACCAAATAACCGTAGATCTCAACCTAGAGAACATATGTTGGTCAATAAATGTCTATCAAGCTAGGTTAGGTCATAGTGTATAACAATCCTAATGCTCGAGATCGACATACAAAAGTTATCCAAAGTCGTTTCAAAAAGTCAATTTTGACAATAGTTCAACAAAACGAGACATACCTTATATAAGGATTCATTTACTCGGTTGGTAATATTCAAAAATCCAATTTATCAATCTCGTAAACAAGTTGTTTAAATCTTAATTATAGATTCAAAAGCAATTTCAATTAACGTTAATCATAATTCAGTTGATCATATCTTTTAATCCGTTCATCGAAATTATTCGATATCTAAATGAAAAGTTATTGATTTTTCGCCAGCTTTCCAAAAACATGTATATCATATACCTTTTACCAGTAATATATGTATTTAATTCGTGATTCATTATAAACTGTTTAACGATGAAAATTAGCATACATGCATGCATAAATATATATACTCAAGCACTAGACATGGATACACAATTAATGTATAAAAGATAAAATATGAGTGCTTACGTATCAATATTGAGATTCAATATTGTAGGAAAGTACGTAGACGCAATAGAGATGATAATCACTAGATTAGATTCACAAATATACCCTCGAACATTACCCATAACCTCCTTGGCAATAACCCATAATTTCCTTAGCTCTATCCCGCTCAAAAACCCATTTTGAAGGTGACACGCTCATAACCTCGTCGTAGTATTTTAGGTATATATACTACTAATAATAATATTATAATAAGATTAATAATAATAATAATAATAATAATAATAATAATAATAATAATAATAATAATAATAATAATAATATAAAAAAAATAATAATACAGAGGAATGAATCGAGCTTTTATAGTATGTGGCCTGCTACAGTACCTCATGCGATCGCATGAGTTTTCAGTGTTTTTGCCATGCGATCGCATGGCCGCCTTATCCTGTTTTTGTTTGCTAGTTCGTCGACATCAAATAGTGTTTACTGTAGCAAATAGTGTTACTGTAGCAAATAGTGTTTACTGTAGCAAATCACTGTAGCGAATTAACAATATATGTGCATCTCCGCATTTCGCTATGGAATTGTCGACTTTTAAAAATTTAACGCAAAATCAACGTGTATGAAAAGTACCCCAAATATTTAGCGTTTTTTAAAAAGTGTCCGTTTTGCGTATAGCTAGTGACATTGTGAACCTAAAATTATTTCGAGTTTAACAATAGTGTTTACTGTAGCAAATCACTGTAGCAAAGTCGTTTTCACTGTAGCACTGTAGCAAAATACGGTTTCACTGTAGCAAATAGTGTTTTACGGTAGGAAAGTCGTTTTTACTTGTACATATATATATATATATACATACATATAATTGTTCATGAATCGTCGAGAGCAGTCAAATGTAATTTAATACATGAAACAGTTCTAAAATTTTGTGATTCAACTTCATAGACTTTGCTTATCGTGTCGAAAACATTAAATCATTTAAAGATAAAGTTTAAATTTGGTCAGAAATTTCCGGGTCATCACAGTACCTACCCGTTAAAGAAATTTCGTCCCGAAATTTAAGTGAGGTCGTCATGGCTAACAATAGAAATGTTTTCATGACGAATATGATTTGATAAATAGAATTTTATCACCGTTGAATTATATGGATAAAACAATCCGATTTCTCGAAGCGTATGAGAGAAGTCATCGTAAAAGAGTGACATGAAAGAATATAGATTCGTCTTAGCTTTTGACTTAGTTACGATTGATTTCCAGAATTTAAGGAATAGAAAATCTTCATAATCTAAATAAGATTTGATTCTTCGGAATTTGCGAAAATTAGGATTTTCTTTGATTAAATGCGTAATCTGTCTCGATTGCTATAAATTGACCTCTTCCGTTTCATTTATTTTCACCACTCCTATAATCTTCTTTCTTATTTCATACATCCCAATAGATTGTGAAAATGCTTAATCCAGTTCTGATTCTTGATATTTTCCTGGCTATCGTATCCTTCATTCTTCTTTTTCATCTGCCACCAGAGGAAGTTATTTTCTTCTACTATTACCTTGAGGTTATAGTGTTTTTCATTCTCCCGTGTCTTTATATTGCTATACGCATTGATATACACGGTTTGTAATTTCGGGGTTGTTATAGGGCTTTATGTTCTCCATTATATTTCAGAGCTTCATGCTTTCGTTTTCTCTTCCCGACCTTAAGTCAAGCGAATAATGGTCCAGAATTCGTAGGTATGAATTTTGGAAAAAAAAAACATAATTAACGTTCTAAGAAAGAAACGGTAATGGCACAATCTGACTTGTCAAATTACCAGAATATCCGGAAAAGACCGAATCATCAAGAAATATATTTTCTTGATATATTTAGAGATTATATAGAATGAAAGAGTTATGTAACATGGTTTATGATGAGGGTGTGATCTGTGAACCTTTATCACGTTCCATTAGAAACTCAGCATGACTTACTGTAATATAATCACGTTGATCAAGTGTCATTATATTATACTAACCCATGCTTCAATTCCCAACATTACTTCAAAACATTTATATTTTAAACTTGAAAGTTTCAGAATTTAGAAACTAAAATAGTTTCTTTTATGGTGTAACACATATATCGTAAGGAGAAAATTGATTTTCGATAAGAATGATTATGGAATTATCTCCAGAAATATGGAGGATATTTATAATGAAAGATACGATGATATCTTAGAATTTCTAATATCAGAGGATGATGAAGAATATTGTCCGCAAGGGTTTAGATTCGAAAGCAAGGCATTCGTTAATGGCTTCAGCAAATACTGAATCATTTGGATTCTTTGAAGACAGATTTCGTCCTTGTGATTTATCCACAGCCTCTTTCATACTTTGCTCAATCCGTTTTCCAGTTCCAAACTTTCTCTTTTTCTGAGCTTTGCCAGCACACTATTCTTTATCATCAAACTTTTTACTGTTAAGGTCATTTACAGTTTTTGCTGCTTCATCAGCATTTTTCAAGATTTCGAGAACTAGTTCATAGTTTAAGGTGTTTTTCAGAAACTTCACATTCGAAATCTGTAAGTCTAGAAGATAGATGTTATCTATATATAACTGTTGTCGTAGAAAATGCTGCGAGATTCAAAATACTGATTGCTAATTCCCGATAGTTGGTATGGCAATCACCGTTGCAAGATGTGGATGAGTACATGATACAGTTTCAATGAGTATAGGGATTTTTCGGAAGGTCAAAGATCAATGAATTTTTTGGTAAATTTACTGCTAATGTGGTGGAACATGAAAGGTTCCCCAGTAACGAAAACGTATATGCCAAAATTACAAGTCTGAAAGGTCGTCGTTGACTGGTTGAATGGTTGATAATACTGGATACTTTGAAAAGGAATTGCAAGGTTATTTTTGGTAAAAACAATACCAAAGGATCTTTCACAGTTTTGAAGTCAAAGTATAGCTTTGAAAGATGTAAAGATCTAAGAATGATTTCACCGGTTCAGAGTTATGACTCGGATTCTGATCCGTCAATTGTCAGAATATGTAATTGAATTTGTATGAAAACGATTGTATATCGCTGTGAGCATAGTTAATAATTTTTGAATCAAAGTTGAAGAATGTACAATATAACATATTAATTGTGAACTTATATATTTCCCGAGTATTACCTACCCGTTAAAGATTTCACAATTAATACTTTGTACAAAAGAATTTTTATTACCGTTTTTATGAAAATATATGTATGTATATTTTCTTCAGATGTAATACAGATTTAATGAGTTAATATCATATTAAGCTCATTTGTATTTCGGCTTGAATTAGAAATGAATAATCTCTAAAATATTAAAGATTACACAATCTTTGCGGAGTATTTCGCTAATGAAATCAATACTTCATTATTTATTCTTATTGATATTCCTTGGTGAAGGGTGTTGATATTCGTGGAATTCTTGCAAACTTCGCAAGGTGCAAATGATGTTTTCTAGAAAGTTTCGAGTGCATTGAAGATGAAAGTGTAAAATCAACCATATTATTGAATAATACACTTGATTTATTATAAAACGGAATTCTTTGGATTGAAACAGAGATTGTAGTTAACGAAGGTTAAGTTGTTAACGAAAGATGTACATCATAGCATACTAGTAATATGAATTTAACCGAGTAGTATTTACCCTTTTTCAATTCATACTTAATAGCTTAGTACGAAAAGATTTATGATGGTTTTAAAATATATATAAGATATACATATAAATTCTTCAGAGGGAATGAGTTAATATTTCATAACTCGTTGTTACAAATATACGCGTTGTTGACTTGTAATAATATCCACGGTGCTTTCTTGAACTGGCGGAGCTTGTGATGTTAGAGGTGCTGATGATTCTAATGATGTTGACAGCACTAACTGTGCTGGTGAGGCTAAGGGTACTATTGATGTTGTTGGTAAAACAAGTCTAGCTTGTACCTTACGCATCATTCTTATCAGGGTTTCTATTCTTCCTTCTATTTATCTGATTTACGGTTAGAACTGGGATAAATAATCTCTAAGATTTTAGAGATTACATAATCACCGTAGAATATTTCTTCGATGAAGTTATGAATCAGTACTTCATCATTTATTGTTGTTGGCACTCCTTGGTATCTACAGTGCGTATGATGTTGATATCTGAAGTACAGTTTTTAGATGTGATATTGAGGTGTGGGATGCGGATGTGGTTGTTGGTGGTGGTAATGGTAATGTTGTTATTGATGATGGTGGTACTGGTTATGCTGCTGGTGTTTGTAACCTTCGCACCATATTCTCCAAAGCCACTACCCGAGCGCGAAGCTCGTTGACTTCTTCTATTATACCGGGATGATCGGTGGTTCGGACGAGCGGATGAATAAGATTTAGAATGTGAGATAGTATATAATCATGACTAGATACTCTGGAAATGAGAGAGAAAATGGTATTACGAACAGGTTCGCCGGTAAGTGCTTCAGGTTCTTCGCCAAGAGGGCAATGTGGTGGATGGAAGGGATCGCCTTCTTCTTGTCTCCAATGACTAAGTAAGCTACGAACCCATCCCGAATTCATCCAGAATAGATGATGGCTAATTGGTTGATCCATTCCGGTTACACTGTCTTCGGAGTTCAGGTGAATATCCATATCGGAATAGCTGTCAGAATTTAAGGAATTTGAACTAGATACGTGATCCATCTTATATAATCAGGGAATTGATTTTTGATATAAGATAGATTATAGAATTTAGATTGGTACTCCTCAATACATAATTTACATATGTATATATAATACCAAAATTCCGTAAATTACGGAGAAATTTTCGGAAGATGTCAGGAAAAGTTTACAGTAACAGATATGCTAAAATATGAATTTTGTCAGTACACAATCTATGCAGTAAATGCAGTAAGACGTGTCTAGACTTAGGAATGATAAGCAAGTAATTTTCGACGATAAATGGTAAGCAAAACTTGGTAAAAACATATACGGTCATAGTCCAGACTCACTAATGCATCCTAACAATAACCAGTTAGACAAACTCATGCAAGACCTAGTTCATTAGGACCAACGCTCTGATACCAACTGGGACGATCGCTCCAAATCCATATGGACAATACGTCATTCATTGATTTCATTGCGAGGTATTTGACCTCTATATGATACGTTTTGTAAACATTGCATTCTTTTGAAAAGGCACAACATAAATGAATATTTAAATCAAAGGTTTTGGACATCTGATGATTTCTACATATAGACAATCACCGTAAATAATAGTTTACAATAGTACTTCCGTTGACAATGCAGTCAAAATAAGATACATGGTGATGATTTGGTGAATGCAACGTTTCCTTGAAAAGTATGTCATGTAGGACTCCATGTACATAGCTTGTCTAACATATAAGCAACAGCGGAAGACTTCTAGTAAACCTGAGAATAAACATGCTAACAAGTGTCAACACAAAGGTTGGTGAGTTCATAGTTTTATTGTTTCGTATAATCTGTATGTAAAGGTGAATCACAAGTTTTCAGTTGTTTCATCCAGAAACGTTTATCAAAATATTCTACGAAATTGAGCACCCTGGTAACTAAACTTAACTTATATATAATTTATACCCTTTGTATAATCATCTTAATAATACACACAAACCAACGTGTACGCTTCTCAAATAGCATACGTCCGTTAAAAGGCTAGTGCTCTAGCTCGGACGGGGATATCAAGCCCTATGGATCCATATACTACTACTCGCTCCCACCAGTTCTTATAACTGGCAGTTACTAGTTACCAAAGCTAAGGGATTTTCGGTTCAAACTCAGTGTAGAATTTAGTATGTACTTGTATCCATTGTGTTTAAAATAAAGTGTATGTATTCTCAGCCCAAAAATATATATTGCAAAAGCATTTAAAAAGGGAGCAAATGAAACTCATGCATATAAATCTAGTATTTTCAGTATTTATAAACAGTCGCATGTATTCTCAGCCCAAAAATATATTGAGTAAAAGGGATCATATTAAACTCACCTTAGCAGCATATAAAGTCGTTCACCAAAATGTGATCGAAACTCGGATTACCAAATAACCGTAGATCTCAACCTAGAGAACATATGTTGGTCAATAAATGTCTATCAAGCTAGGTCATGTCATAGTGTATAACAATCATAATGCTCGAGATCGACATACAAAAGTTATCCAAAGTCGTTTCAAAAAGTCAATTTTGACAATAGTTCAACAAAACGAGACATACCTTATATAAGGATTCATTTACTCGGTTGGTAATATTCAAAAATCCAATTTATCAATCTCGTAAACAAGTTGTTTAAATCTTAATTATAGATTCAAAAGCAATTTCAATTAACGTTAATCATAATTCAGTTGATCATATCTTTTAATCCGTTCATCGAAATTATTCGATATCTAAATGAAAAGTTATTGATTTTTCGCCAGCTTTCCAAAAACATGTATATCATATACCTTTTACCAGTAATATATGTATTTAATTCGTGATTCATTATAAACTGTTTAACGATGAAATTTAGCATACATGCATGCATAAATATATATACTCGAGCACTAGACATGGATACACAATTAATGTATAAAAGATAAAATATGAGTGCTTACGTATCAATATTGAGATTCAATATTGTAGGAAAGTACGTAGACGCAACAGAGATGATAATCACTAGATTTGATTCACAAATATACCCTCGAACATTACCCATAACCTCCTTGGCAATAACCCATAATTTCCTTAGCTCTATCCCGCTCAAAAACCCATTTTGAAGGTGACACGCTCATAACCTCGTCGTAGTATTTTAGGTATATATACTACTAATAATAATATTATAATAAGATTAATAATAATAATAATAATAATAATAATAATAATAATAATAATAATAATAATAATAATAATAATAATAATAATAATAATAATAATAATAATAATAATAATAATAATAATATAAAAAAATAATAATACAGAGGAATGAATCGAGCTTTTATAGTATGTGGCCTGCTACAGTACCTCATGCGATCGCATGAGTTTTCAGTGTTTTTGCCATGCGATCGCATGGCCGCCTTATCCTGTTTTTGTTTGCTAGTTCGTCGACATCAAATAGTATTTACTGTAGCAAATAGTGTTTTACTGTACCAAATAGTGTTTTACTGTAGCAAATAGTGTTTACTGTAGCAAATCACTGTAGCGAATTAACAATATATGTGCATCTCCGCATTTCGCTATGGAATTGTCGACTTTTAAAAATTTAACGCAAAATCAACGTGTATGAAAAGTACCCCAAATATTTAGCGTTTTTCAAAAAAGTGTCCGTTTTGCGTATAGCTAGTGACATTGTGAACCTAAAATTATTTCGAGTTTAACAATAGTGTTTACTGTAGCAAATCACTGTAGCAAAGTCGTTTTCACTGTAGCACTGTAGCAAAATACTGTTTCACTGTAGCAAATAGTGTTTTACGGTAGGAAAGTCGTTTTTACTTGTACATATATATATATATACATACATATAATTGTTCATGAATCGTCGAGAGCAGTCAAATGTAATTTAATACATGAAACAGTTCTAAAATTTTGTGATTCAACTTCATAGACTTTGCTTATCGTGTCGAAAACATTAAATCATTTAAAGATAAAGTTTAAATTTGGTCAGAAATTTCTGGGTCATCACACGGGTCCAGAGATAATACAAGAAACTACCGAAAAGATCATTCAAATTCAACAATGGTTGAAAACTGCCCAAAGTCGACAAAAGAGCTACGCTGACATTAAAAGAAAAGATATAGAATTCAAAATTGGAGAGATGGTCATGCTTAAAGTTGCACCTTGGAAAGGTGTTGTTCGATTTGGTAAACGAGGGAAATTAAATCCAAGGTATATTGGACCATTCAAGATTATTGATCGTGTCGGACTAGTAGCTTACTGACTTGAGTTATCTCAACAACTCGCAGCTGTTCATAACACTTTCTACGTCTCGAATTTGAAGAAATGTTTTGCTAAAGAAGATCTCACTATTCCATTAGACTAAATCCAAATCAACGAAAAACTTCAATTCATCGAAGAACCCGTCTAAATAATGGATCGTGAGGTTAAAAGACTTAAGCAAAACAAGATACCAATTGTTAAGGTTCAATGGAATGCTTGTAGAGGACCTGAGTTCACTTGGGAACGAGAAGATCAGATGAAGAAGAAATACCCGCACCTATTTCCAGAAGATACGTCAACACCTCCAACTGCTTAAAATTTCGGGACGAAATTTATTTAACGGGTAGGTACTGTAGTGACCCGAACTTTTTCATGTTTATATATATTAAATGAAATTGATATTTACATGATTAAGTGTTTCCAACATGTTAAGCGATCAAACTTTTCTAATACATGATTAATTGAAATAGGTTTCATATAGACAATTGACCACCCAAGTTGACCGGCGATTCACGAACGTTAAAACTTGTAAAAACTATATGATGACATATATATATATATATATATATATATATATATATATATATATATATATATATATATAATTAACATGATATTATGATAAGTATGTATCTCATTAAGTATATTAACAATGAACTACATATGTAAAAATAAGACTACTAACTTAAGCGTTTCGAAACGAGACATATATGTAACGATTATCGTTGTAACTACATTTAAATGTATATATATATCATATTAAGATATATTAATACATCATATTATCATGATAATATAATAAGTTAACATCTCATTTGATATAATAAACAAAAGGTTTCAAAACAACACTTACATGTAACAACTAACGATGACTTAACGACTCAGTTAAAATGTATATACATGTATTGTTTTAATATGTATTCATACACTTTTGAAAGACTTCAAGACACTTATCAAAGTACTTCTACTTAACAAAAATGCTTACAATTACATCCTCATTCTTTTTCATCAACAATTCTACTCGTATGCACTCGTATTTGTACTCGTACAATACACAGCTTCTAAATGTATTTACTATTGGTATATACACTCCAATGATCAGCTCTTAGTAGCCCATGTGAGTCACCTAACCATGTGGGAACCATAATTTAACATCTAGCATGAAATATCTCACAAAATTACAAACTAATGGAGACTATAATGCCATCCTAAATTCACGTGAAGATAGACACACACAAACACTTTCATTTTGCAACTTACATGCATCAAACTACTCTCTCTCAAGTGTTCTTCCATTGTTCTAAGTGTTCTTCATCATCTTCATCAAAATCTAGCTCAATCTAGTTCATAAATCCATACATAAACCAAGTTATAAAATAACTACTCAAGAACACACCAACAACACTTCCAAGTTTGCTAGCTTACTTCCAATCTTGCAAATCCACTTTGAATGATCATCCAACCTCAAGAAATCTTTCTTATTTACAGTAAGATATCTTTCTAATACAAGGTAATACTCATATTCAAACTTTGATTTAATTTCTATAACTATAACAATCTTATTTAGAGTGGAAATCTTACTTGAACTTGTTTTCGTGTCATGATTTTACTTCAAGAACTTTCAAGCCATCCAATGATCCTTTGAAGCTAGATCTATTTTTATCATTTCTAGTAGGTTTATCCACAAAACCTGATGTAGTAATGATGTTCATAACATCATTCGATTTATATATATAAAACTACCTTATTTGAAGGTTTAAACTTGTAATCACTAGAACATAGTTTAGTTAATTCTAAACTTGTTCGCAAAAAAAAAGTTAATCCTTCTAACTTGACTTTTAAAATCAACTAAACACATGTTCTATATCTATATGATATGCTAACTTAATGATTTAAAACCTGAAAACACGAAAACACCGTAAAACCGGATATACGCCGTCGTAGTAACACTGCGGGCTTTTTTGGGTTAGTTAATTAAAAACTATGATAAACTTTGATTTAAAAGTTGTTCTTCTAGGAAAATGATTTTTCTTATGAACATGAAACTATATCCAAAAATCATGGTTAAACTCAAAGTGGAATTATGTTTTCCAAAATGGTCATCTAGACGTCGTTCTTTCGACTGAAATGACCACCTTTACATAAACGAATTGTAACCTGTATTTTCGACTATAAATTTTTCTATTTAGATTCATAAACTTAAGTTCAATATGAAACCATAGCAACTTGAATCACTCAAAAGGTTATTATATGAAATTTTATTACAAGTTAATATATAGTTGTTATAGTAATATTATTATTACTTTCATTACTATTATTAAAATAAATATTAAATACTAATATCAGTGTTATTATTATTACTATATATAATACATAAATATGAAATTTGATATATTTAATTACTAATATTGTTGTTATCATTATTAGTAGTAAAATTATAATTTTAGTTATTATTATGAATATTATTATTATATTTACTAAACATTATTATTTTATTAAAAATTATCATTATCAGGATTTTTATTACTTTTATCATTATTCTTATTAATATTAATTTGAAATTATTATTATTAATAATATTATTAATTCTATTATTAGGATATTTATTATTATTAATATATATTTATATTTATTAATTGAAAATGCAAAAGTTAATGATGCAGATGAAAACGAATCTATTTCACTTCAACATCATCTTTATTTTCCTCTTTTGTTTTGTCTGAATTAATCAAAATCTGTTGAACATCACAATATGCTTTTATTTTATTTTTTTTCTTCTTCTTCTTCTTCTTTTCTCTGTTCTTGTTCTTCTCCTGCTCATGATTCTTCCTGTCTAAATCTTTATATATATATACATATATATATATATATATATATATATATATATATATATATATATATATATATATATATATATATATATATATATATATATATATATATATATGTATATGTATATGTATATATATATGTATATATATATATATATATATATATATATATATATATATATATATTTTATCTGCTCAAATTGAAAAACGATTCCAATTGTCAATACAAAACATGAAATAGTCATATCATATGTACTACTACAATTAGTCGATTACAACTTTTATAAAATGTTAAAAATTACTGCAATTGAAGACTCAAAAACAAAATTTTGGGATGTTGATATCAAATGTAGTACGAATCTGTTAGCCATCGCTTTCCTTTCTTTTATTTTCTGTATTCTTCTTCTTGATTGATTCTTCATGTCGATCTCATATCACCACTACAGACAAGCTTCTTACAGCATCCATTATATACTCACACTCTATATATTCCTTTTACAAATCAATGAGATAAATCAAACACACATATACAAAATTTGTTAGCTGTTAATAACAGTTAAAGTGTACGAATCTGTTTCAAGTCCCTATCTAATTCTATTTTCGTATTCCCTTCTTCCTGCTCGAGATTTTATGTCGACCACATTTCACCACTACAGACAACAATTCACAAGATTAGAAGTAAAGTTAAAAACTCTATATCCATGAAAACAATAATTTGCTATATGAAAAAGATATATTAATGTACCTGATTGATTCTTCTGTCGACCCAATCAAAGCTACGAAACAAACTCTAATCGAATCTTGTGCTGTATATATCGTACGAATCTGTTACACTTCATTTTCTACTTTATATATTTTTGTTTGTTTCTTCTTGGGCTTGATTCTTCATATCGATAACACGAGCATTATATAATACCACGATCAATACCCAAACCATCATCCTAAATTACCTTCAGTTTCTTGCTTTTTTTTTATTTCATTAAACCGTCATCTAATATCTCATCCCTTGAAGAATCTTGATGCTATTGTGGTTTCTATCGACACACACAATCACAATCATCACCACCTATGAACTATAACCGAATACCACCACCTCAAAGATCACCATAATCATTTTCCTACTTTGCAGCTCAAACAAAAACCTCAGGACCACCATCTCCAATCACGAACCTCAACAACTAACACCTCAAACCCATTTAATCATCTCCACCACCTTTGAATATAATCATAACCAAAGCACCACCTTCCTTCATCTTCTTTCCTCTTCTCTTGTTCTGTCGACCAAAGCATGAACCACCACCTCACTTTCTGTTATCTTTGTGAACCCAAAACACCATCGTGATTTGCCACCCTAACCAAACCCATCTTATCACCATGATTCTATAACCACAATTGAACCACCTGCTACTACTATATTTTCCATTTTCCGTTTCTACTTCACCTTACCATTATATATTTGTTTTATTACCAAGACAATAGCAAGCTCAAAACGTTCATGAATGTAACAATTTATATGGATTTTTCCTGAGAACCTAATCATGCGATTAAAATTATTAAAAGCAAGGATTATGGCCGACAACTTTAAAGTAAGGATTACCCACTTATCCTTTTATTCATTAGTGGGTTACATGGGGATATATTAAAGCATTGTGCAATTATTTAAAGCAAGCAGGAGGTATCGACCAATCATGCATGTCTCGTTACACTATCCACTATCACATTATTATTTTTTGCCAAGTTGATAAGTAGTAGGGACACGAATGATGATGTTATGCTATGATAAATTTGATGTCATGAGTCACGATGATGATAACTATGTAATGTTCATGTTTCTGTTCGAGAGTACCAGCCCCAATTCCATATATTGCCTTTTGGATCTAATTAATCAATAAATGGGCCATTTAGATTCTTAATGGGCTAACAAAATTAGGCCAAGAATTTGCAACCTCTCTGACCTTATTTTCTAGTTCCTACCCAACTACGACACAAACACACACATCTTTGAAGTTGAAAATGGTTAAGAGTAATATTTATGTTGATGATAAAAGGAATGACGAGTTGATGATGACTCGATGATGTAGGATTATAATGATTTTAAGATGACGATGGTTAAAATAATATAGATAATGAAATCATAAGAAAATGACGATTAACGTTTATGATAAGATGATAATATCGAATTATGATGGTTACGATTACTATGATGATGAAGTTAGATGATGAATGGGTCGATTAGTTTATAAGAAAAAGAAAAACGAACTAGATAGACATAGCTTATATATTTTTATTTCGGGGTATAAATTAGAAAAAGCAAGGTCGAACGGATGGTTAAGGGGTGTTCTGTGTTAGCGAGAGGTCGCGGGTTTGAGCCCGGGCTTAAGCAATTATTTTTGAAACATTTTCTTGAGAGGTAGTTATTATTATTATTATTATTATTATTATTATTATTATTATTATTATTATTATTATTATTATTATTATTATTATTATTATTATTATTATTATTATTATTATTATTATTATTATTATTATTATTATCATCATTATCATTAATACTAAAATAAACATTATAACTAAAATATTTACTATCATTAGAATTAATATTATCTTTATCATTAAACATGATTTTATTATTATTATTAGTATTATTACCAAAAATTAATATTGTCATTATGAAACCTAAATATTATTATTTTCAACATTGTTTTAGTATTATTAAAAATCATTATTTTAACAAACCAAAAGTTATTTATATAAAAATATATCAAATATATATGTGATAACTATATAAATATTACATTACTATTTTAAATAAGTAATATATAATTAAGATATACAAACGGGTTTGATTATTATTACATGTTAATTATATGTGTTAATATATATATAAATGATATAGGTTCGTGAATCCGAGGCCAACCCTGCATTGTTCAGTTCCGTCGTGTGCATATTTTTACTACAAAATATCGTATTATGAGTTAATTTAATTCCCTTTTACTCTTTATATTTTAGGATTGAGAATACATGCGCTGTTTTTACAACTGTTTAATTAAATGCCTTTCAAATCTATATTTTTGGACTGAGAATTCATGAGATGCTTTTATAAATGTTTGACGAGATAGACACAAGTAAAATATTCCTCGAATGAATTATTATACAGACAGAGGTTCTGTTGATTGTTATTGAATTAGTTGAACGTTATAATTGATACTAATTGATGTGAATATTTCCCCTTGATTATTATAGCTTGGTAACCTAAGAATTAGGAAATGGGTATGGCCCCTAATTCACGCGAATCCTAAAGGTAGCTACCGGGTTTAACACCCCCACCCAGAATGTTCACTAGACGGAAGAGCTAGTGGGCGTGGTGTTTAGTACTTCGAGGTTTATATATTATTACAGACTGAAAGCTCTGTTTATTTTGGAGATATTTATGATGCGAATTAAATGTTAAGGTCGGTTACCAAGCCAAGCAAAGTGAATGTTATATATCGAGAGAATGATTTTATACACAGGTTATGTGTTGTTATCTTGTACACAAAATATGTGTACGGTTACTAAGATTTATAAAAAATGGTTTCGTACACGAGAAAGGTGATGTGTGCAGCGGTGTATACGAAATAGATTATATTTTATTACAAAATACTATTAAAAATGATACAATTTTACACAAGTTATTTATTTATTTATTGAATGGATATACCTAAACCTTGCTACAACACTTATAGGCAGTGTACCTAATCGTAGAGTAGTGTAGTTTTTAGTAAGTCCTGTTCGTTCCACAGGGAGCTGGTTGATTACGTACTATATTTTTAACAACTATATTTATAAAAATATATATATTTACATATAAGTGTTTATTATTATTATAAAGGGGGATTTTACCGTTTAATGACCGGTTTGTCGAATTTTATATTTTTAAGCGTAAAGATAAATGACAATAATTAAAAGTGCGATAATTAAAAGTACAATAAATAAAATTTCAGTAAATAAAAGTACGATGAGATATAAAATAACACAATTATGCTTATTTAAACTTCCGTAACCATGATGTTTGACGTTTTGATTTTAATTTATTTATCTGGGTTAATTGTCCTTTGTCCTGGATTATTTGATACCTATATGGTTTTTGTCCATAATAGTCCATCGGTCATAATTATAAAATGCTCGTCAAATTAACCTTATTCCCGAAGTCAAATATTCTAACTAATTAGGGATTCGAACTGTAACAAGGTTTTAATACTTTGTTAATAATTACACCAGGTTATCGACTGCGTGTAATCCAAGGTTTTAATACTTTGTTAACAATTGTGAGGTCGGGTTCAAAAAATGGATTATCGAAAATTTGAACTGAAGTACTTGATTGACTGGATGACGATTCTAAAGAAAAATCAACGGCTGTAATATTAGCTAGATGTCTTGATCTAGTTACAGGTGGTGAACGTACAAAAGGTGGTGAACGTCTTGCTCGGTGCATTCACTGAATATCCTATTAGTTTTTAAAGGAAAAGAAAAATTATATAAGTTATCCAATCAATAGACTTTTCTGATTTTGCCCACGTTTCGAATAGCCAAAAGATGCAGCAGAGGGGCAGGATTCGTTTGGTCTCAATATAATTGAGGACTGTTTGGCTCCAATAACCCGGTCCACGTACAAATCCAACAATTACTACGAACCAGAAAATTTTGATGTCTATCAATTTAACCACTTAAAATAAATTTTCGTAATTTTAAGAAATTTAGATAAGAAGTAGAATAAAAATCTATGTCCTAAAACTAGAATAGCGAGAAATAAGAAAGAAAAAGAGCGCGTCGAAAAAGAAAAAGATTGAAAAAGAGTGACTATAAAACTTAAAAACACTTGACTAACCCAACCTTATTACCATTACTAACTTAAAATTATAATCGCAAATTGAGATTACTAATTGGAATGATAATTGATACATAGTAAAAGGCGTCTAAATATATTAAAGCTTACAAGTAAAACTATATCCCAAATGGCAATATCTTAAAAAGGTATTAAAACTTAAAAAGGCGTCGCAAAATTCTAAAGCACCTAAATCTTAGTCTAAAGAAAAGGCATTTAAGGGATTTTACGGCAAAGCCTAAAAATCTAGAAGTAAAAATAACTATGGCAAAAACTATGTTTAAAACTAAATATGAGCGAAAAACACAATTATTAGCTAAAACAATTAAAAAGGGACAAAATATAAAAATATACTAAAAGTTGTAAAAATTACAATTTTTATAAAAATATTATTTTTATATTATTTATTTTATAAAACTATTAATTTTAAATTTTAATTAAACTAATTTAACTAAAAATACAAAATAATAAATAAACTAAACTAAATTAATTAAAATAATTAAACCTAATTAGGGTTAAATTTAAATAATAAAAATAAAAGCCCGTAATTAATGCCTGATTAGGGTTCTGTGTACCCTGTCAGGGTTCCTCCGCGAGTCGCGGTTCCACCTGGCAAAAATCTCCGCGAGTCGCTGGGTTCGAGATTCCAGATGACAGGTTGTTTCAAATTCGACGCGTTTTTACGTAATTATATTTTTTTTTTAAATTATATTTTCTGTTTTAATAATTAAATAAAATATTTATAAAAACTAAATAAAAACTTATGTTTTAAAAACTAAAAAAAATAGAAATACTCTATAATTTTATAAAAATCTTAAAAATAGATTTATATATATATATTTTTTCTTTGATTTTATGTTTTAAATAAAAACAAAATATTTAAATAAAACTTATATTTTTATAAAATAAAAATAAAGAAACTTTATAAAACTTAAATATTTAACAAACTCTTAAAAATATTTATATTTTTGTTTTCTTTTTATGTTTTCGAATATTTAAAACGTATTTTTACAAAAGCGTATTTTTTATATTAGTAAACTAAAAAAAAATCTTTTTTTATATATTTATTAGCGTTGCGCTTCCGGCTTTTAAGCTAGATTGTCCCCGGCAGCGGCGCCAAAAATACTTGATGTTATGCGAGGTGTATATGAAATAGCTTATATTTTACTAGGAAATACTATTAAATACGATACAATTTTACACAAGATATTTATTTATTTAGAGAATGGATATACTTAAACCTTGCTAAAACACTTATAGGCAGTGTACCTAATCGTACAGTAGTGTAGTTTTTAGTAAGCCCGGTTCGTTCCACAGGGAATCTTTTACTCAAAGCTTAACGCTATATTAGTTTAATTTATAAAAATACAAATATATATATATAAGTAATATTATTATTATAAAGGGGGGTTTTTACCGTTTAATGACCGGTTTGTCGATTTTAAAACTTTAGTTGCAGTTAAAAAAATGTAAAAATATTAAATAAATAAAAGACTTAATTTAAAGCGTAAAGTAAATAACGATAATGAAATTGCGATAAATAAAAGTGCAATAAAATAAACTTGCGATAATTAAAAAGTACGATAATTAAAAGTGCAATTAAATACAATAACAATAAATAAAAGTGCGATAATTAGAAGTGCAATTAAATATAAAATAAAGGAAATTAAATATGAAATAAGATAATTATGATTATTTAAACTTCCGTAATCATGATGTTTAACGTGTTGATTTTAGCTTTATGCCCATGGGTTAATTGTCCTTTGTCCTGGATTATTTAATATGTCCGTCTGGTTTTTGTCCATAACAGTCCATCAGTCATAAATATAAAGTGCGAGTGTCCTCGTCAAATTATCCTTATACCCGAAGTTAAATATTCCAACTAATTGGGGACTTAAACTGTAACAAGATATTAATACTTTGTTTAATAATTACACCAGGTTATCGACTGCGTGTAACCCAAGGTTTTAATACTTTGTTAACAATTATGCCAAGTGTCCTTGTACATAATTTCACTCCTGTTTTAATAATTCCATAGACTATTAATTCATTCCCGTGTCCGGTTAAATGAACGATTATTCGTACATATAAATACCCCGCCCATCGTGTCCGATCGAGTGTATATGGTTATTTATAGGGACGTCCAATTGTAAATCTTTATATTAAAATTAACAAATTATCATTTAGTTAAACAAATATAAAGCCCATTAATAGCCCATAGTCTAATTTCCACAAGTGTCGTTCTTTTGTCCAAACCCCAATTATGGTACAAAGCCCAATTACCCAATTTTAGTAATTAGCCCAACATCATGATTACTTCGTTTTAAATAAGCATAATAATAACTTAGCTACGAGACATTAAATTAAAAAGGTTGAACATAACTTACAATGATTAAAAATAGCGTAGCGTTACACGGACAGAATTTCGACTTACACCCTTACAACATTCGCTAACATACCCTTATTATTAGAATTATAATTAAAATTAAAATTAAAATTAATATATATATATATATATATATATATATATATATATATATATATATATATATATATATATATATATATATATATATATATATATATATATATATATATATATATATATATATATATATATATATATATATTACGTTTACATATAGAGAAAGAGAGATTTTATGGATATTTTTACGATCAGAATTCGCTGGCTTTTATAGGAATTTTCATCCAGGGGGACTCCGCGACTCGCGCCCTTTTTGCTCTTCAAACTCCGCGAGTCGCGGAGTTTGTTTTTACAGCTCACCCAGCTTTGGATCTTTGTTTACCAACGGATTTTTATATTATATAATATATAAATAATTATAAGAATTATTTAAATATTATATTATATTTATGTGCATAGTTGACTTGTAATTTTTAGTCCATTGCGTCGAGCGTTGCGAGTTGACTCTGGACCCGGTTCCGGATTTTCGAACGTCCTTGCGTACAATTTAATATCTTGTACTTTGCGTTTTGAATCTTGTACTCTTGTAATTTTGAGACGTTTCTTATCAATAATTAGAACCTCTTTGATTGTATTTTGTACTTTTGAGCTTTTTGGTCATTTGCGTCTTCAATTCGTCGAATCTGTCTTTTGTCTTCACCTTTTATTATTTAAACGAATATTACTTGTAAATAGAACAATTGCAACTAAAAGCTTGTCTTTCTTGAGGAATAATGCTATGAAATATATGTTCGTTTTTAGCATTATCAAATATTCCCACACTTGAGCGTTGCTTGTCCTCAAGCAATATAGTCTTGAAATACAAGAATCACTTCTTTATTCTTCACACTTTGTACATCAGTGATTTCTTTACGGCGGTATAAACAATGGTAGTAACGATATGGTTTACAGTCCCACATGACTATAAAAATTTAGATCTATTAAGGAAATTGGATCTTTATGAAAACATTTGATCTTTTGAAAATTAAATCTAGCTTTTACCCTAGATAAATTTTCGGGAATAACCCTTCACCGGTGTTTGCAAATTATTTTTGTGGGTTTGGTGGGTTTCATATTTGAAAATTTTAGCTCAAAACTTGCGGTTTTGTGTCACCCACTTGCTAACCTTGTATTAGGAACGCAACACATCCAGTATACTTGCTCTGAATATTACCTTTCGGTAAACTACCGTCCGATTGTAAAGGAAAGCGTTGAACAAGCAACTGTTAAGGCAATGTCCCCTGACATGCTTTTAATTATGGTCTATAACGTGTCGGACGCAATTACTATCCTTTGTAGGAGCAATAGTAAATCTCACCCTTATAATTTGTCGGTCTGGCATAAGGTCCTGTCTTTGACCATGCTATGCAACCACCGTTCTTACGGTTGACACCCGATTTAGTTCAGGTGACCTAATGAATTCCAGGTGAATTCCCAGGATTTTACGTTCAATGGTAATGAACGCATTGAAAATAGGTTTTCAGAAAACAAATCGGTTTGTAATTTTGATCAAAATATTTTCTCGTTCAAGCTCGAGTTTAGATATCATTGAATTCCATGAGTTTGTAATTCTCAATCTTTAAGGTCAATCTCTAGGATTGAGTAATATCGGGCTTAAAAGCTGATTTTTGATCTTTTAAGGAGATTATCCTTTCTGGGGTCTGATTCATTAGTCTTATCAAGCTAATTTGCACGGTGCCCTCCCATTGTACGAGATAAATCCTTCTCATGGTTAGGATAAATCTGACCACTTGGCGACCCTGTTTTATGCTGAGGTCCGTGGATTTTCTGCTGATTTTAGTGATGACTTTTCTAGGTTTTTCGTCAACCTACAGCTGGTCTGGACGACAACTTCATGACCTAAATCAAGAAGCGCGTGTCTTTTTCGGAAGACTTTACTTTATTTTAATGATGGAATTGATTCATCGTGTAGATCCATCTTTTCTTTTCTTTTCTTTCATCGGGTAAAACAGTTTAGTTTAGTCCAAAGCAAAAGTATCTTCAATTATTTGTTATAGAAATATGTGACATATGTTTAGGATAACTTGGTAATTTTTCCCACACTTGGCTTTTATTTTCCTTTTTATTGTCCTCTATTCTATTTTAAATGAATTTTAACATTTTGGTTTGTTTCTCAATTTATGTCCTTTCCTAGGTAACAATAATTTCGGTGTTAACACCTAGTTTTATCATTCATAAATATGTATAAACATGATTTTGAGTTCATTTAATTGAAAATTTTGAAAAATTTTACTAGAATTAGGTAGTCAGTATATAAGACTAGGGATGTTCTTTATTATCAGAGAGCACTAGATTCTAATACAACTACTACTTTACTAGTATTTCTAATGGTAACCAAGTGTATAAAGTAAAAATTTTAAAATTCGAAAGAATTTAACCCCTTCCCACACTTAAGATCTTGCAATGCCCTCATTTGCAAGAAATCAGTAACAATTTAAATTATTGAGGGTGATTAGCGTAGAAATGATTAAATTTTACCAAAGTTTCCAAACATATTTTTGTTTATGTTGAATGATAAATGGTGCACATCATTTGTTCATTCCGTCTTGTTGTTATTTCACATATATTTTGCATCTTGTCGTCAAAATTAGTTGCTTTTGCTGAACTTAATGCCAGTCTTTGAAAATGCGTTATTTTACCCTGTTGTGTACATAAGATAAACTGCAAACATATATACATATTTTTGAAGTTTGGTATATTACCCCACATTCAAAAATTATTAAAATCTAATAATAAAAGTTAGAAAATTATAAAAACTATTACAATATTAACATAAGTATTAAATGTATCAACATTACAAATTATAAAATAAATAAAACTAAGTAAACTAGGGATGATACTGATACCAGTAGGAGTTCCATGCATAACTATATGTGTTATAAAATGCTTCGGCTGGGTTATACGTAGGATACGGTGATTGGATCTCTATAGACCAGGGAGGAAATACGGGCGATGGAGTAGGAATATAGTTTCTACCTACATGTTGGCAATGAGCTATGATTTGGTTTTGATGAACTTGCCAATCTTCAAATGCTCTATGTCTAGCATTTTCATACCCTTGTGAAGCTATAAACCTTTGCATTTCTGTCATTTCATTTCCCCCTCCCACATTACCTGGCTGTTGGTTTCTCTCAACCTGTGGATGTCTACCATTATATCGTACTGCGGTGTTATTTCGCCTCTTCAAAACTTTAGCACCATGGTATACATTTAAACCAATTGTATCGTGGGGTTCTGGTTCTTCGATTAATAATCCCCCCGACTTATATCCACACCGAGATATTCAGCAATCAAAGTAATAAATATACCACCTCCTATTATACTGTGCGGTCGCATGCCCCTAACCATAGCTGATAAATAATAACCCACACAATAAGGTATACTTACAGCGCTTTGTGGGTCTCGAATACACATGTGGTAAAACAACTCCTGTTCATTTACCTTTTCCTTATTCTTACCTCGTTGTGTAATCGAATTAGCTAAAAATCTATGAATTACTCTTAACTCTGCTCTATCTATATCCAAATAAGAGTAATTTCCCCCTTTAAATCGGTGATGGCTAGTCATTTGACTCCATACACCATGCGTATCAAAATTTTCATCAATTTTCCTACCGTTCAATATCAACCCTCTACAATCGGCAGATGCTAACTCCTCAGGCGTATATATACGTAAGGCCTGAGCCATGTCTAGTAAAGACATGTGGCGCATCGAACCTCCTAACAAAAATCTAATAAAAGATCGATCAGTTAAACTAACTACCCGATCATTTATTTCTATACTACACAATAATTCTTCACACCATACTTTCTATACAGGTCTACGCATGCTAAATAATCGTACCCAATCGTTAAAAGTAGAATTACCATACCTCTGTGTAAGTAATTCTCTAATTGGCCCGGCCAATTCTACAGCTTCTAATGGTGCCCATTCTATTACCCTAGGTACTTCAACAGCTTTAGAATGAAGAGTATGCAAACCCCTTTAGTATTTTGGATAATCTATCCAACGTCTGTCAAATCTCAAGTTCGGGTGCAAATCTTCCAAGTGCATATCTGAAAATGTCATGACTGGATGAGGTATATCTTGTTTGTAGTAGTTATCCCCCTCCTGTTGTTCCACATTCTCAGCAGGAGCATTGCGAGCTTGGGATGAAGATTCACCCCTTTCAGTCTGCAAAACACATCAAACACAATTTTTGTGCATCCAAATATGCATTAGTGTCAGCAAAATCATCAATCAAAATAATTACAATGACATGTTCAATTTATATCAAACTTAAGCCCATTTTCATATTTTTATCAAATCTACACTTTTTCAAATAAGCATATACGAAAATGTTCGCCAAGTTCATAAGCATTCAACTCAAATAACATGTCAAAATAATCATTACTAGCATTTAAACAAGTTTCAAATGGCATTATTTCTCAAAAATCAAGTTCATGAATTTTAGACTTGAAAAAGTCCACTTTAATTCTCAAAATCATGTTTAGGCTCAAAGTTTGGATCATTTAACTACCTAAACATGTTACACTACTTAATTTAGCAACAATTCATGATAAAAATCGGCCATAACCTGTTTATATCAAAAAGCCCCAAATTGCTCAAGAACACAAACCCTAGATTACTCAAAATTTGAAGTTTAAGGCTTCTAATCATGTTAAATAGCATCAATCTAGGTTATACAAGCATAATACACAAGCAATTTAAGCATAATTACACTAAAAAGCATTAAAATCGAATTGGGGAAAAAAATTGCTCAAGAACACTAATTTTCGGATTAAATGGTGTTTAGGTGTAGAAATTTACCGTTTTTCTTGAGTAATTCCTTGATAGCATCCTTCTCAACATGATTTTAGTAAAAGATTTGATGATTTTCGATGAAAAAATTCGATTTTGGGAGTATTTTTTCAGTATTTTTCGCAGTTTATGTGGGTGTGGGTGAGCAACTGATCTGTTTCTGGCCGTTTTATTTTTTTATGGGTTTTTGGTCCTCCGCGAGTCGCGGCGTTTGGCAGTTTCAAATACCGCGAGTCGCGGTATTTTTTTTTTAAATAAAATCTTTAACTTATAAAACAAATATAAAATAAATTTAAAATTTTGTTTTCCTTTGTTTTAGGACGAGGTCGTTTCGGAACGATGTCCTAGTCCGTCCTTCGACAAAATTTTAAAATTTGTCTATTTGTAGCGATTGTTTTAAAAGCTAAGATTTTTGGGTTTTTTTTAATGTTTTTGGCATACTTTAATTCTATAAGATTAAAAATAATGATAATAAAAGTTCTCGTCCCTCCCTCGAGTAAAGCAATTTCAGTTCAAAGACCTAGTCTTCAACTTACGAAGAATTTTAAAAATCATATTTTTAACTTTGCGAAATAAAGTAAATTTTTGTTTTTAAATTCACACCAAACTTAAATTAAAAATGCATAAAATTAAAAATTCATATTTTAAAAATTAAAAATTCACACCAAACTTAATTTAAAAATTCATATTATAAATTCACACCAAACTTAAATTAAAAATGCATAAAATTAAAAATTCATATTTTAAAAATTAAAAATTCACACCAAACTTAATTTAAAAATTCATATTATAAATTCACACCAAACTTAAATTAAAAATTCATATTATAAATTCACACCAAACTTATATTATATTTTTGTTGTTATACATACAAACTTAAAAATATTAATTTTTCAAATATTTACAATTTTAAATAATATTGATTTAAAAAGTTTACAATATTAAATTAATAACTATATATTAATTTTTAAAAAAACATGGTAAAAATAAAATTAAAAATCTTTTTGGCTTTTATCCCACTTTAATCAATCAAATATTATCAAAAATATACGCCCCTCTTTTCGGTAAAGTAATTTCGGTTCCATGACCTAATTTAACTCATGACGAATTTTTGAAATATTTTGGGTTGATTGATGAAAGATATTTATACCTTAAGAATAAACGTTAAATTTTGCCGTGATGTAATAAATTTTTTAATGATATCAATAATTTCGGTCACCAAACCTAATTTTATTCAATACCAATTTAATACTTTATAGCGAACAAATTAGCGTTTATTATCAAAAGGTTAAAAATAAAAATAAAAAAATAAAAACTGTACAGACTTACCTGTGAGATAGTATTCTTAGTGATACGATCTATCCCACTCATAAGATAGTCGGTTTAATTGGTTTTCCATAGCTACATAGGCGTAACCTCGAGCATTCAGTGTTTTTTCTTCTAAACATATGAACGGTCCGTCTCTGCATAAAGTAACAAATTCGGTGTTTGAATAGGTTTGATTATTTGAACATTTACCTCCATGTGATCATTTTCCGCATTTGTGACATCTTTCTAGGTGTCGTGCTCTTCTTTTCGCTGCGGATTTTGATTTTCCTTTGCCAAATTGTAACTTATTATCTTCGCATCTGGATTCTTTTCTTACTTCGTCCAATCTTTCTCTGATTACTGATACTATTTCACTCGGAAGTGTGTCATTATTACGTTTAGTGATCAAAACGTGTAGCATTAGACCATGGTTTAGTTCACAGGAAGTCTTCATTTAGTAAAAACCTAAAAAAAATAAAAATTCAGAATGGGGGGAGAAGACTAGTTCTTTAGGGTCTGCTAGGGAAAGACCATTCGGGTTCCATTTTCGAGAACTACACGAAAACAGAAAATCTAACTCTAACAGAAATACATATTATCCTTTAAAAGACTTGATTCTCCCCACACTTAGTTAGCTGTGGTATCGAAATTGTGATTAACTTCATTGTCAACTTCCATTAGACTATCTATGTAATGTTTAACTCTGTGACCATTAACCTTAAATTCAATCCCATTTGAATTTATTAATTCTAGCATTCCGTATGAGAAAACTCTTTTGACTATGAATGGTCCAGACCATCTTGATTTCAATTTTCCAGGAAATAGCTTGAATCGTGAATTGAAAAGAAGAACTCTGTCTCCTTCTTTGAATTCTTTTGAACTTCTGATTCTTTTATCATGCCATTTCTTCGTTCTTTCCTTATAGATTAACGAATTTTCGTATGCTTCATGTCTTAATTCTTCTAATTCATTTAGTTGACTTAACCGTAGACGTCCAGCTTCATGTAAATCAAGATTACATGTCTTCAAAGCCCAAAATATTTTGTGTTCAATTTCTACTGGAAGATGACATGCTTTTCCATAAACAAGTCTAAAAGGTGTGGTTCCAATTGGAGTTTTGTAGGCTGTTCTAAAAGCCCAGAGTGCATCCTCCAATTTAATGGACCATTCCTTCGGATTTGATCCTACGGTTTTCTCTAGAATACGTTTTAAAGCTCGGTTGGTATTTTCAACTTGTCCACTTGTTTGTGGATGATATGCGGTGGAGATTTTATGAGTTACTCCATATCTTTTAAGAACTTTCTCAAGTTGATTGTTACAGAAATGAGTTCCCCGATCACTTATTAAAGCTTTCGGTGTTCCAAACCTTGCAAAAAGATGTTTTAAAAAGTTGACTACAACTCGTGCATCGTTAGTTGGGAGAGCTTGTGCTTCCGCCCATTTAGATACATAATCAATGGCTACGAGAATATAGATATTATTATCAGATTTTGGAAATGGACTCATAAAGTCAATACCCCAAATGTCAAATACTTCACATATTTGAATGACATTTTGTGGCATTTCATCACGTTGACTTATTTTTCCGGCCCTTTGACAAGCATCACAGGATTTGCAAAGAAGGTGTGCATCTTTGTAAATTGTAGGCCAATAGAATCCGGCATCATAAAGTTTTCTTGCTGTTAGTTGAGGCCCATAATGCCCTCCTGTTGGTCCTGTGTGACAATGGTTTAAAATTTTACTAGCTTCATCTCCGAATACACATCGGCGTATTATTCCATCTGGACAACTTTTAAATAAATGTGGATCTTCCCAGAAATAGTGTTTTATATCACTGAAGAATTTCTTTCGTTTTTAGTATGACAATCCTTTTTCAAGGTATCCACATACTAAGTAGTTTGCATAGTCTGCAAACCATGGAATTTCATTATAATCTATCTTCAATAGATATTCATCAGGAAAGTTGTCTTGTATGGTCGATTCATTTAGAACTTCTAATTCGGGATTTTCAAGATGAGAAAGATGATCAGCAGCGAGATTTTCTGCTCCTCTTTTATCTCGGATTTCAATATCGAACTCTTGTAAGAGTAAGATCCAACGGATTAATCTTGGTTTGGCATCTTGTTTTGAAAATAGGTATCTAAGAGCAGAATGGTCGGTATAGACCACCGTTTTTGCTAGAACGAGATATGAACGAAATTTGTCAAAAGCAAAGACAATAGCAAGGAGTTCTTTTTCAGTAGTTGTGTAATTTGTTTGTACTCCTTGTAACGTCTTACTAGCATAATATATAGGTTGAAATCTTTTTTCAATCCTTTGTCCTAAAACGGCCCCCATTGCAAAATCACTTGCATCGCACATTAGTTCAAACGGTAGATTCCAATTTGGTGTTATCATGATCGGCGCATTAGTGACTTTCTCTTTAAGAATATTAAAAGATTTAATGCATTCATCTGAAAAGATGAACGGAGCATCCTTTTCTAGGATTTTATTCATAGGAGTGGCAATTTTAGAAAAATCTTTTATGAAACGTCGGTAAAAACCGGCATGCCCTAGAAAACTCCTAACTCCTCTAACATTGGTGGGATGTGTAAGTTTAGCAATTACATCTACTTTAGCTCTATCCACTTCAATTCCTTCTTTTGAAATTTTATGACCAAGAACGATGCCTTCTTTAACCATGAAATGGCATTTCTCCCAATTAAGTACTAGATTTGATTGTTCGCATCTAATAAGCATTCGTTCCAGATTAGCTAGACATGTTTCAAATGTATCACCGAAGACTGAAAAGTCATCCATGAAAACTTCCATGCATTCTTCTATCATGTCTTGAAAAATCGCCATCATGCACCTTTGAAAGGTTGCAGGGGCGTTGCAAAGTCCAAATGGCATGCGTTTGTAAGCAAAAATACCATAAGGGCATGTGAATGAGGTTTTCTCTTGGTCTTCGGGGGCTATTGGAATTTGAAAATATCCGGAAAAACCATCAAGAAAACAATAGTAACTGTTTCCGGCTAATCTTTCCAACATTTGATCAATAAAAGGTAAGGGGAAGTGATCTTTTCTGGTGGCGTCATTTAATTTTCTATAATCAATACATACACGCCATCCTGTTACAGTCCTAGTAGGAATAAGCTCATTTTTCTCATTTGTAATGACAGTCATGCCACCCTTCTTAGGCACGCATTGAACTGGGCTTCCCCATGGACTATCAGAAATTGGATAAATTAAACCTGCGTCTAGCAGTTTAATAATTTCTTTTTTAACTACATCTTGCATATTAGGATTTAGTCTTCGTTGGCGTTGCACATACGTTTTATGACCTTCTTCCATAAGGATTTTATGTGTGCAATACGAAGGACTTATTCCTTTTATATCATGAATCTTCCATGCAATAGCTGGTTTTTGAGCTTTCAACACAGAAATAAGTTGTGATTTCTTATTTTCAGTAAGAGAAGACGATATTATTACAGGTAATTCAGATTCACCATGTAAATAAGCGTATTCCAAATGGTTTGGAAGTGGCTTTAACTCTAGTGTCGGAGGTTCTTCTATCGATGATTTATATCGATATCCGTCTTCTTCTTTTAGCATTTGAATTTCTTCTGTTGTTGGTTCATATCCATTAGCTATTAGTGTAGCTAACATTTCAGCTTCATCAATTGGTTCAGTTCCTTCTCCTAAAGAACATTCTCCTGTTCCTTGTAATTCTGGAAATTCTTCTAACAATTCTGCATGTGAATCTATAGTTTGAATATAATAACATGTATCATCTGCAGATTGCGATTATTGCATTGCTCTATCAACTGAAAAGGTAACACTCTCATCCTCTATACTTAGGGTCAGTTTCTTACCAAACACGTCTATCATTGCTTTAGCCGTGTTTAAGAATGGTCTTCCTAATATGAGAGGAACTTGAGAATCTTCTTCCATGTCCAGAACAACAAAATCTACTGGAAATACTAAAGTACCAACTTTAACTAGCATGTTCTCCATTATCCCTCTAGGATATTTTATTGATCTATCGGCTAGTTGTATGCTTATTCTTGTTGGTTTCAATTCTCCAAGGTCTAGTTTACCGTATAGTGAATACGGCATTAAATTTATACTAGCACATAAGTCTGCCAATGCTTCTATTGAACTAAGACTACCCAGAAAACATGGAATTGTGAAACTTCCTGGATCAGATAATTTTTCTGGTATCTTATTCAACAGCACTGCTGAACAATTAGCATTCATAGTAACGACCGAGAGTTCTTCCATTTTCTTTCTATTTATGATTAGATCTTTCAAGAATTTAGCATATCTAGGCATTCCTGAAATCACATCAATGAAAGGAAGATTTACATTTATCTGTTTAAACATATCCAAGAATTTGGATTGCTCGGCTTCAAGTCTTTCTTTTTTCATTTTACTCGGGTAAGGAAGTGGTGGTTGGTATGGTTTAACATAAGGTTTAGCCTTAACTGTGTTATCTTCATTAACCTTTTCAACTACCGGTTCTTTTTCCTTATCTTGTTCAGATTGTGGTTCTTGTGGAGTAGGAATAGCTTCATCAGAAATTACAGGTATTTCAGGTGGTTTAAGTGTTGTACCACTTCTTGTGGTAATGGCTTTAGCTGTTTCATTCCGGGGGTTTGCATTTGTATCACTAGGTAAACTTCCCGGTTTTCTTTCACCTATTAACCTTGCTAGGTTACTTACTTCTTGTTCTAAATTTTGAATAGAAGCTTGTTGATTTCTAAATGCTTGAGCATTTTGTTCATTCGTTTGTTTCTGAGATGTGAAAAACTGCGTTTGAGTTTCAACTAGCTTCGTCATCATATCTTCTAAATTCGGCTTTTTATCATCGGGTTGTGGTTTGTTTTGAAAATTAGGTCTTTGGTGGTTGTAAGTATTGTTGGATACTTGTTGATTGCTAGGACCTTGTTGGTTGTTGTATGGAATATTTCGGTTATAGTTCTGATTTTGATTGTAAATAGGTCTTGGCGGTTGATAATTATTCTGATAATTATTTCCAGGCCTTTGGTTTAGATATGAAACATTCTCTCTTTGTTCCATTGTTAGTTCAATACTGAGACAATCTTTTGTCAAATGTGGTCCTCCACACTGCTCACAACTAATTCATATTGAGTGAATATCTTTAGTCATCTTTTCCATTCGTCTCTCGACAGCATCTATCTTTGCAGAAATGGAATCTAAGTCATGGCTAGAATCGGCTCTAGCTGCTTTAGATGATCTAACGATATCTTTTTCTTGGTGCCACTCATGTGAGTGGGAAGCAGTGTTATCAATAATTTTGTAAGCATCAGTTTCGGTTTTCTTCATAATAGAACCACCAGCTGCTATATTGATGTCTTTCCTTGTAGTGATGTTGCATCCTTGGTAGAATATTTGTACTATTTGACAGGTGTCTAAACCATATTGCGGACATCCTCTTAATAACTTTCCAAATCTTGTCCACGCCTCATATAGAGTTTCATTTGGTTTCTGTGTAAACGTAACAATTTCTCCTTGAAGTCTTACGGCTTTAGATGCTGGAAAGAATTGTTTAAGAAATTTTTCAACTAAAACGTCCCATGTATCAATCGCCCCTTCAGGTAACGATTCCAACCAATCTTTGGCTTCTCCCTTTAAAGTCTAGGGAAATAACATGAGATATATCTGTTCATCTTCCACTTCTCGGATTTTAAATAGTGTGCAGATCCTATTAAAGATACGAAGATGTTCATTTGGATCTTCCTTTGGCGCACCACTAAATTGGCATTGATTAGTCACCATATGTAGAATTTGTCCTTTGATTTCATAATCTGGCGCATTAATGTCTGGATGAGTAATTGCGTGACCTTGGCCAGTGCGTTTAGCTCTCATTCGGTCTTCCATACTTAAAGGTTCCAGATTCTCCATAATTGAATTTGTTGAATCGGAATCACTAGAGGATTCTGATTTAATGGTTCGTTCCTCAACAATCTCTGTTTGAATGATTGGTGGTTCCGGAGGAAAAATTAATGGTTCAGGATCTACGAATCGTCCCTGAATATTCTCCGGATTCTCAATTGTGAGGTCGGGTTCAAAAAATAGATTATCGGAAATTTGAACTGAAGTACTTGGTTGACTGGATGACGATTCTAAAGAAAAATCAACGGCGGTAATATTAGCTAGATGTCTTGATCTAGTTACAGGTGGTGAACATACAAAAGGTGGTGAACGTCTTGCTCGGTGCATTCACTGAATATCCTATTAGTTTTTAAAAGGAAAGAAAAATTATATAAGTTATCCAATCAATAGACTTTTCTGATTTTGACCACGTTTCGAATAGCCAAAAGATGCAGCAGAGGGGCAGGATTCGTTTGATCTCAATATAATTGAGGACTGTTTGGCTCCAATAACCCGGTCCACGTACAATCCAACAATTACTACGAACCAGAAAATTTTGATGTCTATCAATTTAACCACTTAAAATAAATTTTCGTAATTTTAAGAAATTTAGAAAAGAAGTAGAATAAAAATCTATGTCCTAAAACTAGAATAGCGAGAAATAAGAAAGAAAAAGAGCGCGTCGAAAAAGGTCGAAAAAGAAAAAGATTGAAAAAGAGTGACTATAAAACTTAAAAACACTTGACTAACCCAACCTTATTACTATTACTAGCTTAAAATTATAATCGCAAATTGAGATTACTAATTGGAATGATAATTGATACATAGTAAAAGGCGTCTAAATATATTAAAGCTTACAAGTAAAACTATATCCCAAATGGCAATATCTTAAAAAGGTATTAAAACTTAAAAAGGCGTCGCAAAATTCTAAAGCACCTAAATCTTAGTCTAAAGAAAAGGCACTTAAGGGATTTTACGGCAAAACCTAAAAATCTAGAAGTAAAAATAACTATGGCAAAAACTATGTTTAAAACTAAATATGAGCGAAAAACACAATTATTACGCTAAAATAATTAAAAAGGGACAAAATATAAAAATATACTAAAAGTTGTAAAAATTACAATTTTTATAAAAATATTATTTTTATATTATTTATTTTATAAAACTATTAATTTTTAATTTTAATTAAACTAATTTAACTAAAAATACAAAATAATAAATAAACTAAACTAAATTAATTAAAATAATTAAACCTAATTAGGGTTAAATTTAAATAATAAAAATAAAAGCCCGTAATTAATGCCTGATTAGGGTTCTGTGTACCCGTGTCAGGGTTCCTCCGCGAGTCGCGGTTCCACCTGGCAAAAATCTCCGCGAGTCGCGGGGTTCGAGATTCCAGATGACAGGCTGTTTCAAATTCGACACGTTTTTACGTAATTATATTTTTTTTTAAATTATATTTTCTGTTTTAATAATTAAATAAAATATTAATAAAAACTAAATAAAAACTTATGTTTTAAAAACTAAAAAAAATAGAAATACTCTATAATTTTATAAAAATCTTAAAAATAGATTTATATATATTTTTTTTCTTTGATTTTATGTTTTAAATAAAAACAAAATATTTAAATAAAACTTATATTTTTATAAAATAAAAATAAAGAAACTTTATAAAACTTAAATATTTAACAAACTCTTAAAAATATTTATATTTTTGTTTTCTTTTTATGTTTTCGAATATTTAAAACGTATTTTTACTAAAGCGTATTTTTTTATATTAGTAAACTAAAAAAAATCTTTTTTTTTATATATTTATTAGCGTTGCGCTTCCGGCTTTTAAGCTAGATTGTCCCCGGCAGCGGCGCCAAAAATACTTGATATTATTCGAGGTGTATATGAAATAGCTTATATTTTACTAGGAAATACTATTAAATACGATACAATTTTACACAAGATATTTATTTATTTAGAGAATGGATATACTTAAACCTTGCTACAACACTTATAGGCAGTGTACCTAATCGTACAGTAGTGTAGTTTTTAGTAAGTCCGGTTCGTTCCACAGGGAATCTTTTAATCAAAGCTTAACGCTATATTAGTTTAATTTATAAAAATACAAATATATATATATATATATAAGTAATATTATTATTATAAAGGGGGATTTTTACCGTTTAATGACCGGTTTGTCGATTTTAAAACTTTAGTTGCAGTTAAAACAAAATGTAAAAATATTAAATAAATAAAAGACTTAATTTAAATCGTAAAGTAAATAATGATAATGAAATTGCGATAAATAAAAGTGCAATAAAATAAACTTGCGATAATTAAAAAGTACGATAATTAAAAGTGCAATTAAATACAATAACAATAAATAAAAGTGCGATAATTAGAAGTGCAATTAAATATAAAATAAAGGAAATTAAATATGAAATAAGATAATTATGCTTATTTAAACTTCCGTAATCATGATGTTTGACGTGTTGATTTTAGCTTTATGCCCATGGGTTAATTGTCCTTTGTCCTGGATTATTTAATATGTCCATCTGGTTTTTGTCCATAACAGTCCATCAGTCATAAATATAAAGTGCGAGTGTCCTCATCAAATTATCCTTATACCCGAAGTTAAATATTCCAACTAATTGGGGACTTAAACTGTAACAAGATTTTAATACTTTGTTTAATAATTACACCAGGTTATCGACTGCGTGTAACCCAAGGTTTTAATACTTTGTTAACAATTATGCCAAGTGTCCTTGTACATAATTTCACCCCTGTTTTAATAATTCCATAGACTATTAATCCATTCCCGTGTCCGGTTAAATGAACGATTATTCGTACATATAAATACCCCGCCCATCGTGTTCGATCGAGTGTATATGGTTATTTATAGGGACGTCCAATTGTAAATCTTTATATCAAAATTAACAAATTATCATTTAGTTAAACAAATATAAAGCTCATTAATAGCCCATAGTCTAATTTCCACAAGTGTCGTTCTTTTGTCCAAACCCCAATTATGGTACAAAGCCCAATTACCCAATTTTAGTAATTAGCCCAACATCATGATTACTTCATTTTAAATAAGCATAATAATAACTTAGCTACGAGACATTAAATTAAAAAGGTTGAACATAACTTATAATGATTAAAAATAGCGTAGCGTTACACAGACAGAATTTCGACTTACACCCTTACAACATTCGCTAACATACCCTTATTATTAGAATTAGAATTAGAATTAAAATTAAAATTAATATATATATATATATATATATATATATATATATATATATATATATATATATATATATATATTATGTTTACATATAGAGAAAGAGAGATTTTATGGATATTTTTACGATCAGAATTCGCTGGCTTTTATAGGAATTTTCGTCCAGGGAGACTCCGCGACTCGCGCCCTTTTTGCTCTTCAAACTCCGCGAGTCGCGGAGTTTGTTTTTACAGCTCACCCAGCTCTGGCTCTTTGTTTACCGACGGATTTTTATATTATATAATATATAAATAATTATAAGAATTATTTAAATATTATATTATATTTATGTGCATAGTTGACTTGTAATTTTTAGTCCATTGCGTCGAGCGTTGAGAGTTGACTCTGGTCCCGGTTCCGGATTTTCGAACGTCCTTGCGTACAATTTAATATCTTGTACTTTGCGTTTTGAATCCTGTACTCTTGTAATTTTGAGACGTTTCTTATCAATAATTGGAACCTCTTTGATTGTATTTTGTACTTTTGAGCTTTTTGGTCGTTTGCGTCTTCAATTCGTCGAATCTGTCTTTTGTCTTCACCTTTTATTATTCAAACGAATATTACTTGTAAATAGAACAATTGCAACTAAAAGCTTGTCTTTCTTGAGGAATAATGCTATGAAATATATGTTCGTTTTTAGTATTATCACTTACAGTGGTATTTAATCGCGTAGCGTTACACGGACAGAACTCCGACTTTAAAACCCGTAAAATATTTCTTACAATAACCCAATTATTATTAAACTTAAATTAAACTTAATATTATAAATATAAATATAAATATATCTTATAGAGAGAAGAAAATAAAAATTGAGTCGTGTAGTTTTTTCGTCGAGCAGAAGCCTGGTATTTATAGGCATATTTCCTGATTCTGATGCCCATGCGAGTGCATGGGGTTTCAGTGCAAATCTCATGCACTCGCATGGGCTCATGCACTCGCATGGGTTTTTATGTCTATTTCCCATGCGATCGCATGGCCGTCGGATCCAGCTCACATATTTTTTGTTTTCTTGCTTGTCGACATATTATATATATATATAATTTATATTAATTATATATATATATATATATATATATATATATATATATATATATATATATATATATATATATATATATATATATATATATATATATATATATATATATATATATATATATATTATATTATATTATATTCTTGTGCATAGTTGACTTGTAATTTTTGCTCCGTTGTCTCGTACATTTACGCCCAGTTTATGTCTCGGTTCCGGTTTCTCGAACGTCTTTTCGTATGCTTTAATATTTTGTACTTTAGTTCCGCAACTTGTACTCTTGTAATTTTTAGACGTTTCTTATCAATAAATGGAAGCACTTGGATTGTATCTTGTACATTTGAGCTTTTTGGTCATTTGCGTCTTCAAATAGTCGTTTTCTTCTTTTGTCTTTGCACTTATTTATTTAAACCATTACAACATAAAAATAGAACAGTAGTAACTAAAAACTTTACATATTGGAAGGATATTGATACTAAATATATGTTCATTTAGAGCACTATCAAATATCCCCACTTGAACGTTGCTTGTCCTCAAGCAATACAGAACTTGAAATAAAATCACACTTCACTCGAATCACTTTTTTTATTCTCACACTTTATACATCAGTGATTTTAATACGGCGGTATACACAATGATAGTAACGATGTGGTTTACAGTCCTACATGACTATGAAAATGTAGATCCTTTAAGGAAATTGGATCTTTATCAAAACATTTGATCTTTTAAAAATTCATTCTAGCTTTTACCCTAGATAAGTTTTCTGGAATAACCCTTCACCGGTGTTCGCAAATTGTTTTTGTGGGTTTTGTGGGTTTCAAATTTTAAAATTTTAGCTCAAAACTTATGATTTTTGTGTCACCCACTTACTAACCTTGTATTAGGAAAGCAACACGTCCAGTATACTTGTCCCGTATATTAACCTTCGATAAACTACCGTCCGGTTGTAAAGGAAAGCGTTGAACAAGCAGCTGTTAAGGCAATGTCTAATGACATGCAGATGTTCATGGTCTAAAAATGTGTCGGATGCAATTACTATCCTTTGTAGGAGCAATGGTAAAGATCACCCTATAATTTTTTGGTCTGGCACAAGGTCCTATCTTCGACCATGCTATGCAACCACCGTTCTTACAGTTGACACCCGATTTGGTTCAGGTGACCTAATAAATTCTGATGAATTCTTAGGATTTTACGTTCAGTGGTAATGAACGCATTGAAAATGGGTTTTCAGGAAACAAATCGGTTTTAATTTTAATTAAAATATTTTCTCGTTCAAGTTCGAGTTTAGATATCATTGAATTCCATGAGTTTGTAATTCTCAATCTTTAAATTCAATCTCAAGGATTGAGTAATATCAGTCTTAAAAGCTAATTTTTAATCTTTAAGGAGATTATCCTTTCTGGGGGTCTGATTCATTAGTCTTATCAAGCTAATTTGCACGGTGCCCTCTCCATTTTACGAGACAGATCCTCTCATGGTTAGGATAAGTCTGACCACTTGGCGACCCTGTTTGATGCTGAGGTCCGTGGATTTCCTGCTGAGTTTAGAGATGACTTTTCTAGATTTTTCGTTAACCTACAGCTGGTCTGGATGATAACTTCCTGACCTAAATCAAGAAGCGCGTGTCTTTTTTGGAAGACTTTACTTCCTTTTAATGATGGAATTGATTCATCATGTAGATCCATCTATTCTTTCAAAGGTATTACAATAAATCGGGTAAAACTGATTAGTTTAGTCCAAAGCAAAAGTACCTGCAATAATCTGTACCAAATATGTAATATGTGTTTTAAAGAACTTGGTAAATTCTTTCCACACTTAGCTTTTATTTATTCTTTTCTTTGCCTTTTTATTCTCTTCTATTCCATTTTAAATGAATTCAAGCGTTTTGAGTTGTTTCTCCAATTATGTTCTCTCCGAGGTAATAATAATTTCGCCATTAACACCTAGTTTTATCGTTCATAAATATGATAAACATGATTTTGAATTCACAAAATTTGGCAATTAAACTAAGTGTAAACTTGAGAGAATTTATAACCCTTTCCCACACTTGAGATCATGCAATGCCCTCATTTGCATGAAATCAGACTATAATTATAAATTCATGAGGGTGATTAGTGTAGAAAAGTGATTAAAAATACCGAGTTTGCAAACATATTATTTTATATCACATTTGATATTTTGCGTCTTGTCATCAAAATTAGTAGCTTTTGCTGAACTTAATGTCAGTCTTTGAAAGTGCGCTGTTTTATCCTGTTTTGTACATAAGATAAACTATAAACATACATAATATTTTTATTATATTTTTTTTATAAAACCTTTATTTATTAAAACAATTTAAACGAATACTTTTTTTTTAATTTTGTTTCCTTTTACTTTAGGTAGTTTCGGTATGTTTACCTAGTCCGTCACTCGACAAAATTTAAAATTTGTCGTTTTTAAAGTGATTGTTTTAAAAGCAAAGATTTTTGGGTTTTTTAATTTTTTTGGTATACTTTAGATCAATAAAATTAAAAATAATGATAACAAAATTTTTCGCCCCGCCCTCGGGTAAAGCAATTTCGGTTCCATGACCTAGTCTTCAACTTACGATGAATTTTAGAAATCATTTTTTAAGCATAATGAAATAAAGTAAATTTTATTTTTAAATTCACACAAAACTTAAATTTAAAAAGCGTATTAATTTCATACAAACCTACAAAACAAAATAAAATTCAGAATGGGGGGAAGAAAACTAGTTCTTTAGTGTCTGCTAGTGGAAAAGACCAATCAGATTCCATTCTCGGAACTACATGAGAACAGAACAAATAACTCTAGACAGCATTATTTCTAGAACATTTGAATCTCCCCATACTTAGGTAGCTGTAGTTTTGAAATTGTGATTAACTTCATTGCCAATTTCTCTTGGACCATAATCAACTTGCATATCTGTGACTTTTGCTTTAAGCCATTGGTCAGATTCCTGTGTAATATCCACAAATTCAACTAGTTTCACCTTTTCTTTAAGCGATAGATTGGATACTAACCGGTTACATAACTTAAAGTTCCCCTTGGTTCTAGCATCGCGAATTCGTTTAATAAGTTTTTTCATTGAACTATTAATAACAGAGTCATTTAATTTCGTATCAACAACAGGGTTCTTTGTTATCAGGTCAACATTAGGTTTTACTTCATCTTTCCCACACTTAGGCGTTTTATTATTGTTAAGCACTACCGTTGGAGTTGGTAAAACAACATGGTTCTTACCAATCATTTTTGTTGGTTCAACGGTTTTGGTTGGTGGAGATTTAGTCTTTCAACAAATAAATGTGACCAATTTTTCACCATCACTAAGTGTCATTCTACCCTCTCTTACATCAAAGAACGCCCCGGTGGACGCTAAGAATGGTCGACCTAAAATTAGAGGAATGTTTGAGTCCTCTTCTATGTCAATGACAATAAATTCGACTAAAAAGGTTAAATTACCCACTTGAACGGGTATGTTGTCAGCAATTCCAACTGGGTGTTTAATAGTTTGATCAAAGAGTCGAACACTCATTTCCATTGGACTTAACTCACCTACTCCTAATCTCTTATATAATGAAAGAGGCATAACACTTATACTCGCACCTAAATCTGCTAGTACATCATACATGACACAATCACTAAGTAGACAAGGAACAATAAATTCACCCGGATCACCTAACCTGGGTGGAGGTTTTGGTGGGACTGTCTTCTCCGAGTTTATTTTTACTGTTTTTGTTTCTTGCAATTTCTTATTCTTCTTCTTCTTTCCAGAGGTATCACAAACTTTATTACCTATCACTTGCTCATACTCAACTCCTTTTCTTGGAAATGGGATGGGTGGTCTGTAGGGTGCCACCACTGGCTTTACATACTCGGGTGGTGGTGGTGGTGTTGTAACTTCTTCATTGTTACTCACATCGAAAACCTTCCCATCTTTTGATGATGGTTTTTCAGAATTCGTTGATACCATATTAACATTCTCATTCTGAGGATTTACTTCAGTATCACTCGGTACCTTTCCTTGTTCCCTCTCACTCATCATGCTAGAAAGAGTAGCTACGTGTTTTTCTAGATTCAAAATGGAAGCTTGTTGAGTTCTTAATGACTGATCAAACCTCTCATTTGTTTGGGTTTGAGATGTAATAAATTGTGTTTGAGATTCAACTAGCTTTTGTACCATTTCTTTCAGATTTGAGTTTTTCTGTTCGGTTTGTTGTGGTGGTTTATACAAACCAGGTCTTTGTTGATTGAAAGTGTTGTTTTGAATTGGTTGGTTATTTGGACCTTGTTAGTTATACGAGTTATTGTTGGGTCCATTTGGATTTTAAAGAATGTTTTGATTTCGATTAAAGTTTGGCCTTGGCGGTTGATAATTATTTTGATAATTATTTCCCGGCCTTTGGTTCATGTAGGAAACATTCTCACGTTGTTCCATCGTTTGCTCGATGTGACACTCTTTCGTTAAGTGTGGTCCACCGCATTGCTCACAACTGATTCGTATTGCGTGAACATCTTTAGTCATCTTTTCCATTCGTCTCTCGAAAGCATCTATTTTTGCAGAAACGGAATCAAAGTCATGGCTAAAATCGGCTTTAGCCGCTTTAGATGAACGAAAAATATCTTTTTCCTGATGCCACTCATGCGAGTGGGAGGCTGTGTTATCAATGATTTTGTGAGCTTCGGTTGCTGTTTTCTTCATAATGGAATCACCAGCTGCTGTGTCGATGTCTTTTCGTGTAGCAACGTCGCATCCTTGGTAGAATATTTGCACTATTTGATAAGTGTCTAAACCGTGTTGAGGACATCCTCTCAACAACTTTCCGAATCTTGTCCACGCCTCATATAATGTTTCATTTGGTTTTTGCGCGAACGTAACAATTTCTTCTTGAAGTCTCACGGCTTTAGATGTCGAAAAGAATTGTTTAAGAAAATTTTCAACTAAAACATCCCATGTGTCAATCGCCCCTTCAGGTAACGATTCTAACCAATCTTTGGCTTCTCCCTTTAAAGTCCAGGGAAACAACATGAGATAGATCTGTTCATCCTCAACTTCTCTGATTTTGAATAGAGTACAGATCCTATTAAAGGTTCGAAGATGTTCGTTTGGATCTTCTTTCGGCGTACCACTATATTGGAATTGATTAGTTACCATGTGTAGGATTTGTCCTTTGATTTCATAATCTGGCGCATTAATGTCTGGCTTAATAATGGTGTGACCTTGGCCAGTGCGTGTGGCTCTCATTCGATCTTCTATACTTAGAGGTTCCGTTACTTCCATTATTGAATTTGTTGAATAAGAATCACTAGAGGATTCTGATTTAATGGTTTCTTCCTCGACAATCTCTCGATGTGTAATTTGTGGTTCCGGAGGAATGATTAGTGGTTCTGGATCTTGGAATTGTCCTTGAATATCCTCTGGGTTTTCAATTTTGAAGTCGGGTTCAGAAAATGGATTATCGGGATTTTGAGTTGGAGTACTTGTTTGACTGGATGATGATTCTAAAGAAAAATCAACGGCGATAATATTGGCTAGATGTCTTGATCGAGTTACAGGTGGTAAACGTATGAAAGGTGGTGAACGTTTTGCTCGGTGCATTAACTGGATATCCTATTAGTTATAAAAATAAAAATTATATAAGTTATTAAATTAATAGACTTTTCTGCTTTTGCCCACGTTTCGAATAACCAAAAGATGCAGCAGGGAGCCAGGACCCTTTAAATCGGAAGCCCACAACTCAGCCACTAACAAATCTAACTATTACTACGAAGCAGAAAATTTTGAATATCTATCAATTTAATTGCTTAAAATAATTTTTCCGTCGAAGTTTAAAGAAAATAAAAAGTCTATGTCCTAAAAACTAGAGCGTAGAAATGAGAAAGAAAAAGCGCGTCGAAAAATAAGAAGTCGAAAAACAAACGTCGAAAACAAAAAGTCGAAAAAAAAATATTAAGAACGTAAAGCGTCGAAACTTAAAAGGTCTAAAAGCTAAAAATTAAAACTTGCGTCTAAAGGTATTAAAGCTTAAAAGGAATTCTATATCTAAAACGGCAATAACTTAAAAAGGCACTAAAATCTATTAAATATAAAAGCGATAAGGGACGTCGTAAAATTCTAAAGCACCTAAATCTTAATCTAAAGAAAAAGCACTTAACGGATTTAAAGGCAAAGCCTAAAAATCTAGAAATATAAAATACTACGGCAAAAACTAAGTTTAAACTAATTACGAACGATAAAAATACAAATTACAAATTAAAAGATCAAAATATTTAATTTATAAAAAGAGACAAAAAAATGATAAAATTACTTATTTTTATAAAAATATTATTTTTATATTATTATTTTATAAAAATATTAAACTATATAATTAATAATAATACTTAAACTTAATATTACAACTTAAATAAAACTATATATAAATATATTAAACAATTAAACCCTAATTAGATTAATTAATAATAATAATATTAACCCTAATTCGATCAGACTAGGAAACACTTCTGTCAAATCACCTCATGCGAACGCATGAGGTTCTAGTTGTATTTCCATGCGACTGCATAGGATCGGATACCAGGCCAGAAGTTGGGCTTCGACAGGCTCGGCCCAGTTCCAGTTTTTATTATATTTTTTTCTGATTTAAATTTATAGAAAATAATATGTAATTTAAATAAAACATAAAATAAAAATACTTATTAGTTTTTTGTAACTTAAAAAAAACTTTTTTAATTTAAATACTTAAAATAAATAAATAAATAAATATATATATATATATTTTATACTTTTTAACATATATATATATATATATATATATATATATATATATATATATATATATATATATATATATATATATATATATATATATATATATATATATATATATTATACTTTTTAACACTTATACAAAAATATTTTTACGAAATAAGAAAATAATATATTTTTACAAAAATATAGTAATAATAAAATATAGCATTTTGCTTCGGCGTCCCCGGCAGCGGCGCCAAAAACTTGATGTGTGCAGCAGTGTATACGAAATAGATTATATTTTATTACAAAATACTATTAAAAATGATACAATTACACAAGTTATTTATTTATTTATTGAATGGATATACCTAAACCTTGCTACAACACTTATAGGCAGTGTACCTAATCGTAGAGTAGTGTAGTTTTTAGTAAGCCTGGTTCGTTCCACAGGGAGCTGGTTGATTACGTACTATATTTTTTACAACTATATTTATAAAAATATATATATTTACATATAAGTGTTTATTATTATTATAAAGGGGGATTTTACCGTTTAATGATCGGTTTGTCGATTTTATATTTTTAAGCGTAAAGATGAATGACAATAATTAAAAGTGCGATAATTAAAAGTGCAATAAATAAAATTGCAGTAAATAAAAGTACGATGAGATATAAAATAACACAATTATGCTTATTTAAACTTCCGTAACCATGATGTTTGATGTTTTGATTTTAATTTATTTATCTGGGTTAATCGTCCTTTGTCCTGGATTATTTGATACCTATATGGTTTTTGTCCATAATAGTCCATCGGTCATAATTATAAAATGCTCGTCAAATTAATCTTATTCCCAAAGTCAAATATTCCAACTAATTAGGGATTCGAACTGTAATAAGGTTTTAATACTTTGTTAATAATTACACCAGGTTATCGACTGCGTGTAATCCAAGGTTTTAATACTTTGTTAACAATTACACCAATTACCCTTGTATGTAATCCACCTATGTTTTAATGGGTCCATGATATATTAATTTATCCACTTGGCCAAAATGAATAATCAATTACCCAATCCAATTGATTAATTAAATGATTGTAAACGATGTCGTATAAACGTCACTAAATAGGACATTCGTAATCATTTTAATAATTATTAGATTAACTAATTTGAAGATAGGTTCGACAGGTTCCAATGAGTTGTCATTCAATTAGACACTACCCCCACCAATTAATAGTCATAGTCCAATGTCCACAAATGTCGGTCTTTTGTCCAAACCCGAATTATGGTACAAAATCCAATAACCCCGTCTTAATATTTAGCCCAACATCACGATTACTTCGGCTCAAATAAGCATAATAATAACTTAGTTACGAGACATTAATTTAAAAAGGAAGAACATAGCTTACAGTGGTATTTAATTGCGTAGCGTTACACGGACAGAACTCCGACTTTAAAACCCGTAAAACATTTCTTACAATAACCCAATTATTATTAAACTTAAATTAAACTTAATATTATAAATATAAATATAAATATATCTTATAGAGAGAAGAAAAGAAAAATTGAGGTGTGTAGTTTTTTCGTCGAGCAGAAGCCTGGTATTTATAGGCATATTTCCTGATTCTGATGCCCATGCGAGTGCATGGGGTTTCAGTGCAAATCTCATGCACTCGCATGGGTTTTATGCCTATTTCTCATGCGATCGCATGGCTGTCAGATCCAGCTCACATATTTTTTGTGTAACAACCCAAACCAAACCACGAACAACCCGCGTGAAAATAGCAAATATTTTTTTTTTTGCTGGAACAACATATGTAGCGGCGCGCCAGAAGGCCGCGCGGCGCGCCATTCTGGTCTGTCCAAAAAGTCTTGAAATGCTAAAAAGATTGGCCACTTCCCGACATAATTAGACAAAACGCTTTTAACAACATATTCAAATATGTAAAACTAACACATTCCATTAATAAAAATGAGTTTTACGAAGCGGGGCCCACATCGGACGTTTTACGAGTTTAATACAAAATATGAGTTTTGACCATCAAAAAGTTTAAGTACCAAACTTCACTACGAGCATGGTGTTTGGGATTAAACTACCCAAGTCTCGGTCAAACTCCAAAAGCTAAATATCCCAAAAGCATTCTCTAATAACGACGGGATCTTTAATCCAAGATGATGCCCTTACCCTTGTCCACAACCGAACCTATAAAAAGGTAAACAACGAGAGGGTAAGCAAAGCTTAGTGAATGCAATAATTATACACATACATATATAATATACCTACTTGCAAATCACTTACACAAACTCCGCATACATGCTAGCAACACAATTAGCTTATAATCTCGAATACAAGCTAGAAATCTCCAATACCACAAGCTAGCATAGCAACGCATATAATATAATTCGAATAATATATTATGCTTACACTTACAACACAATTAACCATGGTTAACCAATCGTACAAGGGAATGGCGCTCGCGAAAACGCCATCGGTGTTCATAACATCCGCTAGGGTACTTAACACCTCGTATCACTAACCCCTAGAGTGGCACCTTAACACCTCGGCACTTCACCCCGAGTGGCATCTTAACACCTCGATGCTTCACTCATTATTTTACGGAGTGGTGTCTTAACACCTCGACACTACACCCCTAGGTGGCATCTTAACAACTCGATGCTTCACCCCGAGTGGCATCTTAACACCTCGATGCTTCACTCATCACGTGAAACGTGGTGTCTTAGCACCTCGACACTACTGTAACGACCCGGAAATTTCCGACCAAATTTAAACTTAACCTTTATATGTTTCCGACACGATAAGCAGAATTTGTAATGTTGAATCTTAAAAAGTTTGGAACTACATTCATGTAATCAATTACCCGTTGACCGTGTTCGACGATTCACGAACAATTATGTGTATATAGATATGTATATATAATATATAATATTAACTGAAAACATTAACAAAGTATTAGATATATGATACTTTACATGAACATATTTGTTTCGATATATTTATCGACAGAATTAAGAGATAATATCAAATGATTGAATTATCAGATACATTATGATATGATTACGGGCCTATGTTATGAGGTCCACTGTGATTTAAGAAATCTATTCTTTTTGACAACTCATTACTTAACCAGTATGATAAAGATAACGATATTTATATTTTATTTTATTAAATATATATAACGATTTAAATTAATATTATATATTTTTATACGCGTATTATACGTACATAGTTTTATACTTTTACTATACTTTAACTTTACCTTTACGTTACTTTTACTTTACTTTAACTTTAATAATTCACTTTAATAATTCATACTTTAATAATTCACTTTAATAATTCATACTTTAATAATTCACTTTAATAATTCAAAAATCTATTATAAATAGAATTCAATAGGTTTCATTATTTCATAGAAACTTGAAAATATATTTCTCTAAACTCTCTCAATCAAATTACATATAAATATATTTACTTAGTACTATTTCAAGATATTATTAGTATACATAAAATACTACGACGGAGTTATATTCAGACGATTTCAAAATAAGTTTTCAAATGGGATATAGCTAAGGAAATTATGGGTTATAGCTATGAAGGTTATGGGTATTGATCGAGGGTATTGCTCGTGAGGTCAACCTAACGTTTATCATTTTCGTTGCGTCTACGTACTTTCCTGCAATATTGAATCACAATATTGATACGTGAGCATTCATATCTTATCTTTTATATATTAATAGTGTATCCCTGACTAGTGCTCGAGTATATATGATTATGCATGTTTGTATGCTTAGTTTCGTCGTTAAATAGTTTATGATAAATCACGAATTTGATACATATGCTACTGAGATAAGTTATATGATATGCATGTCGTTGAAAAGCTGAAGGAAAAAAATTAATAACTTTTCATTTAGAAATCGTGTGGTTTCGATGAACGGATTAAAAGATATGGTCAACTGAATTATCATTAATTTTAATATTATTATTAAAACGATTATTATAACTGTTATCAGTTGATGTTATTACTAAAATTATCTTTATTACTAAAAATTAATATTTTTATTGAAACTATCATTTTATTATTTTTATCATTATTATTATTATCAATATTATTTTATCAAATAAATATGCGTACAAAGATATTTTTACCACACGTAATGTAATTACATTAATAATACATACCACTATATTTTTATGATATTAAGTGAATTTTATAAATTTTATTACTTGAGATATATAAAAGTATATTTTTATCATATATGAATTTTAATATAAATTTTTATTTATTAATAAATGACTTGTATTATTTAGTATAATAAGATCTGATAAATATATTTAAATATATAAAACTACTATATATAAGTTATATAATAAACATGTATAGATTTTGAAAGTCATTTTGGGTCAAGTTGACTTTTGTTGACTTTTGCATGTCGGTCTCGAGCATTAGGATTGTGATACACTACGACTTGACCTAAATTGTTAGACAGATATTGACCAACATATAAATATATATCCTTAATATAGGTTCGTGAATCCGAGACAAACCCTGCACTTGTTCAGTGCCGTCATATACATAATTGCTACAAAATACAGTATTGTGAGTTTCATTTGCTCCCTTTTTATATATATTTTTGGGCTGAGAATACATGCGCTGATTTATAAATGTTTTACGAAATAGGCACAAGTACTAAAACTAATTCTATGTGGGTTTAAACCAGAAATATACCCTTAGCTTGGTAACATTAAACTACTTGTCTATGTACGGTAGGCGCGAATCCTAAAGATAGATCTATTGGGCCTGACAAACCCCATCCTGACTATGGGATGCTTTAGTACTTCGAGGTTATTTTAAACACACCTGATCTGGTGTACTTCAGAGGGTAAAACATGAACGTTAAGGCTTGTTACCGGGTGCCTACAACTTATAGAATACTTTTATTCACTTGCGAGTGTACGGATATTTATAGAAACTGAAATCTTGTGGTCTATTACTATTACGGAAATGATGGATTATGATAAACTAATGAACTCACCAACCTTTTGGTTGACACTTTAAAGCATGTTTATTCTCAGGTATTAAAGAAATCTTCCGCTGTGCATTAGCTCATTTTAAGGATATTACTTGGAGTCATTCAAGACATACTTTGAAAGACGTTGCATTCGAGTCGTTGAGTTCATCAAGATTAATATTTAGTCAATTATAGTTGGATGTAATATGAAATGGTATGCATGCCGTCAATTTTTGATGTAAAGAAAGTTTGTCTTTTAAAAACGAATGCAATGTTTGTAAAACGTATCATATAGAGGTCAAATACCTCGCGATGTAATCAACTATTGTGAATCGTTTATAATGTATATGAACGGTTCTTTTCAGTTGGTATCAGAGCGGTGGTCTTAGCGAACCAGGTCTTGCATTAGTGTGTCTAACTGATAGTTGTTAAGATGCATTAGTGAGTCTGGACTTCTACCGTGTCTGCATGTCAAAATTTTTGCTTATCATTTTTAGTCGGAAATCATCTACTTACCATCCTTAGGAAATTACCTGCTTATCATTCTTAAGTCTAGACGCGTTTTCCTACATTTATTTCATAATAGTGTATAGACGAATTCTTATCTTAGCATATCTGTTACTGTGAACTTTGACTGACATCTTTCAAAGATTCCTCCGTAATTTATGGGATTTTGGTATTATATATACATATGTAAATTATGTATTGAAGAATACCAAATCTAAATTCTACAATCTATTTCATACCAAAAAATTCTTTCCCTGATCATACAAGATGGAACCCTCAACCAGTTCAAGTTCCTCGGATTCCGACAGCTATGCTGATATGGATTTCCACATGAGCTCCGAAAGCAGCGTGACCGGAATGAATCAACCAATTAGCCATCATCTATTCTGGATGAATTGGGGATGGGTTCGTAATCTACTTAACCATTGGAGACAAGAAGAAGGCGATCCTTTTCATCCACCACATTGCCCTCTTGGCAATGAACCTGAAGCACTTACCGGCGAACCTGTCCGAAACACCATTTTCTCTCTCATTTCCAGAGTATCTCGTCATGATTGTATACTACACCAAATTCTAGATCTTATTTATCCGCTCGTCCGAACCGACAATTACCCCGGTGTAATAGAAGAAGTCAACGAGCTTCACGCTCGGGTAGTGGCTTTGGAGAATATGGTGCAAAGGTTACAAACACCAGCAGCAGCACCAACAGCATAACCAGTACCACCATCAACGGTACCATTACCACCACCAACAACAACCGCATCGCAAACCTCAACTTCACAATCTGTCCCACGAGCATCGACGTCGTACGCCATGTAGATACCAAGGAAAACCACAACGATGAAGTATTGATTCATAACTTCATTGGGGAAACATTCTATGGCGATTATGTAATTTCTAAAGTTTAGAAATTATCTATCCTCGCCTTAACCATAAATCAAATGAGTTTAATTTAATATTAACTCATTAAATCAATATTACATCTGAAGAAATATACACATATATATTTCCATAAAGACTGTAATAAAATTCTTTTGTACAAAATATTAATTGTGAATTTTTTTTAACGGGTAGGTAATACCCGAGAGATATATAAATTCACAATTATTATGTTACATTCTTCGAATCTGATTCAGCAAATCATCCATTATACTCCCTACTTTCACAACAATATACATTCTTTTATAAAAATCAAAACAACCATACTCATTCAAAATCTAATTACATATTCTGATTTTGAAATCTCATAATTCGATTCAAGATATAACCGAAATCGTCACTCTTAGATTCCTACATCTTTCAAAACTATACTTTGACTTCAAAACTGTCCTAGAACCTCATTTCTATTCATGGAACTCACAAAAATATTTGTATCATTCAAAATCTTAGAACATCATATGTATATTAACAATTACAATATGTGTTCAAACACTTCGAAATTCCTAAAGACATGCGAGATGATGATCCAACCACATATTACCCACTGTCATGCATCTGAAAAGCTCTCGAAACCAAAGTTATAGTTTAACACGTATCCATGTCAGATCCTTTGATATTTATTACCAAATATAATTTTTCAATCTCTTTCCAAAATAGACAGTTTTGTCACAGTTCCAGCAAATCACCTTCATTTGTTTATACTAATAAACCTTATTATAACAATTACCCCTTCATCATTGTTACCGGGGAACCTTTCATATCTCGCCACATTAGCAGTAAACTTATCAACAACTTCATTAACCTTCGACTTAAGCCTCTCCGAAAAGCCACTATACCTATTCATTAAAACCCCATCATGTACTCACCTACATCCTGTAACAATAATTGTCACACCAACTACTGGGAATTAGCAATCAGTATTTTGAATTTCGCGACAATTTTACGTCAAAAGTTATACATATAACGTCTATCTCCTAGACTTACATACTTCGAATGTGAATTTTCTGAAAAACATCCCAAACCATGAACTAGTTCTCCGAAATTGAAAAAATGCTGATGAAGCAGCAAAAACTGTAAACGACTTTAACAGTCAAAAGTTTGATGATAAAGAATAGTATGGTGGTAAAGTTGAGAAAAAGAGAAGGTTTGAAACTGGAAAATGGATTGAGCATACCATGAAGGAGGCTGTGGACAAATCACAAAGACTAAACCTGCCTTCAAAGGATCCAAATGATTCAGTGTCTACTGAAATCGTTAGCAAACAACTTACTTCTTATTCTAAACCTTCACAGACAAATCTTCCTCATCATCCATATTATCGTATCTTTTATTATAATATCTTCGATATTCCTGAAGATATTTTCACAACTATTCTTATCTGAAATCTTTTATCTCTTCGCAATATCTGCGTTACAACATAAAAAGAAACTGTGTTTGTTTCTAAATTCTAAAAAAAAAAAAATTTGAATTTAAAATAGAAATGTTTTTGAAGTAGTGTTGGGAACTGAAGCATGAATTAGTATAATATAATGACACTTGATCAACGTGATTATATTACAGTAAGTCATGCTGAGTTTCTAATGGAACGTGATGATTCACAAAACATACTGTCATCATGTACTGTTTATACGACTCTTACATTCTACCCAATTTCCAAACATATTAAGAACATATCATCTTGATAGCTCTATATTTTCGGATATTCTGGTAATTTGCCAAATCAAGATCGTGCCATTACTATTTTCTTCTTGGAACATTAACTATGTTCATCCAAAAATTCATATCTACGAATTCTGGACCATTATCCGCTTGACTTAAGGTCGGAAAGAGAAAACGAAAGCATGAAGCTCCGAAATATAATGGAGAATATAAAGCCCGATAACAACCCCGAAATTACAAACCTTGTATATCAATGCGTATAGCAATATAAAGACACGGGAGAATGAAAAACACAATAACCCCAAGGTAATGGTAGAAGAAAATAACTTCCTCCGGTGGTAGATGAAAAAGAAGAATGACATATATGAAAGTTAAGAGTATATCAAGAATCAATACTGGATGAAGCATATTAACGAATGCTTTAAAGTATGAATTGGGGAGAAAGACTAGAATGTGTGAGATGTGGAAATAAAGAAACGAAGGGGGTGGAATTATAGTAAAATATCAGACAGAGAAATCGAGACAGATTATCGCATTTAATCAAAGAAGATCCTGATTTCCTTAATCGCTGAAGAACCAAATCTTATTGCAAAGATTTTCTTTAAATCCCATGAATTCCGAAAATCAATCATAACTACGTCATCGGTTAAAACGAATATACGTTTACTCATTTCACTCTCTTGCGATAGCTTCACATATACTCTTCGCGTAATCAAATTATTTTATCTATATTACTCAATGATGATAAAACTCTATTTATCAACTCATATTCATCATGAAAACATTTTTATAGTTAGCCATGACGACCTCGATCAAATTTCGGGACGAAATTTCTTTAACGGGTAGGTACTGTAACGACCCGGAAATTTCTGACCAAATTTAAACTTAACCTTTATATGTTTCCGACACGATAAGCAGAATTTGTAATGTTGAATCTTAAAAAGTTTGGAACTACATTCATGTAATCAATTACCCGTTGACCGTGTTCGATGATTCACGAACAATTATGTGTATATAGATATGTATATATAATATATAATATTAACTGAAAACATTAACAAAGTATTAGATATATGATACTTTACATGAACATATTTGTTTCGATATATTTATCGACAGAATTAAGAGATAATATCAAATGATTGAATTATCAGATACATTATGATATGATTACGGGCCTATGTTATGAGGTCCACTGTGATTTAAGAAATCTATTCTTTTTGACAACTCATTACTTAACCAGTATGATAAAGATAACGATATTTATATTTTATTTTATTAAATATATATAACGATTTAAATTAATATTATATATTTTATACGCGTATTATACGTACATAGTTTTATACTTTTACTATACTTTAACTTTAACTTTACGTTACTTTTACTTTACTTTAACTTTAATAATTCACTTTAATAATTCATACTTTAATAATTCACTTTAATAATTCATACTTTAATAATTCACTTTAATAATTCAAAAATCTATTATAAATAGAATTCAATAGGTTTCATTATTTCATAGAAACTTGAAAATATATTTCTCTAAACTCTCTCAATCGAATTACATATATATATATTTACTTAGTACTATTTCAAGATATTATTAGTATACATAAAATACTACGACGGAGTTATATTCAGACGATTTCAAAATAAGTTTTCAAATGGGATATAGCTAAGGAAATTATGGGTTATAGCTATGAAGGTTATGGGTTTTGATCGAGGGTATTGCTCGTGAGATCAACCTAACGTTTATTATTTTCGTTGCGTCTACGTACTTTCCTGCAATATTGAATCACAATATTGATACGTGAGCATTCATATCTTATCTTTTATATATTAATAGTGTATCCCTGACTAGTGCTCGAGTATATATGATTATGCATGTTTGTATGCTTAGTTTCGTCGTTAAATAGTTTATGATAAATCACGAATTTGATACATATGCTACTGAGATAAGTTATATGATATGCATGTCATTGAAAAGCTGAAGGAAAAAAATTAATAACTTTTCATTTAGAAATCGTGTGGTTTCGATGAACGGATTAAAAGATATGGTCAACTGAATTATCATTAATTTTAATATTATTATTAAAATGATTATTATAACTGTTATCAGTTGATGTTATTACTAAAATTATCTTTATTACTAAAAATTAATATTTTTATTGAAACTATCATTTTATTATTTTTATCATTATTATTATTATCAATATTATTTTATCAAATAAATATGCGTACAAAGATATTTTTACCACACGTAATGTAATTACATTAATAATACATACCACTATATTTTTATGATATTAAGTGAATTTTATAAATTTTATTACTTGAGATATATAAAAGTATATTTTTATCATATATGAATTTTAATATAAATTTTTATTTATTAATAAATGACTTGTATTATTTAGTATAATAAGATCTGATAAATATATTTAAATATATAAAACTACTATATATAAGTTATATAATAAACATGTATAGATTTTGAAAGTCATTTTGGGTCAAGTTGACTTTTGTTGACTTTTGCATGTCGGTCTCGAGCATTAGGATTGTGATACACTACGACTTGACCTAAATTGTTAGACAGATATTGACCAACATATAAATATATATACTTAATATAGGTTCGTGAATCCGAGACAAACCCTGCACTTGTTCAGTGCCGTCATATACATAATTGCTACAAAATACAGTATTGTGAGTTTCATTTGCTCCCTTTTTATATATATTTTTGGGCTGAGAATACATGCGCTGATTTATAAATGTTTTACGAAATAGGCACAAGTACTAAAACTAATTCTATGTGGGTTTAAACCAGAAATATACCCTTAGCTTGGTAACATTAAACTACTTGTCTATGTACGGTAGGCGCGAATCCTAAAGATAGATCTATTGGGCCTGACAAACCCCATCCTGACTATGGGATGCTTTAGTACTTCGAGGTTATTTTAAACACACCTGATCTGGTGTACTTCAGAGGGTAAAACATGAACGTTAAGGCTTGTTACCGGGTGCCTACAACTTATAGAATACTTTTATACACTTGCGAGTGTACGGATATTTATAGAAACTGAAATCTTGTGGTCTATTACTATTACGGAAATGATGGATTATGATAAACTAATGAACTCACCAACCTTTTGGTTGACACTTTAAAGCATGTTTATTCTCAGGTATTAAAGAAATCTTCCGCTGTGCATTAGCTCATTTTAAGGATATTACTTGGAGTCATTCAAGACATACTTTGAAAGACGTTGCATTCGAGTCGTTGAGTTCATCAAGATTAATATTTAGTCAATTATAGTTGGATGTAATATGAAATGGTATGCATGCCGTCAATTTTTGATGTAAAGAAAGTTTGTCTTTTAAAAACGAATGCAATGTTTGTAAAACGTATCATATAGAGGTCAAATACCTCGCGATGTAATCAACTATTGTGAATCGTTTATAATGTATATGAACGGTTCTTTTCAACTACACATTTCATGCTACAACAAATAGATACATTATATACCTACACATATAATTATTCCACTCTCCTTACGCCTTCGGTGAAAGATAATCAAGTCCGAGAACCTTCAATGTAACGTACCTATTACATGATACATAATATCAATCACAAACTCAAGTTGGTCAACCCACTAAAACTCCATTCTAGGGTTACCTTGACCCATGGTGCAATTTTGACCCATTTGCAACCCTAACCCTAATATTTGGGTTAACATCCCTAAAACCCTAATCATTATCCAAGTTAGGTCCTAAGACACTTTCCAATACAAGGTTTATACATCAAACAAATACATTTCACCACTTAGGTCCATCATGACCCATTTGACCATTTAAAGTCAATACATCCATTCCGGGTCACCCACTAACCCACTTAACACCCATTTATATATATATATAGGTATGCTACCAATTTTACTAACTAATTTAGGCTCATAAACATAATTTGAAACTTTGAAAACCCTAATTAGTCATCTTTGGGTCTACATGACCCAAATTCACCCAAAACCCCCAAATTACTAGCAAATGGGTTTTAATGTTCATCACTTACACAAACCCTAACTCTTATACAATTAAAATAAGGAAGTTAGGTTTAGGGCTTACCACAACTATCAAAATGTAGCAAAAGAGGAGATGAACAACTTTAATACCCGAGCTCTAACCCGAAATGGGCTTCTTCTTCCTTAAATGGAGCTTTCTCACTCTTGAATCACTCTCTCTCACTAGAATTAATGGATGATGATAAAGTAGGTGAAAATGGAGTAATGGGGCTCACCAAAACTGATCCCAAGCCTTAAAGTCGGACCTTAAGTGGTTTTACCAAAATGCCCTCAAAATATCTTGATTAAAAACAAAGTGAGCTGTCAGCCCGTAATGGCGCGGCGCGCCATAAGGCCGCGCGGCGCGCCAAATGCCAAGTTCAGCTTCTTTTGCCTTTTAATTAAATACAACCCAAACCCCACAACTTGAATAACTTATACACACAAATGTACAATAAAATATTCAGGTCTTACAACTCTCCCCCACTTAATTCGGAGCGCGTCCTCGCGATCCAAGCCACATGACAAGAAGGAAGATAAACCAACACGAATTCTTCGGGTTCCCATGTAAACTCGGAACCTTTACTCCGACGCCATTAAACCTTAAAAGTTCTCACCTCCTTGTTACGCAACATTTTCACCTTCTCATTAAGTATAGCAATCGGCTCTTCAACATATTCCAACTTATTGTTTAGCTCAATTTCGCCTAAAGGCATCCATGAAGAATCATCCGCAAGACACTTACGGAGGTGGGAAACATGAAATTTGTTATGGATCCCCGCAAGTTCTTCGGGTAATTCCAATCGATATGCAACTTCACCAACACGAGCTAAAACTTTGAATGGCCCAATAAACCGAGGAGCTAACTTTCCCCGTTTTCGAAATCGAATAATACCCTTCCATGGCGAAACCTTAAGCATTACCATGTCGCCTTCTTGAAATTCGATCGTTCGTCTACGTTTATCGGCATACAACTTTTGTCTATCTTGAGCCTTCTTCAAATGATCCCGAATAATATCAATCTTGTTATTAGTCTCCAAAACCAAATCGGTACTCCCGATTTCCCTTTGACCCACTTCAACCCAACAAATTGGAGTTCGACACCTTCGTCCATATAGCATCTCATAAGGTGGCATCCCGATACTAGTATGATAACTATTATTGTACGAGAATTCCACCAAAGGTAAGTGCTCGTCCCAACTACCACCAAAATCAATAATACACGCCCGTAACATATTCTCCAAAGTTTGATTCGTACGTTCGGTTTGACCGTCCGTTTGAGGATGATATGCCGTGCTCAATTTCAATTGTGTACCCATATCTTCATGAAACTTTTCCCAAAACCGAGATGTAAAACGAGTATCTCGATCTGAAATAATCGATATAGGAACTCCGTGACGCGAGATGACTTCCTTGATAAACAACTTAGCCAATGTCTCCGACGATATCGCTTCTCGAATGGGAAGAAACAAAGCACTTTTCGTCAATCGATCAATTATAACCCAAATCGAATCAAATTGGGTTCTCGCCGTTTTAGGTAACTTTGTGATGAAATCCATGGTAATGTGCTCCCATTTCCATTTCGGGATTTCCAATGGTTGTAACTTACTATACGGCTTTTGGTGCTCGGCCTTAACTTGCAAACACGTGACGCATTGTTCAACATACTTCACAACATCACGTTTCATGCCCGGCCACCAATAATCCTTCCTCAAATCAAGATACATCTTTGTTGTTCCCGGATGAATGGAATACTTTGACTTATGTGCTTCATCAAGTAGCATTTGTCGATACTCACCCATCTTAGGCACCCACACTCTTCCTTGAAAGGACAACAAACTACGCGAACTCATAGTAATGAATTCCGATTGCCCCACAATTCGCTCCGCATGCTTGTTGTGAACGTAAGCCTCTATTTGAATCACACCAAGTTTTTCAAGAAAATCGTTAGTAATAATCATACGTAACAATCCCAATCGTAACGCCGGGTGATGACTCTTTCGACTTAACGCATCCGCGACCACATTCGCCTTGCCCGGATGATAAAGTATTTCACAATCATAATCTTTTACCACATCCATCCACCTACGTTGACGATAATTCAAATCTCGTTGGTTAAAGAGATGTTTCAAGCTCTTATGATCCGAATAAATCGTACTCTTAACACCATACAAGTAATGGCACCAAATTTTCAACGCATGCACAACGTCCGCCAACTCAAGATCATGAGTCGGATATCTCGTCTCATGTTTCTTTAATTGTCGAGAGGTATAAGCGATGACTTTACCCCTTTGCATAAGAACACACCCGAGCCCATTTAGTGAAGCATCACAATAAACCGTCATGTCTTCCACTCCTTCCGGCAAAACTAACACCGGAGCTTGACACAACTTCTCTTTTAGCAATTGAAAAGCAATTTCTTGCTCGTTCTCTCAAGTAAATCTCGCGTTCTTCCTCGTCAATTTCGTCAGTGAAGAAGCGATCTTAGAAAAGTCTTGGATAAACCGTCGATAATAACCGGCCAATCCGAGAAAACTTCGGACTTCCGTAGGCGTAGTCGGTTGTCTCCAACTCTTCACCGTCTCTATCTTCCCCGGATCTACTTGAATGCCGTCTTTGTTCACAATGTGGCCAAGGAATTGAACCTCCCTTAGCCAAAATTCGCATTTGGAGAACTTAGCATACAACTTCTCCTTTCGTAACATCTTCAATACTCCACGCAAATGACGTTCATGTTCGTTCATACTTTTCGAGTAGACTAGTATGTCGCCAATGAACACAATTACCGACTTGTCCAACATAGGTTGGCACACTCGGTTCATAAGATCCATGAATACCGCCGGTGCATTCGTGAGACCAAAAGGCATTACCACAAACTCAAAATGCCCATAACGCGTTCGAAAAGCTGTTTTCTCGATATCTTCCTCACGGACCCGCATTTGGTGATAGCCAGATCGTAGGTCGATTTTAGAGAAATACGTTGCACCTTGGAGTTGGTCAAACAAATTCTGAGGTAATGGATAACGATTCTTGATCGTCACTTTATTTAACTTCCGGTAATCGATGCACATCCGCATACTGCCATCTTTCTTCTTCACAAATAAAACCGGAGCACCCCATGGAGAAGCACTCGGTCGAATAAAACCCTTCTCGAGAAATTCTTGGGTTTGATTTAACAACTCTTGCATTTCCGTCGGCGCTAAACGATAAGGAGTTTTAGCAATGGGGGTAGCCCCCAGAACCAACTCAATGCGAAATTCAACTTGTCTTTCCGCCGGAACATCCGGTAACTCGTCCGGAAAAACGTCTTCGAATTCACTAACCACCGGAATTTCACGAATGGGTGGTGACTCATCACGAGTATCAACAACATGGGCAAGAAAGGACATGCCACCACTATCGAGGAGACGACGTGCCCGTGCAAAAGTGCATATCGGCACAAGTCTTCTACGCTTATCACCGTGAATAATTAACTATCCCCCTCTTGGGGTATTACAACGAATAAATTTTTCATGACATGCAATATCGGCTCTATTACGATCGAGCCAATCCATACCCACAACAATATCAAAGTCGCCCAAAGTCATCGGAATGAGATCTATCTTAAAGTTTTCGGCACCAAACACAACATCACAATTTTTACACACGTCAACCACTAGCACCGTCTTGCCGTCTGCTATTTCGACTTCTACCGGACGACTTAACTTAGCTAACGGTCTATTAAGTTTAGGCACAACTTTAGGAGACACAAATGAAAAATTTGCACCGCTATCGAAAAGAATCCTTGCCGAATTAGAATTAACCATGAAAGTACCTGAGACAACTTCGTTCGATTATTTGGCTTCATCATTGGTCATCAAATAGTTGCGACCCCTAGCCGTACCCGCCGCCTTCTCTAATCGCTTCACATTATCGTTTCGCAAATCGGGACACTCCGGCTTTTTATGCCCTTCTTTTCCGCAATTAAAACAAGTGACCTTGTTTCCGAAAGACGGTTTAGGACATTCACGAGCCATATGACCCTGTTGCCCACAATTGTAGCACGTATAAGAAAAACCCTCAGAAGCGCCCTTCTTCACGCTATTAACACTCTCGGAACCCTTCTTGTTCTTGTTCTTCTTGTTTGAAAAGTTAGAATGACTAGAACCTTCAAACTTTCTTTTGAAAAACGTGAAATCGCTTTTTCTTGGAACATCCGGCTTAAAAACCCGGGCCAATTCAAATAACTCATCAAAAGACTTAGCCATACCCCGACTAATCTTACCCTTAAACTCATCATTCAAAGTACGGTAGAAATCTTTCGTTAGCTTGTGATCGTCACCCACATATTTCCGACAAAAACGAGTTTTTGCCAAAAAGGTAGACTTGAGTGTGACCAAGTCCATTGAACCTTGTTGCAAATGGTCCAACTCGTCCCGAATTCTGTCAAGATCGGAAGAAGTTCGGTATTCTTTGAAGAATTCCTTCTTAAACTCCTCCCATGTCAAGTTCATGCATTGCTCTTCACCATATAAGTTGATTTTGTCGTCCCACCACAACTTGGCTTCTTCCCTCAACATACTAGAACCATACCTCGCCTTCCTTTCGGGAGGACACTCCGCGGTACGGAAAGCTCCCTCGATATCGGAAATCCAACACGTGCTTTTCAACGAATCTCGCACCCCATTAAACATCGGAGGTTGAGTATCCTTGAAATTTTTGTAGTGGAAGTCCCGCTTTCCACCCCCACCATTACCTTCACCCCCTTCGCCTCGAGGATAAATGTTTCTAACCTCTAAAGCCTCCTCTATTGCGGCTTTCATTCGATCATTGATCATTTCGGTCACTTGTCCATCGACCGACTCTTAGAAGACCTTTCGAACGTCGTCAAGAAAATCCCTCTTTAGCCTTTTAAAGATGGCCTCAACCTTGGCCGTGAGTTCAACGTCCTCACTCGTACCTCCGTCATTGGTGTCGTGTCCATTTCTCATCTTCATTCTATAAAACGAAGTAAATTAAGCAACAATACGAAAGGACTTAATCCATATGTATATACATATACACCACACTACCCCGTCTTGCTCAACAATCATCGTACATCGCTTGTTTGACACGATTTGAACCCGTAACAATGGTAGCTAATCATTGTTACGTGAGCACATCGCATTAACTCACTAGTACCACATCTATCTCGCTTGACGATTTCAAATACCACACAAAATAATAGCGCATGATTAGTTCACATAAACCTATGCACTAATCAAAACCCGATCCAACCCAAAGTCCTACAAGTCCCGCATAACGCGCACACAAAAGTCTAAGTCTAGGCGCCTATCTCAAGTCACCTAAATCCCTTAGACCATGCTCAGATACCACTTGTAACAACCCAAACCAAACCACAAACAACCCGCGTGAAAATAGCAAATAATTTTTTTTTGCTGGAACAGCATATGGCGCGGCGCGCCAGAAGGCCGCGCGGCGCGCCATTCTGGTCTGTCCAAAAAGTCTTGAAATGCTAAAAAGATTGGCCACTTCCCGACATAATTAGACAAAACGCTTATAACAACATATTCAAATATGTAAAACTAACACATTCCATTAATAAAAACGAGTTTTACGAAGCGGGGCCCACATCGGCCGTTTTACGAGTTTAATACAAAATATGAGTTTCGACCATCAAAAAGTTTAAGTACCAAACTACACTACGAGCATGGTGTTTGGGATTAAACTACCCAAGTCTCGGTCAAACTCCAAAAGCTAAATATCCCAAAAGCATTCTCTAATAACGACGGGATCTTTAATCCAAGATGATGCCCTTACCCTTGTCCACAACCGAACCTATAAAAAGGTAAACAACGAGAGGGTAAGCAAAGCTTAGTGAATGCAATAATTATACACATACATATATAATATACCTACTTGTAAATCACTTACACAAACTCTGCATACATGCTAGCAACACAATTAGCTTATAATCTCGAATACAAGCTAGAAATCTCCAATACCACAAGCTAGCATAGCAACGCATATAATATAATTCGAATAATATATTATGCTTACACTTACAACACAAATAACCATGGTTAACCAATCGTACAAGGGAATGGCTCTCGCGAAAACGCCATCGGTGTTCATAACATCCGTTAGGGTACTTAACACCTCGTATCACTAACCCCTAGGGTGGCACCTTAACACCTAGTCACTTCACCCCGAGTGGCATCTTAACACCTCGATGCTTCACTCATTATTTTACGGAGTGGTGTCTTAACACCTCGACACTACACCCCTAGGTGGCATCTTAACACCTCGATGCTTCACCCCGAGTGGCATCTTAACACCTCGATGCTTCACTCATCACGTGAAACGTGGTGTCTTAGCACCTCGACACTACACATTTCAAGCTACAACAAATAGATACATTATATACCTACACATATAATTATTCCGCTCACCTTACACCTTCGGTGAAAGATAATCAAGTCCGAGAACCTTCTATGTAACATACCTATTACATGATACATAATATCAATCACAAACTCAAGTTGGTCAACCCACTAAAACTCCATTCTAGGGTTACCTTGATCCATGGTGCAATTTTGACCCATTTGCAACCCTAACCCTAATATTTGGGTTAACATCCCTAAAACCCTAATTATTATCCAAGTTAGGTCCTAAGACACTTTTCAATACAAGGTTTATGCATCAAACACATACATTTACCCACTTAGGTCTATCATGACCCATTTGACCATTTAAAGTCAATACATCCATTCCGGGTCACCCACTAACCCACTTAACACCCATTTACATATATATAGGTGTGCTAGCAATTTTACTAACTAATTTAGGCTCATAAACATAATTTGATACTTTGAAAACCCTAATTAGTCATCTTTGGGTCTACATGACCCAAATTCACCCAAAACCCCCCAAATTACTAGCAAATGGGTTTTAATGTTCATCACTTACACAAACCCTAACTCTTATACAATTAAAATAAGGAAGTTAGGTTTAGGGCTTACCACAACTATCAAAACGTAGCAAAAGAGGAGATGAACAACTTTAATACCCGAGCTCTAACCCGAAATGGGCTTCTTCTTCCTTAAATGGAGCTTTCTCACTCTTGAATCTCTCTCTCTCACTAGAATTAATGGATGATGATAAAGTGGGTGAAAATGGAGTAATGGGGCTCACCAAAACTGATCCCAAGCCTTAAAGTCGGACCTTAAGTGGTTTTACCAAAATGCCCTCAAAATATCTTGATTAAAAATAAAGTGAGCTGTCAGCCCGTAATGGCGCGGCGTGCCATAAGGCCGCACGGGGCGCCAAATGCCCAGTTCAGCTTCTTTTGCCTTTTAATTAAATACAACCTAAACCTCACAACTTGAATAACTTATACACACAAATGTACAATAAAATATTCGGGTCTTACATTTTGTTTTCTTGCTTGTCGACATATTATTATATATATATATATATATATATAATATATATATATATATATAATTTATATTAATTATATACATATTATATTATATTCTTGTGCATAGTTGACTTGTAATTTTTGCTCCGTTGTCTCGTACATTTACCCCCGGTTTATGTCTCGGTTCCGGTTTCTCGAACGTCTTTTCGTATGCTTTAATATATTGTACTTTATGTTCCGCAACTTGTACTCTTGTAATTTTTAGACGTTTCTTATCAATAAATGGAACCACTTGGATTGTTTCTTGTACATTTGAGCTTTTTGGTCATTTGCGTCTTCAAATAGCCGTTTTCTTCTTTTGTCTTCGCACTTATTTATTTAAACCATTACAACATAAAAATAGAAAAGTAGTAACTAAAAACTTTACATATTGGAAGGATATTGATACTAAATATATGTTCATTTGGAGTACTATCAAAAGGTGTACTGTATTTAAAAGAAATCGCATGTACATTACAGGTGGGTATATGATACAGACCCATTTGTACCATGCACATTTAAATCTTGTGGTCTATCAAAATTATGAATTTTATCGTTTATGATAAAACTATGAACTCACCAACCTTTTGGTTGACACTTTTAAAACATGTTTATTCTCAGGTCATGGCATTTGCTCATTTTAAAGATATTAATTTGAGTCGTTCATGGCATATAGAGGTCAGTACCTCGCAATGGGACCATATGTTGAAGACTTCGTCCAGGTGGATTAGGACGGGTCATCTCACTAACAATCATCACACTTCTAAACAGGCCAAAATGCTCGACCTAAAAACCATGCCTTAAGCCGCGCCGCGGGAGATGAGGTCGCGATGTGGCCTAATGAAGCCAACAGCAACCTTGTTTTGAGCCACAGTTTTTCGCGCGTATGACCTTTTCAAGTCGCGTTTCGCATTCCTTAAGTTCCAAATGTTATTTTCAAGCTCACTAACATAACCTCAAACCATTTTACACTTTACGAACGTGCACTCCACACTCTCCAAATCCGTGTAGCGTTTCAATGGTTCGAGCACTTTCAACTTAGCAATCCAATCAACTAAAATGACGTTGGATCATGCTAAAATCACCAACAATTCCCCCCATTTTAGTATGATCCTTGATTACTAAAGTACCAACAAACAGATAATTAGTGCATAAGTGTAAATGTCACATGGATTGAATTTACACATAGTATATTACTCGTGCAAGAATTCGAAAATCAGGGTGATCTAATAGTTTGAACCCATCAATTCATTTGAAAACCTGTCAATAATATACACACTAGTTCCATACTTTCTACAATTAACCCGACACTATTATAAGCCATGTGTCCCAATCCTCTCATGAACATATCAAAAGCCAAGTCCCAAGCTTTCTTAAGGCGGCTTAACCTCATGTTCAAATAGGTAGTTTCTTTAATCTTGCTCCCGCGATGCAATTTTTCAAGATAACTATTAAGAAGTATTTAACTTCAACCTTCTTTATCTCACGGGTCCGAACACATACTTTGGGATCATATATTTAATGTGTTACAATCTTCAAATAGTAGGCTTTCCTCATTGAATTCAGCTCCTGACGTTGTACTAGAAGGGAATTGGGTATCCCAGTATGGAAGATCTAAATGGACTTCAATCCCACAACATTAGCCATCTTTTGCCGGCTTTCGGCTAATGCTTTTATCAAGTGATTTAGTCAAACTTTGTTGTAACCCAATAAAATCTACATACATCACTTCATTCGTGATGAACCTCATGAAACACTATTTGTCTAGGGCATAAGTGTCTAGCTAGACTTTCACTTGTACATTCAAACACATGCCTTAGTCACGTGACATCCCATAACTAGGGATCACCATGAACTTTCATCTCATTCATTATGACTTCAATCAATTTCCTTTCTTTTGCAATCATTTAAACCAAAGATTTGCCAAGTTCTTATTATACCATAAGAATCTTGTGAGTACTCAAATCAATTGATTGATGAGTCCTTGCATATGTCCATCTCTTACAAGTAATCAATGTAACCATATAATTCATACACCCTTGATAATGTATCCCCATTATCCTTGTGTACACAATTATTACCATTACATTAGACAGTGAGATTATTGTTATAAACATACCCTAGTCAATCCACTTCTAAAACCAAGAAGTAAAGACAATAAGTTTATAATATCGAAAATCTCAACATTAAGACTTTTATCCAAGATACCTCATCTATACCAAGTGCAAAAATGTACAACTTGTAGATGCATTTCCTTCTTGATCAATAGTAAACTCAATACAATTTCAATATGTCTTAGGATCACCATTGTGAACTAAACCATAATTCATGGTTGACTTTAACAAGTATTAAAATACTTAAGTTACATCACAATATATTACCCTAGACATCGCTTGATCTTTTCCAACACCATGCTAAATTGGTCACTTGATGTAATCACATACATCATACCACCAATTTCCATAGCATACCGGTATTTAAAACAAATAAGCAATATCTAATCCCATTCCATATTAAAACCTATTTATTGTACTAACTTATACCATCTTTATAGATATCAAAAGATTTATGGACATAAATAAAGAATCATGGTAATTTTATTTAGTAACAAAAACAGTCACCTCACAATAATGAAAATTATTTTGTGACATTTCTAACGGATTATCACCACCTGTTAAATGGCCTTACAATTTCTATCAATTAAGCCCTTATTTTACCAACAAGTACAATTATCTACAACCAATGAGGGGGTTTCCATGACAATATCCAAAAAAAAAAAGTACAGGTGGTATTCATGTATTCATGTTAATATTCAAAGAATATAAAAACACATTGTTTTATTGACCCTCTATGTATACACAATACAACCATATATACACACACAATATAATACTTACGTTCTATGAAAACTAATTACATTAACCCTTGTATAGAACTTAACCGTTGTTCATAACATAACAAAACTTGTAAACATTGTGACAGAAATCCAAATGTTGAACACAACTGACAAAACCCATCTTCCATAAGAAGACAACCGTTTACCAAAGTCAAACTTTTAAGATTAATTGATTATAAAATTTTAAAGTTTTCCCGACCATTAATCCAATGGTTTATCCAACCATTAATTCAACATGAACAGTAGATGTGGAATCATCTTTCTTCAGATAATAAAAGTTGTAATATCTGAACAAGGACCAACCATAATTTCACCATGGATCATGTAAAATAAAGTGGTCCAATCAAAACATATTATTTCATGGAAAGAACTGAGATTCCATAATAATTAAAATATTTCATTACCATGATAAATTTTCTATATCAAGTATCATGATTACCAATTTTCCAAATTAATACAACACAGATTCCATACTTCAGGAATCTCGATTCCACCACTTGTGTTATGCCTTATCATATATTGATGATAAGTTCCATATTAATACAATTACCGTTCTCGTTTGATTTAGTAACCACGTCACCATATTTCATTCATTTGATGAATCAAAATGAAATCATGGTTCATGAAATGTCCCGTTCATATTGATTATAAACGTTCCATATTAATTGATTTCGTTGCGAGGTTTTGACCTCTATATGAGACGTTTTTCAAAGACTGCATTCGTTTTTAAAACAAACCATAACCTTTATTTTATCGAGATGGTTTAAAGGACATCACCTAGATTATCCAGAAATGATAATCCAAAAAATATCACACTTACACACTACCAATACATATTGGTTTACAATATTAATATGTTACAACAAAGTAAATCTCGAATGCAATTTTAAACAATATTATACAAGCATGCTGACACCAAATCTTGTCCTTATTTGAGCATGCAACAGTGGAAGCTCTTAATAATCACCTGAGAATAAACATGCTTTAAACGTCAACAAAAATGTTAGTGAGTTATAGGTTTAACCTATATATTTATCAAATCGTAATAATAGACCACAAGATTTCATATTTCAATATACATCCCATACATAGAGATAAAAATCATTCATATTGTGAACACCTGGTAACCGACATTAACAAGAAGCATATAAGAATATCCCCATCATTCCGGGACATCCATCAGACATGATATAAAAACTCGAAGTACTAAAGCATCCGCTACAACGGATGAAGTTTGTTAGGCCTAATAGATCTATCTTTAGGATTCGCGTCAATTAGTAGACTCGTTTACTAATTCTTAGGTTACCAAGTAAAAAGGGGCATATTCGGCTTCGATCATTCAACCATAGAAAGTAGTTTCATGTACTTGTGTCTATTTTGTAAAACATTTATAAAGCTGCATGTATTCTCATCCCAAAAATATTAGATTTTAAAAGTGGGACTATAACTCACTTTCATAGATTTTTACTTCGTCGGGAAATAAGACTTGGCCACTGGTCGATTCATGAACCTATAACAAATATGTACATATATATCAAAGTATGTTCAAAATATATTTACAACATTTTTAATACGTTTTACTATTTTAAGTTTATTAAGTCAGCTGTCCTCGTTAGTAACCTACAACTAGTTGTCCACAGTTAGATGTACAGAAATAAATCGATATATATTATCTTGAATCAATCCACGACCCAGTGTATACACGTCTCAGGCTAGATCACAACTCAAAGTATATATATTTTTGGAATCAACCTTAACCATGTATAGCTAACTCCAACATTACTGCATATAGAGTGTCTATGGTTGTTCCAAATAATATATATACATAGGTCGATATGATATGTCAAAACATTTTCATACGTGTCTATGGTATCCCAAGATTACATAATATATTAGAATACATGTATAATACATTATGAGTTAGCTAGGATATGATTAATATAGATTTGTTACCAATTTTCACGTAGCTACAACAAGAAAAATTATCCAATCTTGTTTTACCCATAACACAAGTGGTGAAATCGAGATTCCTGAAGTTTGGAATCTGTATTGTACTAATTTGGAAAATTGGTAATCATGATACTAGATATAGAAAATTTATCATGGTAATGAAATATTTTAATTATTATGGAATCTTAGTTCTTTTCATGAATTAATATGTTTTAAGTAGACCACCTTATTTTACATGATCCATGGTGAAATTATGGTTGGTCCATGTTCAGATATTAAAACTTTTATTATCTGAAGAAAGATGATTCCACATCTACCGTTCATGTTGAATTAATGGTTGGATAAACCATTGGATTAATGGTCGGGAAAATTTTAAAAGTTTATAATCAATTAATCTTAAAAGTTTGACTTTGGTAAACGGTTGTCTTCTTATGGAAGATGGGTTTTGTCAATTGTGTTCAACGTTTGGATTTCTGTCACAACGTTTACGAGTTTTGTTATGTTATGAATAGCAGTTACGTTCTATACAAGGGTTAATGTTATTAGTTTTCATAGAACGTAAGTATTATATTGTGTGTATGGTTGTACTGCGTATACATGGAGGGTCAATAAAAGAATGTGTTTTTATATTCTTTGAATATTAACATGAATACATGAATACCTCCTGTACTTTTTTTTTGGATATTGTCATGGAAACCCCCTCATGGGTTGTAGATAATTGTGCTTGTTGGTAAAACAAGGGCTTAATTGATAGCAATTGTAAGGCCATTTAACGGGTGGTGATAATCCGTTAGAAATGTCACAAAATAATTTTCATTATTGTGAGGTGACTGTTTTTGTTACTAAATAAAATTACCATAAGTCTTTATTTATATCCATAAATATTTTGATATCTATAAAGATGGTATAAGTTAGTACAATAAATATGTTTTAATATGAATGAGATTAGATATTGCTTATTTGTTTTAAATACCGGTATGCTATGGAAATTGGTGGTATGATGTATGTGATTACATCAAGTGACCAATTTAGCATGGTGTTGGAAACGATCAAGCGATATCTAGGGTAATATATTGTGATGTGACTTAAGTATTTTAATACTTGTTAAAGTCAACTATGGATTATGGTTTAGTTCACAATGGTGATCCTAAGACATATTGAAATTGTATTGAGTTTACTATTGATCAAGAAGGAAATGCATCTACAAGTTGTACGTTTTTGCACTTGGTATAGATGAGGTATCTTGGATCAAAGTTTTAATGTTGAGATTATTGATATTATAAACTTATTGTCTTTACTTCTTGGTTTTAGAAGTGGATTGTCTAGGGTATCTTTATAACAATAATCTCACTGTCTAATGTAATGGTAATAATTGTGTACACAAGGATCATGGGGATACATTATCAAGGGTGTATGAATTATATGGTTATATTGATTACTTGTAAGAGATAGACATATGCAATGACTAATCAATCAATTGATCTGAGTACTCACAAGATTCTTATGGTATAATAAGAACTTGGCAAATCCTTGGTTTAAAGGATTGCAAAAGAAAGGAAATTGATTGAGGTCATAATGAATGAGATGAAAGTTCATGGTGATCCCTAGTTATGGGATGTTACGTGACTAAGGCATGTGTTTGAATGTACAAGTGAAAGTCTAGCTAGACACTTATGCCCTAGATAAATAGTGTTTCCTGAGGTTGATCAAGAATGAAGTGATGTATGTGGATTTGGTTGGGTTACAACAAAGTTTGATTAAATCACTTGATAAAAGCATTAGCCGGAAGCCGGCAAAAGATGGCTAATGTTGTGGGATTGAAGTCCATTTAGATCTTTCATAGTAGGATACCCAATTCCCTTCTAGTACAACGTCAGGAGCTGAATTCAATGAGGAAAGCCTACTATTTGAAGATTGGAACACATTAAATATATGATCCCAAAGTATGTGTACGGACCCGTGAGATAAATAAGGTTGAAGTTAAATACTTCTTAATAGTTGTCTTGAAAAATTGCATCGCGGGAGCAGGATTAAAGAAATTACCTATTTGAACATGAGGTTAAGCCGCCTCAAGAAAGCTTGGGACTTAGCTTTTGATATGTTCATGAGAGGATTGGGACACATGGCTTATAATAGTGTCGGGTTAATTGTAAAAAGTATGGAACTAGTGTGTATATTATCGACAGGTTTTCAAATGAATTGATGGGTTCAAACTATTAGAGCACCCTGATTTTTGAATTCTTGCACGTGTAATATACTATGAGTAAATTCAATCCATGTGACATTTACACTTATGCACTAATTATCTTTTTGTTGGTACTTTAGTAATCGAGGATCATACTAAAATGGGGGGGGGGGGATTGTTGGTGATTTTAGCATGATCCAACGTCATTTTAGTTGATTGGATTGCTAAGTTGAAAGTGCTCGAACCATTGAAATGCTACACGGATTTGGAGATTGTGGACTGCACGTTCGTAAAGTGTAAAATGCTTTGAGGTTATGTTAGTGAGCTTGGAAATATGGAACTTAAGGGATGCGAAACGAGACTTGAAAAGGTCATACACGCGAAAAACTGTGGCTCAAAACAAGGTTGATGTTGGCTTCATTAGGCCGCGGCGCGACCTCATCCCCCGCGGCGCGGCTTAAGGCATGGTTTTGATGTCGAGCATTTTGGCCTGTTTGGAAGTGTGATGCTTTGTTAGCCCGCGGCGCGGCTTAAAACTGGTTCGCTAAAAAGGTGCCTTTTCAACCCAAAAGACACATTTGAACCCCAAACGTTATGGGGTTGTTTCAGGACATTTATGAACGGTTTTTTCATGTATTTGGACTTGTTTAAGTACAAATACATGGGTGTGACATGTAACACCCGGAAATTATAATACATCAGAAAGTGTCGCCAGAAAGCGTCACCAGGAAGTGTTCTCAGAAAGTGTCAGGAAAAATCTACCTATACTTATGCATTTTCAGATTTTGCATCAGAATCAGGGTCAGACAACTTCAGTCCCTGAAGTTGGAAATGAAATCTGTTTTCCCAGGTCTGAGCATCGCCGCGGGCATTTGAGCCGCTCCGCGGGCTAATGCATGACCAGATGGTGATTTTTGTTAAAAAGCTCGACATGGTTTTTCAACTATAAGCCGCGCCGCTGGCCGTGGAGCCGCGCCGCAGCCTATAACTATAGAAAGTGCTGTTTCAACATTTTAAAAAGGGTTAAATGAGGGGTAATGTTGTCTTTTCACGTATGGACGGTTTTATCACCACAAAACTGATCCAAACCTTATCCCAAACTCATTTTCTCCCATTTTCTTCTCATCCACTTCCATGAAATCCTAGAGAGAGAGACGTTCTAGAGAGAGAATTTGGGATTTGAGGAAGAAGAAGAGTGAATCGGGTCAAGTCTCAAGAGTTAAAGTTGTTCACCTCATTCACGGCTACGTTGTGGTAGTGTTGGTAAGTTCTAACTCCGAATTCCATTGTTTGATTTGATATTCAAAGTTAAGGTTTGAACTTGATTTGTTAAGAAACCCATTTAAACTCATTAAGTGAGTTTATTGATGCAAGTAATCGGGTTTAAAATTATTGTTGGTGGGTTTTGGGTTGGTGAACGAATTGGCCATGTTTAGGGCTTGTAAATGGTGTATAATCACTAGTGTTAGTGATTATAGAAGTGTTGGAAACTATATTAGGTGTATTTGGTTGACTATTTTTGAAATGGGTCAAAATTAGAGTTTATGTGTCAAATTGGGCAAGATAGGTGTTTAACACTTATGATTTGGTTTAATTGGTGTATTGGGACCATTCTCACTTGTGTTAGTGATTATTGGTTAGTTTAGGCGCGGTTTATGTTTGAAAGTGCTTTTGGGTCAAAATTGCACTAAGTGTCAATTTTGGTTGTTTTGTAAATCCACCCTAATTGTGTTGTTTGTATTGTGATAAATGGAATAGGTGCTTTCCATTGGCGATTTCGGATTTTGGTTTTGCATCCATCAATATTTCAAGGTGAGTGTCAATATACTATGTGCATATGTATGTATAGGATGGGTGCGGGTCGGGTGAAGTGATCCTCGGCTATAGAGCTCACTTCCCATATAGGTGGATTTGATGGACTTGTGTAATAGGTCCAAATGGCACGATTGTGCGTTTTGGTTGACCACCTTTGACGAGGTGCACACTTTGTGTGTACGATATCACATGGTCTTGTGATATGGATAATCCTGATGGCGTGGGATTGGTATTTGAGATGTGGTTGAGTAACCCCGATGATGTGGATTTTTATAATCCCGGGACCGTGGGTTTTGATTTGGGAGGTGAATCACGTGTGGCGCTGATTTACGATGATGAGTGTAGTTTCAGTCATCTTATTAAGGTAGTGGTCACGTGTGGTGCGGATTCACTAAGGCTCATGTAGTTTCGGCCAACCTCGATGTTGTTGTGGTATTGAAGATAGTAGTCGCGTGTGGTGCGGATTTACTAAGGTTCGTGTAGTTTCGGCCAATCTTCATTTGGTATTGGGTTAAGGGGTTAACCTTGGGCGGTTTACGCTTTGTTATATATATATATATATATATATATATATATATATATATATATATATATATATATATATATATATATATATATATATATATATATATATATATATATATATATATATATATATATATATATATATATATATATATATATATATATTGATGTATTGTTGTGATGTAGCTAACCCTCCGGGTGTAGTTTATTGGCGTTGTACATATCGTTGTTGGTGTACTTACATTGTGGATATATTAGTTTTTTGTATAGCGCTCGTACGGTATGCTTAGGTTAGCTTGCCTTTATGCTTGGATGCTCCGGTATGTGCTATTTGATTATTATTATTGTGTGGCGTGTCTATTTTATGCATATGTATGTATGTATGTAGTATATTCGCACTCACTAAGCGTTAGCTTACCCTCTCGTTGATATTATTTTTATAGGTTCGCAAGGTGGCGGCTCGGGTAAGCGTGAGAACTAGTGGACTTGTGTAGGTTGATGTATAAGACTTGCTTTTGGATCGATTTAGGATTGGGTAGTGTTTTCCCAATCACCATGCTCGGTTTTGTTGGAAATTAAACTAATCGGGTCGAAACTATCTTTTGACGATGTAAACGAGTTTTGGTAAACTATGATGTGTACGCCCGTTTGGATATTTAAACTTATGTATTAAATGTTTTAAAGTTGTCCAAACTTACTATTGTAATGGAAGCGTTTTGGAAATATAATTGGGACCTTAATGTTAATAATATTAATGTATTATGAAAGAAAAATTTTTACGGGCCGTAAAATGTATGATGGGTTGGGTCGTTTCAAGTGGTATCAGAGCAAGGTCTAAGGGATTTAGGCGACTTGAGATAGATGCCTAGACTTAGACTTTTGTGTGTGCTTAATTTTTGCGGGACTTGTAGGTGAACGGGTCGGACGGGGACTTGGTTTGTGACTTAGCGTGTAGCTGAACTAACTAGGATTGTGGGTTGTGTTGCGATGTAATTCTTGCGTGTGTTTATATCGCGTAGAATTTTTGTTTGTGTTGGTTTATATCATTGAGCGAGATAGTCGTTGTACTAATGAGTTGAGAAGGCGTGTGCACGTAATAATGACTAGCTACCATTGTTACTAGTACAAATCGTGTCTAACAAGTGATGTAAGACGATTGTTGAGCAAGATGGGGCGATGTTGTGTGTGTGGTTTTACGCGTTCGTTGTTTAATCATTTGCATTCTTTAGATGAATACGAGAAGTGAGACTTCGAGGACGAATCAAAGCGACGACGATGAGTTTAACGCTAGAGTTGCGGCCGCCGTTGCGGAGCAATTGTGAGTGTTACGAGAAGAAATGGATAGGAAGTATTCCGAATTTTGAAGTAGTGGTGAAATGGAGCGTTGACATAAGAGCTTCATGAGGACTAAACCTCCAATGTATGACGGGAAACCGGATCCTTTGATAAGCACAACATGGATCTCGGATGTGGAAGGGTGTTTTCGCACTATTAAATGCCCTCCCGAGAAGATGACAAGACTCGCTACTAGCTTGTTGCGGGGTAGGGCGAAGGATTGGTTGGATGGTAAAATTGATATGGTTGGTGGTGAATCGTTTATGGGGTTATCGTGGGACGATTTTAAGAAGGAATTCTTCGAGGAGTTCCGGACGCAAGCCGATTTGGCAGAATTGCGTGACGAGTTGCGAAATTTGCAGCATGGTTCAATGGATTTGAGTACTCTCAAGATGACCTTTATGGCGAGGCTCGTTTTTACCCGGAGTATAACAGAAGGGATAGTATGTTGATGGGAGATTTCTATCAAACTTTGAATGATGACTTGCGGAGCAAGATTAGCCTTGGTCAAGTGAACTCGTTTGCGGAGTTATTCGCCGTGGCTAGGGGTTTCGAATCGCATTCGAAATCGATAGTTGGTGAACCTTCAAGTAAGAGAACTAAGGGTGCAAGTGTGAGCAGGGGTGGTACACGGACGGGTATATTGGATTCTAGTGCGTCTAGGTGTTACAATTGTGGCGTGAGGGGTTACAAGTTTTGGGAATGTTCGGTGATAAAGGGTGATGGTACGGTGTGCTTCAATTGCCAAAGAGAAGGACATCACAAGTCGGAGTGTCCCGAGTTAGCGGGGACGGGTGTAACCCGTGGCCAATTGGGTCGAAATACTCTATTAAGAAAGTGTTCGCACGATTATAGTATCAATCCGGTGACAGATTCTTTACCCACTAATCCATATTTCTCCAACAATTTAATAGAGTATTTCTCAAGAATCGGGCCGGGAGAATTTGTGATGTTTTGAAGGTATGATGATTATGAAGGAATGGATTTTGGTGTATGGTTGGATAATTATGGACTTGTGGGATATATTCACTTATATTGATTGCACGAGAAGTTGCATTAATACTGCCAATAATCATCGGGTACGCTTGTTCATCTCTATCATTTGTGTTTAAATGATTTGTTTATAAATATGAAAGTTGGTCATTGATTTTGGATTGATTGATTATAATTATAGTTGATATTGACATAACAACACGATTGTTGAATCCAAAATTGAGACTTTCATAATCTGGTGACAAAACGTTGTAAACGTGTTTAATAAAGTAATATGTGTCTGAACCATGATTTCATTTTGCTTCATTAAATGAATGAAATATGGTGACGTGGTTACTAAATCAAACGGGAACGGTAATTGTATTAATATGGAACTTATCATCAATATATGATAAGGCATAACACAAGTGGTGGAATCGAGATTCCTGAAGTATGGAATCTGTGTTGTATTAATTTGGAAAATTGGTAATCATGATACTTGATATAGAAAATTTATCATGGTAATGAAATATTTTAATTATTATGAAATCTCAGTCCTTTCCATGAATTAATATGTTTAAGTGGACCACTTTATTTTACATGATCCATGGTGAAATTATGGTTGGTCCATGTTCAGATATTAAAACTTTTATTATCTGAAGAAAGATGATTCCACATCTACCGTTCATGTTGAATTAATGGTTGGATAAACCATTGGATTAATGGTCGGAAAAACTTTATAAGTTTATAATCAATTAATCTTAAAAGTTTGACTTTGGTAAACGGTTGTCTTCTTATGGAAGATGAGTTTTTTCAATTGTGTTCAACGTTTGGATTTCTGTCACAACGTTTACAAGTTTTGTTATGTTATGAACATCGATTACGTTCTATACAAGGGTTAATGTAATTAGTTTTCATAGAACGTAATTATTATATTGTGTGTGTGTGTGTGTATATATATGGTTGTACTGTGTAGACATGGAGGGTCAATAAAAGAATGTGTTTTTATATTCTTTGAATATTAACATGAATACATGAATACCTCCTGTATTTTTTTTTTGGATATTGTCATGGAAACCCCCTCATGGGTTGTAGATAATTGTGCTTGTTGGTAAAACAAGGGCTTAATTGATAGCAATTGTAAGATCATTTAACTGGTGGTGATAATTCGTTAGAAATGTCATAAAATAATTTTCATTATTGTGAGGTGACTGTTTTTGTTACTAAATAAAATTACCATGAGTCTTTATTAATTGGTGATTTATGTCCATAAATCTTTTGATATCTATAAAGATGGTATAAGTTAGTACAATAAATATGTTTTAATATGGAATGGGATTAGATATTGCTTATTTGTTTTAAATACCGGTAGGCTTTGAAAATTGGTGGTACGATGTATGTGATTACATCAAGTGACCAATTTAGCATGGTGTTGAAAAAGATTAAGCGATGTCTAGGGTAATATATTGTGATGTGACTTAAGTATTTTAATACTTGTTAAAGTCAACCATGGATTATGGTTTAGTTCACAATGGTGATCCTAAGACATATTGAAATTGTATTGAGTTCACTATTGATCAAGAAGGAAATGCATCTACAAGTTGTACGTTTTTGCACTTGGTATAGATGAGGTATCTTGGATCAAAGTCTTAATGTTGAGATTATTGATATTATAAACTTATTGTCTTTAATTATTGGTTTTAGAAGTAGATTGACTAGGGTATATTTATAACAATAATCTCACTGTCTAATATAATGGTAATAATTGTGTACACAAGGATAATGAGGATACATTATCAAGGGTGTATGAATTATATGGTTACATTGATTACTTGTAAGAGATGGACATATGCAAGGACTAATCAATCAATTGATTTGAGTACTCACAAGATTTTTATAGTATAATAAGAACTTGGCAAATCCTTGGTTTAAAGGATTGCAAAATAAAGGAAATTGATTGAAGTCATAATGAATGAGATGAAAGTTCATGGTGATCCCTAGTTATGGGATGTCACGTGACTAAGGCATGTGTTTGAATGTACAAGTGAAAGTCTAGCTAGACACTTATGCCCTAGAAAAATAGTGTTTCGTGAGGTTCATCACGAATGAAGTGATGTATGTGGATTTTGTTGGGTTACAACAAAGTTTGACAAAATCACTTGATAAAAGAATTAGCCGGAAGCAAGCAAAAGATGGCTAATGTTGTGGGATTGAAGTCCATTTAGATCTTTCATAGTGGGATACCCAATTCCCTTCTAGTACAACGTCAGGAGCTGAATTCAATGAGGAAAGCCTACTATTTGAAGATTGGAACACATTAAATATATGATCCCAAAGTATGTGTACGGACCCGTGAGATAAATAAGGTTGAAGTTAAATACTTCTTAATAGTTGTCTTGAAAAATTGCATCGCGGGAGCAGGATTAAAGAAATTACCTATTTGAACATGAGGTTAAGCCGCCTCAAGAAAGCTTGGGACTTAGCTTTTGATATGTTCATGAGAGGATTGGGACACATGGCTTATAATAGTGTCGGGTTAATTGTAAAAAGTATGGAACTAGTGTGTATATTATCGACAGGTTTTCAAATGAATTGATGGGTTCAAACTATTAGAGCACCCTGATTTTCGAATTCTTGCACGTGTAATATACTATGAGTAAATTCAATCCATGTGACATTTACACTTATGCACTAATTATCTTTTTGTTGGTACTTTAGTAATCGAGGATCATACTAAAATGGGGGGGGGGGGGATTGTTGGTGATTTTAGCATGATCCAACGTCATTTTAGTTGATTGGATTGCTAAGTTGAAAGTGCTCGAACCATTGAAACGCTACACGGATTTGGAGAGTGCAGAGTGCACGTTCGTAAAGTGTAAAATGGTTTGAGGTTATGTTAGTGAGCATGGAAATAACATTTGGAACTTAAGAAATGCAAAACGCGACTTGAAAAGGTCATACGCGCGAAAAACCATGGCTCAAAACAAGGTTGATGTTGGCTTCATTAGGCCGCGGCGCGGCTTAAGGCATGGTTTTGATGTCGAGCATTTTGGCCTGTTTGGAAGTGTGATGCTTTGTTAGCCCGCGGCGCGGCTTAACACTGGTTCGCTAAAAAGGTGCCTTTTCAACCCAAAAGACACATTTGAACCCCAAACGTTATGGGGTTGTTTCAGGACATTTATGAACGATTTTTTCATGTATTTGGACTTGTTTAAGTACAAATACATGGGTGTGACATTTCAAGCATTATGTGGGTTCATATGAAAATGTGTGACTCTTTAAATACACTTTTTGACCCATTATAAATATATGGATTCATTTCCATATGAATGGTTAGACACTTTACACAATGTTCCAGATTTTGAACATGTCTAACACACTTTCAACACAAAACTTCCAGATTTATACAATCTACAATTGCAAGGAACAATTATCTTTTGGTTAAGACGATTGTTCATACTAGTCTTATCCTAATAGTGATTTCGTGTAACTCGTGGACATGTGGGTCGAAATACTCTATTAAGAAAGTGTTCGCACGATTCTTGTATCAATCCGGTGACAGATTCTTTACCCACTAATCCATATTTCTCCAACAATAATTATCAAATAAATTATTATCGTTCGAGATTTATTCATAACTTTTAAAGTTTAAATCATCAGATTAATCATTCGGCGATTAATTATTTAGTTTTATCAAACACAGGTGATTTGTAAACTACCATTTTTAAGTCGTAAATCACCCATCACCCATCATTATCATTATATATGTAATACGACTATAACAACGAGTTGCAGACAAAGTGTATTTATGTACTCCGTATAAAAGTTTGCAGTCAGTCACTCGCATCTATATCATATAAAAGCTTATACCATTCATCATTAAACACTCTAAAAATAGAGACAAATGTGTTTGATATCATATATATTTTGCAAATAGCAAATATATGTTTGATAAGATCTTAAATACTTTTTTTCCCTTTAAAAAAAACTCCAAAAATCGTCGGCTAACAAATATAGATTACAAAGTCAACTTCTGGAAAAGAAGAATCTCAAGTAGAAAATAGTTGGCAATTTGACCCATTCCATTCCTAGTTGCACAACTACTTCAATTCCTTTTATTTTTTCATTTAATCATTTAATTATCTTCATATACTTTCTTCCCCATTGCACACACAAACACATTCAACTTCAAAAAGATATGGAACAATGGTACAAGCATTTCAGCCACCCGCACAACCTAATCATGCACCAACTGCCCGAAACCATCGAAGTCAACTGTTCCGGTTGCAACTCTTCTTGCACCCAAACCGTATTCGTTTGCTGGCAATGCAACTTTTTCCTTCACGAACAATGTTATCGAGCCACTCGATCCTTAAAACATCCATTACATCCTTTACATCCCTTAAGTTTAATTCCTTTCCCTACTTATCCATCCAATTCATTCTACTGCAATTCATGTAACATCATCGGAACCGGCTTTTCTTATTCATGCGCTAATTGTGAATTCGACCTTCATGTTCAATGCGCTTATTCCATTTCCATGGCTGCTGCAAGTTTTCAAAACTCTCATCAGTTTCAAGAACTAGTTCCACCAACTTGGAACGAACATAATTCTGTCGTTGATCATAACGCTGTCCCCTTGTTTTCGTATGAGCCTCTAAATTCCATTTCCGATCGATATCATTCTTCGAGTCTTGATCTACCTTACGATTCTGTTCATCAAAATTCAATTCCTATGACTGCACAAGATTCGTCCATGGCGGCTCAAAATCTTGATGATTCTCATAATTCGATCCCTAGTGTCCAATATCCGTCTATTGATGCCATTCCAACGAGTCTGATTCCTACCGCGCATGATTCAATTCTTCAAAATGAGCCTTCTATTTCCGTTCCAACGAGCTCTCAAAAACCGCCTAATATTAGCCAAAATCCCTCCATGGCTCAAAGTGAACCTTCCGTTTTTATTCCTACTGCTCCATCGAATCCAATTCCGAGCACCCAAGATTCATCAACATCTCAAACCAAACCTTCTGTGACTCAAAATGAATCAAAAGATAATAAAATCATGCATTTCAGCCACCCACATAATTTAACTGCGATCGATTTAAAAGAAGATGAAGAAAATGAAGTTACGTGTTCAGGATGTGAGGACACTGTAATTGGTAAGGGCTATTCGTGTGTCGAACCAACTTGTGACTTTCATCTTCATGAATCATGTTTTCAATTAAAAAAAGTGCTTGATCACAAATCGCACCCTGAGCACCAGTTGACTCTCCTCGCATTAGCCCCGTACAATAACAAAAACGGAGAGTTTACATGTAACGCATGTTTTAGTGATGGAACAGGTTTTTGTTATCACTGTTCTGTTTGTAAGTTTGACCTACACATTCAATGTGTAAGCTTGCCTGAAACAATGAAACGAAGCGATCACGAGCACTTGCTTAAGTTATTTTATTCTTGTCCGGTAAAAAATGAGGATTATACGTTTTCTTGTGATGTGTGTCATGGTGAAGTTCAAAAGGATCGTTGGGTATATTATTGTGAATCGTGTGATTATGGCACACATTTGGGTTGTGTTGATTGTGATGAATGTGAAGCGGATAGTATTAATGATGCAGAAGCGCAGCTTAATAGCGTTATGGATGCACGAGCCCAGCTCGAGCGGCTGCAGCTTCAAATGCAAATGGCTAGACAGCAAGCGCAGCTTATGGCTAGTATGGGTGCCAGCCTGGCTAACTTGGTATAAGTTTTGTTGCCTGGAAGTCCATAGGAAACTGATGTGGCTCGATCTTATTTGATGATTACGTCATTAACCTGTAACTACTCTTCATGTACTTTTTCAGTCGCGTTAATTATTCATCTTAACCATTTCAAGATAGCATGGTGATTGAAAACCTGCGTCATTTCAAAATGTCTCAGGTTCAAAACTTACTGTTTTGGGATTGTCCAAGAAAAGGGTCGAAAACGGTCACTTGATACCCGGATAGGCCTAGTAGCCTCAATAGAGAAAACCTAAAACATTTACCCGTTAATTATTCATCTTTGTAATGTGTTACTTCTTCTCATTTACTGTAACTTGTTTACTTGTAAAAAATTGTTCGCCAATCGTCATATAACGTACAAAGATATTTCATTTTCAGTCCATTATGGGCTGTTTGGAGTTGCGTTTTGAAACTAGTTAGTGTTAGACGATACATATATATTAGGTAGGGTGAAGGGATAAAATTTTCCTACCCTGGAAAGGTGAGTATTATTACCACCGTACTATTGGTTGAGTGGTAAAAAGACTCAATTGGTTCTGGGCCCGTATCCTTGAAAAAATAGGCGCAGGTTCAAATCCTGGGGGAAGTTTTCTCCAAAGTTGTCTCTCTGGTATCTTTCACTCTATGCGGGCCAAGCAATTAACCTAAAGCATTCCGGGTACGCTTTGCGCGATGGATGCGAAGAGTTTTTTCTTAACGGGTGTGTGGGTGGCAAAGGAGATGATTCGATCCCAAAATTGCAGTTCTAAAAAAAGGTGAGTATTATTTATTTAGATGTACGTGGTCTAACTAGATTATCCCGAATCTTTCATGATCACCATAAGATATGTTGTTAGAACGCACGGCAACTGCTTCATACTAATTTATCTGCATCATTTGCAGAACGAAAATAATCAGGTGTTAGGCATGAATAATTTGTCAACATAATCTTTGATGTTAAGTTTGAAAAATGTAATAGATCAAAGGTGTTTCATCAATTTGTCATCAAACAGAAACCACATATGTTCACATTACAAAATATAATTAGAAAAGTACAGGTACAAGACAATTTAACTCCACAAATTTCAGTCCAGGTTTATTTTCCAAAACCATCACTCATATTCTCATATTAATAAACAAACAGATATGTATACCAAATGCTTACTCACAAAGCACACAAATATGTATCCATAACTCAGTATTAGGTACGAACAGTCGCTTAGCAAACAAAAGCCGCCTCAACATGATTATCGTCACAGTAGAGACCCGGGTGTTGAGTGAACCCCTGTTTCTTTAGCAACTTCCTAGCCTCAGTAACGAGCTGGGAATTACTAACACGACCATCTGATTCTTCAATAATCGTTTGAATCGCATTACTAAGAGCCCCATAAGCTTGATCCGGTTTGCCACTTGGAGTGGCATCAGCTGACGTCTCGTGCGTCTGACACCCGCTGATCAAAATACCGTTTTCTGGCAACTCGCGTTTATTCGATCCAGCATACGCCTCTTCTTTCCTCCCCACTTTCGTTTCCATTGCGGGTTTTGCGTAGTCCGAATCATTATCGAGTTTTTGCTTCAGAAACTCTTGAGCTAAGCTCCCAACCATACCAAGAAAACCGCCACTACCACTTTCACCACCACCAACATTGTTGCCTTGAAACTTGTTTAATAAAACATTCATGAACTTTTTCACCTTCGGACTCGAATCTTCACCGAACATATCAAATAATGTCGGTCTTACTTTCCCGACATCGATATCTTCTTTGCCGGTTTGTTGTTTTAGTATGTCAATTAGGGTTGAAAGAGGTAAAGATTTGTTTTTAACGTGAAGATTTCCATCGTACGTTTCTTCTTGTTGTCCTTCATCTTCTTCTTCATTGCGTCTATGGCGTAAACCAGAGGGAAGATGAATACCACGAGATTCCAAGGCGGTTTCAGCAGTTTTATGCAAGAAACTTCTAAATCCAAAACCCGATCCAGATCCACTATTTTCGTTTTGTTCTGTATCGTTTTTGTAGCTTTCGCCAATTTGTTCTTTAGCTTCATCGATCAGTCCACCACTGTGGCATGAATCGGATACAATAGTGATTCTGCAGCCATGAGGCACTTTATCAACAAGCTCCCTGAAGTCGTCATCTGTATTTACACACAACAATACAATACCAATATTATGAACATGCTAAAACAATAAATCTACCATTTCTATTTGTGGTATGTTGTAACCAGTGGCGATTCTAGGATGCAAATCCAATGAGGTCCTATACAATTTGAGTGGTACTTTATAAAAAAATTTCTAAATAATGACGATTCACTTCCATAGAAATTCAAAAATTTTAAAAATATATGGGGTCCTATCTATAAATTTAGTGGTGTCCTATAATATTTTAGTAGTATTTTATAAGTATATAAAAATTTTTAATGGGGTCCTTTGACCCCACTTGGTTCCATATAGACTCGCCAATGGTTGTAACAGAATGAAAACTTTCACCACTCGACTCTTCTTCTCACCATCCTTTTGTTACAATTTGTCCATTTTATGTATGTTAACATGACCATATATTGTATATGATGATGTAACTATATTACTGTTATTTCTATATGTATAAGTATGTTATATCATATATTTAATTGTTTTTGCTTATAGAAAGTGCAAACGTATACAGAGCTTACTGTAAAATAGCAATGGATGGAAAGAATCATCTTTATTCCTCAAAAAAAGTGATAAAACATAGGGTAGATTGTTTTAGGATGACAACTCACACACCTCAACACAAAATTTTACACGAATATATACATATTCTCCGCCCCTACTTTTGAAAATGATAATATTATGGTTAGAGGGCACCTCGATACCGCTACCCCTTTAGCGTAAAATGTAGTATATTATATATTGTATATACAACTCATATGACCTGCATTAATTCGATTTATTTCTATTTTCTCAAGTCATGCCATATACTATCTTGGACCAACTTAAAAACCTTGTAGCATCATCATCATCATCATCAAACTTTATCCACACACAAATCATCATCAAAAATGTTTTCAATTCAATTCTCTTAAGTAAGACATGATATTTTTCAAGTAATGATTTTTATTAATTATTAATTATAATACTCTCTATAGTTAAAATTATACAGATCTAACAAACAAGTTTATCGGGTTGCAAAAATAACAGTACTCACTCCAGACAACATAAATCAACTTCTGATACATATTCATAAATAGGTCAAAAGTCATTACAGCAATGTCACATTAGATCTAGCACTTAGCTAAGAAACAGAACCATATCACACTAAACGTAAATTAAATCATTAACTACTTAGATCCAAAGAGTAAGTTTTTACTACTTCACTTCTATAATCAATTATAAACCTACTAGTAATCAATGTTTAAACACCTAAAATTCAGCAATAATTCAAAAACATAAACACAAAACTACCTGTATCAACAGTAATTACCGTTAATTAGGTTAAAATCAGAGGGAACGATACACTCATCATATCCTGTATCATCATCATCACCAGTTTCAGCCGGCAATCGAGTTCCATGACCGCTATAATGAACAAACAAAAAGTCTCCTTCCTCAGCCGATTGAACAAGATCAGCGAGCGCTTTACGGATGTTCCGGCCAGTAGGTTGAGTGTAGGAATCATCGGAATCGATAAGAACGTTGATATCCTCATCGGAGAAACCGTACCGATCGATGAGACAACGGTGCATTCGTTTGACGTCGTTAATGCATCCTTTGAGCTCGGCTTTTGTTCCGGCGTAATTGCATCCGATCAACACTGCTTTCTTCCCCATTTTTTTAGTTTAGAGAAAGTTGGTTGACAGAGAGATATGGATGATTGTATGGATGGATTGATTGGGTTGAAATATGATTGATGAGTGAGGGCGAGATTTACTCTTTTGGTTGTCTTAACGAGCCAATTTGACTGTGATATTTTTTTATTAAATTAAAGACAAAATTGCCAAATTGGTCCCTGTGTTTGTCCAGTTTTTTTTTTTAGTCCCTCTCCCTCAAAATCGTTTTTATTAGTCCTTATTTCTATTTATGAGTCCCAAATTCGTCCCTCTGTTAACTTCTTATGAACGTCCGCTAAGTATAACACACATGCTCCTCACGTGACCGTTTGTATCCTACCCCTTTAAATCAATTACCCCCAAATCAGCCCGTTCGTACTGTATGAAATCGAAAAAATCCTAACCCTAATTTCTTCAAACGAGTACTAACCAGTTTCATACAAGTACGTTAACGCACGCCAAGTGAACGTAAATTTATCGATATGCTGTTACAACAATTCAAATAATATAAATTAAGGTCAAATTATATTAATGAATTTCTGTAATTCAGCAACAAATCCGAATTCAACTTGAAATTAGCACCGCCAATTAGAATTCAGGCTGCGAAGATTATATTCGAAATCTAAACTAGCAGATTAAAAGTAAATTGAAGTAATCAGTAATTAAGTATATTCAAGTAGTAGTTAAAAGAAATCAGGTGAAGTAATTTAGTGAATATACAATAATGATTCGAAGAGATGAACCTTATTGATAATATTTCGGATACGATTCGCGCCGGATGTAAGAGTGTCAGTGGAAGACACCGATTCCGATACCGATTCTAATTCTGATTCCGATTCCGATTCCGACTTTAATTACTATTTTAATTTTTATTTTTATTTTTATTTTAGTGTTAGGAAAGCAGGGGTTGTGGTGATAAATATATACATAGATATAGAAATATTTTGGTTCGTGTGAGATTATATGTTTGCTTTGGTTAGGTGGAGGTTGAGTAGAGGAGTTGAAAAAATGTTCCCGATACCTATTCAAGACTTCTTCGAATCCATTACAACACCTTTCTTCTAGATAAAAACTGAAGCCGTCTTGATCATGTGAGGATGCTGCCAGTTGAAAAAATGTTATAAGATATTACCAAATCATATTTCGCAAATTTTACTATCATAATAAAAATTAAACACTAGCTTCCAAAACCATACCATCTCCAAATCCGTAGCAGGGGATCAAGTTATCTTCATCAAAATACGGGTAATTCTGTTCGTATTGGGTCAGGTAATTTTGCTCGTATTGTGATGGATAAGAATATGATGGTTGAGGGATATTTCCGTACTGATTTCTGTAGGAAGACGATGTTGGTTGATAGGATGGAGAATTATAATTCTCATCCTCTTCCTTTGAAGTCTTGGCACCCATTTAATCCAATCAAATCAATTTATCTACGCACTTTCGAACTAATCAATCTTTTCTATAACAACTTTCTGCAAAGTATACACTGATAATTCAAACGCAAAATAGTTAAAAACTAAATCAGACATTGTATATGTATATATAGTAACCAGTGATATTCATGTGCAATTGTACTTAACGGACGTTCATAAGAAGTTAACAGAGGGACGAATTTGGGACTCATAAATAGAAATAAGGACTAATAAAAACGATTTCGAGGGAGAGGGACTAAAAAAAAGAAATTGGACAAACACAGGGACCAATTTGGCAATTTTGTCTAAATTAAATCAAATACATTATGGTGCTCCATTCCTCCATGTTGTCGGCACAAAATAAAGATTTAATTAATTTTGTTTATTTGGTAAAAAAACTATAAATTTATAAAAAAATCAACAGACACTTCATAAAAAAGATGACGTAAACAAGATACAACACAACTGACTTCCAGAGGGCAAAAACACACGATCAAAACCAAACGAAAAGAGCTAGCCAATATAAACGACCATAATAATTTTTTTTAACGACAATTTTTTGGCATCAGTAGATTATTTCTTTCAACGACCCTCATCATTTGGACGTAACACACACGTTCGGGCGGAAATCCGAACCCGATCGATGGTACCCGGGAACACATCCATTTGGGCAGTGGTTCCGGGTAGGGTTAACGACCATAATAAATTGGGTCGTCAGTTGATGTTTACGGATGATTTCTTTGATAATTGCATTCTTGTTTAGCTTTTAATACATCTAGTCAGCTTGTAGTAGGTAGGGAAGTGTTCTGGAAGATTTTTAAGCTTGATCTTAAGTGTACACAAGTCCCTAAGTCAGTCTCTGAAGCTCTTGTTGGTCGGACATGAATGTATGAGAGATTAGGGCTTAGTGTGTGTTTTAGTGTGTGTAAGTCTTGTATCTTTTTGACTAGATGCACAATGGATCTAGGTCATAGATAGATCTTCATGGACGAGCTTCAATTAAGTGAAGTATGCTAGTCTTCTTGATCTTACGGAGTAGTGTTTTAGAGTGATATCTGAAATTAGGGTTTTCGAAAACCCTAATCCTGACTTTGCCTTGTTCTTCAGTTTAATCTTATAATTTTTAGACCCCAAGAGTTCTTCACGGATGTATATGAGTCTAAGAATACATATTTTAAAGATAAGTAGGTAGAGTATACCTCTTCGATAGAAAATGTACTAAAAACCTTGTCAAAAACCCTGTTTTGGCCTTATTTTGGTAATTCAACCTTTTGACCCTTTAATATTAAAATTTGTATGATTTTGCATGTTTATAGCTCTTTCTGTTGATATTAAGGTTAAACTATGAGTGATATCACTAGTAAAAACATGACCATTTTAAGTGATATCATTCTTCAAGTACAGTGTAACCGAGGGTCTTGATCCTATGAAGTAGCTAATTAATTTCATATAACTGGACAAGTCTCGATCACAACTTAAATTACGTAAGCATGGTAATATTAAACACATATTCAAACATAGCTAATCATATGTAACACCTCGTTTTCCTTGTACGAGGTCCAAAGGTGCGTATTTTACCTTGTAAATGTTTAATATTGACCGTGATTGATTTTATATGTGTCAAATGTTGAAAATTGGACAAACTGGACCGACAGCCTAGTTTAATCCGAATATCTAGCAACAAGTTAAGATGTTAACAGCCCAGGTGTGGACCGGCGGTCCACTTTGGTCCGGCGGTCCAAATTTAGTAAAAAAATGGAAACAGGTGCAACCTGGACCGGCGGTCCACTTTTGCCCGACGGTCCAGCATGGAACTTTTGAAATTCGCAGGTCAGGAGTGGACCGGCGGTCCATGACGGGATTTTGTGTAGTTGGCAACATTTAAGGGTGTATTAAAGAGGGGTATTTTGGTAATTTCACTTGTGGGTGTATAAATACATGGATACCAGATCTAGATCTCATTTTATCTTTATTTCTCACCTACTTAAACCTTATCCTCTTGATTCTAGAGAGAGGTTAGAGAGAGAGAGTGGTGATTTAGTGGGTTTTAAAGAGGATTTTGCTAGATCGGGTTTATTGCTTGCTTGTTCTTGCATCCTCCATCGTTTTTGTTCATTGTGGTAAGCTTCAAACTTGATTTAGTTGTCAATTTGTGTATATTGTTGCTAGTTAGAACTTGCAAGTGGTAAATCTTTGGATTTGCAAGTTTTGGGTGTTAATGGGTTTGTAAAAAATGCGAGAACACAATTAAATGACGATTTTTGTTAGTTGGTTCAATTAATGAAGTTTTAATGAACATTAAAGTGATTTGTGACTTGATTAGCAAGCATAACTAGTGATTAAATGGTTGAAGCTTGAAAACCTTGAAATGTTGACTAGTCAAAGTGACAAAATGAGTTTTTGTGAAAAAGACGAGCTAAAATGCTTTCGAGTCCTAAAGTTGGTGTATTTAGGTATTTCGGGAACGCGGGAACTAGTCTCGTTAGTTTTGGACTTACAAGTATCATTAAAAGGGCAAAAAGGTGTATTTCGCACTATGTGTCATTTTGGGCGGGTCGAGAGTCAAATGGGCTAGTCATTGATGATTATGATATTGTAATAGGTTGATTGCATTATCGGTTGAGGCGTGCTAGCTTGAAATCACTTAATCGACAAAAGAGGTGAGTGGAGTAATTATACGTATGTGTGTATGGCGTATTTATTTTTGAATGTTATGGTATGAACCATCGAGCCGGTAGTGCCATAACATGTATGTGACAAGTGTCAAAGTGTTAACCATCGAGCCGGTAGCACTATAAAATGAGGCGTGAACCATCGAGCCGGTAGTGCCGAAGTGTGAACCAAAGAGCCGGTAGCACTATAAAATCATGATGTGAACCATCGAGCCGGTAGCAAATCGCTTTGCTTTGGGACTTCCGGTTCGAAGCCCTGGGCTAACTCAAACAATTCCTCAAAAGACTTAGCCATTCCCCGACTAATCTTACGCTTTAACTTATCGCTTAGTGTACGATAAAAATCTAGCATCAACTTGTGATCATCGCCAACATACTCCGGGAAAAAACGAGTCTTTGCCAAAAAGGTCGACTTGAGGGTAACCAAGTCCATTGAACCTTGTCGCAAATTGTGCAACTCATCCCGGATTTTATCAAGGTCGGAAGGAGTTCGGTATTTTTTGAAAAATTCCTTTTTGAACTCTTCCCAAGTCAAGCTCATGCATTGCTCTTCACCATAAAACTTAATTTTATCGTCCCACCACAACTTAGCCTCTTCACGCAACATTCTAGAACCGTATCTCGTCTTCTTCTCGGGAGAACATTCGGCGGTACGGAAAGCCCCCTCGATGTCGGAGATCCAACATGTGCTTTTCAACGGATCCCTTACTCCATTACACATAGGAGGTTGAGCATCCTTGAAATTTTTGTAATGGAAGTCTCATCTTCCATATCCACCATTACCATCACCCCCTTTACCACGAGGATAAACATTTCTAGCTTCTAATGCCTCTTCGATGGCGGAATTCATTCGTTCGTTTATTAACTCGGTTACTTGCCCATCAACCGATTCTTAGAAAACCTTTCGGACATCCTCAAGGAATTCCGCTCTTTGTTTTTTAATGATGGCCTCGACCTTGGCCGTGAATTCGGAGTCCTCACTCAGGCCTCCTGATGTCAAAGCTAAGGGATACGAAATAGTTTATATTTTACTAGGAAAAACTATTAAATATGCTACAATTTTACACAAGATATTTATTTATTTATAGAATGGATATACTTAAACCTTGCTACAACACTTATAGGCAGTGTACCTAATCGTACAGTAGTGTAGTTTTTAGTAAGTCCGGTTCGTTCCACAGGGAATCTTTTTTAAACAAAGCTCAACGCTATATTAGTTTACTTTTATAAAAATACAAATATATATATATAAGTAATATTATTATTATAAAGGGGGGTTTTTACCGTTTAATGACCGGTTTGTCGATTTTAAAACTTTAGTCGCAGTTAAAACCAAATGTAAAATATTAAAAATAAATACAAGACTTAAATTAAAGCATGAAGTAAATAACGATAAATGAAATTGCGAATAATAAAAGTGCGATAAAATAAACTTGCGATAATTAAAAAGTACGATAATTAAAAGTGCGATTAAATACAATAACAATAAAAATGCGATAATTAGAAGTGCAATTAAATATAAAATAAAGGAAATTAAATATGAAATAAAAGAATTATGCTTATTTAAACTTCCGTAATCATGATGTTTGACGTGTTGATTTTAGTTTTATGCCCATGGGTTAATTGTCCTTTGTCCTGGATTATTTAATATGTCCGTCTGGTTTTTGTCCATAACAGTCCATCAGTCATAAATATAAAGTGCGAGTGTCCTCGTCAAATTATCCTTATACCCGAAGTTAAATATTCCAACTAATTGGGGATTCGAATTGTAACAAGGTTTTAATACTTTGTTTAATGAATACACCAGGTTATCAACTGCGTGTAAACCAAGGTTTTACTACTTTGTTAGCAATTACACCAATTACCCTTGAATGTAATTTCACCCCTGTTTTAATTATTCTAGTGGCTATTAATCCATTCCCATGTCCGGTTAAATGAACGATTATTCGTACATATAAATACCCCGCCCATCGTGTCCGATCGAGTGTATATGGTAATTTATAGGGACGCCCAATTGTAAATCTTTATATTAACATTAACAAACTTTCATTTAGTTAAACAAATATAAAGCCCATTAATAGCCCATAGTCTAATTTCCACAAGTGTCGTTCTTTTGTCCAAACCCCAATTATGGTACAAAGCCCAATTACCCAATTTTAGTAATTAGCCCAACATCATGATTACTTCGTTTTAAATAAGCATAATAATAACTTAGCTACGAGACATTAATATAAAAAGGTTGAACATAACTTACAATGATTAAAAATAGCGTAGCGTTACACGGACAGAATTTCGACTTACACCCTTACAACATTTGCTAACATACCCTTATTATTAGAATTATAATTAGAATTAAAATTAAAATATAAATTATATATATATATATATATATATATATATATATATATATATATATATATATATATATATATATATATATATATATATATATATATATCGTATGAATGAGGAGAAAAAAGATGATGAAAATGATCAGATTTCGGTTTGCTTTATAGGGAGTTTCAAAACTGGGGGCTCCGCGACTCGCGGCCATTTTGGCCTTCAAACTCCGCGAGTCGCGGAGTTTGAAATTCCAGCTCACACTTTGGAGTCTTTCTCTGCCGACGGTTTTTATTTATAAATATAATATATATATAATTAATATAATTAATTATATATTATATTATATTTATATACATAGTTAACTTGTAATTTTTAGTCCGTTGCGTCGAGCGTTGAGAGTTGACTCTGGTCCCGGTTTCGGATTTTCGAACGTCCTTGCGTACAATTTTATATTTTGTACTTTGCGTTTTGAATTTTTTACTTTTGTAATTTCGAGACGTTTCTTATCAATAATTGGAACCTTTTTGATTGTCTTTTGTACTTTTGAGCTTTTTGGTCGTTTACGTCTTCAATTCGTCGAATCTGTCTTTTGTATTCACCTTTTATTATTTAAACGAATATCACTTGTAAATAGAACAATTGCAACTAAAAGCTTGTCTTTCTTGAGGAATAATGCTATGAAATATATGTTCGTTTTTAGCATTATCAAATATTTCCACACTTGAGCGTTGCTTGTCCTCAAGCAATATCGTCTTGAAATACTAGAATCACTTCTTTATTCTTCACACTTTGTACATCAGTGATTTTCTATACGACGGTATAAACAATGGTAGTAACGATATGGTTTACAGTCCCACATGACTATAAAAATTTAGATCCATTAAGGAAATTGGATCTTTATGAAAACATTTGATCTTTTGAAAATTAAATCTAGTTTTTACCCTAGATAAGTTTTCCGGAATAACCCTTTACCGGTGTTTGCAAAATATTTTTGTGGGTTTGGTGGGTTTCAGATTTGAAAATTTTAGCTCAAAACTTGCGGTTTTGTGTCACCCACTTGCTAACCTTGTATTTGGAAAGCAACACGTCCAGTTTACTTGTCCCGTATATTACCTTTCGGTAAACTACCGTCCGGTTGTAAAGGAAAGCGTTGAACAAGCAACTGTTAAGGCAATGTCCCCTGACATGCTTTTAATTATGGTCTATAACGTGTCGGACGCAATTACTATCCTTGGTAGGAGCAATAGTAAAGCTCACCCTTATAATTTTTCGGTATGGCATAAGCTCCTGTCTTTGACCACTATGCAACCATCGTTCTTACGGTTGACACCCGATTTGGTTCAGGTGACCTAATGAATTCCAGGTGAATTCCTAGGATTTTACGTTCAATGGTAATGAACGCATTAAAAATAGGGTTTTCAGAAAACAAATCGGTTTGTAATTTTGATCAAAATATTTTCTCGTTCAAGCTCGAGTTTAGATATCATTGAATTCCATGAGTTTGTAATTCTCAATCTTTAAGGTCAATCTCTAGGATTGAGTAATATCAGTCTTAAAAGCTGATTTTTAATCTTTAAGGAGATTATCCTTTCTGGGGATCTGATTCATTAGTCTTATCCAGCTAATTTGCATGGTGCCCCCCCATTTTACAAGATAAATCCTTCTCATGGTTAGGATAAATCTGACCACATGGCGACCCTGTTTGATTGTGAGGTCCGTGGATTTCCTGCTGATTTTAGAGATGACTTTTCTAGATTTTTCGTCAACCTACAGCTGGTCTGAACGACAACTTCATGACCTAAATCAAGAAGCGCGTTTCTTTTTCGGAAGACTTTACTTCCTTTTAATGATGGAATTGATTCATCGTGTAGATCCATCTCTTCTTTTCTTTCATTGGGTAAAACAGTTTAGTTTAGTCTAAAGCAAAAGTATTTTCAGTTATTTGTTACAGATATATGTGACATATGTTTAAGATAACTTGGTAAATTTTCCCACACTTGGCTTTTATTTTCCTTTTTATCGTCCTCTATTCCATTTTAAATGAATTTTAACATTTTGGTTTGTTTCTCAATTTATGTCCTTTCCGAGGTAACAATAATTTCGGTGTTAAAACCTAGTTTTATCGTTCATAAATATGTATAAACATGATTTTGAGTTCATTTAATTGAAAATTTTTAAAAATTTTACTAGAATTGGGTAGTCAGTATATAAGACTAGGGCTGTTCTTTATTATCAGAGAGCACTAGATTCTAATACAACTACTGCTTTACTAGTATTTTTAATGGTAAACAAGTGTATAAAGTAAAAAATTTTAAAATCCGAAAGAATTTAACCCCTTCCCACACTTAAGATCTTGCAATGCCCTCATTTACAAGAAATCAGGAATAATTTAAATTATTGAGGGTGATTTGTGTGAAAATGATTAAATTTTTACCAAAGTTTCCAAATATATTGGCGTTTGTTTGCTGAATGATAAATGGTGCACATCATTTGTTCATTCCGTCTTGTTGTTATTTCACATATATTTTGCATCTTGTCGTCAAAATTAGTTGCTTTTGCTGAACTTAATGCCAGTCTTTGAAAATGCGTTGTTTTACCCTGTTGTGTACATAAGATAAACTGCAAACATATATACATATTTTTGAAGTTTGGTATATTACCCCACATTCAAAAATTATTAAAATCTAAGAATAAAAGTTAGACAATTATAAAAATGATTACAATATTAACAAAAGTATTAAACGTATCAATCATTACAAATTACAAAATAAAAAAAAAATAAGTAAACTAAGGATGATATTGGTACCAATAGGGGTTCCAGGCATAACCATAGGTGCTATAGAATGCTTCGGCAGGGTTATACGTAGGATATGGTGGCTGCATCTCTATAGACCAGGGAGGGAAGATGGGTTTCGGTGTAGGAATATAGTTTCTACCTATATGTTGGTAATGAGCTATGATTTGGTTCTGATGAACTTGCCAATCTTCAAATGCTCTCTGTCTAGCATTTTCGTATTCCTGAGAAGCTATAAACCTTTGCATTTCTTGCATCTCATTCCCCCCTCCTACATTACCTTGCTGTTGGTTTCTCTCCACCTGTGGATGTCTACCATGGTATCGTACTGCGGCGTTATTTCGCCTCTTTAAAACTTTCGCACCATGGTATACATTTAAACCTATAGTATCGCGGGGTTCCGGTTCTTCTACTAATAATCCCCCCCGACTTATATCCACACCGAGATATTCACCAATCAAAGTAATAAAAATACCACCTCCTATTATGCTATGCGGTCTCATCCCCCGAACCATAGCTGATAAATAATAACCCACACAATATGGTATACTTACAGCGCTTTGTGGGTCTCGAATACACATATGGTAAAACAAATCCTGTTCATTTACTTTTTCCTTGTTTTTACCCCTTTGTGTAATCGAATTAGCTAAAACCTATGAATTACTCTTAATTCGGCTCTATCTATATCCAAATAAGAGTAATTTCCCCCTTTGAAACGGTGATGGCTTGTCATTTGACTCCACACACCGTGTGTATCAAAATTTTCATCTATCTTTCTACCGTTTAGTATCAATCCTCTACAATCGGCAGACGCTAACTCCTCAGGCGTATATATACGTAAAGCCTGAGCCATGTCTAGTAAAGACATGTGGCGCATCGAACCGCCTAACAAAAATCTAATAAAAGAACGATCGGTTAAACTAGCTACCCGATCATTCAACTCTATACTACATAACAATTCTTCACACCATACTTTATATACAGGTCTACGCATGGTGAATAAACGTACCCAGTCATTAAAAGAAGAATTACCATACCTCTGTACAAGTAATTCCCTAATTGGCCCGGCCAATTCTACAGCTTCTAAGGGTCCCCATTCTATGACCCTCGGTACCTCAACAACCTTAGAATGAAGAGTATGCAAACCCCTTTGATATTTTGGATAATCTATCCAAAGTCTGTCAAATCTCAGGTTCGGGTGCAACTCTTCCAAGTGCATATCAGAAAAGGTCATGACTGGATGAGGTATATCCTGCTTGTAGTAGTTATCCACCTCCTGTTGTTCCACATTCTCAGCAGGAACATTGCGGGCTTGGGATGAAGATTCACCCCTTTCAGTCTGCAAAACACATCAAACACAATTTTTGTGCATCCAAATATGCATTAGTGTCAGCAAAATCATCAATCAAAATAATTACAATGACATGATCAATTTATATCAAACTTAAGCTCATTTTCACATTTTTATCAAATCTACACTTTTTCAAATAAGCATATACGAAAATGTTCGCCAAGTTCATAAGCATTCAACTCAAATAACATGTCAAAATAATCATTACTAGCAATTAAACAAGTCTCAAATGGCATTATCCTTCAAAAATCAAGTTCATGAATTTTAGACTTGAAAAAGTCCACTTTAATTCTCAAAATCATGTTTAGGCTCAAAGTTTGGATCATTTAACTACCTAGACATGTTACACTACTTAATTTAGCAACAATTCATGACAAAAATCGGCCATAACCTGTTTATATCAAAAAGCCCCAAATTTGCTCAAGAACACAAACCCTAGATTACTCAAAATTTGAAGTTTAAGGCTTCTAATCATGTTAAACAGCATCAATCTAGGTTATACAAGCATAATACATAAACAATTTAAGCCTAATTACACTAAAAAGCATCAAAATCAAATTGGGGAAAAAATTGCACAAGAACACTAAATTTCGGATTAAATGGTGTTTAGGTGTAGAAATTTACCGTTTTTCTTGAGTAATTCCTAGATAGCATCCTTCTCAACATGATTTTAGTAAAAGATTTGGTGATTAACGGTTAAAAATTGTGATTTTTGGGGTTTTTTCTCGGGTTTTTTCGTGGGTTTTCGCAGTTTGTTTGAGTTGTGGAGTGTGAAACTGAGCTGTTGCAGCTCTTTATTTTTTTTCTGTAATCCGGCCCCTCCGCGACTCGCGGTGAATAACCCTTCAAACTCCGCGAGTCGCAGAGTTTGATATTTTTTTTTTTATATAATCAATAACTTATAAAACAATTAAGTACTTAATTTTAAAATTTTGTTTCCTTTGTTATTTAGGACGAGGTCGTTTCGGATCGATGTCCTAGTCCGTCCTTCGACAAAATTTTAAAATTTGTCTTTTTGTAGCGATTGTTTTAAAAGCTAAGATTTTTGGATTTTTTTTAATGTTTTTGGCATACTTTAAATCAATAAGATTAAAAATAATGATAATAAAAGTTCTCGTCCCTCCCTTGGGTAAAGCAATTTCGGTTCAAAGACCTAGTCTTCAACTTACGACGAATTTTAAAAATCATATTTTTAACTTAATGAGATAAAGTAAATTTTTGTTTTTAAATTCACACAACTTAAATATAAAATTCAAAATTAATATTAAAATTTCACACCAAACTTAAAATTTGAAATGCATAAAATTAAAAATTCATATTTTAAAAATTAAAAATTCACACCAAACTTAATTTAAAAATTTATAAATTCATACCAAACTTATATTAATTTTTCAAATATTTACAATTTTAAATATATATATTTTTTTTTACAAAGTTTACAATATTAATTTAAGATTTAAATATTAATTTTAAAAACATGGTAAAAATAAAATTAAAAATCTTTTTGTCTTTTTATCCCACTTTAATCAATCAAATATTATCAAAAATATGCGCCCCTCTTTTCGGTAAAGTAATTTCGGTTCCAAGACCTAATTTAACTCATGACGAATTTTTGAAATATTTTGGGTTGATTGATTAAAGATATTTATACCTTAAGAATAAACGTTAAATTTCGCAGTGATGTAATAAATTTTTTTGAATGATATCAATAATTTCGGTCGCCAAACTTAATTTTATTCAATACCAATTTAATACTTTTTAGCGAACAAATTAGCGTTTATTATCAAAAGGTTAAAAATAAAAATAAAATAAAAACTGTACAGACATACCTGTGAAATAGATTTCTTAGTTATATGATCTATCCCATTCATAAGATAGTCGGTTTAATTGGTTTTCCATGGCTACATAGGCGTAACCTCGAGCATTCAGTGTCTTTTCTTCTAAACATATGAACGGTCCGTCTCTGCATAAAATAACAAATTCGGTATTTGAATAGGTTTGATTATTTGAACATTTACCTCCATGTGACCATTTTCCGCATTTGTGACATCGTTCTAGGTGTCGTGCTATTCTTTTCGCTGCGGATTTTGATTTTCCTTTACCAAATTGTAACTTATTATCTTCGCATCTGGATTCTTTTCTAACTCCGTCCATTCTTTCTCTGATTACTGATACTAATTCACTCGGTAGTATGTCATTATTACGTTTAGTGATCAAAGCGTGTAGCATTAGACCATGGTTTAGTTCACAGGCAGTCTTCATTTCGTAAAAACCTAAAAAAAAAAAAAAATTCAGAATGGGGGGAGAAGACTAGTTCTTTAGGGTCTGCTAGGGAAAGACCATTCGGGTTCCATTTTCGAGAACTACATGAAAACAGACAATCCAACTCTATCAGAAATACATATTATCCTTTAAAGACTTGATTCTCCCCACACTTAGTTAGCTGTGGTGTCAAAATTGTGATTAACTTCGTTGTCGACTTCCATCGGACCATGTATGTAATGTTTAACTCTGTGACCATTAACTTTAAATTCAATCCCATTTGAATTTATTAATTCTATTGTTCTGTATGGAAAAACTCTTTTGACTATGAATGGTCCAGACCATCTTGATTTCAATTTTCCAGGAAATAGCTTGAATCGTGAATTGAAAAGAAGAACTCTGTCTCCTTCTTTAAATTCTTTTGAACTTCTGATTCTTTTATCATGCCATTTCTTCATTTTTTCTTTATAGATTAACGAATTTTCGTATGCTTCATGTCTTAATTCTTCTAATTCGTTTAGTTGACTTAATCGTAGACGTCCGGCTTCATGTAAATCAAGATTACATGTCTTCAAAGCCCAAAATGCTTTGTGTTCAATTTCTACTGGAAGATGACATGCTTTTCCATAAACAAGTCTAAAAGGTGTGGTTCCAATTGGAGTTTTATAGGCTGTTCTAAAAGCCCAGAGTGCATCCTCCAATTTAATGGACCATTCCTTTGGATTTGATCCTACGGTTTTCTCTAGAATACGTTTTAAAGCTCGGTTGGTATTTTCAACTTGTCCACTTGTTTGTGGATGATATGTGGTGGAGATTTTATGAGTTACTCCATATCTTTTAAGAACTTTCTCAAGTTGATTATTACAGAAATGAGTACCCCGATCACTTATTAAAGCTTTCGGTGTTCCAAACCTTGCAAAAAGACGTTTTAAAAAGTTGACTACAACTCGTGCATCGTTAGTTGGGAGAGCTTGTGCTTCCGCCCATTTAGATACATAATCAATGGCTACGAGTATATATAGATTATTATGAGATTTTGGAAATGGACCCATAAAGTCAATACCCCAAATGTCAAATACTTCACATACTTGGATGACATTTTGTGGCATTTCATCACGTTGACTTATTTTTCCGGCCCTTTGACATGCATCACAGGATTTGCAAAGAAGGTGTGCGTCTTTGTAAATTGTAGGCCAATAGAATCCAGCTTCATAAACTTTTCTTGCTGTTAGTTGAGGCCCATAATGCCCTCCTGTTGGTCCTGTGTGACAATGGTTTAATATTTTACTAGCTTCATCTCCAAATACACATCGGCGTATTATTCCATCGGGACAACTTTTAAACAGATGTGGATCTTCCCAGAAATAGTGTTTTATATCACTGAAGAATTTCTTTCGTCTTTGGTACGATAATCCTTTTTCAAGGAATCCACAAACTAAGTAGTTTGCATAGTCTGCAAACCATGGGATTTCATTATAATCTATCTTCAATAGATATTCATCAAGAAAGTTGTCTTGTATGGCTGATTCATTTAGAACTTCTAACTCAGGATTTTCAAGACGAGAAAGATGATCAGCGGCGAGATTTTCTGCTCCTCTTTTATCTCGGATTTCAATATCAAACTCTTGTAAGAGTAAGATCCAACGGATTAATCTTGGTTTAGCATCTTGTTTTGAAAATAGGTATCTAAGAGCAGAATGGTCGGTATAGACCACCGTTTTTGCTAGAACGAGATATGATCGAAATTTGTCAAAAGCAAAGACAATAGCAAGGAGTTCTTTTTCAGTAGTTGTATAGTTCGTTTGTGCTCCTTGTAACGTCTTACTAGCATAATATATAGGTTGAAATCGTTTTTCAATCCTTTGTCCTAAAACGGCTCCCATTGCAAAATCACTTGCATCGCACATTAGTTCAAATGGTAGATTCCAATTTGGTGTTATCATGATCGGCGCATTAGTGAGTTTCTCTTTAAGAATATTAAAAGATTTGATACACTCATCTGAAAAGATGAATGGCGCATCCTTTTCTAGGAGTTTATTCATAGGAGTGGCAATTTTAGAAAAATCTTTTATGAAACATCGGTAAAAACCGGCATGCCCTAGAAAACTCCTAACTCCTCTAACATTGGTGGGATGTGGAAGTTTAGCAATTACATCTACTTTAGCTCTATCCACTTCAATTCCTTCTTTTGAAATTTTATGTCCAAGAACGATGCCTTCTTTAACCATGAAATGGCATTTCTCCCAATTAAGAACTAGATTTGATTTTTCGTATCAAATTAGCATTCGTTCCAGATTAACTAGACATGATTTAAATGTATCACCGAAGACTGAAAAGTCATCCATGAATACTTCCATGCATTCTTCTATCATGTCGTGAAAAATCGCCATCATACACCTCTGAAAGGTTGCAGGGGCGTTACAAAGTCCAAATGGCATGCGTTTGTAAGCAAAAGTACCATAAGGGCACGTGAATGTGGTTTTCTCTTGATCTTCGGGTGCTATTGGAATTTGAAAATATCCGGAAAATCCATCTAGAAAACAATAGTAACTATTTCCGGCTAATCTTTCCAACATTTGATCTATGAAAGGTAAGGGAAAGTGATCTTTTCTGGTGGCGTCATTTAATTTTCTATAATCAATACACACACGCCATCCTATTACAGTCCTAGTAGGAATAAGCTCATTTTTCTCATTTGTAATGACAGTCATGCCACCCTTCTTAGGCACGCATTGAACTGGGCTTACCCATGGACTATCAGAGATTGGATAAATTAAACCTGCATCTAGCAGTTTAATAATCTCTTTCTTAACTACATCTTGCATATTAGGATTTAGTCTTCGTTGGCGTTGCACATACGTTTTATGACCTTCTTCCATAAGGATTTTATGTGTGCAATACGAAGGACTTATTCCTTTAATATCATGAATCTTCCATGCAATGGCTGGTTTATGAGCTTTCAACACAGAAATGAGTTGTGATTTCTCATTTTCAGTAAGAGAAGACGATATTATTACAGGTAATTCATATTCACCATGTAAATAAGCGTATTCCAAATGGTTTGGAAGTGGCTTTAACTCTAATTTCGGAGGTTCTTCTATCGATGATTTGTATCGATATATGTCTTCTTCTTTTAGCATTTGAATTTCTTCTGTTGTTGGTTCATATCCATTAGCTATAAGTGTAGCTAACATTTCAGCTTCATCAATTGATTCATTACCTTCTCCTAAAGAACATTCTCTTGTTCCTTGTAATTCTGGAAATTCTTCTAATAATTCTGCATGTGCATCAATAGTTTGAATATAATAACATGTATCATCTACAGATTGTGGTTGTTGCATTGCTCTATCAACTGAAAAGGTAACACTCTCATCCTCTATACTTAGGGTCAGTTTCTTACCGAACACGTCTATCATTGCTTTAGCCGTGTTTAAGAATGGTCTTCCTAATATGAGAGGAACTTGAGAATCTTCTTCCATGTCCAAAACAACAAAATCTACTGGAAATACTAAAGTACTAACTTTAACTAGCATGTTCTCCATTATCCCTCTAGGATATTTTATTGATCTATCAGCTAGTTGTATGCTTATTCTGGTTGGTTTCAATTCTCCAAGGTCTAGTTTAGTGTATAGTGAATATGGCATTAGATTTATACTAGCACCTAAGTCTGCCAATGCTTCTATTGAACTAAGACTACCCAGAAAACATGGAATTGTGAAACTTCCTGGATCAGATAATTTTTCTGGTATCTTATTCAACAGCACTGCTGAACAATTAGCATTCATAGTAACAGCTGAGAGTTCTTCCATTTTCTTTCTATTTGAGATTAGATCTTTCAAGAATTTAGCATATCTAGGCATTCCTGAAATCACATCAATGAAAGGAAGATTTACATTTATCTGTTTAAACATATCCAAGAATTTGGATTGCTCGGCTTCAAGTTTTTCTTTCTTCATTTTACTCGGGTAAGGAAGTGGTGGTTGGTATGGTTTAACATAAGGTTTATCCTTAACTGTGTTATCTTCATTAACCTTTTCAACTACCGGTTCTTTTTCCTTATCTTGATCAGGTTGTGGTTCTTGTGGAGTAGGAATGGCTTCATCAGAAGTTACAGGTATTTCAGGTGGTTTAAGTATTGTACCACTTCTTGTGGTAATGGCTTTAGCTGTTTCACTCCGGGGGTTAGCGTTTGTATCACTAGGTAGACTTCCCGGTTTTCTTTCACCTATTAACCTTGCTAGGTTACTCACTTCTTGTTCCAGATTTTGAATAGAAGCTTGTTGATTTCTAAATGCTTGAGCATTTTGTTCATTGGTTTGTTTCTGAGTTGTGAAAAACTGCGTTTGAGTTTCAACTAGCTTTGTCATCATATCTTCTAAATTTGGCTTTTTATCATCGGTTTGTTGTGGTGGTTTGTTTTGAAAATTCGGTCTTTGCTGGTTGTAAGTATTATTGGATACTTGTTGATTGCTAGGACCTTGTTGGTTGTTGTATGGAATATTTCGGTTATAATTCTGGTTTTGATTGTAAATCGGTCTTGGCGGTTGATAATTATTCTGATAATTATTTCCAGGCCTTTGGTTTATGTATGAAATATTCTCTCTTTGTTCCATTGTTAATTCAATACTGAGACAATATTTTGTCAAATGTGGTCCTCCACACTGTTCACAACTAATTCGTATTGAGTGAATATCTTTAGTCATCTTTTTCATTCGTCTCTCCACAGCATCTATCTTTGCGGAAATGGAATCTAAGTCATGGCTAGAATCGGCTCTAGCTGCTTTAGATGATCTAACGATGTCTTTTTCTTGGTGCCACTCATGTGAGTGGGAAGCAGTGTTATCAATAATTTTGTAAGCATCAGTTTCGGTTTTCTTCATAATAGAACCACCAGCTGCTATATCTATGTCTTTTCTTGTAGTGATGTCGCATCCTTGGTAGAATATTTGTACTATTTGACAGGTATCTAAACCATGTTGCGGACATCCTCTTAATAACTTTCCATATCTTGTCCACGCCTCATATAGAGTTTCATTTGGTTTCTGTGTGAACGTAACAATTTCTGCTTGAAGTCTTACGGCTTTAGATGCAGGAAAGAATTGTTTAAGAAATTTGTCAACTAAAACATCCCATGTATCAATCGCCCCTTCAGGTAACGATTCCAACCAATCTTTGGCTTCTCCCTTTAAAGTCCAGGGAAATAACATGAGATATATCTGTTCATCTTCCACTTCTCGGATTTTAAATAGTGTGCAGATCCTATTAAAGGTACGTAGATGTTCATTTGGATCTTCCTTCGGCGCACCACTAAATTGGCATTGATTAGTCACCATGTGTAGAATTTGTCCTTTGATTTCATAATCTGGCGCATTAATGTCTGGATGAGTAATTGCGTGACCTTGACCAGTGCGTTTAGCTCTCATTCGGTCTTCCATACTTAAAGGTTCCAGATTCTCCATAATTGAATTTGTTGAATCGGTATCACTAGATGATTCTGATTTAATGGTTCGTTCCTCAACAATCTCTGTTTGAATGATTGGTGGTTCCGGAGGAAAGTTTAATGGTTCAGGATCTACGAACCGTTCCTGAATATTCTCCGGATTCTCAATTGTGAGGTCGGGTTCAAAAAATGGATTATCGGAAATTTGAACTGAAGTACTTGGTCGACTGGATGACGATTCTAAAGAAAAATCAACGGCGGTTATATTTGCTAAATGTCTTGATCTAGTTACAGGTGGTGAACGTACAAAAGGTGGTGAACGTCTTGCTCGGTGCATTCACTGAATATCCTATTAGTTTTAAAAAGGAAGAAAAATTATAATAAGTTATCCAATTAATAGACTTTTCTGATTTTGCCCACGTTTCGAATAGCCAAAAGATGCAGCAGAGGGGCAGGATTCGTTTGGTCTCAATATAATTGAGGACTGTTTGGCTCCAATAACCCGGTCCACGTACAAATCCAACTATTACTACGAACCAGAAAATTTTGATGTCTATCAATTTAACCACTTAAAATAAATTTTCGTAATTTTAAGAAATTTAGATAAGAAGTAGAATAAAAATCTATGTCCTAAAACTAGAATAGCGAGAAATAAGAAAGAAAAAGAGTTCGTCGAAAAAGAAAAATCGAAAAAGAAAAATGGTTGAAAAATAAAAGGTGACGGAAAAATAAAAGAAACTTATAAAACTTAAAAATACTTGACTAACCTAACCTTATTACTACAACTAACTTAAAATTATAATCGCAAATTGAGATTACTAATTGGAATGATAATTGATACATAGTAAAAGGTCGTCTAAAAATATTAAAGCTTACAAGAAAAACTAAATCTCAAATGGAAATAACTTAAAAAGAAACTAAAACTTAAAAAGGCGTCGCAAAATTCTAAAGTACCTAAATCTTAGTCTAAAGAAAAAGCACTTAAGGAATTCTACGGCAAAGCCTAAAAATCTAGGAGTAAAAATAACTATGGCAAAAACTAAGTTTAAAACTAAATATGAGCTAAAAATACAAAAGTTACGCTAAAGAGATTAAAAAGGGACAAAATATAAAAATATACAAAAAGTTGTAAAAATTACAATTTTTATAAAAATATTAATTTTATATTATTTATTTATTAAAACTATTAATTTTACAATTTAATTAAACTAATTAAACTAAATAAAACAAATTAAATAAAAAGAAATTTTAAAATAAAACTTAATTTTAATAATAATTGATAATTAGGGTTTTATATTAATAATTATTATAATTACCCGTAATTAATGCTTGATTAGGGTTCTGGTCAGCTGTGTCAGATGGTCTCCGCGAGTTGCGGTATTTAATGCATCAAACCCCGCGACTCGCGGGGTTTCAAATTTCAGCTGACAGGTTTCAAATTCGACGCGTTTTTTCTTTCTTTATTTATTTATTTTTTTTTATTTTCTGTTTTCTGTTTTTTTTTCTGTTTATAAAAAAAATATGTGTATAAATAAAACTTATATTTAAAACTTAAATAAAAATAGAATCACTTTATAGTTTTATAAATAAAAATCTTAAAACTAGATTTATATATATATATATATTTTTTTTCGAATATTTAAAAACGTATTTTTATAAAAGCGACTTTTAATAGAAGTAAACTAAAAATCCTTTTTTTTATATATTAGCGTTGCGCTTCCGGCTTTTAAGAGAGTTCCCCGGCAGCGGCGCCAAAAATACTTGATGTCAAAGCTAAGAGATACGAAATAGTTTATATTTTACTAGGAAAAACTATTAAATATGCTACAATTTTACACAAGATATTTATTTATTTATAGAATGGATATACTTAAACCTTGCTACAACACTTATAGGCAGTGTACCTAATCGTACAGTAGTGTAGTTTTTAGTAAGTCCGGTTCGTTCCACAGGGAATCTTTTTTAAACAAAGCTCAACGCTATATTAGTTTACTTTTATAAAAATACAAATATATATATATAAGTAATATTATTATTATAAAGGGGGGTTTTTACCGTTTAATGACCAGTTTGTCGATTTTAAAACTTTAGTCGCAGTTAAAACCAAATGTAAAATATTAAAAATAAATACAAGACTTAAATTAAAGCATGAAGTAAATAACGATAAATGAAATTGCGAATAATAGAAGTGCGATAATTAAAAAGTACGATAATTAAAAGTGCGATTAAATACAATAACAATAAAAATGCGATAATTAGAAGTGCAATTAAATATAAAATAAAGGAAATTAAATATGAAATATAAGAATTATGCTTATTTAAACTTCCGTAATCATGATGTTTGACGTGTTGATTTTAGTTTTATGCCCATGGGTTAATTGTCCTTTGTCCTGGATTATTTAATATGTCCGTCTGGTTTTTGTCCATAACAGTCCATCAGTCATAAATATAAAGTGCGAGTGTCCTCGTCAAATTATCCTTATACCCGAAGTTAAATATTCCAACTAATTGGGGATTCGAATTGTAACAAGGTTTTAATACTTTGTTTAATGAATACACCAGGTTATCAACTGCGTGTAAACCAAGGTTTTACTACTTTGTTAGCAATTACACCAATTACCCTTGAATGTAATTTCACCCCTGTTTTAATTATTCTAGTGGCTATTAATCCATTCCCATGTCCGGTTAAATGAACGATTATTCGTACATATAAATACCCCGCCCATCGTGTCCGATCGAGTGTATATGGTAATTTATAGGGACGCCCAATTGTAAATCTTTATATTAACATTAACAAACTTTCATTTAGTTAAACAAATATAAAGCCCATTAATAGCCCATAGTCTAATTTCCACAAGTGTCGTTCTTTTGTCCAAACCCCAATTATGGTACAAAGCCCAATTACCCAATTTTAGTAATTAGCCCAACATCATGATTACTTCGTTTTAAATAAGCATAATAATAACTTAGCTACGAGACATTAATATAAAAAGGTTGAACATAACTTACAATGATTAAAAATAGCGTAGCGTTACACGGACAGAATTTTGACTTACACCCTTACAACATTTGCTAACATACCCTTATTATTAGAATTATAATTAGAATTAAAATTAAAATATAAATTATATATATATATATATATATATATATATATATATATATATATATATATATATATATATATATATCGTATGAATGAGGAGAAAAAAGATGATGAAAATGATCAGATTTCGGTTTGCTTTATAGGGAGTTTCAAAACTGGGGGCTCCGCGACTCGCGGCCATTTTGGCCTTCAAACACCGCGAGTCGTGGAGTTTGAAATTCCAGCTCACACTTTGGAGTCTTTCTCTGCCGACGGTTTTTATTTATAAATATAATATATATATAATTAATATAATTAATTATATATTATATTATATTTATATACATAGTTAACTTGTAATTTTTAGTCCGTTGCGTCGAGCGTTGAGAGTTGACTCTGGTCCCGGTTCCGGATTTTCGAACGTCCTTGCGTACAATTTTATATTTTGTACTTTGCGTTTTGAATTTTTTACTTTTGTAATTTCGAGACGTTTCTTATCAATAATTGGAACCTTTTTGATTGTCTTTTGTACTTTTGAGCTTTTTGGTCGTTTGCGTCTTCAATTCGTCGAATCTGTCTTTTGTCTTCACCTTTTATTATTTAAACGAATATCACTTGTAAATAGAACAATTGCAACTAAAAGCTTGTCTTTCTTGAGGAATAATGCTATGAAATATATGTTCGTTTTTAGCATTATCACCTCCATTTTCGCTATCATGACCATTTCTCATCTTCATTCTACAAAACGGAATAGGTTAAACAACGAAACGAAGGACAAGTCATATACATTCCACACCGCTCCATCTTCCTCAACAATCGTCGTACATCGCTTGGTTGACACGACTTGAACCCGTAACAATGGTAGCTAATCATTGTTACGCGAGCACGTCGCATTAACTCGCTAGTACAACGTCTATCTCGCTTAATGATTTCAAAACACAACACAAAACAATTAGTACAAGGTTAGATCACATAACCTAGGCACTAACCACACCCGGTCTGACCCGTCTCCTACAAGTCCCGCATTAAGCGCATACACAATAAAGTCTAAGTCTAGGCACCTATCTCAAGTCGCCTAAATCCCTTAGACCATGCTCTGATACCACTTGAAACAACCCAACCCGTATTCAACCGGATAATTTTTTTTTTTTTGGTAACAATCATTAACATGCCATTGGAATGATATAAACCATTCCATACAACCCATTAAAATGTACAACAAGTTTAATGTTTACAAAAGGCACTAATGCCATTAATCAAATTTAATGCAAGTTCGACCCATTTAAAATGATAGTTTTAATCCAAACTACACCCGAGCATTGTTTGGGGCTAAACTACCCAAAAACACTAGGTCACCTTCTAAAAGCTTTAACTAGCAAGCATCATGGGAATCTAATGCCCAATAACCCCTTTTCCTTTCTCCGTGTTCGCACCTAAAAATGTAAACAACGAGAGGGTAAGCTAAAGCTTAGTGAGTACAATAGTTATACATATACATATATAACCTACTTACTTGCAACCACTTACACAATATCGTATACAAACTTGTAACTCAAATAGCATGTCATCATACTCGTAATACTAACAAGTTGTACAATATCACAAAATCGCATTAGCATATGCTCAACACAATATATATATAATATGCTAAACAATCAACAAACCCCCATATGGTTAACCATAAATGCTATGGTGCTACCGGCTCGATGGTTCACACCATACGCATTTGAGTCATACTCTTTTATAGTGCTACCGGCTCGTGGTTCACACTTTATTTTATTCTGCTATCGGCTCGATGGTTCACACTTTCTCTAAGAGAAAATTTGAAGGTTCGAGTCATTCGAACTTTTCAAACAAAAAGTTTAAGAAAGGGTCCGAAAGTGTTAATAGCGTGAAGAAAGGTGGTTCTTTGAGTTATGGACCCACGTGTTTCAATTGTAATCAAAGGGGGCACTTGGCCCGTGATTGTACCAAGGTGCCGACCAAACTTACTTGCTACAATTGTGGTAAGGAAGGGCATCGAAGGACGGAGTGTCCCGATTTGAACACCGATCATGTTAAACAGTTAGAAAAGGCGGAAGGTATGGCTAGGGGACGCAATTATTTGATGACTAATGATGAGGCCAAGCAATCCAAAGAAGTTATCTCAGGTACTTTCATGGTTAACTCTAATCCGGCAAGGATCCTATTTGATAGCGGTGCTAATTTATCGTTTGTTTCTCCAAAATTTGTGCCTAAACTTAATAAGCCGCTAGCTAAGTTAAGTCATCCGGTAGAAGTTGAAATAGCGGATGGTAAGACGGTGCTAGGGGGTTGATGTTTGTAATGATTGTGATATTGTGTTCGGTTCCGAAACGTTTAAAATTGATCTCATTCTGATGACTTTGGGTAAGTTTGATGTTGTCGTTGGTATGGATTGGCTTGATCGTTATAGAGCAGATATTTCATGCCATGAAAAGTCTATTAGGGTAAAGACCCCAAGTGGGGGAGAACTAATTATTCATGGCGAGAGATGGAGAAGACTTGTGCCGATATGCACTCTTGCACGGGCACGTCATTTTCTTAATAGTGGTGGTATGGCTTTTCTTGCCCATGTAGTTGATACTCGTGAAGAGCCACCATCCATTCATGAAATTCCGGTGGTTAGTGAATTCGAAGACGTTTTTCCGGACGAATTACCGGGTGCTTCGGCAGAAAGACAAGTTGAATTTCGCATTGAGTTGGTTCCGGGTGCTACTCCCATTGCTAAAACTCCTTATCGTTTAGCGCCGATGGAAATGCAAGAGTTGTTAAATCAAACCCAAGAGTTGCTTGAAAAGGGTTTTATTCGACCAAGTTCCTCGCCATGGGGTGCTCCGGTTTTGTTTGTGAAAAAGAAAGATGGTAGTATACGGATGTGCATCGATTACCGGGAGTTGAACAAAGTGACGATCAAGAATCGTTATCCATTACCTCGGATTGACGATTTGTTTGACCAACTCCAAGGTGCAACGTATTTTTGTAAGATTGACTTACGGTCCAGCTATCATCAAGTGCGGGTCCGTGAGGAAGACATAGAGAAAAAGGCTTTCCGAACCCGTTACGGGCATTTTGAGTTTGTGGTTATGCCTTTTGGTCTTACGAATGCACCGGCGGTATTCATAGATCTAATGAACCGAGTGTGCCAACCTATGTTGGACAAGTCAGTAATTGTGTTCATTGACGACATACTTGTTTATTCTAAAAGTATGAAGGAACATGAACACCATTTGCGTAAAGTATTGAAGACGTTGCGGAAGGAGAAATTGTATGCTAAATTCTCCAAATGTGAATTTTGGCTAAGGGAAGTTCAATTCCTTGGCCATATTGTGAATCGCGAAGGTATTCAAGTAGACCCGGGGAAGATTGAGATGGTGAAGAATTGGGAAAAACCGACTACACCTACGGAAATTCGAAGTTTTCTCAGATTGGCCGGTTATTATCGTCGGTTTATCCAAGACTTTTTTAAAATCGCTTCTCCTTTGACGAAGTTGACGAGGAAGAACGTGAGGTTTAATTGGGAAAACGAGCAAGAAATTGCTTTCCAATTGTTAAAGGAGAAATTGTGTCAAGCTCCGGTGTTGGTATTACCGGAGGGAGCCAAAGATATGACAGTTTATTGTGATGCCTCATTAAATGGAATAGGGTGTGTTCTAATGCAAAGAGGTAAAGTCATCGCTTACGCCTCTCAACAATTAAAGGAACACAAAAGGAGATACCCGACTCATGATCTTGAATTGGCGGCGGTGGTTCATGCATTGAAAATTTGGCGCCACTACTTGTATGGTGTCAAGTGTACGATTTATTCGGATCATAAGAGTTTGAAACATCTCTTTAATCAACGAGATTTGAATTATCGTCAACGTAGGTGGATGGATGTGGTAAAGGATTATGATTGTGAAATACTTTATCATCCGGGTAAGGCGAACGTGGTTGCGGATGCGTTAAGTCGAAAGAGTCAACATCCGGCAATACGAGTAGGGTCGTTACGTATGATTATTACTAACGATTATCTTGTAAAGCTTGGTGAGATTCAAATCGAAGCTTTTGTTAACAACAAACATGAGGAGCGAATCGTGGGCCAAACGGAGTTCATTACCTTAGGCATGCATGGTTTGTTATCCTTTCAAGGACGAGTGTGGGTGCCTAAAATGGTTGATAATCGACGAGTGCTACTTGATGAAGTGCATAAGTCAAAGTGTTCCATTCACCCGGGCGCAACGAAAATGTATCTTGATTTAAGAAAGGAGTATTGGTGGCCGGGCATGAAACGTGATGTTGTTAAGTATGTTGAACAATGCGACACGTGTTTGCAAGTTAAGGCTAACACCAAAAGCCGTATGGTGTGTTATAACCGTTAGAAATCCCGAAATGGAAATGGGAGCACATTACCATGGATTTCATTGCTGTATGTTACAACCGTTAGAAATCCCGAAATGGAAATGGGAGCACATTACCATGGATTTCATTACTAAGTTACCAAAGAAGGCGAGAACCCAATATGATACAATTTGGGTGATAGTTGATCGATTGACGAAGAGTGCTTTGTTTCTTCCCATTCGGGAAACGATATCGTCGGAGAATTTGTCTAAGTTGTTTATCAAGGAGGTGATATCGAGACACGGGGTTCCTATATCTATCATTTCGGATCGAGATACCCGTTTCACATCTCGGTTTTGGGAAAAGTTTCATGAAGATATGGGTACACAATTGAAATTGAGCACGGCGTACCATCCTCAAATGGACGGTCAAACCGAACGTACGAATCAAACATTGGAGGATATGTTACGGGCGTGTATTATTGATTTCGGTGGTAGTTGGGATGAGCACTTGCCTTTGGTGGAATTCTCGTACAATAGTAGCTATCATGCTAGTATTGGAATGCCACCGTATGAGATGCTTTATGGGCGAAGGTGTCGAACTCCCATTTGTTGGGGTGAAGTGGGTCAAAGAAAAATCGGGAGTACCGATTTGGTTTTAGAGACGAATAGTAAGATTGAGCTAATTCGGGCTCGACTTAAGGCGGCACAAGATAGACAAAAATCTTATGCCGATAAGGGAAGGCGACCGATTGAGTTTCAAATAGGTGACATGGTGATGCTTAAAGTTTCGCCATGGAAGGGCGTTATTCGGTTTCGAAAACTAGGGAAGTTAGCTCCTAGGTTTATTGGTCCTTTCAAGGTTTTGGCTCGTGTTGGTGAGGTTGCTTATAGACTAGAGTTACCGGAAGAGCTTGCGAGAATCCATAACATATTTCAGGTTTCCCATCTCCGTAAGTGTCTTGTGGATGACTCGACTTGGGTGCCATTAGATGAGATTGCTTTGAATAACAAATTAAAGTATGTTGAAGAGCCGATTGCAATTCTTGATGAGAACGTTAAAATGTTGCGAAACAAAGAAATTATAACTTACAAAGTGCAATGGCGACATCGAAAAGGTTCCGAGTTTACATGGGAACCCGAAGAGTTTGTTTTGGTTTATCTTCCAACTTGTCATGCAGCTTGGATCGCGAGGACGCGCTCCGATTTAAGTGGGGGAGAGTTGTAACACCCTGTTTTCCTTGTACGAGGTCCAAAGGTGCGTATTTTACCTTGTAAATGTTTAATATTAACCGTGATTGATTTTATATGTGTCAAATGTTGACAATTGGACAAACTGGACCGACGGCCTAGTTTAATCCGAATGTGTAGCAACAAGTTAAGATGTTAACAGCCCAGGTGTGGACCGGCGGTCCACTTTGGTCCGACGGTCCAAATTTAGTAAAAAAAATGGAAACAGGTGCAACCTGGACCGACGGTCCACTTTTGCCCGACGGTCCAGCATGGAACTTTTGAAATTCGCAGGTCAGGAGTGGACCGGCGGTCCACTTTGGCCCGGCGGTCCAAGACGGGATTTTGTGCAGTTGACAACATTTAAGGGTGTATTGAAGAGGGGTATTTTGGTAATTTCACTTGTAGGCGTATAAATACATGGATACCAGATCTAGATCTCATTTTATCTTCATTTCTCACCTACTTAAACCTTATCCTCTTGATTCTAGAGAGAGGTGAGAGAGAGAGAGAGAGAGAGAGAGAGTGTGTGGTGATTTAGTGGGTTTTAAAGAGGATTTTGCTAGATCGAGTTTATTGCTTGCTTGTTCTTGCATCCTCCATCGTTTTTGTTCGTTGTGGTAAGCATCAAACTTGATTTAGTTGTCAATTTGTGTATATTGTTGCTAGTTAGAAATTGCAAGTGGTAAATCTTTGGATTTGCAAGATTTGGGTGTTAATGGGTTTGTAAAAAATGCGAGAACACAATTAAATGACGATTTTTGTTAGTTGGTTTAATTAATGAAGTTTTGATGAACATTAAAGTGATTTGTGACTTGATTAGCAAGCATAACTAGTGATTAAATGGTCGAAGCTTGAAAACCTTGAAATGTTGACTAGTCAAAGTGATAAAATGAGTTTTTGTTAAAAATACGAGCTAAAATGCTTTCGAATCCTAAAGTTGGTGTATTTAGGTATTTCGGGAACGCGGGAAGTAGTCTCGTTAGTTTTGGACTTACAAGTATCATTAAAAGGGCAAAAAGGTGTATTTTGTACTATGTGTCATTTTGGGCGGGTCGAGAGTCAAATGGGCTAGTCATTGATGATTATGATATTGTAATAGGTTGATTGCATTATCGGTTGAGGCGTGCTAGCTTGAAATCACTTAATCGACAAAAGAGGTGAGTGGAGTAATTATACGTATGTGTGTATGGCGTATTTATTTGTGAATGTTATGGTATGAACCATCGAGCCGGTAGTGCCATAACATGTATGTGACAAGTGTAAAAGTATGAACCATCGAGCCGGTAGCACTATAAAATGAGGCGTGAACCATCGAGCCGGTAGCGCCAAAGTATGAACCAAAGAGCCGGTAGCACTATAAAATCATGATGTGAACCATCGAGCCGGTAGCATCAAGTGTGAACCATCGAGCCGGTAGCACTATAAAACAAAGTGTGAACCACGAGCCGGTAGCACTATAAAAGAGTATGAGTCAAATGCATATGGTGTGAACCATCGAGCTGGTAGCACCATAGCGTTTATGGTTAACCATATGGGGGTTTGCTGATTGTTTAGCATATTATATATATATATATATATATATATATATATATATATATATATATATATATATATATATATATATATATATATATATATATATATATATATATATATATATATATATATATATATATATAGTGTTGAGTATATGCTAATGCGGTTTTGTGATATTGTACAACTTGTTAGTATTACGAGTATGATGACATGCTATTTGAGTTACAAGTTTGTATACGATATTGTGTAAGTGGTTGCAAGTAAGTAGGTTATATATGTATATGTATAACTATTACACTCACTAAGCTTTAGTTTACCCTCTCGTTGTTTACATTTTTAGGTGCGAACACGGAGAAAGGAAAAGGGGTTATTGGGCATTAGATTCCCATGATGCTTGCTAGTTAAAGCTTTTGGAAGGTGACCTAGTGTTTTTGGGTAGTTTAGCCCCAAACCATGCTCGGGTGTAGTTTGGATTAAAACTATCATTTTAAATGGGTCGAACTTGTATTACATTTGATTAATGGCCTTAGTGCCTTTTGTAAACATTAAACTTGTTGTACGTTTTAATGGGTTGTATGGAATGGTTTATATCATTCCAATGGCACGTTAATGATTGTTACAAAAAAAAATAAAAAATTATCCGGTTGAATACGGGTTGGGTTGTTTCATCCTAAGACATGTTTTTATAAAAAGGTGTGTTTTGACTTAAAACCTGAAAAGTGCCGCATACAGAGATTCACCTTTGCTCGCAGGGACTCAAGAGTATCCTCCGAATAAAAAACTAATTTACTATATTGAAGTGTTTTTAATGAGATAATTTTATGATATTTTTGATGATGATACAATTGAGAAAATCATGCCCTATTTATATGCAAATTGAGCCTGGCAAGCCGTGTGATATAGGCATCTAGATTGGGCAGGCCAGGCGTAGGGCTCGTGTGTTGAGCCGGTGTAAAATGGAAAGTCGGATGAGACACCCGTGTATCTAGATCAAGGCAGCCTGTGTGGCATCTGGTAGCCCGTGTGGCATGCAAATTCCTGGATTGTAATTTGATTTTCGAGGTCGTAACCTGGTTTTTACCGTTTTCAATCTAGATTTTTCGTTTTTAGCCCGTTTTCTTTGGTTCTTCTTGCATTGCCTTCGTAATCACTTGATCTATAAAATAAAGCAAATAAATGCTTAATCCTTTGTAAAAGTTCAGAAATTTATTATTTTTGGACTTAATATCAGGGGTAAAACGTGACTTTTTAGCCGATATCATAGTTCTTCTATGGTTTTCTGCTGGGTCAACAATCATCCTTATGTTGGTCACGAAGGGGCCCATTATCTTTAACTATTTTGTGCTGATAGTTAAGGTAGCACACTTTAAACACTAAAACACATTGTTGTTTGTAACGACCCAACCTCGTTTTACCAAAAACACGAATTAAATTTCTTATTTAAACAGACCATCTGGACGGCGTCCAGTTATCTGGATGGCGTCCAGCAGTGAAGATCAGGACGGCGTCCAAGACCTTTGGACGGCATCCAAATGAACTAAAAGTTTCTGCTCAGTTTTTCAAATTCACGCGGGCAGAAAACCCGCTTCCCGACACCTTTAAACGAAACGGTTTTCACAACACATTAGTATAATTATAATTAAGAGATTTCCACAATAAAATCGAGTTTTACAACACCGGACCCACATCGACCCAAACTACGACAAAGTGACCATTTCGACCCATTTATATATATTGACAGATTAGGACTCTACAACTCAACCCGATACCATGAGCACAATCCCGGGGACTACCAAATCCCCCATCCGCGTCCAATTATCCAAAAGCTACCCATCGAGCCCAAGCACTCCTGCACGTCTAGTCTAACAACTAGCTAGCATCAATAACACAATACCTGTAAAAATGTAAACAACGAGAGGGTTAAGCCTAGGCTTAGTGAATGCAATAATTATACATATACATATATAATCTACTTACTTGCAATCACTTACACAATACCGCATACAAGCTAGCAATTCAACAACCATGCAAACATCATGCATAAAACTAATATCCGCAATTCACAATAAGCTAGCAACATCAATATCATATAGTTCACAATTAAATATGCTAATACAAAATTCACACAACCATGGTTAACCAATCGTACAAGGGAACGGTACTCACTAAAGACCATCGGAGTTCATAACATCCATTAGTGCACATACGCCGCTTAATCACTAATCCCTCGGGTGATGTCTTAAACACCGCGACTAACTCACCCCCATGACAATGTGGTGTCTTGAACACCGCGACAATTCCACATGTCAATCAAACCAATGAGTGGTGTCTTAAACACCGCAACAATTCCACTCCCATGACAATGTGGTGTCTTGAACACCGCGACAATTCCACATGTCAATCAAACCAATGAGTTGTGTCTTAAACACCGCGACAATTCCACTCGTTACGTAGAATGTGGTGTCTTGAACACCGTGACTATCCCACATTTCACGCTACACAAATAAATACATTATATACGTACACGCATAATTATTCCACTCACCTCGAGATGCCTGCACAAGTCATATATGTAATCGCCTCCAAACGCAACCGAGCAAGCTTTTACCTATAATACGCATATAGATATACACACAATCAACATACATTCTCTACAAGAGAATTCGATTCCCAACACCCTGAACCAAGGGTTTATACCTACCTCCACAAACCGTCCATTTAGACAACTAAAGGGAACTTCACCAATTACCACTACGGGTGGTAATTCCGACCCATTCAAACAAGTACAATTTAACCTAAATTATACTTGACGCCATTTAAACCAAAATCGCTTCCCATGATTACTTTCATTTAAAAACACCACTTAATACCTAACAAAAGCGTTTAACCTCCATTTGACCAAAACTAGCGTCATTACCAACTTTGACCCATCAAAGTCAACCCATTTTGACATAAGTCCCAAAAACATCTTTAATCACTGACGGCTAGTGATTTACTTTCCAAAACACCATTTAACACTTTAATCAAACATTTATATACTCGATTCATCACATCTTGACCCAAAACATAATTCGATACAAATCAAGGTCAATACCCATTTTGACTAGTACACGAGTTCTTATGAACATCTATACACTAACACATTTATGATTTGGTGATTATACCCAAAACCATGACCAAATTCATCATCAAACCCTAACCCGCCAATAACCGGTCAAAACCCATCTACTAACCACAAAAAACCCATTTCACAACTATTCAAGGGTTTCTAACAAAATCAAGCTCAAACCCTAATTTGAATATCAAAATCAAATAAAGAAAAATTGGAGTTAGGACTTACCACCACTACCAAAACGTTGCTAAGAACGCAAGGAACAACTTTAACACTCGAACCTTCACCCGATTTAAGCTTCTTCTTCTCCAATCAAAGTTTTCTCTCTCTAAAACTCACCCTCTCTCTCTCTAAATAAGATGGGAGTGTTTGTGTGGATGAAAATGAGGCTTGAAAGAGCGTTGGATCAGTTTTGATGATCCCAAACCGACCCCAAAGTGAAAAAATCAAAACACCCCAAAATATACCCTTAAAAACATTAAATTTTCACAGCTGGCCCGTCAGGCCATTTGGACGGCGTCCAAAATGGTTGGACGGCGTCCAAACCAACTGAGTCTGAGTCTGAGACTGAAACTGAATATTGTTTTGGTCGTAACTTTCAAACCATAACTCCTTTTTCGATGAATCAAATATCGTTGGAAACATAATGAGATTTCCTTTCTAATGGTAAAGTTTTGAAACATCAACTCAAACTTTATTTGGGATCCAAATATACGCTTACATGCTTAGTAATTCGAATGATGTCCAAAATAACGCGTAACAGAAAAACGGGGTGTTATAACTCTCCCTCACTTAAATTGGATCACGTCCTCGTGATCCGCACCTACACTAGAAGTTAAGCACTTCTCCCTCGAACATTTCCGCTTCCAACGTGGAGTCACACATGTAGTAATCACGTATCAGAAATCTCGCTTCGTATACTAACTCATCATTTCACAACGATATCGGGTATTCAACCCACGAGACAAAACAACCGCAATCATTTGCTCCTATAACGAGTATCCAAACTCGTACCATACACTTCACAATCATCCTAAAAGTAGAACCATTCACCGACAATCATTGTCGTCACGCCTCACGACCCCACGAAACACAACCAAGCCCGACATCCATAACCATTTCTCCCAACGCAATCTACCAAATCCACTACGTCGTGAACCATGTCTTGCATTAATCCAAATCGAGAGGGATTCATGCTTCTTTAAAATTCCGTATTCCATCGGTTCATTAACGTACCACTCAACCGGTCATTCATGATTATTCTCTAGACCAGGAACCAACTTTCTCCGGTTCCATACCCGGGTCATTCTCCAACGAAGAAATTTTTGGTAACCCCAAAATAAGAACTTTAGAAGTACCACTTTCCCACCGATTGATCCGCACACGAATATCCATCACTGGATTAATCCAGGACGACAACAATACACCACGAATTAGACAAAACATCAACGCTCGGCACAGGGTTTCTCCCCTAAACCCTACAACCCGTTCATAAAATACGTCTTCCTAGTACAAGCATAAAACTGTTCGTAAACTAGAATCCTGTCAACAACGAATTATCATCAATAAATTTCCGCAATTCGCCACACGATTCACAAAATAGTCACCAAATTCGGGTGAACCTTCCTACCTAGACCGTCCGTTAAGGGTGGTCTTGACATTCCGATGCAATTCTACGGGTCACATCACTAGGGTACACACTCTCGCAACCAAACAGCGTGTCTATACGTGAGATAATCAATACCGACACTTCCGCCTCACAATCGTCCGTAAAGTGGAATAATCCACTTGACTATTTTCACGATCACGTTTCCCGACAGGGAAAATACAGTATCCACCACAATATCAAACTTTCATCCATTCAATAATACTATCTGAGTTTCATAACAACCAAGATTTTACATCATGAGAGCACCTGCAACAACAACTTTATTCTCTCACTCCGTGATCTCCAACTTTGCACTTAGTCTCATACCGCACTTTGGTGCTACACGACCACCTTACCTAAGAAGTCTTACGCTTCATTTGATCCCATCATCACAACTCCACACATAACATTTCGGAATCGTAACTCACAATCGTAACGCACGATCTCGAGTCATCATCAACAACCCATCACTCTTCCTCGTTAGGAACTCCGAATACCTATCGAGGCTTAGCACGGTACCCTCTGGCACTTCACTATACATAATACCACCGGAGCTTCCTCGAGCGGTAGTAAAAACTCCCCCACTTAGGATTTATCTCCCCATTCTCACCGCCAGGATGATAACATCCAGCGGAAATGTAATTTCACGTCACACCTAACCATTCTCACCGTTGGTCATAAACATCAAATCACCGTAAATTCACATTAGGTTCTCCGAGCCGACATACATAATCACTAGAGATGTCATACACGCGAAAACATCGCACCTTCGTACCACGATTAACAACTAACAGCCCTTCATCGCTCGCAAAGTGACTCCACCAAAATCCTATGTACGCCTCTAAGCATAGGCATATGCCACTCCACTTAATCAGTCGTGCATCTCAGTCGAGATCACCCGATCTTCCACGCCACGAACCTTTATCAAGAATTGCACACTCTCATGGAGAAGAGTGACCAACTAAACACAATAATTGCATCGACCGCAATATCAACACTTCATCATAACCTTTGCCCTAACCGACCATTATGTCCATCATTGGCTCACCGGTCATCTTTACCCATCTATCACTTAAGAGTAATAAGATGCGCTCATCCGCCACTTCATAAGAAGTATTTACCGCAATGTTCTTAAACTTCAAATTTCCAACCGTCAAATTACTATCACCCGTCGATCACTATTACAATCTTCGCTGCTTCCAAGGGTATCTCAAGGACACCCTAAGAACAAAATGATCACACCATCACCGGGGTTGAACATCACACTAGCAGGTATAAGGAGGCACCTGACGCAGTGTCATGCAGACTCCCACCGCAACCTATCGAGATTTAGAAACTCGATCTTTGGGTTCCATACACCTGATGTCACCCATCTCTCCACAATAATGACCCGAAGTTATACCTACCCGAAAAATCTTACGGTTTATTGTCTTTTCAAAAGTTCCTAGCGATCACACGCTACCTTCAATTTCTGCAAGGCAAAACGATATAGCCTAACGAAATCTTTCGTCTAACACTAAGAGGTGCTTGGAAACACCAAGTCTTGCACCCTTCCACATATCGGCACAACCACAACTACCTGGGATATTCCGTTAGGAATGTTACCCTATAATCCACAACACACTAACACACTAACGCAACCATTGTCACACGGGTCCCACTCCAATGAGTTTAATGACCCAAAGACTCCTCGGGTTGCCGATTTCAAGACAACTCACAACTAGAATCCTTACACGCTCCTCTAACCCTACACTCTATCGAGTGTAACTCCAAACTACAATCATTAGACTTGCTACATCCCATTACGAGATTCAAGTCTCCGTCGCACACACACTTGCTAATCGGTCATCCTAGTTACGATGGGTAACTACAACCAAATGGCAATCTCAATAGTGCACCCACTACTTGGGGTGACTAAGTACGCGCCAAACTCGTGAGTTTGCTCACCCACTTAACTAACCGAATCCACCGTAACACTTTCGACTCGCAATGAACCCGATGTGACTACAAGCAAATCACCCGAGACCACTATAACCTAGGAACCAATAAAAGATTCCTAACTCGTCCCGATTCTACCCCAACCATGCCACGTTTCCTCCGCTCAGTACTCGTCATGTCATGCTTGGTGTCAAGATACACGGTTGTAATAATGGTGATCAGTCAATATTACAATTTCGTACCTTACCATTTTCGCATGGTCACGCAAAGTACTTTACCCGGACTGACGCGACATTCACATAAAATAACACGCGATAACTTCTAGTACCCGAATGACCAAAGTCCTTACTGCAAGCTTGATCACTCAAACTGCCAAACATGCGAATCTCTCAAATAGATTCGTCCCTAGGACACTTCATCAATAGATACCTGTATATATATACACCAATATACAATATAGTAATAAACGTACACAAGTACACCACAACAACAAGTCAACCTACAACCTAGGTGACTATCACTGAAACAACGTCCAAGTTCGCCAACATATATTAGGCACTAGCTATCTAAGGCACTAATTTACACGCGAAATAAGGCCCCACATAATCACACTTTGGACAAACACAAGTCCTAGTTAGTCACCAACTCTAAGGCACTAACAAATCTCAATCCGACCCGTATTCCTACAAGTCCCGCAATTAACGCACATCCGCCAATAAGTCTAAGACTAGGCACCTATTCCAAGGTCACCTAATTCCCTTAGACTATGCTCTGATACCACTTGTAACGACCCAACCTCGTTTTACCAAAAACACGACTTAAAATTTTTTTTTTATACAGACCATCTGGACGGCGTCCAGTTATCTGGATGGCGTCCAGCAGTGAAGATCAAGACGGCGTCCAAGACCTTTGGACGGCGTCCAAATGAACTAAAAGTTCCTGCTCAATTTTTCAAATTCACGCGGGCGGAAAACCCGCTTCCCGACACCTTTAAATGAAACAGTTTTCACAACACATTAGTATAATTATAATTAAGAGATTTCCACCATAAAATCGAGTTTTACAACATCGGGCCCACATCGACCCAAACTACGACAAAGTGACCATTTCGACCCATTTATATATATTGATGGATTAGGACTCTACAACCCAACCCGATACCATGAGCATAATTTCGGGGACTACCAAATCCCCCATCCGCGTCCAATTATTCAAAAGTTACCACATCGAGCCCAAGCGCTCCTGCACGTCTAGTCTAACAACTAGCTAGCATCAATAACACAATACCTGTAAAAAGGTAAACAACGAGAGGGGTAAGCCTAGGCTTAGTGAATGCAATAATTATACATATACATATATAATCTACTTACTTGCAATCACTTACACAATACCGCATACAAGCTAGCAATTCAATATACATGCAAACATCATGCATAAAACTAATATTCGCAATTCACAATAAGCTAGCAACACCAATAGCATATAGTTCATAATTAAATATGCTAATACAAAATTCACACAACCATGGTTAACCAATCGTACAAGGGAACGGTACTCACTAAAGACCATCGGAGTTCATAACATCCATTAGTGTACATACGCCGCGTAATCACTAATCCCTCGGGTGATGTCTTAAACACCGCGACTAACTCACCCCATGACAATGTGGTGTCTTGAACACCGCGACAATTCCACATGTCAATCAAACCAATGAGTGGTGTCTTAAACACCTCGACAATTCTACTCCCATGACAATGTGGTGTCTTGAACACCGCGACAATTCCACATGTCAATCAAACCAATGAGTGGTATCTTAAATACCACGACAATTCCACTCGTTACGTAGAATGTGGTGTCTTGAACAACGCGACTATCCCACATTTCACGCTACACAAATAAATACATTATATCAGTACACGCATAATTATTCCACTCACCTCGAGATGCCTGCACAAGTCATATATGTAATCGCCTCCAAACGCAACCGAGCAAGGTTTTACCTATAATACGCATATAGATACACACACAATCAACATACATTCTCTACAAGAGAATTCGATGCCCAACACCCTTAACCAAGGGTTTATACCTACCTCCACAAACTGCCCATTTAGACAACTAAAAGGAACTTCACCAATTACCACTACGGGTGGTAATTCCGACCCATTCAAACAAGTACAATTTAACCTAAATTATACTTGACGCCATTTAAACCAAAATCACTTCCCATAATTACTTTCATTAAAAAATGCCACTTAATACCTAACAAAAGCGTTTAACCTCCATTTGACCAAAACTAGCGTCATTACCAACTTTGACCCATCAAAGTCAACCCATTTTGACATAAGTCCCAAAAACATCTTTAATCACTAACGGCTAGTGATTTACTTTCCAAAATACCATTTAACACTTTAATCAAACATTTATATACTCGATTCATCACATCTTGACCCAAAACATAATTCGACACAAATCAAGGTCAATACCCATTTTGACTATTTCATAAGTTCTTATGAACATCTATACACTAACACATTTATGATTTAGTGATTATACCCAAAATCTTGACCAAATTCGTCATCAAACCCTAACCCGCCAATAACGGGTCAAAACCCATCTACTAACCACAACAAACCCATTTCAAAACTATTCAAGGGTTTCTAATAAAATCAAGCTCAAACCCTAATTTGAATATCAAAATCAAATAAAGAAAAATCGGAGTTAGGACTTACCACCACTACCAAAACGTAGCAAAGAATGCAAGGAACAACTTTAACACTTGAACCTTCACCCAATTCAAGCTTCTTCATCTCCAATCGAAGTTTTCTCTCTCTAAAACTCACCCTCTCTCTCTAAATAAGATGGGAGTGTTTGTGTGGGTGAAAATGAGGCTTGAAAGAGCCTTGGATCAGTTTTGATGATCCCAAACCGACCCCAAATTGAATAGACCAAAACACCCCAAAATATACCCTTAAAAACATTAAAATTTCACAGCTGGCCCATCAGGCCATTTGGACGGCGTCCAAAATGGCTGGACGGCGTCCAAACCAACTGAGACTGAAACTGAATCTTGTTTTGGTCGTAACTTTCAAACCGTAACTCCATTTTCGATGAATCAAATATCGTTGGAAACGTAATGAGATTTCCTTTCTAATGGTAACGTTTTGAAACATCAACTCTGTAAAGACCCATCCTAATCCATAAGAATGAATACAATAACATATGATTACATTGCGAGGTATTTGGCCTCTATATGATACATTTTACAAACATTGCATTCGTTTTAAAAGACAAACTTTCATTACATCGAAAGTTAACAGGCATGCATACCATTTTATAATATCCAACTATAAATGATCTAATCTGTCATTTACTTAATCATAATCTTTACTGAACTCAACGACTTGAATGCAACGTCTTTTGAAATATGCCATGAATGACTCCAGGTAATATCTTTAAATTGAGAAAATGCACAGCAGAAGATTTCTTTCAATCCTGAGAATAAATATGCTTTAAAGTGTCAACCAAAAGGTTGGTGAGTTCATTAGTTTATCATAATCGATAATTTCCATAATTTTAATAGACCACAAGATTTCAATTTTTCCATAAATATACATCTCATATCAGGTATTTCGCAAACTGCATAGAGATAAAAATTATTCATATGGTGAACACCTGGTAACCGACCTTAACAAGATGCTTATAGAATATCCCCATCATTCCGGGACTCCCTTCGGACATGATAAATTCAAAGTACTAAAGCATCCAGTACTTTGGATGGGGCTTGTTGGACCCAATATATCTATCTTTAAGATTCACATCAATTAGGGTGTCTGTTCCCTAATTCTTAGATTACCAGACTAAAAAGGGGCATATTCGGTTTAATAATTCAACCATAGATGTAGTTTTAAGTACTTGTGTCTATTTTGTCAAACATTTATAAAGCAGCGCATGTATTCTCAGTCCCAAAAATATATATTGCAAAAGCATTTAAAAAGGGAGCAAATGAAACTCACAATACTGTATTTCGTAGTAAAAATATATATGACGCCATTGAACAAGTGCAAGGTTGGCCTCGGATTCACGAACCTATATTAATTATATATATTTATATGTTGGTCAATATTTGTCTAACAATTTAGGTTAAACCGTAGTGTATCACAATCCTAATGCTCGAGTCTAATATGCAAAAGTCAACAAAAGTCAATTTGACCTAAAATGACTTCCAAAATCTATATAACATAAATATAGTTGTTTCATATATTTAAATATATTTATCAGATTTTATTAGATTTAATAAAAGTCATTTGTTAATAAAATTATATTTAAAATTTGTATATGATAAAAATATACTTTTGTATATCTTAATTAATAAAATTTATAAAGTTCACTTAATATCATAAAAATATGGTGGTATGTAATATTAAAGTAATTATATTACATGTGATAAGAAATATCTTTGTATCACATATTTATTTGTTAAAATAATATTGATGATAGCAATAACAAGTAAAAGTTGTATTATTTTGTAATAATAATAATTATTATTATTCTACTAATAAAAATAATAACAATAATTATATTTACTTAAGATGATATTAATTATGATAAAATGATAATTCTAAACATGATAATATTGATAATAACGATACTTTTTAATATTTACTATAATAATAAAATTTTATAGAAATAACAATTCTATTCAAAATGATAATTTTTATTAATAATAATACTAAAATGATAATAACAGTGATATTTTACAATAGCAATGATATTTCTATTAACAATAATAGGTTTAGTAAAAATGATAGTTTTAATATTAATAATACTTTTAATAATAAAATAATGAAAAAAATAATGAAAAATGATATTTTTATCTAAATTAATATCTTACCATATTTTAATTACATCATGATACTCATACTCATTATTTTCTAATCGATTTGTTTAATAGCTTTTAATCCTCTTTTATATCGCATTCATAATAATGGTAATAATAACAATCATAATAATTAGATGATACTAATATTAGTTTTTAATGATAATAATATTAATATTAATAATAATAAATGTTATATTAACATTAATGATAATACTAATAACTATTTTATGATAATAATAATAATAATAATAATAATAATAATAATAATAATAATAATAATAATAATAATAATAATAATAATAATAATAATAATAATATAATAATAATAATAATAATAATGCTAATAATAATCTTAATGATAATGATAATAGAAATAAAAATGATAATTTTTAATGAGAATACTTATAACGATAACGATAATAATAATAATAATAATAATAATAATAATAATAATAATAATAATAATAATAATAATAATAATAATAATAATAATAATAATAATAATAATAATAATTATTATTATTAGATAATAATGATAACGACGATAATAACGACGATAGTAATAATAATCATTTTAACAATAACACAAAAATTCAGTTGACTATAACTTCTAATCTGTTCATCGAAACCATTCGAGTTCTAAATGAAAAGTTCTTGATTTTTCGCTAGATTTTCAACGACATGCATATCATACACCCTATCCTAGTAGCATATGTATATAATTCAGGATTCAACATAACCTATCTAACGACAATATCAAAAATACAAGCATGCACAATCCTATATACTCGAGCACTAGTCAGGGATACACTATTACTATATAAAAGTTAAGTTATGAGTGCTCACGTATCAATATTGAGATTCAATATTGCAGGAAAGGTACGTAAACGCAACGGAGATGATAAACACTAGTTTGACCTCACGAGCATACCCCTGATCCATACCCATAACCTCCATAGCCATAACTCAAAATTCCTTAGCTCTATCCTACTCAAAAAATTCATTTTGAAAACACGCGGGCAGAACCTTGTCGTAGTATTTTATGTTTATTACTAATAATAATACTACTAATATTAATAATAATTAATCCTTAATAATATTAATAAATAATAAAATAAATATAATAAGTAATACGGAGTAATATATAGAGATAGATAAATGAAGAAAAAATGAATCAGAAAACGAGTACGTTCGACTTTTAAAGGGACTTGGCCTCACCATCCTCCTCATGCGATCGCATGAGGGTGTGAGGGGGAACCCATGCGATTGTATGAGGTCCTCTCCCAGCTCATATGCACTTAATTCTCGTTGCCGACACATCTTTATTATTATTATATATATATTATTTTTAATTTATATAATTACTTATATATTATATTAAATTCACATGCGTAGTTATTTTGTAAAAATAGTTCCAATGACTCGTACGTTGTCACTCGACTTATATCTCGCTTCTGGTTTCTCGAACGCCTTTTCGTACGTTTAGAAAAATGATACATTACATTTCGCGACGTGTACCTTTATCAAAATTTAGACTTAATCATCGATAAATTACTTTATGAAAAATGTAACTTATATAATTGAGTATTGTGTTCATTTGCTTCTACCAATCAATGTCTCATTATTTATCGTAGTATATTTAATAATATTATTTTAAATCAAAAAGTTTTATGAGTAAGTTAATATTATATTCTATCATTTTGTAAAATAATAATATATTTTCATTAAGAAAAGTAATATATCCATATTAGTAATATTTATTTAGTAATGTATTATTTAGTCTTTCAAACGATATTTATATTTCAAAGTATAATTGAAAATCGTTTACATAATAGAAAATACTGCGTCATATAGCGTTTACATTCTAAAACTTAAATGGGTGTAACTCATTTGTATACTTAATTAATTTGAAATGTATCTAATATACATAAACACACTTTAAATACACGTTGCATGTTATCTATGTATTTAACAACCAATATTCCAACTCTCGTTATTTAATTAAAGACATTTTAAATAAACAAGTTCTTTTATACAGAAAAGCGTTTTTTGTACATTTAAAACTAAATTAATTGATTAATATGTAATTTGGTCTTCCACTAACTTTTGTCTAATTTCTGTTAATTGACATATTTGTTCTTACTTTTAAATCACTTTACTATCTTCCGAATATTGTTAAAATGGAAAGATTTCTCAAATCCATGTGGACCTCTCAACAGAGACTCGTAATCATAATTCAATGTATCTGATAATTCAATTATTTGATATTATCTTTTAATTTCGTTGATAAATATTTTAAATATATTTTGAAACAAATACGTTCATGTAAGGTATTATACGTCTAATACTTTGTTAACGTTTTTAAGTTATAACATATACATATATACATATATATAATCATATCCGATTATAAAATAGTTCGTGAATCATAGGGGATTTGGGCGAGGTTAAATGAATGTATGAACACAGTTTAAAATTCTTGAGATTTAACTTAACAAACTTTGCTTATCGTGTCGGGAACATATAGAGGTCAAGTTTAAATTTGTTCGGAAATTTCCGGGTTGTCACAGTACCTACCCGTTAAAGAAATTTCGTCCCAAAATTTGATTGGGATGGACATGGCTGACAATAGATATGTTTTCATGACGCATACGAGCTGAAAATTTGAGTTTTATCATCATTGAGTAATATAGATAAAACGATTCGATTTTGTGAAGAGTACGAGTGAAGTTATCATAAAAGAGTGAATTGAGTAAGCGTAGATTCGTCATATCTTTTGACGTAGATATGATTGGTTTCTAGAGTTCAAGGGATTTGGAGAAAATCTTCGTAATAAGATTTGATTCTTAGGAAGTCAAGGAAATTAGGATCCGCTTTAAATGCGATCATCTGTTTTGATTGCTCTGTCGGATATTTTACTATAAATCCACTCTCTTCGTTTCCTTATTTCCACAGCTCACACCTTCTATTTTTCCTCCCACAATTCATACTTTAAAGCATTCATCAATATGTTTCATCCAGTTCTGATTCTTGATATACTCCTAACTTTTATATCTTTCATTCTTCTTTTTCATCTACCACCAGAGAATTTTATTTACTTTTACTATTACTTTGGGGTTATAGTAATTTTAATTCTCCCGTGCCTTTACGTTGCAGTACGTATTGATATGCACAGTTTGTAATTTATGTGTTGTTGTCAAGCTTCATATTTTCTTTTATATTTAAAAGTTTCATACTTTTGTCTTCTCTTCCCGACTTCAAATCAAGCGAATAATGGTCAAGAATTCGTAGGTATGGATTTTGAAATGAACATAGTTACTGTTCTAAGAAGGAAATTGTAATGGCACGATCTTGATTCGTCAAATTACCAGAATACCTCGAAAAAGACCGAGTCATCAAGAAAAATATTTTCTTGATATGTTTAGAGGTTAAGTAGAATATAAAAGTCGTGTAACATGGCACATGATGATGTTATAATCTGTGAATCATCACGTTCCATTTAGAAACTCAGCATGACTTACTGTAATATAATCACGTTGATCAAGTGTCATTATATTATACTAACTCATGCTTCAGTTCCCAACACTACTTCAAAAGCATTCATATTTTTAAACTTGAAGGTTTCAGATATTAGAAACTAAAATAGTTTCTTTACAGATAGCGCGAAGAGGTAAATAATTTCGAATAACAATAATTATGGAAATATCTTCAAAAATATGGAGGATATTTAAAATGAAAGATATGGTGATATCTTAGAATTTCTAATATTAGAGGATGATGAAGAATATTGTCCGCAAGGGTTTAGAGTCAGGAGCAAGGTATTCAATAATAACTTCAACAGACACTGAATCATTTGAATTCTTTGAAGGCAGGTTTAGTCTTTGTGATTTGTCCACAGCCTCCTTCATGGTTTGCTTAATCCGTTTTCCAGTTCCAAACCTTCTCGTTTTCTGAGCTTTTCCAACACACTATTCTTTATCATCAAACTTTTGACTGTTAAGGTCGTTTACAGTTTTTGCTGCTTCATCAGCATTTTCTAAACTTCGGAGAACTAGTTCGCAGTTTAGGGTGTTTTTTAGAAACTTCACATTCGAAGTATAGAAGTCTAGGAGATAGACGTTATATATACACCTATAACTTTTGGCGTAGACATGCTGCAAGATTTCAAAATATTGATTGCTGATTCCCAGAAATTGGCAAGACAATTCTTGTTACAAGATGCGAATGAGTAAATGATGGGGTTTCGTTAAATATAATGATTTTTTGGAAAGTCAAAGATTAGTGAAGTTGTTGATAAGTTTATTGCTAATGTGGTGAGACATAAAAGGTTCTCCCGTAACGATGACAAAAGGGAAACGTCTATATCAAGGTTATAATAATACTGTTTCAACTGAAAAGTCGAAGTTGACTTGCTGGAGCTGTGACAAAACTGACTAATTTGAAAAGGAATCGCAAAGTTATTTTTGCTAATAAATGCCAAAGGGTCTGACACGGATACGTGTTAAATTATGACTCTAGTTTCGAGAGCTTTTCAGGTGCAAGACTGTGGTTAATATGTGGTTGGATCATCATCTTGATTGTTCATTATTTGAAGTGTTTTCAGGAATTTTGAAGGGTTTGAACACATATTGTAATCGTTAATATACATATAATGTTCTAACACAGTTTTAAAGTCAAAGTATAGCTTGTGAAAGATGTAAGGATCTAAGAGTGATGATTTTGGTCATATCTCGAGTTGAATTCTGAGATTTCAAAATCAGAATATGTAATTAAATTTTGAGTGAGTATGGTTGTTTTGATTTCTATAAAAGAATGTATATTGTTGTGAAAGTAGGGAGTATAATTGATGATTGTGGAATCAGATTCGAAGAATGTAACATATTAATTGTGAATTTATATATCTCTCGGGTATTACCTACCTGTTAAAAAAATTTCACAAGTAACATTTTTATACAAATAAATTTTATTACAGTCTCTATGAAAATATATATGTATGTATATTTTCTTCAGATGTAATGTAGATTTAATGAGTTAATATTAAATTAAACTCATTTGATTTTTTTTGCTGGAATTAGAAATGAATAATCTCTAAAACATTAGTGATTACATAATCTTCGCGGAGTGTTTCTTCAATATGATTGACATTATGAATCAATACTTCGTTATTTGTTGATGCATGATGTAGGTATTTGTGGAATTCTTGTGAACTTCGCAAGGTACTAATGATGTTGTTTGAAAAGTTTCGAGTACATCGATGATAAAAGTGTAAAATCAAACATATATTTGAATAATACACTTGATTTATTATGAAATAGAATTCATTGAATTGAAACAGAGATTGTAGTTAATAATGGTTAAGTTGTTGATGAAAGATGTACATCATAGCATATTAGTAATATGAATTAAACCGAGTAGTATCTACCCTTTTTGAACTCATACATAATAGCTTAGTACGAAAGGATTTATGATGGTTTATATATATATATATATATATATATATATATATATATATATATATATATATATATATATATATATATATGTATGTATGTACTAAGGATTTATGATGGTTTAAAGATATATATATATATATATATATATGTATATATATAATATACATATAAATCCTTAAGTGGAAATGAGTTAATACTTCATAACTCGTTGATTTGACATACTTGTTGTTGATTTGTAATGATGTCCACGGTGATTCTTGAACTGGCAGAGCATGTGATGTTATGGGTGCTGCTGATTCTGACGATGCTGACGGCACTGACTGTGCGGGTGATGCTACGATACTGTTGATGCTGTTGGTAAAACAAGTCTAGCTTGTAAATCACACACCATTCTTTTTAGAGTTTCTACTCTTCCTTTTATCATTTTGGTTCACTCATCTGATTTATGGTTAGGGCAAGAATAGATAATTTCTAAAATTTTTGGAGATTACATAATCGCCACAAAGATATCTCTTCAATGAAGTTATAAATAAATACTTCATCGTTTGTTGTTTTTGATATTCCTTGATATTTACAGGGCGTATGACGTTGATGCTTGAGGTACAGATTGTGATGTTGCTGTGTGAGATGCGGATGTTGTTGTTGATGGTGGTGATGGTACTGTTGGTGTTGCTGATGGTGGTACTGTTTATGCTGCTGGTGCTGCTGCTGGTGTTTGTAACCTTTGCACCATATTCTCTAAAGCCACCACCAGAGCGCGAAGCTCGTTGACTTCTTCTATTACACTGGGGTGATTGTCGGTTCGGACGAGTGGATAAATAAAATCTAGAATTTGATGTAGTATATAATCGTGATGAGATACTCTGGAAATGAGAGAGAAAATGGTGTTTCGGACAGGTTCGTCGGTAAGTACTTCAGGTTCTTCGCCAAGAGAAAAATGTGGTGGATGAAAAGGATCACCTTCTTCTTGTCTCCAATGATTGAGGAGGATACGAATCCATCCCCAATTCATCCAGAATAGATGATGGCTGATTAGTTGATCCATTCCGGTCACACTGCTTTCGGAGCTCGAGTGAAACTCCATATCGGAATCCGATGAACTTGAACTAGTGACGAGTTCCATTTCGTACGATTGAATAAAAGATTTTTCGATATGAAATGATTTCCGGCTATCGGATGGTATTCTAATTACATAGAATATCCATATATATAGAATAAAAGATTTCGTAGATTACGGAGGAATTTACGGAATATGTCAGACAAAGTTTACAGTAACAGATATGCTAAGATATGAATTAGCAGATACGCTAAGATATGAATTTTGTCTATACACTATCTATGCAATGAATGCAGTAAGACGCGTTTAGACTTAAGATGATAAGCATGGTTTCCGACAAGATATGATAAGTAAAACTTTTTGACATGCAACTAAGGTCGAAGCCCAGACTCACTAATGCATCCTAACGACTATCAGTTAGACACACTAATGCAGACCTGGTTCGCTAAGACCACCGCTCTGATACCACATGTAAAGACCCGTCCTAATCCATAAGAATGAATACAATAACATATAATTACATTGCGAGGTATTTGACCTCTATATGATACATTTTACAAACACTGCATTCGTTTTAAAAGACAAACTTTCATTACATCGAAAGTTGACAGGCATGCATACCATTTTATAATATCCAACTATAAATGATCTAATATGTCATTTACTTAATCATAATCTTTACTGAACTCAATGACTTGAATGCAACATATTTTGAAATATGCCATGAATGACTCCAAGTAATATCTTTAAATTGAGCAAATTCACAGCGGAAGATTTCTTTCAATCCTGAGAATAAATATGCTTTAAAGTGTCAACCAAAAGGTTGGTGAGCTCATTAGTTTATCATAATCGATCATTTCCATAATTTTAATAGACCACAGGATTTCAATTTTTCCATAAATATACATCTCATATCAGGCATTTCGCAAACTGCATAGAGATAAAAATCATTCATATGGTGAACACCTGGTAACCGACCTTAACAAGATGCATATAGAATATCCTCATCATTCCGGGACTCCCTTCGGACATGATAAATTCGAAGTACTAAAGCATCCGGTACTTTAGATGGGGCTTGTTGGGCCCAATAGATCTATCTTTAGGATTCGCGTCAATTAGGGTGTATGTTCCCTAATTCTTAGATTACCAGACTAAAAAGGGGCATATTCGGTTTAATAATTCAAATATAGATGTAGTTTTAAGTACTTGTGTCTATTTCGTCAAACATTTATAAAGTAGCACATGTATTCTCAGACCCAAAAATATATATTGCAAAAGCATTTAAAAAGGGAGCAAATGAAACTCACAATACTGTATTTCGTAGTAAAAATACATATGACGTCATTGAACAAGTGCAAGGTTGGCCTCGGATTCACGAACCTATATTAATTATATATATTTATATGTTGGTCAATATTTGTCTAACAATTTAGGTTAAACCGTATCACAATCCTAACGCTCGAGTCTAATATGCAAAAGTCAACAAAAGTCAATTTTACCTAAAATGACTTCCAAAATCTATATAACATAAATATAGTTGTTTCATATATTTAAATATATTTATCAGATTTTATTAGATTTAATAAAAGTCATTTGTTAATAAAATTACATTTAAAATTTGTATATGATAAAAATATACTTTTGTATATCTTAATTAATAAAATTTATAAAGTTCACTTAATATCATAAAAATATGGTGGTATGTAATATTAATGGAATTATATTACATGTGATAAGAAATATCTTTGTATCACATATTTATTTATTAAAATAATATTGATGATAGCAATAATAAGTAAAAGTTGTATTATTTTGTAATAATAATAATTATTATTATTCTACTAATAAAAATAATAACAATATTTATATTTACTAAAGATGATATTAATTATGATAAAATGATAATTCTAAACATAAAAATATTGATAATAATGATACTTTTTAATATTAACTATAATAATAATAAAATTTTATAAAAATAACAATTCTATTCAAAATGATAATTTTTATTAATAATAATACTAAAATGATAATAACAGTGATAGTTTACAATAGCAATGATATTTCTATTAACAATAATAGGTTTAGTAAAAATGATAGTTTTAATATTAATAATACTTTTAATAATAAAATAATGAAAAAATAATGAAAAATGATATTTTTTTATCTAAATTAATATCTTACCATATTTTAATTTCATCATGATACTCATACTCATTATTTCCTAATCGATTTGTTTAATAGCTTTTAATCCTCTTTTATATCGCATTCATAATAATGGTAATAATAGCAATCATAATAATTAGATGATAATAATATTAGTTTTTAATGATAATAATAATAATAATAATAATAAATGTTATAATAACATTAATGATAATACTAATAACTATTTTATGATAATAATAATAATAATAATAATAATAATAATAATAATAATAATAATAATAATAATAATAATAATAATAATAATAATAATAATAAAAATAATGCTAATAATAATCTTAATGATAATGATAATAGTACTAAAAATGATATTTTTAATGAGAATACTTATAACGATAATGATAATAATAATAATAATAATAATTATTAATAGATAATAATAATAACGACGATAATAACGACGATAGTAATAATAATCATTTTAACAATAATATAAAAATTCACTTGACTATAACTTCTAATCTGTTCATCGAAACCATTCGAGTTCTAAATGAAAAGTTCTTGATTTTTCGCTAGCTTTTCAACGACATGCATATCATACACCTTATCCTAGTAGCATATGTATCTAATTCAGGATTCAACATAACCTATCTAACCACAATATCAAAAATACAAGCATGCACAATCCTATATACTCGAGCACTAGTCAGGGATACACTATTACTATATAAAAGTTAAGTTATGAGTGCTCACGTATCAATATTGAGATTCAATATTGCAGGAAAGGTATGTAAATGCAACGGAGATGATAAACACTAGTTTGACCTCACGAGCATACCCCTGATCCATACCCATAACCTCCATAGCCATAACTCATAATTCCTTAGCTCTATCCTACTCGAAAAATTCATTTTGAAAACACGCGGGCAGAACCTCGTCGTAGTATTTTATGTATATTACTAATAACAATACTACTAATATTAATATTATAAGATTAATAATCAATCCTTAATAATATTAATAAATAATAAAATAAATATAATAAGTAATACGGAGTAATATATAGAGATATATAGATGAAGAAAAAATGAATCAGAAAACGAGTACGTTCGACTTTTAAAGGTACTTGGCCTCACCATCCTCCTCATGCGATCGCATGAGGGTGTGAGGGGGAACCCATGCATTCGCATGAGGTCCTCTCCCAGCTCATATGCACTTAATTTTCATTGCCGACACTTCTTTATTATTATTATATATATATTATTTTTAATTTATATAATTACTTATATATTATATTAAATTCACGTGCATAGTTATTTTGTAAAAATAGTTCCAATGACTCGTACATTGTCACTCGACTTATGTCTCGCTTCCGGTTTCTCGAACGCCTTTTCGTACGTTTAGAAAACTGATACATTACATTTCGCGACGTGTACCTTTATCAAAATTTAGACTTAATCATCGATAAATTACTTTATGAAAAATGTAACTTATATAATTGAGTGTTGTGATCATTTGCTTCTACCAATCATTTGCTTCTACCAATCAATGTCTCGTTATTTATCGTAGTATATTTAATAATATTATTTTAAATCAAAACGTTTTATGAGTAAGTTAATATTATATTCTATCATTTTGTAAAATAATAATATATTTTCATTAAGAAAAGTAATCTATCCATATTAGTAATATTTATTTAGTAATGTATTATTTAGTCTTTCAAATGATATTTATATTTCAAAGTATAATTGAAAATCGTTTACATAATAGAAAATACTGCGTCATATAGCGTTTACATTCTTAAACTTAAATAGGTGTAGCTCATTTGTATACTTAATTAATTTGAAATGTATCTAATATACATAAACACACTTTAAATACACGTTGCAAGTTATCTATGTATTTAACAACCAATATTCCAACTCTCGTTATTTAATCTAAGACATTTTAAATAAACAAGTTCTTTTATATAGAAAAGCATTTTTTGTACATTTAAAACTAAATTAATTGATTAATATGTAATTTGGTCTTCCACTAACTTTTGTCTAATTTCTGTTAATTGACATATTTGTTCTTACTTGTAAATCACTTTACTATCTTCCGAATATTGTTAAAATGGAAAGATTTCTCAAATCCATGTGGACCTCTCAACAGAGACTCGTAATCATAATTCAATGTATCTGATAATTCAATTATTTGATATTATCTTTTAATTTCGTTGATAAATATTTTAAATATATTTTGAAACAAATACGTTCATGTAAGGTATTATACGTCTAATACTTTGTTAACGTTTTCAAGTTATAACATATACATATATACATATATATATATAATCATATCCGATTATAAAATAGTTCGTGAATCATAGGGGATTTGGGCGAGGTTAAATGAATGTATGAACACAGTTTAAAATTCTTGAGATTTAACTTAACAAACTTTGCTTATTGTGTCAGAAACATATAAAGGTCAAGTTTAAATTTGTTCGGAAATTTCCGGGTTGTTACAAACTCAAACTTTATTTGGGATCCAAATATACGCTTACATGCCTTGTAATTCGAATGATGTCCAAAATAACGCGTAACAGAAAAATGGGTGTTACATTGTTCAAGACTTAGAACAATTTATATAAATCTATACTAGCCGCACATTATAATTTGTGTTATTAATCATATTTTAATACAATTTAATCCTTAATTATTTAGAGCACCAACAAAAGTGTCAAAACCTTTTTAAAAATTAGAAGTGTTAAAGAATTTACACTCTTTTTAACACCACAAAGTGTCGAGAATTAATAGGACAAACAGATACTTAATCATGGCCCAGATAATACATTTTTTTCTCGTATAATGATTTGGTTTTTGGCCCAGATAGTATAACAAAACTATTCATAAATATATCGTTTGTAACATCCTGTCTTTTTCCGTTTACTTTCCGTTTAATTATTCTAAAGTCCGTTATATAATTATAACATCTTCTGTTGATACGCGTTTTTAAAATATTTCGTTTAGGTAATTCACGCACCCGCTTTTAAACTCGAGGGACTAAACTCGCCAAGGAGCCAAACTAGTTGACTAGGTCAACTAGTCAAGCTCCCTCCTTCACTCATTCAATCACTCCACTTAATACTTCCATCTTCTTTTTTCTCTCAAACTTTCAAACAAAGAATCATCATCCATTTTCGATCTAGCAAGCCAACACCGAAACAAATTACATATTCAGAATCCTTGCATCTTCCTCTTCTATTCCATACCAACTTCATCTCATTTGGGTAACTTTTTAAAAACACTAGATTTTATGTTCTTGATGATTTTGACCTATAAAAGTGTTATTTAGTGTCTATAGCTCGAGTCTAACATGAATATATGATTTGTATGCTCGATCTTGTTGTTTTAGTGTAACTAGCATGAACTTGAAAAGTGACTTGCTAAATCTCGTGATTTGGTTGTTTGAATGTTGTTAGATGTTAAAAGTTCATGTATTAAATGTGTTACTAGCATCATTAGCTTCAATTTGATGTGTAGGTTGATTAAGAAAACTTAACTAACATGATTATTGATTTTGTTATTTTGGTTAAGGTTTGATAGACTTAATTATGAACTCTTGATGCATTGAATGCTATGAAATGTTATTGGTAAGTGTCTAGTTGTATTGTATGCGTAATTACCTACGAAACGGCGTATTATATGTGTGTGTTAAGTTTTCGAATCATTGATTGCATTTATGAACTTAATGTCATTAATGATGAACATTTAATGTGGTTTTGATTATTTTAAATGCTAGAATTGATTGATGATATGTGTTTAGTTGCATTCCTTGTTAAAATACCTTTCCAACGATGTATGGTATGCGTTTTGAATGTTTTCGGATCATAAAAGGTGTTTGGGTGAAGTTTGATTCGTGCACTTGTGAAATTTCAGCAAGCAGGATCTGTATACCATTTTGGACACCGTCCAAATCATGGGACGCCGTCCAGTCCTTCATTGCTGGACACCGTCCAGAACTTTTGGACGCCGTCCAAATGAACTGCCAGGGATTGTCCAATTTGGTCATTTTTCGTTTAATTCCAACTATGCTACGCACTTCCGATTAACATGTAACTTGTTCTAACATGCTCATATATGATTATAAAACTCAGAAAAAGTGTCCGAGACCCGACCCGAACGTGTTGACTTTTTCGTTGACTTTGACTTGACCAAAGTTGACTTTTATTCGAACTTAACCGAATACTTATGCAATCGTCCTAACGTGCTTTTATACTTGTATCTTGCATGAAACTTGACAATTTAACTCACATGCTATATTAATCGAGTCGTAACGAGCCATAAGACTAATTGAACACTTTGACCGACTTCATGCTTACCGATATTGATACAACCTATTGTTTAGATCGAGACTAGCAATCTTTCTTGCACACGTTTACTTTGTGAAGTACATTTTCATTCGTGCACTCAAGGTGAGATCATAGTCCCACTTTTACTCTTTTATACTTATACTTGGGTTGAGAAAACATAAACGAATTATACTTTTATACTTGAAACTCAAATACGAAAGCAAAGATACATACGAGTTAGAACAAAAATCCTCAAGTTCAATTATCATTAGTTACACTTGTAGGGTATAAGCGAGAACTTATATTGTGTGGCCATACTAAAATGTCCCGTTCATATTGATTATACACGTTCCATATTAATTGATGTCGTTGCGAGGTTTTGACCTCTATATGAGACGTTTTTCAAAGACTGCATTCGATTTTAAAACAAACCATAACCTTTAAAATATTACGACGATTATCAAATAATGATAATCTAAAATATAGCATTTTCACATGACTATTACATAATGGTTTACAATAATATTACACAACAATATATGTCTTCGAATGCAGTTTTTAAACAATATTATACAAGCATGCTGATGAAATGTCCCGTTCTTATTGATTAAAAACGTTCCATATTAATTAATTTCGTTGCGAGGTTTTGACCTCTATATGAGACGTTTTTCAAAGACTGCATTCATTTTAAAACAAACCATAACCTTTATTTCATCAATAAAGGTTTAAAAAGCTTTACGTAGATTATCAAATAATGATAATCTAAAATATCCTGTTTACACACAACCATTACATAATGGTTTACAATACAAATATGTTACAACAAAATAAGTTTCTTGAATGCAGTTTTTACACAATATCATACAAGCATGGACTCCAAATCTCGTCCTTATTTAAGTATGCGACAGCGGAAGCTCTTAATAATCACCTGAGAATAAACATGCTTAAAACGTCAACAAAAATGTTGGTGAGTTATAGGTTTAACCTATATATATCAAATCATAATAATAGACCACAAGATTTCATATTTCAATACACATCCCATACATAGAGATAAAAATCATTCATATGGTGAACACCTAGTAACTGACATTAACAAGATGCATATATAAGAATATCCCCATCATTCCGGGACACCCTTCGGATATGATATAAATTTCGAAGTACTAAAGCATCCGGTACTTTGGATGGGGTTTGTTAAGCCCAATAGATCTATCTTTAGGATTCGCGTCAATTAGGGTGTCTGTTCCCTAATTCTTAGATTACCAGACTTAATAAAGAGGGGCATATTCGATTTCGATAATTCAACCATAGAATGTAGTTTCACGTACTTGTGTCTATTTTGTAAATCATTTATAAAACCTGCATGTATTCTCATCCCAAAAATATTAAATTTTAAAAGTGGGACTATAACTCACTTTCACAGATTTTTACTTCATCGGGAAGTAAGACTTGGCTACTGGTTGATTCACGAACCTATAACAATATATACATATATATCAAAGTATGTTCAAAATATATTTACAATACTTTTAATATATTTTGATGTTTTAAGTTTATTAAGTCAGCTGTCCTCGTTAGTAACCTACAACTAGTTGTCCACAGTTAGATGTACAGAAATAAATCGATAAATATTATCTTGAATCAATCCACGACCCAGTGTATACGTATCTCAGTATTGATCACAACTCAAACTATATATATTTTGGAATCAACCTCAACCCTGTATAGCTAACTCCAACATTCACATATAGAGTGTCTATGGTTGTTCCGAAATATATATAGATGTGTCGACATGATAGGTCGAAACATTGTATACGTGTCTATGGTATCTCAAGATTACATAATATACAATACAAGTTGATTAAGTTATGGTTGGAATAGATTTGTTACCAATTTTCACGTAGCTAAAATGAGAAAAATTATCCAATCTTGTTTTACCCATAACTTCTTCATTTTAAATCCGTTTTGAGTGAATCAAATTGCTATGGTTTCATATTGAACTCTATTTTATGAATCTAAACAGAAAAAGTATAGTTTTATAGTCGGAAAAATAAGTTACAAGTCGTTTTTGTAAAGGTAGTCATTTCAGTCGAAAGAACGACGTCTAGATGACCATTTTAGAAAACATACTTCCACTTTGAGTTTAACCATAATTTTTGGATATAGTTTCATGTTCATAATAAAAATCATTTTCTCAGAATAACAACTTTTAAATCAAAGTTTATCATAGTTTTTAATTAACTAACCCAAAACAGCCCGCGGTGTTACTACGACGGTGTAAATCCGGTTTTACGCTGTTTTTCGTGTTTCCAGGTTTTAAATCATTAAGTTAGCATATCATATAGATATAGAACATGTGTTTAGTTGATTTTAAAAGTCAAGTTAGAAGGATTAACTTTTGTTTGCGAACAAGTTTAGAATTAACTAAACTTTGTTCTAGTGATTACAAGTTTAAACCTTCGAATAAGATAGCTTTATATGTATGAATCGAATGATGTTATGAACATCATTACTACCTTAAGTTCCTTGGATAAACCTACTGGAAAAGAGAAAAATGGATCTAGCTTCAACGGATCCTTGGATGGCTCGAAGTTCTTGAAGCAGAATCATGACACGAAAACAAGTTCAAGTAAGATCATCACTTGAAATAAGATTGTTATAGTTATAGAAATTGAACCAAAGTTTGAATATGATTATTACCTTGTATTAGAATGATAACCTACTGTAAGAAACACAGATTTCTTGAGGTTGGATGATCACCTTACAAGATTGGAAGTGAGCTAGCAAACTTGAAAGTATTCTTGATTTTATGTAACTAGAACTTGTAGAATATATGAAGAACACTTAGAACTTGAAGATAGAACTTGAGAGAGATCAATTAGATGAATAAAATTGAAGAATGAAAGTGTTTGTAGGTGTTTTTGGTCGTTGGTGTATGGATTAGATATAAAGGATATGTAATTTTGTTTTCATGTAAATAAGTCATGAATGATTACTCATATTTTTGTAATTTTATGAGATATTTCATGCTAGTTGCCAAATGATGGTTCCCACATGTGTTAGGTGACTCACATGGGCTGCTAAGAGCTGATCATTGGAGTGTATATACCAATAGTACATACATCTAAAAGCTGTGTATTGTACGAGTATGAATACGGGTGCATACGAGTAGAATTGTTGATGAAACTGAACGAGGATGTAATTGTAAGCATTTTTGTTAAGTAGAAGTATTTTGATAAGTGTATTGAAGTCTTTCAAAAGTGTATAAATACATATTAAAACACTACATGTATATACATTTTAACTGAGTCGTTAAGTCATCGTTAGTCGTTACATGTAAGTGTTGTTTTGAAACCTTTAGGTTAACGATCTTGTTAAATGTTGTTAACCCAATGTTTATAATATCAAATGAGATTTTACATTATTATATTATCATGATATTATCATGTATGAATATCTCGTAATATGATATATATCCATTAAATGTCTTTACAACGATAATCGTTACATATATGTCTCGTTTAAAAATCATTAAGTTAGTAGTCTTGTTTTTACATATGTAGTTCATTGTTAATATACTTAATGATATGTTTACTTATTATAGTATCATGTTAAATATATATATATCCATATATATGTCATCATATAGTTTTTACAAGTTTTAACGTTCGTGAATCACCGGTCAACTTGGGTGGTCAATTGTCTATATGAAACATATTTCAATTAATCAAGTCTTAACAAGTTTGATTGCTTAACATGTTGGAAACATTTAATCATGTAAATATCAATCTAAATTAATATATATAAACATGGAAAAGTTCAGGTCACTACAGTACCTACCCGTTAAATAAATTTCGTCCCGAAATTTTAAGCTGTTGAAGGTGTTGACGAATCTTCTGGAAATAGATGCGGGTATTTCTTCTTCATCTGATCTTCACACTCCCAGGTGAACTCAGGTCCTCTACGAGCATTCCATCGAACCTTAACAATTGGTATCTTGTTTTGCTTAAGTCTTTTAACCTCACGATCCATTATTTCGACGGGTTCTTCGATGAATTGAAGTTTTTCGTTGATTTGGATTTCATCTAACGGAATAGTGAGATCTTCTTTAGCAAAACATTTCTTTAAATTCGAGACGTGGAAAGTGTTATGTACAGCCGCGAGTTGTTGAGGTAACTCAAGTCGGTAAGCTACTGGTCCGACACGATCAATAATCTTGAATGGTCCAATATACCTTGGATTTAATTTCCCTCGTTTACAAAATCGAACAACGCCTTTCCAAGGTGTAACTTTAAGCATGACCATCTCTCCAATTTCAAATTCTATATCTTTTCTTTTAATGTCAGCGTAGCTCTTTTGTCGACTTTGGGCGGTTTTCAATCGTTGTTGAATTTGGATGATCTTCTCGGTAGTTTCTTGTATAATCTCCGGACCCGTAATCTGTCTATCCCCCACTTCACTCCAACAAATCGGAGACCTGCACTTTCTACCATAAAGTGCTTCAAACGGCGCCATCTCAATGCTTGAATGGTAGCTGTTGTTGTAGGAAAATTCTGCTAACGGTAGATGTCGATCCCAACTGTTTCCGAAATCAATAACACATGCTCGTAGCATGTCTTCAAGCATTTGTATCGTCCTTTCGCTCTGCCCATCAGTTTGTGGATGATAGGCAGTACTCATGTCTAGACGAGTTCCTAATGCTTGCTGTAATGTCTGCCAGAATCTTGAAATAAATCTGCCATCCCTATCAGAGATAATAGAGATTGGTATTCCATGTATGGAGACGACTTCCTTCAAATACAGTCGTGTTAACTTCTCCATCTTGTCATCTTCTCTTATTGGCAGGAAGTGTGCTGATTTGGTGAGACGATCAACTATTACCTAAATAGTATCAAAACCACTTGCAGTCCTTGGCAATTTAGTGATGAAATCCATGGTAATGTTTTCCCATTTCCATTCCGGGATTTCGGGTTGTTGAAGTAGACCTGATGGTTTCTAATGCTCAGCTTTGACCTTAGAACACGTCAAACATTCTCCTACGTATTTAGCAACATCGGCTTTCATACCCGGCCACCAAAAATGTTTCTTGAGATCCTTGTACATCTTCCCCGTTCCAGGATGTATTGAGTATCTGGTTTTATGAGCTTCTCTAAGTACCATTTCTCTCATATCTCCAAATTTTGGTACCCAAATCCTTTCAGCCCTATACCGGGTTCCGTCTTCCCGAATATTAAGATGCTTCTCCGATCCTTTGGGTATTTCATCTTTTAAATTTCCCTCTTTTAAAACTCCTTGTTGTGCCTCCTTTATTTGAGTAGTAAGGTTATTATGAATCATTATATTCATAGATTTTACTCGAATGGGTTCTCTGTCCTTCCTGCTCAAGGCATCGGCTACCACATTTGCCTTCCCCGGGTGGTAATGAATCTCAAAGTCATAATCATTCAACAATTCAATCAACCTACGCTGCCTCATATTCAGTTGTTTCTGATTAAATATGTGTTGAAGACTTTTGTGGTCGGTATATATAATACTTTTGACCCCATATAAGTAGTGCCTCCAAGTCTTTAATGCAAAAACAACCGCGCCTAATTCCAAATCATGCGTCGTATAATTTTGTTCGTGAATCTTCAATTGTCTAGACGCATAAGCAATCACCTTCGTTCGTTGCATTAATACACAACCGAGACCTTGCTTTGATGCGTCACAATAAATCACAAAATCATCATTCCCTTCAGGCAATGACAATATAGGTGCCGTAGTTAGCTTCTTCTTCAATAACTGAAACGCTTTCTCTTGTTCATCATTCCATTCAAATTTCTTCCCTTTATGCGTTAATGCAGTCAAGGGTTTTGCTATTCTGGAAAAGTCTTGGATGAACCTTCTGTAGTAACCGGCTAGTCCTAAAAACTGGCGTATGTGTTTCGGAGTTTTCGGGGTTTCCCACTTTTCAACAGTTTCTATCTTTGCCGGATCCACCTTAATACCTTCTTTGTTCACTATGTGACCGAGGAATTGAACTTCTTCCAACCAAAATGCACACTTTGAAAACTTAGCGTACAATTCTTCCTTCCTCAATACTTCTAACACCTTTCTCAAATGTTCACCGTGTTCTTGGTCATTCTTTGAGTAAATAAGTATGTCATCAATGAAAACAATGACAAACTTGTCAAGGTATGGTCCACACACTCGGTTCATAAGGTCCATGAACACAGCCGGCGCATTAGTTAAACCAAACGGCGTGACCATAAACTCGTAATGACCGTAACGTGTTCTGAAAGCAGTCTTTGGAATATCATCTTCTTTCACCCGCATTTGATGATACCCGGAACGTAAGTCAATCTTTGAATAAACAGACGAGCCTTGTAGTTGATCAAATAAGTCGTCGATTCTCGGTAGTGGGTAGCGGTTCTTGATGGTAAGTTTGTTCAACTCTCGGTAGTCGATACACAACCTGAATGTACCATCTTTCTTCTTGACAAACAAAACAGGAGCTCCCCACGGTGATGTGCTTGGTCGAATGAAACCACGCTATAAAAGTTCTTGTAATTGGCTTTGCAGTTCTTTCATCTCGCTGGGTGCGAGTCTGTAAGGAGCACGAGCTATTGGTGCAGCTCCTGGTACAAGATCTATTTGAAATTCAACGGATCGATGTGGGGGTAATCCCGGTAATTCTTTCGGAAATACATCGGGAAATTCTTTTGCAATGGGAACATCATTGATGCTCTTTTCTTTAGTTTGTACTTTCTTGACGTGTGCTAGAACAGCATAGCAACCTTTTCTTATTAGTTTTTGTGCCTTCAAATTACTAATAAGATGTAGCTTCGTGTTGCCCTTTTCTCCGTACACCATTAAGGGTTTTCCTTTTTTCTCGTATAATGCGAATTGCATTATTGTAACAAACGATCTCTGCTTTCACTTCTTTCAACCAGTCCATACCGATTATCACATCAAAACTCCCTAACTCTACTGGTATCAAATCAATCTTAAATGTTTCGCTAACCAGTTTAATTTCTCGATTCCGACATATATTATCTGCTGAAATTAATTTACCATTTGCTAATCCGAGTAAAAATTTACTATCCAAAGGCGTCAATGGACAACTTAATTTAGCACAAAAATCTCTACTCATATAGCTTCTATCCGCACCCGAATCAAATAAAACGTAAGCAGGTTTATTGTCAATAAGAAACGTACCCGTAACAAGCTCCGGGTCTTCCTGTGCCTCTGCCGCATTAATATTGAAAACTCTTCCGCGGCCTTGTCCATTCGTGTTCTCCTGGTTCGGACAATTTCTAATAATGTGGCCCGGTTTTCCACATTTATAACAAACTACATTGGCATAACTTGCTCCGACACTACTTGCTCCGCCATTACTCGTTCCGACACCATTTGTTCCTTTCGTTCTATTAACCCCTGGTCCGTAGACCTCACACTTCGCCGCGCTATGACTATTTCTTTTACACTTGTTGCAAAATTTGGTGCAGAACCCCGAGTGATACTTTTCACACCTTTGGCATAGCTGCTTCTGATTGTTGTTGTTGTTGCGGTTATTATTGTTATTGGGATGATTGTTGTAGTTGCTGTTGTTGTTGTTGTTGTTGTTGTTGTTGGGCCGTTTGTTGTAGTTGCGATTGATGTTGCGATTGTTGGGATAATTGTTGCAATTATTGTTGTAATTTCTGTTGTTGTTGTATTGGTGATTCTTATCACCGTTTTCCTCCCACTTTCTTTTGACTTGCTTCACATTGGCCTCTTCAGCAGTCTGTTCTTTAATTCTTTCTTCAATCTGGTTCACTAGTTTGTGAGCCATTCTACATGCCTGTTGTATGGAGGCGGGCTCGTGTGAACTTATATCTTCTTGGATTCTTTCCGGTAATCCTTTCACAAACGCGTCGATCTTCTCTTCCTCATCTTCGAATGCTCCCGGACACAATAGGCACAATTCTGTGAATCGTCTTTCGTACGTGGTAATATCAAATCCTTGGGTTCGTAACCCTCTAAGTTCTGTCTTGAGCTTATTGACCTCAGTTCTGGGACGGTACTTCTCGTTCATCAAGTGCTTGAATGCTGACCACGGTAGTGCGTACGCATCATCTTGTCCCACTTGCTCTAGATAGGTATTCCACCATGTTAACGCAGAACCTGTGAAGGTATGCGTAGCGTACTTTACTTTGTCCTCTTCAGTACACTTACTTATGGCAAACACCGATTCGACCTTCTCGGTCCACCGTTTCAATCCGATCGGTCCTTCGGTTCCATCAAATTCCAAAGGTTTGCAGGCAGTGAATTCTTTGTAGGTGCATCCTACACGATTTCCTGTACTGCTAGATCCAAGGTTATTGTTGGTATGTAGCGCAGCCTGTACTGCGGCTATGTCTGAAGCTAGAAAAGTACGGAATTCCTCTTCATTCATATTCACGGTGTGTCGAGTAGTCGGTGCCATTTCCTTCAAAATAGTCAAATGGAACAAGTTAATCATACAGAATATTAAGAGTAGTTAATAGTATTTTGTAGCATAATATGAACTCATTTATAAAAGCTTTTTCTTCATATTAGCGTTTTATAAGTTTAAATTCGGGTAGTACCTACCCGTTAAGTTCATACTTAGTAGCTAATATACAATTCAACTACTACAATTCTATATGAAAAACTGATTATAATAATATTTCGCGTTCAAACTTTTACACAATATTTTACAAACTTACAATACCGCTTATTTTACATATAGCATGAAATATAGCACACAATAAATTTGATACAAGATGGTTGTGAAGATAATTCTAGCTAGTACACAAGTCGTTCAGCAAAGGCAATAAAGACACGTAATTCATACGTCCAGAAACAAGTCATGCATTCTGGTTTTACTAGGATTACTTCCCATCCTTGGTCTTGTAGAACATAACCGTTATGGCCGTTGATAAGACATCGTGTTGTAACGTCGTCAAAGGGACGAGGGTTACGTAATGTCCAACAGTCCCGTAACAATCTAAAAACCTCATTTCTTACCCCAATTACCGACTCCGTCACTTGTGGGAACGTTTTGTTTAATAGTTGTAGCCCAATGTTCTTGTTTTCACTTTGGTGAGAAGCGAACATTACTAATCCGTAAGCATAACATGCTTCTTTATGTTGCATGTTAGCCGCTTTTTCTAAATCACGAAGTCCAATATTCGGATATATTGAGTCAAAATAATTTCTTAGCCCATTGCGTAAAATAGCATTTGGGTTCCCCGCAATATATGCGTCAAAGTAAACACATCGTAACTTATGGATTTCCCAATGTGATATCCCCCATCTTTCAAACGAAAGCCTTTTATAAACCAAGGCATTCTTGGAACGTTCTTCGAATGTCTTACAAACTGATCTCGCCTTAAATAGTTGTGCCGAAGAATTCTGACCGACTCTAGACAAGATTTCATCAATCATGTCTCCGGGTAGGTCTCTTAAAATATTGGGTTGTCTATCCATTTTGTGTTTTTATACTGTAAAATAGACAAGAGTTAGATTCATAAAAAAAATACTTATTAATACAAGCAATTTTTACATATATCATAAAGCATAAGTACGCTATATTACATATATTACACCACACGAATACAACTATCTTATTCCGACTCGCTTGCTTCTTCTTCTTCTTCGGTTTTGGTTCGTTTTGCCAAGTTTCTAGGGATATATGATGTTCCCCTAATACGAGCCGTCGTTTTCCACATTGGTTTAGAAAAACCTGGTGGTTTAGAGGTTCCCGGGTCATTGTTACAACTTAAGGACTTCGGGGGTTGACGATATATATAAAGTTCATCGGGGTTGGAATTAGATTTCTCTATTTTTATGCCCTTTCCCTTATTATTTTCTTTTGCCTTTTTAAATTCAGTTGGGGTAATTTCTATAACATCATCGGAATTCTCGTCGGAATCCGATTCATCGGAGAATTGGTAATCCTCCCAATATTTTGCTTCCTTGGCGGAAACACCATTGACCATAATTAACCTTGGTCGGTTGGTTGAGGATTTTCTTTTACTTAACCATTTTATTATTTCCCCCACCGGTTCTATTTCTTCATCCGGTTCCGATTCTTCTTCCGGTTCCGATTCTTCTTCCGGTTCCGATTCTTCTTCCGGTTCTGACTCTTCTTCCGGTTCCTCTTCGGGAACTTGTGAATCAGTCCACGAATCATTCCAATTTACATTTGACTCTTCATTATTATTAGGTGAGTCAATGGGACTTGTTCTAGAGGTAGACATCTATCACATAATATCAAACGCGTTAAGAGATTAATATATCACATAATATTCACATGTTAAAAATATATAGTTTCCAACAAAATTTGTTAAGCAATCATTTTTCAAGTAAACACGGTCGAAGTCCAGACTCACTAATGCATCCTAACAAACTCGATAAGACACACTAATGCAAAATTCTGGTTCTCTAAGACCAACGCTCGGATACCAACTGAAATGTCCCGTTCTTATTGATTAAAAACGTTCCATATTAATTGATTTCGTTGCGAGGTTTTGACCTCTATATGAGACGTTTTTCAAAGACTGCATTCATTTTAAAACAAACCATAACCTTTATTTCATCAATAAAGGTTTAAAAAGCTTTACGTAGATTATCAAATAATGATAATCTAAAATATCCTGTTTACACACAACCATTACATAATGGTTTACAATACAAATATGTTACAACAAAATAAGTTTCTTGAATGCAGTTTTTACACAATATCATACAAGCATGGACTCCAAATCTCGTCCTTATTTAAGTATGCGACAGCGGAAGCTCTTAATAATCACCTGAGAATAAACATGCTTAAAACGTCAACAAAAATGTTGGTGAGTTATAGGTTTAACCTATATATATCAAATCATAATAATAGACCACAAGATTTCATATTTCAATACACATCCCATACATAGAGATAAAAATCATTCATATGGTGAACACCTGGTAACCGACATTAACAAGATGCATATATAAGAATATCCCCATCATTCCGGGACACCCTTCGGATATGATATAAATTTCGAAGTACTAAAGCATCCGGTACTTTGGATGGGGTTTGTTAAGCCCAATAGATCTATCTTTAGGATTCGCGTCAATTAGGGTGTCTGTTCCCTAATTCTTAGATTACTAGACTTAATAAAGAGGGGCATATTCGATTTCGATAATTCAACCATAGAATGTAGTTTCACGTACTTGTGTCTATTTTGTAAATCATTTATAAAACCTGCATGTATTCTCATCCCAAAAATATTAGATTTTAAAAGTGGGACTATAACTCACTTTCACAGATTTTTACTTCGTCGGGAAGTAAGACTTGGCCACTGGTTGATTCACGAACCTATAACAATATATACATATATATCAAAGTATGTTCAAAATATATTTACAACACTTTTAATATATTTTGATGTTTTAAGTTTATTAAGTCAGCTGTCCTCGTTAGTAACCTACAACTAGTTGTCCACAGTTAGATGTACAGAAATAAATCGATAAATATTATCTTGAATCAATCCACGACCCAGTGTATACGTATCTCAGTATTGATCACAACTCAAACTATATATATTTTGGAATCAACCTCAACCCTGTATAGCTAACTCCAACATTCACATATAGAGTGTCTATGGTTGTTCCGAAATATATATAGATGTGTCGACATGATAGGTCGAAACATTGTATACGTGTCTATGGTATCTCAAGATTACATAATATACAATACAAGTTGATTAAGTTATGGTTGGAATAGATTTGTTACCAATTTTCACGTAGCTAAAATGAGAAAAATTATCCAATCTTGTTTTACCCATAGCTTCTTCATTTTAAATCCGTTTTGAGTGAATCAAATTGCTATGGTAAATAAGTTACAAGTCGTTTTTGTAAAGGTAGTCATTTCAGTCGAAAGAACGACGTCTAGATGACCATTTTAGAAAACATACTTCCACTTTGAGTTTAACCATAATTTTTGGATATAGTTTCATGTTCATAATAAAAAACATTTTCTCAGAATAACAACTTTTAAATCAAAGTTTATCATAGTTTTTAATTAACTAACTCAAAACAGCCCGCGGTGTTACTACGACGGCGTAAATCCGGTTTTACGGTGTTTTTCGTGTTTCCAGGTTTTAAATCATTAAGTTAGCATATCATATAGATATAGAACATGTGTTTAGTTGATTTTAAAAGTCAAGTTAGAAGGATTAACTTTTGTTTGCGAACAAGTTTAGAATTAACTAAACTTTGTTCTAGTGATTACAAGTTTAAACCTTCGAATAAGATAGCTTTATATGTATGAATTGAATGATGTTATGAACATCATTACTACCTTAAGTTCCTTGGATAAACCTACTGGAAAAGAGAAAAATAGATCTAGCTTCAACGGATCCTTGAATGGCTCGAAGTTCTTGAAGCAGAATCATGACACGAAAACAAGTTCAAGTAAGATCATCACTTGAAATAAGATTGTTATAGTTATAGAAATTGAACCAAAGTTTGAATATAATTATTACCTTGTATTAGAATGATAACCTACTGTAAGAAACAAAAATTTCTTGAGGTTGGATGATCACCTTACAAGATTGGAAGTGAGCTAGCAAACTTGAAAGTATTCTTGATTTTATGTAACTAGAACTTGTAGAATATATGAAGAATACTTAGAACTTGAAGATAGAACTTGAGAGAGATCAATTAGATGAATAAAATTGAAGAATGAAAGTGTTTGTAGGTGTTTTTGGTCGTTGGTGTATGGATTAGATATAAAGGATATGTAATTTTGTTTTCATGTAAATAAGTCATGAATGATTACTCATATTTTTGTAATTTTATGAGATATTTCATGCTAGTTGCCAAATGATGGTTCCCACATGTGTTAGGTGACTCACATGGGCTGCTAAGAGCTGATCATTGGAGTGTATATACCAATAGTACATACATCTAAAAGCTGTGTATTGTACGAGTACGAATACGGGTGCATACGAGTAGAATTGTTGATGAAACTGAACGAGGATGTAATTGTAAGCATTTTTGTTAAGTAGAAGTATTTTGATAAGTGTATTGAAGTCTTTCAAAAGTGTATAAATACATATTAAAACACTACATGTATATACATTTTAACTGAGTCGTTAAGTCATCGTTAGTCGTTACATGTAAGTGTTGTTTTGAAACCTTTAGGTTAACGATCTTGTTAAATGTTGTTAACCCAATGTTTATAATATCAAATGAGATTTTACATTATTATATTATCATGATATTATCATGTATGAATATCTCTTAATATGATATATATCCATTAAATGTCTTTACAACGATAATCGTTACATATATGTCTCGTTTAAAAATCATTAAGTTAGTAGTCTTGTTTTTACATATGTAGTTCATTGTTAATATACTTAATGATATGTTTACTTATCATAGTATCATGTTAAATATATATATATCCATATATATGTCATCATATAGTTTTTACAAGTTTTAACGTTCGTGAATCACCGGTCAACTTGGGTGGTCAATTGTCTATATGAAACATATTTCAATTAATCAAGTGTTAACAAGTTTGATTGCTTAACATGTTGGAAACATTTAATCATGTAAATATCAATCTCAATTAATATATATAAACATGGAAAAGTTCGGGTCACTACAGCTGACTCCAACTCTTGTCCATAAATTAGCGTGCAACAGCGGAAACTCTTAATAATTACCTGAGAATAAATATGTTTTAAACGTCAACAAAAATGTTGGTGAGTTATAGATTTAGCCTATATATTTATCAAATCGTAATAATAAACCACAAGATTTCCGTTTTCATTTCTTAATAACATGCAATCTGCATAAAAATCATTCATATGATGAACACCTGGTAACCGACATTAACAAGATGCATATAGAATATCACCATCATTCCGGGACTCACATCGAATATGATAAATCGAAGTACTAAAGCATCCGTAACTTGGATGAGGATTGTTGGGCCAAATAGATCTATCTTTAAGATTCGCGTCAATTGGTGGCAATTATCATAAACACCAATTCTTAGGCTACCAAGCTAAAAAGGAGCATATTCGGTTCGATAATTCAACATAGAATGTAATTTCGATCACTTGTGTCTATTTTATAAAACATTTATAAAACTGCATGTATTCTCATCCCAAAAATAATAGATTTCAAAAGTGGGACTATAACTCACTTTCACGTATTTTCACTTTGTTGGAAAATAAGACTTAGCCACTGGTCGATTCACGAACCTATAACAAATATGTACATATATATCAAAGTATGATCGAAATATATTCACAACATTTTTATTACGTTTTAATGATTTAAGTTTGTTAAGTTAACAGTCCAACGTTAGTAATCTATAACTAGTTGTCCACAGTTAGATGTACATAAATAAATCAATATTTATTATCTCGAATCAATCCACGACCCAGGGTATACAAGTCTTAGGCTAGATCACAACTCAAAGTATATATATTATTTTGAAATCAACCTCAACCTTGTATAGCTAACTCAAGCATTACTGCATATAGAGTGTCTATAGTTGTTCCGAAATATATTATATAGATGGGTCGATATGATATGTCAAAACATTGTATACGTGTCTATGGTATCCCAAGGTTACATAATATATGTTAGAATACATGGGTAATACAATATTAGTTAGTTAAGTTATGATTTATATAGATTTGTTACAAATTTCACGTAGCTATAACAAGCAAAATTATCCAATCTTGTTTTACCCATAACTTCTTCGTTTTAAATCCGTTTTGAGTGATTCAAGTTGATATGGTTTCATAATGAACTGAAATTTATGAAACTAAACAGAAAAAGTATAAGTTTATAGTCGGAAATACAAGTTACAAGTCGTTTTTGTAGAGGTAGTCATTTCAGTCGAAAGAACGACGTCTTGATGACCATTTTGAAAAACATACTTCCACTTTGAGTTTAACCATGATTTTTGGATATAGTTTCATGTTCATAAGAAAAATCATTTTCCCAGAAGTATAGCTTTTAAATCAAAGTTTATCATAGTTTTTAATTATCCAAACCAAAACAGCCCCCGATTTCGCTACGACGACGTATGTCCGGTTTTACGGTGTTCTTTGTGTTTCCAAGTTTTAAATCATTAAGTTAGCATATCATATAGATATAGAACATGTGTTTAGTTGATTTTAAAAGTTAAGTTAGAAGGATTAATTTTTTTTGCGAAAAAGTTTAGAATTAACTAAACTATGTTCTAGTGATTACAAGTTTAAATCTTCGAATAAGATAGTTATATATATATATATATATATATATATATATATATATATATATATATATATATATATATATATATATATATATATATATATATATATATATATATATGAATCGAATGATGTTATGAACATCATTACTACCTCAAGTTTAGTAGGTAAACCTACTGGAAGTGACAAGAAATGATCTAGCTTCAAAGGATCCTTGGATGGCTTGAAAGTACTTGAAGTAGAATCATGACACGAAAACAAGTTCAAGTAAGATTTCTACTCGAATTAAGATAGTTATAGTTATAGAAATTGAATCAAAGTTTGGATAGAGTTTTACCTTGAATAAGAAAGATAAACTAATGTAAATAACAAAGGTTTCTTGATCTTAGATAATTACTTGGAATGGATTAGAAAGCTTGGAAGTATACTTGCAAACTTGAAAGGATTTTCGAAGTGTTCTTCCTATGATGATTATAGCTTGATTCTTGAAGTAGTTTTTGATGAAAATGATGATTTGGTTACTAGAAAAATTCGTTCATAGGTGTATGTGTGTGTTTAGAGAGAATTAGAAAGGAAAATGAAATGAGGTGAATGGTGAGTGGTGAGTGGGGTTAAAAGGAGTTCTTGTTAGTTGACTAGTTCATGGTAAAAGTTAAACTTGATTAGTCATGCATGACATAATCAAGAGTGGAATCCCATGCTAGTTCCTATTGGTATATACCCATAGTAAGTACGTCTAGAAGTTGGGTATAATACGAGTACGAAGACTGAATGAATATGAGTAGAATTGTTGATGAAAATGAATGAGAATGTAATTGTAAGCTGTTGAGTCCCCAAAATAATTAAGGATTTAATTATGACAAAACTGTAATTTATTTGAACTAAAATGTTATGTGCAGTCAGCACAAGTGTGTTCATGTATACACAGCAGAAATTGCTATGTCGAGTGTTTAGTTTGCTGCTCAGTCTACCAGCACAAGGTAGACAGTATTCTTCAATCAGCACAGAATGTGTACTCAGCAAATCAAGAACATGAAGTGGCTCAGCAATGAAGAACCAGCACAGCTGGAATGCAGCTTACTACACAAGACAGCTATGCTCCATTATAAGCATAGTAGTTTCTCGAGTGGTCTACATCAATGGTACTATTCAACAGCAGTCAAAGACAAAGTTGAACAGAAAAGGACACGCGTCGGCGGCTGACAAGTGACCTTACAAGACCACGTGGGAATGCAGAAGTTTAACGCATGTGCAGACATGGGTTATACTTTGTCAACACCTAGGGAACACAATATTCTATTTGTATAATCAAATAGTGGTGCCAAACCGAATTGGAGTGTTCCTGCAAATAGCTACCAAAGAGGAAAGAGGAGCGCATGCTCTCTGATATAGTTGTCTCCACAAGTACAGACATCCTATGTACCAGTGGACAATAGAACCATTACACGGTTAATAGGACTACTATAAATTGTTGCATCCACTATTGTAACAACTAGTGGTGTGGGTTTATTTTTATAGAGCCAAACGTGTAATAGCTATTAGTTTACCTCTTAGCTATAATCTAGGTAATCTGTATCAACCAACTATCATTCCACCAAGGATAGTTGTGATTCTTTGTGATTCAATCAATAAAGAATAACTGTTGAAAATTACCTGTGACTCTATTTATTTGCATGCTTGAATACTAATCGAGTTTAACTGTTAAGTTATTTTAAAAGAAATTGTATTCACCCCCCTCTACAATACTCCTGTTGTTATCAAGGGACCAACAACTGGTATCAGAACTTCAGTCTTGATAATTAATATCTTGGATTTGAATTCTCTCATGGCTGCATATTCTAATACAGCTTACCTTGAAAATGGCTCATCCAATAGACCACCTAAATTTGATGAAGATGAGTATGAAACTTGGAAGGCAAGATTCATGATTCACCTTGAGTCTATTGACCCACTCATGCCTGGTATTGCCACAGATGGTCCATTTTTGCCTACTGAGACTATTGGTAGTGCACCAGCTACAGCTGACACTCCTGCTGTTCCTGGCAGAGAGGTTATTCTCACCCTTTCTAGATGGGATGCTGAGGATAAACGTCGTGTTGGACTTGACCCTAAGATCAGAACCTTGTTAGCTATAACTTTACCTAACCCAATGTTCAAACTGATTAAGGGAAAAGAAAATGCCAAGCTTATGTTGGACTATCTAGATGTTACTTATGAGGGTATGGGAGAAGTTAGGCAGAACATAATGATTGCTTTAAAACGAGAATATGAAATGTTCTTTGGCTACAAGAATGAAACCCTTAAGCAAACCTTCATTAGGTTTAACTCCTTGATTGCTGACCTGATCACTTTGAATGTCACCTATACTGAGTTTGAACAAGTAAACAAATTCATAGATTCACTGCCTACTAAATGGAAATCTGTTACTGACCCTTTAAGAACTACTCAGACCCTAAAGAACTTTAACATGTCTTCTCTCTACAGTTCACTTTGGAACCATGAGAAGGCAGAGGCTAAATTTGAATTAACTTGAAAGAAAACTTTGCCCTCACCACTTCAAAATCTTCTAAGACAGATGATACTGCTCTTATTGCTGCTGCTAAAAAGAAAGCTCAAAAGGCTTTACTGGTTCAAAAGTTGTTGGCAGAAGAAGAGTCAGCTGAGAGTGATGGGGATAGTGGTACTGGGTCTGAAGAAAGAAGTGACGATGAAAGTGATGCAGAAGGGTTTGCTGAAGGTATGGCTTTGCTGGCTAGGCAGTTCAAAAGGTTCAATCGTAATAGAACCATCAAGTCATACAAAGGGAGTAAGAAACTGAGTGCTAGGTATAGCAGCAAGTCAGTCAAGGGTCCTAAATCTGAGTGTTATAATTGTGGTAAGGTTGAACATTTTGCTATTGAATGCATGTCCAGGAAACCTTCAACTTCACATGCTAACTCTTTCTCAAAAGCTAAAAAGTACAAGAACAAGTACAAAGGTGTGAAAGCTCAGATGTAGGAAAGTGCTAAGACTGATAAGAAGGGTAAAAAGCCAGAAAAGGTTCTTGTTGCTGAGAATCATGATTGGGATGAAACCAGCTCATCGTCTTCCTCTGATAGTGATACCGATGATGATGGTGCTGGTTATGCTCCAGAAAAGAAGCTGTGTTTAATGGCCAAGGAGGTCAGGGAGTCTGATGAGGATGATAGTGGTAACAAGTTTTTGGCTGATATAATGGAAGCTGATCATAAAAGAGATTCTCCTCAATGGAAAATTGAATTGATGTATAAGGTTGATAATTTTCGAACTTATACTGATGATGAAAAGGCCGAAATGTTTGACTACCTAGGAGTTGACTTATGTAGAGGCAGCAAACGTGAAGAAGTTTTGAAAACTGACAACAAATCTTTAAATGAGAAACTTAAATGCAAAAATGATGAAATTAAAATCTTGAAAGATGATATTTCCAAACTTGAAAAACAAAACTTTGCTTTAAGGTCTCTTCACGTTGAGGCAGCAGAAGTTAAGAACCAGCTGGATAATCTTAAAAAGGTTGTCGCTTCGTGGTGTACATCTGCTCAACACACAGAAAAGTGTGTTAACGAGCAGGTGCCTACCCAAGTTGAAGTTTTCTTTGCTGGTGACTATGCTGCTGCTGCTATTGCAGAAGTTACTTTTATGGACCCAATTCTTGAAACAGATCCTGAATCTGTCTTGCCAAATACTTTTGCCAAGATAGTTAAGGTTAAAAAGGTCTTGACAAATAAGTTTGTTAGACCTACAGTGTCCCCACCACCTGCCATGAAAGAAATTTTGGAGGATGAAGTTAAAGCAAGAGAAGCCAGTACCTCAAGTGATGAGACTACTGACCCCTTAAGCATCTACTACATGACTCCAAAAGAAAGACGTATCAAAAGGGAAATCACTTAAAATAATCTTAGAAAAATTAAACCAACTGATTCCTCTTCGTGTTCGAGTTCCAATTGTGCTGAGCCAGCTGATGACAAACTTACTGGTCCACCAGTAGCTGCAGACAAGGCAGTCAAACGTAATACTGGCAAGTCCAAGGCAGCAGGAAACACTTCTTCTAGCTCATCAGCTTCAGTAGACAAGCCAGTAACTTCCCACGCTGGCTCGTCAAATGATAAAGGCAAAGCAATACGTCATGACTATGGTACTGGTTCCAAGAAGAAAGCTGCCCTTAAGGGAAAAGCTAAAGTGGACTCAAATGAAGAGCTGTCTATCACTGAGATTATGACAATCAAGCTTGACCAGCTAATTGAGGCAGTAACCAAACATCGCCCCGATCCCCTTTATTCTGTGTATGACCCATCACCGATACCAAATGTGAGAAAATTCTACAAATGTGGCAGCAAGTTTCACTTAGCCAACCGGTGTCCTTTTACCCCAACCCCGTCTGCTGCTGCTTCTTCAAGCAAACCAGCAGACAGGAAGAGATCATCAAAGATGACCCTTCCAGAACCCATCCTTGGATGAGTTCCCAAAAAAAACTAATCTCTTAGCTACTGTGCAGGGCATTCAAAACAAGCAAATCTGGTATCTTGATAGTGGTTGTTCGAGACATATGACCGGATGTAAATCCCTGCTAATGGACTATCAAGAAAAAGATGGTCCATTTGTTTCGTATGGAGATAATTCATTGGGTTACACAAAGGGTTTTGGTACTTTGACTAATGGGAATGTCACATTCTCAAATGTTGCATATGTCGTTGGGCTTAAACATAATTTATTCAGCATAAGCCAACTGACAAGTAAGAACAAGATAGTCCAATTCAGAAGGAAAATTGGCACTATTTTTGATACGACAGGGAAGCCACTGCTGACTGCAAAACGTCATGAAAACATGTATCAAATTGACATGAACACAGCAGTCACAACAACTGATACTTGTTTCTATTCGAAGGCAGCAGACAACCTAAAATGGCTATGGTACAAGAGACTCTCACATCTCAACTTCAAAGATATTCACAAATTATCAAGTAGAAGTTTGGTGTCTAGGCTACCCACCATGTCTTATGTAAAGGACAGATTGTGTCCTGGTTGTGAAAAAGGAAAACATCACCATGCCTCATTCAAATCAAAGAAAATCTTATCTGTTGAGAAACCATTTCATTTACTTCATATGGATCTTTTTGGTCCTGTTAATGTGGCCAGCTGTAGTGGGAAGAAGTATACACCGATTATTGTTGATGAATATTCCAGATACACCTGGATATTCTTTTTGAAGCAAAAGAGTGAAGCTGCTGATGAAATTATCAACTTTATCAAAAGAATGGAGCTTTTAAATGGGCAACTGGTGAAACAGCTAAGAAGTGATCATGGTACAGAATTCAGAAATGCTACATTAGAAGAATTTTGTGTTGATAAAGGTATTTCACAGAACTTTTCTGCGGTGAGAACACCTCAACAAAATGGTGTTGCAGAAAGAAGAAACAGAACTCTCATTGAAGCAGCAAGATCTATGTTAGCTGAGTCTGGGCTGAAAAATTCATATTGGGCAGAAGCTGTGAACACTGTATGTTTTACCCAGAATAGATCTTTAATAGTGAAAAGACATCAGAAAACTGCTTATGAAGTTCTCAAAGGAAGAAAACCCTCAATCTCATTTCTTCATGTATTTGGCACTCCCTGTTTCATTCTAAACAATAGGGATCAGCTGGGCAAGTTTGATGCTAAGGATGATGAAGGTATATTCTTGGAATATTCCAACATGTCAAAGGCATATAGGGTTTTCAATAAAAGAAGTGGTTGTTTTGAAGAATCAATTAATGTTACATTTGATGAAACTACCCCCGCCTCATCTTCCAGTCAAGAAGATGAAGAGTTATTGTTTGAAGAGCCTACTCAGCAAGCTCTTGATGATGAAGAGGAACCAGCTACAGATCCCTCGCCAATCCATGTTGCTGGGTTCTCTGATGATGAGATGGAACATTATGTCCTATCTGTGTGTAAACTAAGTGGACCTACTGGCTCTACTGAAGTCCTACAATTTGAGCATAGGTCTACTGGTTCTGAAGGATCACAAGCTGGTACTGGTTACATTAATACTGAACAGCTGTCTCCAACTGCTGCTCATACTTTTGAACCAGCTGATGATCAAGATGCTATGTGTTCCACGACAAGCTCACCTGTTCATAACACTAGATGGACAAAAGAGCATCTAATTGAGCAAGTTATTGGTAATCTGGCTAGTGGTGTTAAAACAAGAAGGCATGCAACCAGCAATTTCTGTATGCATGTAAATTTTGTGTCTACCATTGAACCTAAATGTCCTGATGAAGCAATCAAAGATCCAAGCTGGGCAGGAGCTATGCAAGAAGAGATCTCTCAGTTTGATAGGAATAAGGTTTGGACTTTGGTACCTAAACCTGATGATGAAACTAAGAAAATCATTGGTACCAAGTGGGTTTTCAAGAACAAGATGGATGAAGATGGGATTGTGATCAGAAACAAAGCTAGATTGGTAGCTCAAGGGTTTAAACAGGAAGAAGGATTGGATTATGGAGAGACTTATGCTCCAGTGGCCAGGATGGAAGCTATCAGATTGTTCTTGGCATATGCTGCTAAGATGAACTTTAGGGTATTCCAGATGGATGTTAAATCTGCATTTCTAAATGGATGTTAAATCCAGACCATATCTACAAGCTAGACAAAGCTCTTTATGGCCTCAAACAGGCTCCAAGAGCATGGTATGAGACACTTCATGTGTATCTCACTGGTATAGGTTTTAAAGTTGGAACAATTGATACCACTCTGTTCTCAAAAGAGACAGATGGTGATCTCTTGCTGGTACAGATATATGTGGATGATATTATTTATGGATCTAAAAATGAGAAACATTGTCAAGATTTTTCAAAACTTATGTCAAAGACATATGAAATGAGCTTACAAAGAGACTTGCAATACTTTTTGGGATTGCAAATTAAACAACTTGATGATGGAATTTTTATAAATCAGGATAAATATATCAAAGATATGCTAAAGAAATTTGGTCTGACCTGTTTAAAAGATATAGGGACCCCAATGGCAGCAACTATTAAAATAGATGCTGATCCCAATGGTGAACCAGTCAATATCACTGAATATAGAGGTATGATTGGATCCCTACTTTATTTCACAGCCAGCAGACCAGATATTATGTTTGCCACATGTCTCTGTGCCAGATATCAAGCTGATCCTAAAGAGTCACACTTGCTAGCAGTCAAAAGGATATTTAGGTATCTGAAAGCTACTGCTAAACGTGGTCTTTGGTACCCCAAAGACCAAGATTTTGAGCTAATTGGGTATTCAGATGCTGATTTTGCAGGGTGTAAAATAGACAGGAAAAGTACTACTGGTGGTTGCCAGTTACTGGGTGGTAGGCTAGTCAGCTGGACAAGCAAAAAGCAAAATACTGTGTCCACATCTATTGCTGAGGCAGAATACGTTTCTGCTGGTAGTTGTACTGCTCAAGTACTGTGGATGCAAAGCCAGCTGAAAGACTATGGTGTTCATGTTACAAAGACTCCAATCTACTGTGACAACACAAGTGCAATAGCTATCACCAACAATCCTGTGATGCATTCAAGAACAAAGCACATTGACGTTCAATATCACTTTATAAGGGATCATGTTCAAAAAGGAGATGTGGAGCTACATTTTATTTCAACAGACTAGCAGTTAGCAGATCTATTCACAAAGTCCTTAGATGAAAAACGTTTTAACTATCTCATCTCTGAGCTGGGTATGCTTGAACTTTAAATAAAAGACAATTTTTGTTGGTGTGCTAGCTCTACAACATGTAGGGTTAACCAGTAAGTCATCTTTGTTAACTTACTGCTTACATGTAAAACACTCAGCACAACAAGGTCTTTTATACTTTGGTTACTTAAAATGTTTTTAATTGAAATAATAAATAGCTCAAAAAATTAAATGATTCCTTAATTCTGAAACTCATTTACTCCCAATGATTTAAATTAAATTCATGACATATTAAATGTAACAAAGTATTTTGTATTTAATACAAAACTTATTTTGTGGTTTTTTAAATCATTTTTTTAATTAAAACCCGCTGCATTTAATGCTGAATGGGAGGTATGAGTGTTCAAGCCGTATATACGTCAAATCAACAGTCTGTGTCCCCTCAAAAGTGTGCCAGTCTGTCACACCTGCCCACGCGCCTGCTAATGGCAGTTGCCATTTTCTCTCTCCTGCCTTTTTCATCCAATCACAACGGTTAAAAGAGTGTTTTATCTTCCATAATAACCTTCGGTTATTCAGTTTTCAAATTCACACTCTTCTCTCTAAAAATCCCCAAATCTTCAAATCAATTCATACATCCATCTTCTACGAAATCATCAATGGCAGAACAACAACAACATCAATCACCACCTGCTACAAACCAGCCAGAGGAACAACAACCACAGCAACAACAACTGGTAGAACAACCACAACCGGAACAGCAACCACCACCGGTCATCGAAGAACAAGTGGTGCAGGGCCCTATGTTCAACCTGCACCCAAGCCTTGTTAGGGCTGCAAATGCACCAGAACACTCTTCCATTCGCCTATCGAGAGGCAATGCTGCTCATGCACTTTCAATTCCCAATTCCAAAGCCAACATGGGCTGTGATACGCTTATCGATTACATAAGACAATCACCACTGGCTCGAGCTATTACCGGAGTACCTTCTCGTCTTTATCTGGCCTGTTTGGCCAGATTCTGGTATACTGCCATCATGGCCACCACTCAACAGAACGTTCCATGTATTCGTGGCATAGTGACTGAAACCCTATCCTGCTTCATCACTGTTGATGCCATCCGATGTGCTCTCCAATTACCTATTGGTCCATTCATTAATTCACCAACCAGTGATGAGTTTAAAAGAGAAGTACTGGAAATTATAGGGTTTGATGGACCAGTGGCTCATACGCCCTTAAGGAAGCAGATGCCACCTCTGTGGAATTACTTCTTTGGCTTGCTGATCCATTGCATCAGTCAGAAGTCCGGGAGCTTTGATCAGTGCTCAGATTTTGAGCTGAAGATTGGTCACGGGATGCTGTTCAATCGAAATATTGATTATATCGGTGAAATTTACTTAAGGCTAAGGGAAATGGTGCTTGCACCCAAACGAACACACTTAATCCCCTTTCCAAGGTTTTTGAGCCTTGTTTTTTAAAATGAGCTGGGTGAAGCTTACCAGCAGATTGCTGATGAATCATTCGACCTGCCTCCAAAACAAGGGGGAATGCCAAAAGATGCTCCTGATGCTCTATATAATGCCTTGACACCAGGCATGCTTGAGTATCTTGCTGCTCGAGGTGGAGTGAACTAACCGACTGCTTTTGGTGTTGCACCAGCTGAGGGGGAGGGACCTCAGCGAAAGCCAGCTGTAAAAAGGAAGAAGCTAGCTACCTCAACTAGTACAGCCACCGTCTCACATACTGGTAAAGCAGTAGTTGTATTAAAATCTAGTGCTCTCTGATCATAAAGAATAGCCCTAGTCTTATATACTGACTATCCAATTCTAGTATTGGAATCCGTTGCTTAACTATTTCTTGGTAACAGGCAAATCCAAACGAGCAAAAGCTGGCTCCAAGCACACCACAGGGGAGATTACACCAGTCTCAACTGCTGTTCCTGCAAAGGATGTGGCTATGGAACCTGGTGCGTTTCTAGACCAAACAGCAGAAAATTCTAACATAATTAAAAATCTTTTAACTGCTGACTTGAAAAATGAAAGTGGAGTTAAAGGTATAACCCTGACTCCCAAGCTGACTGGTTTTAAAACTAGTGTTAAGAAGAGTAGTAACCCATACTCTTCTAGCCAGACACTTCCACATTTTTCAAAATTGAACTTAATGCTATATCCTCTGCTGACAGTACAACCAGCAGAGCACATACCTGACCCCCAAAGCAAGCTTGAGCTGGGTCCTCATCATGTTGAACCAGCTCAGGATACTGCATAGCCATTATGTTACTCGGATCCTGATAAGAGTCTCACACCTACATCATTACCAGCCATAACTCTTACACTATCTGGGTCAACATGTGTCGCCAATCAGTCAGCTGAGTCACAGCTGTACTTACAGACACCTTATTCTGTCTCATTCGAAGGGCTGACCAAATCACCAGTCTGTCCCCAGAGACCAACACCAGATGCAATTGTTGAGTCAAATTTATTTGGTTCTATAATTGTTAACATAAACTGTTCTATTGTTTCAGTTCTTAGCAGGGTAGATGAACAGGCAAAGGGGGAGCAAGTTAAAGATGTTATTATTCCTACTGAGCAGATTGCTGCCTCTGCTACTGGTGTTGGTGCTACTGTTTCTCCTACTGTTGGCACTGATGCTAGTACTGTTGCTTCTTCAGCTGCTGGTGATGCTGCTCCCAATATTGCTGCTTCCACTACTGCACCTGAAGTGGAAGATGAAATCATAGTGGATCCTCCTGTTCATAAAAAGGTAATTGACAATATTTTCAAGGATGTTCTACTTGATGAACCTGTCTCTGATCCAAAGGGTGACATTGCGTCTGCTGCTGCTACCGATGCACAGAATGTTATTGTGGATACTAGTACTTATGCTACTTTTCCATCTGATGTTATCATGGATGCTGGTAAAAGTGCTACTTTTCCATCTGATTCTGGTTCACAGGGTAATACTGTTCTGGAGGGTCTTGATTTTGTTAATGCTGGCTATGTTGGCTATGTTTCTAAAGAGCCAAAGGTGGATACTGATGCTACTAGTGTTATTCCGAATGTTTTGGATCTTCAATCAAGACAATTTATTACTATGGATTCCACTGGTAATCTACAGGTGTCTGATTCCACACCGGATAATTTCTTTAAACGTGATGCAGATGCTGCTCCTTCACCTACTGCACAGTTACCTACTGCTGCTACTGGTTCTACGGAACCCGTTATCGATGCTGGTACCTCAGCTTCTGCCACTACTGACTCTTCTCAGGCTACTGTTTCTGCTGAGAAGAAACCTTATGTGTGCCAGGTGCCAGATCCTGATGAAGTTGTACCTAACTTCATCTATCGGGGAGCGTCTATCACTCCCAGAGTTGCTCTACTGGTGGATCAACTAACTATCAATCCTCAAACTGCCATAGTCTCAGCCAGCAAATTGCCTCGTGAGGAGCTGACTGAACTATTGTCTCAGCTTGATCGACCAGCTAGAGAAGAAGTTTATGAGAGGCTGGCTACTTTAGAAAGCAGCCATATTATCATTATTTTGGCATGGCTCCAGCTGCTTCTCCATGGCCTGGTACATGGAGGCTTCTCAAGTTCATCAGAGATCCCACTACTAGTAAATATGTTATGCAGAATATTCCTGATTCGCCGGTACCTTCTGATTCATCAGCTTCTTCCTCATCATCTTCTTCTTCTGATGGTAATGCTGATAAAGGTACTGGTAAGGATGAACCAGTCACTCATGATAATGTGACTGGCACTAAAGACAAACTAGTGGATCTTACTGATGATGCTGTTAATGATGCTGACAAGAATACCAGTGGTTCTAAACCTTCGGGTGAAGGTAAAAATGATGGTGATCATGGTGACGAGTCAGATTCTGACCTTCCACCCCCACCACCCCACAGAGGTAGTTCTATGTTAGCTGCTACTGACCACCCCTCAACCAGCTATGTTAAATTTAATGCTGATGAGGTGGCTGACATCTCCACCCTGGCTGTCTATAACACACTAGCAGAGGTTACACCTGATCTACAATCCACCATTCGCACTGCTATTGTTGATAGTGTGACTGAAGCCATACGTAACGCTGGGCAAGTTACCACTTCCAATATTGAAGCCCAGCTCAAACAAGTATGTGCCTTTGCAGATCTTGTCATGGCTGCCATTGTCAAACAACATGAAGAGGAGGAGGACTTAAAGAAACGAATCATCTCTCACAATGAGTATACTGAGGATATTGCCCGTCTTCAAGCTGATTTGGACGCTGCTAATCGCAGAATTCTTTTTCTTAATGAAGAAAATACGGTGCTGCATGAGAGATTGGATTCGCAGGAACAACAAATGGCTAACATGATTCCTACTTCTGCCTATGTTCAGATGGTAGAAAATATGCAACGACTGGCTGCCCTACAGGGTGATGTTAGGGCCATTGTTGAACAGATGGCTATGGGTGTTGCAAGGAATGAAGTTAGGTCTTCCTACCTCCTTCTTCGGTAATTTTGTGTGGATCCTGGTGCCCATCTTACTCCTGAAGTTACTGACTGAAACAATTTTGCATTCTCTGTTCCAGATTCAGATAGTGACCTTGATGCACAGGTCTCCCCTTTTCACCTTTCTGCCCCTGCTGATGACAAAAAGGGGGAGAAGAAATCTAAAAAGAAACTCAAAAAGAGAAAACAATCAGAGGGGGAGCATGAGCATGAAAAGGCTCCAAAACAACCAAGGAGGGATGGTGATGGTGATGGTGGTTTATGGTTCTACTGGTCAAGACTCTGGCACTAAGCCCATCAACGCTCATACTGAAGCTGATGTACAGGCAGCTAGTGAATCTCAACCCAGTGTGTCTACCACATCAGTGGATGATATTAGTTCTGGCAGTAAGTCCAGTGATGTTTCTGCATTGGCTATTGCTGAAGCTTTTGTTGTCTCTCAAACTATTGAAAGAAGAATGAAAAGAAAACTGGAGAGACATCAGAAGAGACAGCAAGAATTAAATGATGCCTTCAATGTTAAATGGGATGCCTATATTGCTCTTAAACACCACAGAATTGAGCATAGGAGATGGCTGACCCCAAAAAATAGGGACATTGATGATGACCTGATTGGCATTGATAAATTCAAAAAGGATGCACGAAAAAGAAATGCTAAATTCATGGTCAAATACTACAAAAAGAAGGCAAAGCTGTATGCTGAGCGAGCAGACAGGATCAAACGGATGACTCCTGAAGAAATGAAAGATTATCTTGGATCTACTGAGTCAGGGGGAGGAGTTAGAGATGACATTTTTATGAAGTGGTTAGATGTTATGTTAGAAACCAGCTCATCTTCTCACCCAACATCTTCTGCACAGCCAGTTATACAACATAAGCCAGCAGAAACAATCAATCTTGATGATGATGATATTCAGGGGGAGCATCTTGCTATCGTTCCTTACCTGCCACCACTTGAGCCAGTATCAACACAAGAACCATCAGCTGAACCCATGGCCATAGATAAACAAAGGGTGAAATCTGCTACTAGGGACAATCAGCCCCTAAGGAAAGGACCCTTATTTGAGGCAGCTGATGAAGATACTGAGGTGGATGTACCAGCGGATACTAATCAGTCAGCTGGTACTGAAGACACAGCAAGGAGTGCTGTGAATGAAGACCCAGCCAGAAGTGTGCTGCTGGGTGTTACAAGTGTTGAAGACCCAGCCAAGGTGGTTGAGCTGGGTGCTAATTAAGATGATGATACGGTTAATCCTGCTGACTTTACAGTCTGGGGTAGTGGAGATCACTTATTTGTTCAATCACCTATCTCTCCCCAGACCCTCATTTATTTTAATAGAACAAAGGATAATCGTGTAAATCAATTTCCAGTGAGTTCATCTGGCATAGGTGAATCAATCATGTATCCTCCATATTCCCCAAAACGTCATGGTAAACACAGAACTTGGGAAGATGATTCAGTTACCCGTGGTGAGCCAGACTTATTTAAAATGAATCCATATGAAAGATATGCTTACAGGATGGAGATCACTGTACAAGAATTGCTTGAGCAAAGACAAGCTGCTATTAATGAAAGGATACGCAAAGTTAGGTTGCTGCATCATCCTCTTGATCAGCCACTCTACATCACTGCCTTGACTTATGGCATTGAAATTGGTGTATACTTAAACAACAGTGGTCAAAGGCTCTCTACTGATGAGGAGAAAGACCAATTTTAAGAGGCTCGCCAGCTGGGTATGGATCTAAGGGAGTATCGTGCTGCCCGTAGAACTGAAGAGGGTAGAAAGATGATTGAAACAGCAAAATCCCTGAAAATCACTGCCGACGATTATTTGTTGGGCCTACAAGCTGAAATTCAAAGAAGGGAGGCTGCTGATGTTGAACTTGCTGAGAGGGTAAGGCTTCAGGACATAGAAGACAAATTGGCAGCTGATAGAAAGCAAGAGGCTGAATCCTTAAAGTTAGCCAAAGCCATTGTCAAAGAACAGGATAAGGCACTTGATGAAATGGAAGCTGCTGAGAAAGCACCTGCTACTGCTCCTATAGAATCTGTCCGTACCATTGAATTTCCTGATCATTATTATAGGAGTAGGTATGGTGATGTGACGAATAGAAGATCCAATCCCAGTAGGATCATCAAAGTGAATAGAGGGTCAAAAATAGCTTTCAATTTCATGAGGGAGAATAAGGTTCAAGAAAGAATAAACTATGATGAGTTAAGATCCCTTGGATTTAGTGAATGGATGCAGATCTTGGAGTATTTCATTGGTAAAGGTGAAAGTGCTATCAAAAATACACTTAAATCTGAACTCCAACAGCTCTTCAAGAAAGCAACAAGGTTTGGGAATGCACTAGTGGTGAATGTAGAAGAAGTCCTTTCTTAAAAGCCTAAAGGAAAGCAATCTACTGGTGAAGGACCAACCGGAAGAGGCCCCATCATTCTACCTCCTCATATCCCTGTATTTGACCCTGCTGATGTACCTTATCTGTTCCCTGAAGCCTGGAGAATCAAACAAGAGGAGCTATCTGAAGAAGAACGAGATAAAGATAAAGATAGATAGTCGCCTATGTGCTCAAATTGTATCTTTTGTTTAATTCACTTTTCATTTTGCTGTTGTTGTAATTACTGTACATACTTTGTTGTAATGAAAGTGAAATGAGTTTATCTTCAAAATCATATCAAATTATAAGATATGGATAACTCAGCAAAAGATCCTAAAAACAAACTTAAAAAGGGACAAATTTACTGCCTATTTTTTATTAGGTCCCTCGGTGTTGACTTTAGTGTTTTCTCTGTATGTCATAGGTTTTGTCATCATCAAATAGGGGGAGATTGTTGAGTCCCCAAAATAATTAAGGATTTAATTATGACAAAACTGTAATTTATTTGCAATAAAATGTTATGTGTAGTCAGCACAAGTTTGTTCATGTATACACAGCAGATATTGCTATGTCGAGTGTTTAGTTTGCTGCTCAGTCTACCAGCACAAGGTAGACAGTGTTCTTCAATCAGCACAGGATGTGTACTCAGCAAATCAAGAACATTAAGTGGCTCATCAATGAAGAACCAGCACAGCTGGAATGCAGCTTACTACACAAGACAGCTATGCTCCATTATAGGCATAGTAGTTTCCCGAGTGGTCTACATCAATGGTACTATTCAACAGCAGTCAAAGACAAAGTGGAACAGAAAAGGACACGCGTCGGCGGCTAACAAGTGACCTTACAAGACCACGTGGGAATGCAGAAGTTTAACGCTTGTGCAGACATGGGTTATACTTTGTCAACACCTAGGGAACATAACATTCTATTTGTATAATCAAATAGTGGTGCCAAACCGAATTAGAGTGTTCCTATAAATAGCCACCAAAGAGGAAAGAGGAGAGCATGCTCTCTGATATAGTTGTCTCCACAAGTACATACTTCCTATGTACCAGTGGACAATAGAACCATTAAACGGTTAATAGGACAACTATAAATTGTTGTATCCACTATTGTAACAACTAGTGGTGTGGGTTTATTTTTATAGAGTCAAAACGTGTAATAGCTGTTAGTTTACCTCTTAGCTATAATCTAGGTAATCTGTATCCACCAACTATCATTTCGTCAAGGATAGTTATGATTCTTTGTGATTCAATCAATAAAGAATAACTGTTAAAAATTACCTGTGACTCTATTTATTTGCATGCTTGAATACTAATCGAGTTTAACTGTTAAGTTATTTTAAAAGAAATTATATTCACCCCCCTCTATAATACTCCTGTTGTTATCAAGGGACCAACATAAGCCTTCTTGTTAAGTATGAGTGTTTTGATATATGTCTTGAAGTCTTTCAAAAGTGTATTAATATAACTTAATACACTACATGTATATACATTTTAACTTAGTCGTTAAGTCACCGTTAGTCGTTACATGTAAGTGTGGTCTTGAAACTTTTAAGTTAACAATCTCATTTAATGTAGTTAACCCATTGATTATTATACCTAATGAGATGTTAAATTATCATATTATCATGATAACATGGTGTATGAATATATCTTAATACAATATATATATATATATATATATATATATATATATATATATATATATATATATATATATATATATATATATATATATATATATATATATATATATATATATATATATATATATATTAAAACGTTGTTACAACGATAATCGTTACATATATAACTCGTTTCGAAACTCTTAAGTTAGTAGTCTTGTTTTACATATGTAGTTCATTGTTAACACACTTAATGATATATTTAATTATCATTTTATCATGTTAAACATAGTGTATCAATATCTTAATATGATTCATATGATTTAGTAAGACGTTGTTATAACGATAATCGTTATATATATATATTGTTTTGAGTTTCTTAATTCAATAGTCTCATTTTTATGTATATATAACTCATTGTTAATATACTTAGTGTGATACTTACCTATGATAATTCTCATGTTAACTATATATATATATATATATATATATATATATATATATATATATATCATGTAGTTGTTACAAGTTTAAACGTTCGTGAATCGCCGGTCAACTTGGGTGATCAATTGACTACATAAACTCATTTCAATTAATCAAGTCTTAATAAGTTTGATTGCTTAACATGTTGGAAACATTTAATCATGTAAATATAAATTTCATTTAATATATATAAACATGGAAAAGTTCGGGTCACTACAGTACCTACCCGTTAAATAAATTTCGTCCCGAAATTTTAAGCTGTTGAAGGTGTTGACGTATCTTCTGGAAATAGGTATGGGTATTTCAGCTTCATTTGATCTTCACGATCCCAGGTGAACTCGGGTCCCCTACGAGCATTCCATCGAACCTTAACGATCGGTATCTTGTTTTTCTTGAGTCTTTTAACCTCACGATCCATTATCTCGACGGGTTCTTCAACGAATTGTAGTTTTTCGTTGATTTTCATTTCGTCTAAAGGAATAGTGAGATCTTCTTTGGCTAAGCATTTCTTCAAATTTGAGACGTGGAAGGTATTATGTACATTGGCGAGTTGTTGAGGTAATTCAAGTCGGTAGTCTACTGGTCCGACACAATCTATAATCTTGAATGGTCCAATGTATCTTGGATTTAGTTTTCCCCGTTTACCAAATCGAACAACACCTTTCCAAGGTGAAACCTTAAGCATGACCATCTCCCCAATTTCAAATTCTATATCTTTTCTTTTAAGGTCCGCGTAGCTCTTTTGTCAACTCTGGGCGGTTTTCAACCGTTGTTGAATTTGGATGATTTTCTTGGTAGTTTCTTGGATTATCTCTGGACCCGTAATCTGTCTATCCCCTACCTCACTCTAACAAATCGGAGACCTACACTTTCTACCATAAAGTGCTTCAAACGGTGCCATTTCGATACTCGAATGGTAACTGTTGTTGTAGGAAAATTCTGCTAACGGTAGGTGTCGATCTCAACTGTTTCCAAAATCAATAACACATGCTCGTAGCATGTCTTCAAGCGTCTGTATCGTCCTTTCACTCTGCCCATCAGTTTGTGGATGATAGGCAGTACTCATATCTAGACGAGTTCCCAATGCTTGCTGTAATGTCTGCCAAAACCTTGAAACAAATCTGCCATCTATATCAGAGATAATAGAGATTGGTATTCCATGTCTGGAGATGACTTCCTTCAAGTATAAACGCGCTAACTTTTCCATTTTATCATCTTCTCTCATTGGTAGAAAGTGTGTTGACTTGGTGAGACGATCGATGTGATGACCCGGAAATTTCCGACCAAATTTAAACTTTAATCTTTATATGTTCCCGACACGATAAGCAAAAATCTGTAATGTTGAGTCTCGAAAGTTTTAAAATCTATATTCATATAATCAATTACTCTTTGACCATGCCTAACGATTCACGAACAATTAATTGTAATTAGATATGTGTGTATGTATATATAAATAATAATTCAAAATATAATTTGAAGTATTATATGATGTTGTTATTAAAAATTAATAAAATAAAAATAGGATATTATAATAATTATTATCTAAAATATATCTATATATATAAATAAAGTATATTAAAAATAAATATTAAATGATTGTAATACTCGTTAGACGTTTCGATTATTAATTAGAGAAGCTTAATTCGAACTTATGTGATTTTAAAATAAACGGTGATCCGAAAATGAGTTCTATAAATTTTAGGCTTACTAAAATTGTATTTAGGATTTAGTTATTAAATTTTAACACTTTTTATATTATACCCAAAATTGAGAGGGACAGTTGATGTATTTTTTATTTAATAATTAATGATTGAATTTTATACCATAGTGACTGAAATAAATAAAGATAATTGTTATAAAAATATGAAATTTTTCTGAAGACTTTTTATTCGCCACTGAGTGAACAACGGGGCACGATACACAGTCCGTGAAAACTGTCGGTAACATATATACAAATAATCCTCACGAGAAGTGTTTTAATTACTATTTGTTTACTATTTCGATTACTGTATGTGTACGTTTTAGATTCTAATTATTATTAAAGTGGGATGTTACTGTGTTTCACTGTTTTATTTTTTTAACTCTTCTATGATGCATGAGTTATGATATATTATATCATATACATATATAACAACCTATATCAATATGTATATAGATATATAGAGTTAGGATCGATTCATTTGTAAAACAATAAACCATCACTTGCTTGCTTGCTCCCTTTTACTTCATCGATAACCCACACGACCACCACTAACCACCATAAAGATCACAACACCCATCTCTATTTTACTTCATCTTCTCCAATCACCAAACCTCATGCCACCCTCTGCAAACGTTAAACCACCTCGGATCATCAACTCATCACCACCAAAATCATTGTATTTGTTTCCTTTGATCGAGCAACATAAACCATCACCACCTCTCGGTTATAAAACCACCACAAGAAACTTGTTACGGTTGTAAGCACCACCACCTTAAACCCATTTATGTTTGCTGCAAATCCGAGAACCATTTCACCATCAACAACCGAGAACCACCATACAGGAACCACCATCGAGGAACCATCAAACCCTTTCAACCATTCTTGTTGTTCCCGACCCCGGATCGATTTGCAAACACCACACCATCATCAAACCGAAGGGTTAGATGTTATTATAACTCTTCTATTTTCAATTACCTTTCCAATGATTTAGGGACCATGTCAACTGTATTACCAGTGAGCTATTATGTTTCAATTCACAATTAACACCCATCATCACCATTAATCGAATCATTGTTTTGGCCTGAAATAAACATCACCCATAACCGCTTTAAACCACCATCGACACCACCTCCTAACTTAACCATCCGTCACCCTAGGGCAACCAACCATCACCGAAATAATCAAAACCCACGTCATCTTCATGAAACCATCACCACCTCACGGCGGGAACCACCATGGACACACCACCCTTATCATCTCTCTCCCTCTCTCACTATCTCTCTTATTTCCATTTCAATTCGAGTCACCTGTTGTGATGACCCGAGAATTTCCGATTAAATTTAAACTTAATCTTATATGATTTCGACACGATAAGCAAAGTCTATTAAACTGAGTCTCATAATGTTTGAACTATTATCATGAATGCATTTGACTTTGACCATCTCCGACGATTCACGAACCATAGTTGCAAATGAATATGTATAAATATATATATGTATATATATAATAATTCAAAATTATAAAATAGAATTTAAACATTTAAATTAAATATATATAAAATAAGATACAAAAATAACTAAGTGTAACTTAAAATGAGTTTATATATATATATATATGATTCCCATATATAACTATCATTATATATATATATTGTAATATACATATATATAAGAGATATAAATATTATGTGTTGAAACTTTTAATATATGATTCTATTACGAAATAATATAATATAGTAATTGGATATATAATGGTTATGTATATAAAACATTATTAATGTATTCATATTTACATGTAATTAATATGCAAACACAATTACATACTATTATATGATTATGTAAATATTAAATATTCAATATACGTTATTGTGAAACTAAATATGATTTCTATTAAATACATATATAGAATATATAAATTTTAACTGTTCAGTAAATGTCATCATATAACATAATCTTACATATAATAAATGGTATTATATTAGATTACAAGTTTGAATATAAATAATATATTAAAAATTATTACTACTTTCATTTTTTTATTATTAATAACAGATTTGATATATATAATATACTATATTATTATTATTAGTATTATCATATTTATCATTATTGTTATTGATAAAATTATCATATTATCAAATTATCATTTTTTTTTTCAATATTATTATTATTATTATTTACTAGTACTTTTATAATAAATAACAAGTTAGGTCATATCATTAATAATTAAATTATATTTATATATCAGTTTTTTTTTTTTTTTAAAAATCAGATAAGAATCAGTTTTATAAATTATTATTATTTTTATTATTATTATTAATTGTATTATTGTTATCAAAATATTAATTATTAATATATGTTATGCAGATAGGTACATAACTGATATATATATATACACGATAATCATTGAACCTTTATCTGTTATCTATCTTTCTGCTTTTTCTGTTCGTCTGTGAAAACACTGTCGAATCCCACAATTTTTTTTATAAATCAAACAATACCTGTTGTCAAATGAATTCATCCTACTTTCAATCATCAACCACAACAAATTCCTAATTGTAAGTCCTATTAAATTTTATATTTTTTTTTTCTGAAGCTCGTACCTCTGTATGAACAACTTTTTAACTATAATTCTAGTTCGAATGAATTTTCAAAATCTGTTAATACAAAGTTGTTAGGAATCATTTATATAAACTTTCTGTAAAATTTCAAAGTCCAATTCATCTTAACGGATTTCAATTTCTGAGTCAAACTTTTGGTTTCAAAAAGTCAACTTTTGTTCTTCATTCAAATTCAAGTTTGTTGTTGTGATTTAAGTTAATTAAACGATTCTAATAGTTTATATAGATAATTTAAAATGTGTTTCATGTTATAGCAATTGTCCAAATCTTTGTAGAATTATAAATCAAATTTTTTTTTTTACTTATTCAAACAGCGACGATGATGCTTGCTGTATATATATATTTTTTTTAGTCTATTAATTTAAGTTCACACTTTGAAAACGTTTTCTGTTGTAATCATAGAAACAAGGAGTGTTTGTTTTGATTAATTCGATTAGGAAGTTGGATTGAATTGATGAGGATGAAGTTGAGACAGAAAGTGAAGAAATAAAGAAAAATAAATCGACTATAAAAACAGAAAAGCAGGATTGGAGGTGTGGTTAGGATGTTTATCGGGTGAGCGAGGGATCCTGGGTTCGAGTCCCGTTTGGGCCAATTCTTTTTAGAGAAGGGTATATTTCTTGATTTATTTTTCTTATCATTATTAGTATTATAATTATAATTATTATTGTTATTATTATTATTATTAGCTTTATTGATTATTAATGTTATTATAACTACTAAAGTAGTAATTATCATTTATTATCATTAGTATTATTATGATGTTAGTTAAAATTGTGATTATTTTTATTATTGATAAGATTATTTATTATTATCACTATCAAAAAGGCAAATTAACATTTTAACATTAATAGTAGTATTATTATTATTAAAACTATTATCTTAAATAGTAAAATTATAGTTATTATTATTAGTATTATTATTATTAACAATATCCTTATTATTAGTAAATCATTATTATCAAAACTATAATTTTTTTATATATAAATATTATGTACATAAAGGTATACATATTACATATACCACAATTATATTAACATTTCATATAATTGTATTTCAAACAAATATATATATTTTTTTCTATAAATACCTTCGTATAACAAATTACTAATATTAAATAATACTAAACATATAAATAAATATATGGTCATATATATATTAATGTAACTAAATGAATAGATATCAACCACTTTAAGATATATATATATATATATATATACAAAATAAATATATATCACATATAACTTAAGATATAATATAAGTATATGTTTTAAATGGAAGTTAATATAAATCCTATATAAATGCAAAAATATAAGTAATATATATTAATAAATAAAAGTTATGTGATTTTCGTTATATGTTTTAATCTATATATACAAATGATATAGGTTCGTGAATCCGAGGCCAACCTTGCATTGTTCAAAGTCGTCATATGTATTTTTACTACAAAATACAGTAAAGTGAGTTCATTTGCTCCCTTTTTACTCATTACATTTTTGGGCTGAGAATACATGCAAATGCTTTATTAACTGTTTTTACAATATTTATATGCGTGAGTTCATTTGCTCCCTTTTTACTCATTACATTTTTGGGCTGAGAATACATGCAAATGCTTTATTAACTGTTTTTACAATATTTATATGCGTGAGTTTTCATTACTCCCTTTTTATATATATTTTTGGGACTGAGAATACATGCGCTGCTTTTATAAATGTTTTACGATATAGACACAAGTAATCGAAACTACATTCTATGGTTGAATTATCGAAGTTGAATATGCCCTTTTTTATTAAGTCTGGTAATCTAAGAATTAGGGAACAGACACCCTAATTGACGCGAACTCTAAAGATAGATCTATCGGGCCCAACAAGCCCCATCTAAAGTACCGGATGCTTTAGTACTTCGAAATTTATATCATGTCCGAAGGAGGATCCCGGAATGATGGGAATATTCTTATATGCATATTGTGAATGTCGGTTACCAGGTGTTCAATCCATATGAATGATATTTTTGTCTCTATGTATGGGACGTATGTTTATGAGAAATGGAAATATGAAATCTTGTGGTCTATTAAAATTATGAAATGATTATTTATGATAAACTAATGAACTCACCAATCTTTTGGTTGACACTTGAAAGCATGTTTATTCTCAGGTATGAAAGAAATCTTCCGCTGTGCATTTGCTCATTTTAGAGATATTACTTGGAGTCATTCATGATATATTTCAAAAGACGTTGCATTCGAGTCGTTGTATTCATCAAGATTATTATTAAGCCAATTATAGTTGGATATATTATGAAATGGTATGCATGTCTGTCAACTTAAGATGTAATGAAAGATTGTCTTTTCAAAACGAATGCAATGTTTGTAAAATGTATCATATAGAGGTCAAGTACCTCGCGATGTAATCAACTGTTGAGAATCGTTTATAATCGATATGGACTTCGTCCGAATGGATTAGGACGGGTCCTTTCAGTTGGTATCAGAGCGATGGTCTTAGCGAACCAGGTCTTGCATTAGTGAGTCTAACTGATAGCCGTTAGGATGCATTAGTGAGTCTGGACTTCGACCGTGTCTGCATGTCAAAAGTTTTGCTTATCATTTCTAGTCGGAAATCATCTGCTTATCATCCTTAGAAAATTACATGTTTATCATTCTTAGTCTAGACATGTCTTACTGCCTTGACTTGCATAGACAGTGTATAGATAAATTCATATCTTAGCGTATCTGATTATTCATATCTTAGCGTATCTGTTATTGTTATTTTTGCCTGACAGCTTTCGTAGATTCCTCCGTAACTTATGAGATTTTAGTATTATATATGTATATGTAAATTATGTATTGCAGGGTACTAATCTACATTCTATAATCTATTTCTTATCGAAAATCCTTCATCTGATCATACGAGATGAATCCCTCAACTAGATCGAGTCCCTCGAATTCCGACAGCTATTCCGATAGTTATCCCAACAGTTATTCAGATTGGATAGTCATCTAAGCTCCGGAAGCAACGACACCAGAATGAATCAACCAATCATCCATCCCCAATTCATCTGATGGATTCATAGTCGACTTAATCAACGGAGATGCGCAGAAGGCGATCCCATCCACTAACCGAATTCACCTTTTGGCGAATAACCTGAAGCACTTACCGACGAACCTGTTCGTAACACCATTTCACCCTCATTTCCCAAATATCTCGCCACGACTATATCATAACTCAGATTCTAAACCTTATTCATCCGCTCGTTTCGATCAACAATCATCTCGGAATAATATAAGAAGTCAACGAATTTCGCGCGCTAGTAATCAATTTGGAGAATATGGTGCAAAATGTACCAGCTTCAGCAACATTACCAGCACCAACATCAATACCAGTACCACCAACAACTCAAGTTCACATCATACACCTCAACATTTAATTATGTACCTCGAGCTTAATCAAAAATCTGCGAATCGTTCTACATCATTTATCTTCGTTCGACATGATGATTATGTAATCTTCAATGTTTTAGAAATTATATATTCTTGCTCTAATGATAAATCAAATGAGATCATTATCACATTAACTCATTAAATTCATGATTACATCTAAAGAAAATATATACATATATATGTTTTCATAAAGATTGTAATTAAAAATTCTTTTGTACAAACTGTTAATGGTGAAAATATTTTAACGGGTAGGTAATACCCGAGGAGTATTTAGATATCACATTAATAAGTTACACTGTACATTCTTCGGAATTGATTCAACGATCATTTACTATCCTATTTACAACCACCGATTTACGTATCCGTTCACCAAAGAATAACTATTTTCATTCAAATTCAATTTCATATTTGGATTTTGATCTATCAGAATTCAACAAGTGGCATAATGAAGAAATAATGGACACAATAAAAATTGATTAGAAACAGACTAATTGACAATATGAAATTTTGTTAAGAAACCACGCTAACAAAATCCTAGCTAACTGTTAATTCCATATTACATTTTATTTATCGCAATTTATTTTATCGCAATTTTAATTCTCGCAATTTTATTTATCGTTATTTAATTTCTGTTATTTACTTTACGCACTTTATTTATCGTCATTTAATTTCTGTTATTTATTTTATGCACTTTAAATATCGGGACACGTATACAAAGTTTTGACATATCATATCGACACATCTATATATATTATTTGGAATCACCATAGACACTCTATATGCAGTAATGATCGAGTTCTCTATACAGGGTTGAGGTTGATTCTATAATAATATATATACTTTGAGTTATGATCGAGTCTGAGACGTATACGGGTCACGACACATATTAATTAATTCGAATATTGTATATTAAACTATATATGAATTATTGGACTGTTACTGTGGACTATCAACTGTGGACTAATAACATTGGACAATTAAAATGAATTAAAATATTGATTATAATATATGAAACTAAACAATTCTTCAAGTTGCCACTTGATTTCGTCTTAAACATCATTTGTATCTTCACGACTACATTCTGCGTTCAAACCTTTCATGATTCTTGAAAACACCTCAATCAAGAGGATGAACCAACCGCACTTCATCTATAGAAGAAAAGATTGATACATATAGTATGCACCTGGAAAACTCTCGGAAACTGAGTAAATGTTTAACATATAGCTGTACAAATTCCTTTAGCGTTATTAGTACCAAAAATAACTTTGCAACTCCTGTTCATGATAGCCAAATTTGTCACAGCTCCATCAAGTCAACTTCGACTTTTCGTTCGAAACAACCTTATTGTAACCTTGATATATATGCGTACTCTTTCATTATTATCGGGGAACCTTTCTATTCCATCATGTTACCATCAGCGTTTAATCATCTAAAAACACAATTCTCCTGAAACCACCTCGAATTGATAACCGATGATTCAAATATCATAGCATTAAATGCAGAGGAAACAGAAAAATTGTAGATGGTCTAAACGGCCAAAAGTTTTATGATAACGAAGGGAGTGTTAGGAACGCTCGATAGAAAATTTGGTACTGAAAGACAGATTGAGCAAACCATGAAGGAGACCAAGGCCAAATACAAGGACCATACCATATATTCAAGGAATCCAGGTAATTCTGGATCCGATGAAACCTTCAACGAATATCTTGCTCCGTACTTATGTTAAAATCTTGCGGGAAATCTTTCTTCATCAACCATCGAACTTAGAAATTCCAAAATATCATCATAAATATCTTCGATATTTCTGAAGATATTTTCATAAATATTCTCGTCCGAAATTATTTATCTCTTCGTGCTATCTGTATTACATCATAAAGGAAACTGTTTAGCTTCTATTTTCTGAAAACCTTCGAGTTTAAATTTGAATGTTTTTGAAGTTGTGTAGAAAATTGATGCATGAGTTAGTATAATATAATGACACTTGATCAATGTGATTATATTACAGTAAGTCATGCTGAGTTTCTAATGGAACGTGATGATTCACATAATCATAACATCATCATGTACTATTCTACACGACTCTTACATTCTACCTAATCTCCAAACATATCAAGAACATATTTCCTTGATAGTTCTATTCTCAGTAATTCTGGTAATTTGACAAATCAAATCGTGCTATTACGTTCTTTCTTGTTTAGAAGATGAAGTTCATTCAAAAACTCTATACTTACGAATTTTGGACCGTTACTCGTTTTACTAGAGGGCGAGAAGAGAATGAAAAAGGCAAAGAGCTCCAAAATATAAGAGAAAATATAAAGCCCAATAACAACACGGAGATTACAAATCATGAGTATTAATACGAATAGCAATATAAAGACACGGTATAATTAAGAATAGTATCACCCCAAGGTAATAGTATGAGTAAACAGATTTTCTGGTGGAAGATTGAAAAGAAGGATGACAGAAATTATAATTAGGAAAATATCAATGATTAGAACTGGATTAAGTATTTTCATAATCTTTTGGATGTATGAATTAAGAAAGAAAGTATAGGAATGGTGAGAATAATGGAACGGAAGAGCTAAATTTATCATGGAAATATCAGACAGAGTAATCGAGGCAGATCACCGTATTTAATTATAGAGATCTTAATTTCCTTACTCACCGAAGAATCAAATCTTTTAGATTTCGAAGATTTTATATAATTCCCTTGAATTCCGAAATTCAATCGTGACTACGTCATCGGTTAAGTCAAACCTGCATTTACTCATTTCACTCTTTTGTGATAGCTTCACTCGTACTCTTTGAGTAATCGAATTAATTTATCTATATTACTTTATGATAATAAAACTCTATTTATTAACTCATATTCATCATGAAAACATTTTTATTGTTAGCCATGACCACCTCACTCAAATTTCGGGACGAAATTTCTTTAACGGGTAGGTACTGTGATGACCCGAGAATTTCCGATTAAATTTAAACTTAATCTTATATGATTTCGACACGATAAGCAAAATCTATTAAACTGAGTCTCATAATGTTTGAACTATTATCATGAATGCATTTGACTTTGACCATCTCCGATGATTCACGAACCATAGTTGCAAATGAATATGTATAAATATATATATGTATATATATAATAATTTAAAATTATAAAATAGAATTTAAACATTTGAATTAAATATATATAAAATAAGATACAAAAATAACTAAGTGTAACTTAAAATGAGTTTATATATATATATGATTCCCATATATAACTATCATTATATATATATATATTGTAATATACATATATATATATATATAAGAGATATAAATATTATGTGTTGAAACTTTTAATATATAATTCTATTACGAAATAATATAATATAGTAATTGGATATATAATGGTTATGTATATAAAACATTATTAATGTATTCATATTTACATGTAATTAATATGCAAACACAATTACATACTATTATATGATTATGTAAATATTAAATATTCAATATACGTTATTGTGAAACTAAATATGATTTCTATTAAATACATATATATAATATATAAATTTTAACTGTTCAGTAAATGTCATCATATAACATAATCTTACATATAATAAATGGTATTATATTAGATTACAAGTTTGAATATAAATAATATATTAAAAATTATTACTACTTTCATTTTTTTATTATTAATAACAGATTTGATATATATAATATACTATATTATTATTATTAGTATTATCATATTTATCATTATTGTTATTGATAAAATTATCATATTATCAAATTATCATTTTTTTTTTCAATATTATTATTATTATTATTTACTAGTACTTTTATAATAAATAACAAGTTAGGTCATATCATTAATAATTAAATTATATTTATATATCAGTTTTTTTTTTTTTTTAAAATCAGATAAGAATCAGTTTTATAAATTATTATTATTATTATTATTATTATTAATTGTATTATTGTTATCAAAATATTAATTATTAATATATGTTATGCAGATAGGTACATAACTGATATATATATATACACGATAATCATTGAACCTTTATCTGTTATCTATCTTTCTGCTTTTTCTGTTCGTCTGTGAAAACACTGTCGAATCCCACAATTTTTTTTATAAATCAAACAATACCTGTTGTCAAATGAATTCATCCTACTTTCAATCATCAACCACAACAAATTCCTAATTGTAAGTCCTATTAAATTTTATATTTTTTTTTTCTGAAGCTCGTACCTCTGTATGAACAACTTTTTAACTATAATTCTAGTTTGAATGAATTTTCAAAATCTGTTAATACAAAGTTGTTAGGAATCGTTTATATAAACTTTCTGTAAAATTTCAAAGTCCAATTCATCTTAACGGATTTCAATTTCTGAGTCAAACTTTTGGTTTCAAAAAGTCAACTTTTGTTCTTCATTCAAATTCAAGTTTGTTGTTGTGATTTAAGTTAATTAAACGATTCTAATAGTTTATATAGATAATTTAAAATGTGTTTCATGTTATAGCAATTGTCCAAATATTTGTAGAATTATAAATCAAATTTTTTTTTTTACTTATTCAAACAGCGACGATGATGCTTGCTGTATATATATATTTTTTTTAGTCTATTAATTTAAGTTCACACTTTGAAAACGTTTTCTGTTGTAATCATAGAAACAAGGAGTGTTTGTTTTGATTAATTCGATTAGGAAGTTGGATTGAATTGATGAGGATGAAGTTGAGACAGAAAGTGAAGAAATAAAGAAAAATAAATCGACTATAAAAACAGAAAAGCAGGATTGGAGGTGTGGTTAGGATGTTTATCGGGTGAACGAGGGATCCTGGGTTCGAGTCCCGTTTGGGCCAATTCTTTTTAGAGAAGGGTATATTTCTTGATTTATTTTTCTTATCATTATTAGTATTATAATTATAATTATTATTGTTATTATTATTATTATTAGCTTTATTGATTATTAATGTTATTATAACTACTAAAGTAGTAATTATCATTTATTATCATTAGTATTATTATGATGTTAGTTAAAATTGTGATTATTTTTATTATTGATAAGATTATTTATTATTATCACTATCAAAAAGGCAAATTAACATTTTAACATTAATAGTAGTATTATTATTATTAAAACTATTATCTTAAATAGTAAAATTATAGTTATTATTATTAGTATTATTATTATTAACAATATCCTTATTATTAGTAAATCATTATTATCAAAACTATAATTTTTTTATATATAAATATTATGTACATAAAGGTATACATATTACATATACCACAATTATATTAACATTTCATATAATTGTATTTCAAACAAATATATATATTTTTTTCTATAAATACCTTCGTATAACAAATTACTAATATTAAATAATACTAAACATATAAATAAATATATGGTCATATATATATTAATGTAACTAAATGAATAGATATCAATCACTTTAAGATATAATATATATATATATATATATATATATATATATATATATATATATATATATATATATATATATATATATATATATATATATATATATACAAAATAAATATATATCACATATAACTTAAGATATAATATAAGTATATGTTTTAAATGGAAGTTAATATAAATCCTATATAAATGCAAAAATATAAGTAATATATATTAATAAATAAAAGTTATGTGATTTTCGTTATATGTTTTAATCTATATATACAAATGATATAGGTTCGTGAATCCGAGGCCAACCTTGCATTGTTCAAAGTCGTCATATGTATTTTTACTACAAAATACAGTAAAGTGAGTTCATTTGCTCCCTTTTTACTCATTACATTTTTGGGCTGAGAATACATGCAAATGCTTTATTAACTGTTTTTACAATATTTATATGCGTGAGTTCATTTGCTCCCTTTTTACTCATTACATTTTTGGGCTGAGAATACATGCAAATGCTTTATTAACTGTTTTTACAATATTTATATGCGTGAGTTTTCATTACTCCCTTTTTATATATATTTTTGGGACTGAGAATACATGCGCTGCTTTTATAAATGTTTTACGATATAGACACAAGTAATCGAAACTACATTCTATGGTTGAATTATCGAAGTCGAATATGCCCTTTTTTATTAAGTCTGGTAATCTAAGAATTAGGGAACAGACACCCTAATTGACGCGAACTCTAAAGATAGATCTATCGGGCCCAACAAGCCCCATCCAAAGTACCGGATGCTTTAGTACTTCGAAATTTATATCATGTCCGAAGGAGGATCCCGGAATGATGGGGATATTCTTATATGCATATTGTGAATGTCGGTTACCAGGTGTTCAATCCATATGAATGATATTTTTGTCTCTATGTATGGGACGTATGTTTATGAGAAATGGAAATATGAAATCTTGTGGTCTATTAAAATTATGAAATGATTATTTATGATAAACTAATGAACTCACCAATCTTTTGGTTGACACTTGAAAGCATGTTTATTCTCAGGTATGAAAGAAATCTTCCGCTGTGCATTTGCTCATTTTAGAGATATTACTTGGAGTCATTCATGATATATTTCAAAAGACGTTGCATTCGAGTCGTTGTATTCATCAAGATTATTATTAAGCCAATTATAGTTGGATATATTATGAAATGGTATGCATGTCTGTCAACTTAAGATGTAATGAAAGATTGTCTTTTCAAAACGAATGCAATGTTTGTAAAATGTATCATATAGAGGTCAAGTACCTCGCGATGTAATCAACTGTTGGGAATCGTTTATAATCGATATGGACTTCGTCCGAATGGACTAGGACGGGTCCTTTCACCTGTTACCTGCTATTTCAAGCGGTTTTTATTGCTTTGTTCGTCCTCTTCCTGTTACTATTACCAGTCTCCTTTGTTCCTACTATACGGGTTCAATCTCCATCAAAAAGGCTGTTGTTATCTTCTGTTAAATTCACGATCCAAAAACTGAAACAATTGAGTTCCGTACACTAGCTGCTTTATATTATTTTTCCTGGTTGTAGTCGATGAAAATGAAGTGAGATGTTAAATATAATATTGATGGTCTGTTGATAATTATATTGACATAATGATGAAGATGATGATTGATGTTGTTGCTTCTTTAATATTCCTTGAAAGAATCGAACCCCACAAAGCCTTATAACATCCAGCTGTATATTATTTTTTTTACTCCCGAATTATATAACAAAATTCAATTACTTGGGCCAGGAGCTTGTTTTGGCTTTTGGATCGAGTATTTATTCTTTATTTTGGGCCGAGGGTTTACTTTGTTTGTGGGGCTCGTGAAACTGCTGTTGGGCCGTAGTTACTATTGGGCCGAAGAGATTAAGTAGAAGAAGATAGAAAAGCAGAAGTAATCAAGTTAAATAAATTTTGGTTTCGCTTATATTCAGAAAAACGGAATTAGTCAAGTGGTTGGATCAGTTTGTGGGTTAACGAGAGGTCTTGGGTTCGAACCTGGGCCAAAGCAGTTTATTTTTTTTAGCTCTTCCCATTTGAGGTAGTTATTTGTTCATCTTATTATTATTATAAGTATTATTATTGTTGTTACAATAAATAATTATTTAAAAGAATCTTTAGTAGAAAAACTATCATTTTATTTAAAAACATTCATTTTAGTAAAATTATCATAAGAACTACTATTATTATTATTATAAATGGAAACAACTTTTTATTTATTATTATCAATATTATTTTATCATATAAATAATGGTTACTTAAAAATATATTTAATACACATAACATAACTATATTAAATTTTTTATTATTTATTCATTTAAAAGTGTATATAAAATAAACATACTTAATTAATTAATAAAACCTATAAATTATTAAATACAACAAGTATATCACCAATAAAAATATGTAAACTTATTTGATTACAATTCTATGTGTTAATAAATATATAAATATATGAATAATATAGGTTCGTGAATCCGAGGTCAACCCTACTCTTGTTAAATGACGTCATATGTATTTTTACTACAAAATACAGTATGGTGAGTTTCATTTGCTCCTTTTTTTACTCATTACATTTTTGGGCTGAGAATACATGCAAATGCTTTATTAACTGTTTTACAATATTTATATGTGTGAGTTTCATTACTCCCTTTTTAAATGCTTTTACAATATATATTTTTGGGACTGAGAATACATGCGCTGCTTTTATAAATATTTTACGAAATAGACACAAGTAATTGAAACTACATTATATGGTTGAATTATCGAAATCGAATATGCCCCTTTTTTATTAAGTCTGGTAATCTAAGAATTAGGGAACAGACACCCTAATTGACGCGAATCCTAAAGATATATCTATTGGGCCCAACAAGCCCCATCCAAAGTATCGGATGCTTTAGTACTTCGAAATTTATATCATGTCCGAAGGAGGATCCCGGAATGATGGGGATATTCTTATATGCATATTGTGAATGTCGGTTACCAGGTGTTCAATCCATATGAATTATATTTTTGTCTCTATGCATGGGAAGTATGTTTATGAGAAATGGAAATATGAAATCTTGTGGTCTATTAAAATTATGAAATGATTATTTATGATAAACTAATGAACTCACCAACCTTTTGGTTGACACTTGAAAGCATGTTTATTCTCAGGTATGAAAGAAACGTTCCGCTGTGCATTTGCTCATTTTAAAGACAGTATTTGGAGTTGATCATCGCAATGGAACCAGTTGTTGGTGACTTCGTCCAGATGGTTTAGGACGGGTCCTTTCAGTTGATATCAGAGCGGTGGTCTTAGAGAACCAGGTCTGCATTAGTGTGTATAACTGATAAGTCGTTAGGATGCATTAGTGAGTCTGGACTTCGACCGTGTCTGCATGTCAAAAGTTTTGCTTATCATTTCGTGTCGAAAATTACCTGAATATCATTCTTAGGGAATCATTTGATTATCATTCTTAGTCTGGACACATTTTAATGCATTGACTGCATGAATAGTGTATAGACAACATTCATATCTTAGTGTATCTGACAATTCATATCTTAGAGTATCTGTTATTGTTACCTTTGCCTGACAGCTTCCGTAGATTCCTCTGTAACTTATGAGATTTTAGTAATATATATATATGCATATGTAAATTATGTATTGCAGGGTACTAATCTACATCCTATAATCTATTTCTTATCAAAAATCCTTCATCTGATCCTACGAGATGAATCCCTTAACCAGTTCGAGTCCCTTAGACTTCGACAGCTATTTCGATAGTTATCCCGACAGTTATTCCGAATGGATAGTCATCTAAGCTCTGGAAGCAACGTCAGCAGAATGAATCAACCAATCATCCATCCCCAATTCATCTGATGGATTCGTAGTCGACTTAATCAATGGAGACGCACAGAAGGCGATCCCTTTCACTAACCGAATTCACCTTTTGGCGAAGAACTTGAAGCACTTACCGGCGAACCTGTTTGTAACACCATTTTCACCCTCATTTCTCGAATATCTCGCTACGACTATATCATAACTCAAATTCTAAACCTTATTCATCCGCTCGTTCCGACCGACAATCATCCCGGAGTAATACAAGAAGTCAATGAACTTCGCGCTCTAGTAATCAATTTGGAGAATATGGTGCAAAACGTACCAGCTTCAGCAACATCACCAGCACCAACATCAATACCAGTACCACCAAAAACTCAAGTTCACATCATACACCTCAACATCTAATTATGTACCTCGAGCATAATCATCAATCTGCGAATCGTTCTACATCATTTATCTTCGTTCGACATGACGATTATGTAATCTTCAATGTTTTAGAGATTATATATTCTAGTTCTAACGGTAAATCAAATGAGATTAATATTATATTAACTCATTAAATCTATGATTACATCTGAAGAAAATATATCTGTAAGTATATTTTCATAAAGATTGTAATTAAAAATTCTTTCGTATAAACTGTTAATGGTGAAAATATTTTAACGGGTAGGTAATACCCGAGGAATATTTAGATTTCACTTTAATAGGTTATACTGCACATTCTTCGAATCTGATTCAACATCCATTTACTATCCTACTTACATCTACAGAGATTCAAATCCGTTCGCCGCAGAATAACCATTTTTTTTTATTTCAATTTCATATTTGGATTTTGACCTATCAGAATCCAACAAGTGGCATAATGAAGAAAACATTTGACAAAATAAAATTTGTTAGAAACAAACAATTTAACTATGAAAAGAATTTTGTTAAGAATCCACGCTAACTGTTCCTAGCTAACTGTTAATTCCGTATTACCTTTTAAGTATCGCCATTTAATTTATCGCAATTTTAATTCTCGCAGTTTTATTTATCGTCATTTAATTTCTATTATTTACTTTACGCATTTTTATTTATCGTCATTTAATTTCTGTATTTATTTTACGCACTTTAAATATCGGGACACGTATACAAGGTTTTGACATATCATATCGACGCATATATATATATTATTTGGAATAACCATAGACACTCTATATGCAGTAACAATCGAGTTCTCTATACAGGGTTGAGGTTGATTCTATAATAATATATATACTTTGAGTTGTGATCGAGTCTGAGACATGTACACGGGTCACGATAAGTATTAATTAATTCGAATATTATATATTAAACTATATATGAATTATTGGACTGTCAACTGTGGAATCTCGACTGTGGACTAATAACATTGGACAATTAAAATGAATTAAAATATTGATTATAATATATGAAACTAAACAATTCTTCAAGTTTGCCACTTGACTTCATCTTAAACCTCATTTGTATCTTGACAATTACAATATGCGTTCAAACCTTTCATGACTCTTGAAAACACCTCAATCGAGAGGATGAACCAACCGCACTTCATCTACGAAAGGAAGAACTTATGCATATAGTTATGCATCTGAAAACACTAGGAACCTGAGTAAACGTTTAACACGTATTTGTACTAGCTTCTTTGGCGTTGTTATTACCGAAAATAACTTTGCAATTCCTTTTCAAATTAGCAAATTTTGTCACAGCTCCAACAAGTCAACTTCGACTTTTCATTTGGATTAACCTTATTATAACTTTGATATATATGCGTGCTCTTTTATTTTTACCGGGGAACCTTTCATATTCTACCATATTACCAGCAGATGTACCAGCAACCTCGTTGCTTCTTGGCTTAAATCTCTCCGATAAATCATTGTATTTATTCATTGAAACCCTATCATATACTCATCCGCATCTTGTAACGAGAACTCCCATACCAATTACCGGGAATCAGCAATCAGTACTTTGAAAACTCACAGCATATCTACATCAACAGTTATATGTATAACATTCATCTCTTAGAATTATGATCATTCATCTGAAATCCTGAAAAGCACTCAGTCTACAAATCAATACTCTAAATGTTGAAAAAGCTGAATGAAGCAGCAGAAACCGTAGACAACCGTAAACGACCTTAATCGTTGGAAATTTGATGATAAAGAATAATATGTTGGAAAAGCTCAGAAAAGTTGGAACTGGAAAACGGATTGAGCTAATCACGAAGGAGACCAAGGACAAATACAAGGACCATCCCCTATATTCAAAGAATCCAGATAATTCTGGATCCGTTGAAATCTTTAGAGAATATCTTGCTCCGAAGTCATGTTAAAATCTTTCAGAAAATCTTTCTTCATCAACCATCGAACTTAGAAATTCAAAAATATCATCATCAATATCTTCGATATTTCTGAGGATATTTTCATAAATATTCTCGTCCGAAATTATATACCTCTTCGTACTTCCTGTGTTTCATTATATTAGAAACTTCTGTAAAATCTAAGTTTAATTTATGAATAAATTCTGGAGAAATGTAAAGAAATTGATGCATGAATTAGAATAATATAATGACACTTGATCAACGTGATTATATTATAGTAAGTCATGCTGAGTTTCTAATGGAAAGTGATGATTCACAGATCATATTGTCATCACGTGCCATGTTACATAACTCTTTCATTCAAATTAACTTCTGCACATATCAAGAAAATATATTCTTGATAGTTCTATCTTTTCTCGTGATTTCTGATAATTTGACAAGTCAAATCGAGTTGTGAAAATAAGGAAACAAAGAGGGTGGATTTATAGTGAAATATCAGACAAAGCAATCAAGACAGATCATCGCATTTAATCAAAGAGGATCCTAATTTCCTTAATTACCGAAGAATCAAATCTTATTACGAAGATTTTCCCCAAATCTCTTGAACTTGGATATCAATCCTATCCACGTCAACAGATACGATGAATCTACAATTACTTATTTCACTCTCTTGTGATAGCTTCACTTGTACTCTTCACAAAATCAAATGATTTTATCCATATTACTCAATGATGATAAAACTCTATTTATCAACCCATATTTGTCATGAAAACATTCTTATTGTTATCCATGACGACCTCTATCAAATTTTGAGGACTAAATTTCTTTAACGGGTAGGTACTGTGATGACCCGGAAATTTCCGACCAAATTTAAACTTTAATCTTTATATGTTCCCGACACGATAAGCAAAAATCTGTAATGTTGAGTCTCGAAAGTTTTAAAATCTATATTCATATAATCAATTACTCTTTGACCATGCCTAACGATTCACGAACAATTAATTGTAATTAGATATGTGTGTATGTATATATAAATAATAATTCAAAATATAATTTGAAGTATTATATGATGTTGTTATTAAAAATTAATAAAATAAAAATAGGATATTATAATAATTATTATCTAAAATATATCTATATATATAAATAAAGTATATTAAAAATAAATATTAAATGATTGTAATACTCGTTAGACGTTTCGATTATTAATTAGAGAAGCTTAATTCGAACTTATGTGATTTTAAAATAAACGGTGATCCGAAAATGAGTTCTATAAATTTTAGGCTTACTAAAATTGTATTTAGGATTTAGTTATTAAATTTTAACACTTTTTATATTATACCCAAAATTGAGAGGGACAGTTGATGTATTTTTTATTTAATAATTAATGATTGAATTTTATACCATAGTGACTGAAATAAATAAAGATAATTGTTATAAAAATATGAAATTTTTCTGAAGACTTTTTATTCGCCACTGAGTGAACAACGGGGCACGATACACAGTCCGTGAAAACTGTCGGTAACATATATACAAATAATCCTCACGAGAAGTGTTTTAATTACTATTTGTTTACTATTTCGATTACTATATGTGTACGTTTTAGATTCTAATTATTATTAAAGTGGGATGTTACTGTGTTTCACTGTTTTATTTTTTTAACTCTTCTATGATGCATGAGTTATGATATATTATATCATATACATATATAACAACCTATATCAATATGTATATAGATATATAGAGTTAGGATCGATTCATTTGTAAAACAATAAACCATCACTTGCTTGCTTGCTCCCTTTTACTTCATCGATAACCCACACGACCACCACTAACCACCATAAAGATCACAACACCCATCTCTATTTTACTTCATCTTCTTCAATCACCAAACCTCATGCCACCCTCTGCAAACGTTGAACCACCTCGGATCATCAACTCATCACCACCAAAATCATTGTATTTGTTTCCTTTGATCGAGCAACATAAACCATCACCACCTCTCGGTTATAAAACCACCACAAGAAACTTGTTACGGTTGTAAGCACCACCACCTTAAACCCATTTATGTTTGCTGCAAATCCGAGAACCATTTCACCATCAACAACCGAGAACCACCATACGGGAACCACCATCGAGGAACCATCAAACCCTTTCAACCATTCTTGTTGTTCCCGACCCCGGATCGATTTGCAAACACCACACCATCATCAAACTGAAGGGTTAGATGTTATCATAACTCTTCTATTTTCAATTACCTTTCCAATGATTTAGGGACCATGTCAACTGTATTACCAGTAAGATGCTATTATGTTTCAATTCACAATTAACACCCATCATCACCATTAATCGAATCATTGTTTTGGCTTGAAATAAACATCACCCATAACCGCCTTAAACCACCATCGACACCACCTCCTAACTTAACCATCCGTCACCCTAGGGCAACCAACCATCACCGAAATAATCAAAACCCACGTCATCTTCATGAAACCATCACCACCTCACGGCGGGAACCACCATGAACACACCACCCTTATCATCTCTCTCCCTCTCTCACTATCTCTCTTATTTCCGTTTCAATTCGAGTCACCTGTTACCTGCTATTTCAAGCGGTTTTTATTGCTTTGTTCGTCCTCTTCCTGTTACTGTTACCAGTCTCCTTTGTTCCTACTATACGGGTTCAATCTCCATCAAAAAGGCTGTTGTTATCTTCTGTTAAATTCACGATCCAAAAACTGAAACAATTGAGTTCCGTACACTAGCTGCTTTATATTATTTTTCCTGGTTGTAGTCGATGAAAATGAAGTGAGATGTTAAATATAATATTGATGGTCTGTTGATAATTATATTGACATAATGATGAAGATGATGATTGATGTTGTTGCTTCTTTAATATTCCTTGAAAGAATCGAACCCCACAAAGCCTTATAACATCCAGCTGTATATTATTTTTTTTACTCCCGAATTATATAACAAAATTCAATTACTTGGGCCAGGAGCTTGTTTTGGCTTTTGGATCGAGTATTTATTCTTTATTTTGGGCCGAGGGTTTACTTTGTTTGTGGGGCTCGTGAAACTGCTATTGGGTCGTAGTTACTATTGGGCCGAAGAGATTAAGTAGAAGAAGATAGAAAAGCAGAAGTAATCAAGTTAAATAAATTTTGGTTTCGCTTATATTCAGAAAAACGGAATTAGTCAAGTGGTTGGATCAGTTTGTGGGTTAACGAGAGGTCTTGGGTTCGAACCTGGGCCAAAGCAGTTTATTTTTTTTAGCTCTTCCCATTTGAGGTAGTTATTTGTTCATCTTATTATTATTATAAGTATTATTATTGTTGTTACAATAAATAATTATTTAAAATAATCTTTAGTAGAAAAACTATCATTTTATTTAAAAACATTCATTTTAGTAAAATTATCATAAGAACTACTATTATTATTATTATAAATGGAAACAACTTTTTATTTATTATTATCAATATTATTTTATCATATAAATAATGGTTACTTAAAAATATATTTAATACACATAACATAACTATATTAAATTTTTTATTATTTATTCATTTAAAAGTGTATATAAAATAAACATACTTAATTAATTAATAAAACCTATAAATTATTAAATACAATAAGTATATCACCAATAAAAATATGTAAACTTATTTGATTACAATTCTATGTGTTAATAAATATATAAATATATGAATAATATAGGTTCGTGAATCCGAGGTCAACCCTACTCTTGTTAAATGACGTCATATGTATTTTTACTACAAAATACAGTATGGTGAGTTTCATTTGCTCCTTTTTTTACTCATTACATTTTTGGGCTGAGAATACATGCAAATGCTTTATTAACTGTTTTACAATATTTATATGTGTGAGTTTCATTACTCCCTTTTTAAATGCTTTTACAATATATATTTTTGGGACTGAGAATACATGCGCTGCTTTTATAAATGTTTTACGAAATAGACACAAGTAATTGAAACTACATTATATGGTTGAATTATCGAAATCGAATATGCCCCTTTTTTATTAAGTCTGGTAATCTAAGAATTAGGGAACAGACACCCTAATTGACGCGAATCCTAAAGATATATCTATTGGGCCCAACAAGCCCCATTCAAAGTATCGGATGCTTTAGTACTTCGAAATTTATATCATGTCCGAAGGAGGATCCCGGAATGATGGGGATATTCTTATATGCATATTGTGAATGTCGGTTACCAGGTGTTCAATCCATATGAATGATATTTTTGTCTCTATGCATGGGACGTATGTTTATGAGAAATGGAAATATGAAATCTTGTGGTCTATTAAAATTATGAAATGATTATTTATGATAAACTAATGAACTCACGAACCTTTTGGTTGACACTTGAAAGCATGTTTATTCTCAGGTATGAAAGAAACGTTCCGCTATGCATTTGCTCATTTTAAAGACAGTATTTGGAGTCGATCATTGCAATGGAACCAGTTGTTGGTGACTTCGTCCAGATGGTTTAGGACGGGTCCTTTCAATCGACTATTACCCAAATAGTATCATAACCACTTGCAGTCCTTGGCAATTTAGTAATGAAATCCATGGTAATGTTTTCCCATTTCTATTCCGGGATTTCAGGTTGTTGAAGTAGACCTGATGGTTTCTGATGTTCAGCTTTGACCTTAGAATAAGTTAAACATTCTCCTACGTATTTAGCAATATCAGCTTTCATACCCGGCCACCATAAGTGTTTCTTGAGATCTTTGTACATCTTTTCCGCTCCAGGATGTATTGAGTATCTAGTTTTATGTGCTTCCTTAAGTACCATTTCTCTCATATCTCCAAACTTTGGTACCCAAATTCTTTCAGCCCTATACCGGGTTCCGTCTTCCCGAATATTAAGATGTTTTTCCGATCCTTTGGGTATTTCATCCTTCAACTTTCCCCCTTTTATAACCTCCTATTGTGCCTCTTTTATTTGAGTAGTAAGGTTAGTATGAATAATTGTATTCATAGCTTTTACTCATATAGGTTATATATCCTTTCTGCTCAAGGCGTCGGCTACCACATTTGCTTTCCCCGGGTGGTAACGAATCTCAAAGTTGTAATCATTCAACAATTCAATCCACCAACGCTGTCTCATGTTCAATTGTTATTGATTAAATATATGTTGGAGACTTTTGTGGTCGGTGTATATAATACTTTTGACCCCATATAAGTAGTGCCTCAAATTCTTTAATGCAAAAACAACAGCGCCTAATTCCAAATCGTGAGTCGTATAATTTTGCTCGTGAATCTTCAATTGTCTGGATGCATAAGCAATTACTTTTGTTCGTTGCATTAATACACAACCGAGACCTTGCTTTGATGCGTCACAATAAATCACAAAATCATCATTCCCTTCAGGCAATGACAATATAGGTGTCGTAGTTAACTTTTTCTTCAACAATTGAAACGCTTTCTACTGCTCATCCTTCCATTCAAATTTCTTCCCTTTATGCGTTAATGCAGTCAAGGGTTTTGCTATTTTGGAAAAATCTTGGATGAGTCTTCTGTAGTAACCAGCCAATCCTAAAAATTGGCGTATATGCTTCGGTGTTTTCGGGGTTTCCCAGTTTTCAACGGTTTCAATCTTTGACAGATCAACCTGAATACCTTCTTTGTTCACTACGTGTCCGAGAAATTGAACTTCTTCCAACCAAAATGCACACTTTGAAAACTTAGCGTACAGTTTTTTTTCCTCAATAATTCTAGCACTTTTCTTAAATGTTCTTCGTGTTCTTGATCATTCTTTGAGTAAATAAGTATGTCATCGATGAAAACAATGACAAACTTGTTAAGATATGGTCCACACACTCGGTTCATAAGGTCCATGAACACAGCTAGTTAGTAAACCCAAACGGCATAACCATAAACTCGTAATGACCGTAACGCGTTCTAAAAGCAGTCTTCGGAATATCATCCTCCTTCACCCGCATTTGATGATACCCAGAACGTAAATCGATCTTCGAATAAACTGACAAGCCTTGTAGTTGATCAAATAAGTCATCGATTCTTGGTAGTGAATAACGGTTCTTGATGGTAAGTTTGTTCAACTCTCGGTAGTCGATACACAACCTGAATGTACCATCCTTCTTTTTGACAAACAAAACAGGAGCTCCCCACGGTGATGTGCTTGGTCGAATGAAACCACGCTCTAAAAGTTCTTGCAATTGGCTCTGGAGTTCCTTCATTTCGCTGGGTGCGAGTCTGTATAGAGCACGAGCTATCGGTGCAGCTCCTGGTACAAGATCTATTTGAAATTCAACGGATCGGTGTGGAGGTAGTCTCGGTAATTCTTTCGGAAATACATCGGGAAATTCTTTTGCGACGGGAACATCACTGATGTCCTTTTCTTCGGTATTGATTTTCTCGACGTGTGCTGGAACAGCATAGCAACCTTTTCTTATTAGTTTCTACGCCTTCAAATTACTAATAAGATTTAGCTTCACGTTGTTCTTTTCTCTGTACACCATTAAGGGTTTTCCTTTTTCTCGTACAATGCGAATTGCATTTTTGTAACAAACGATCTCTGCTTTCACTTCTCTTAACCAGTCCATGCCGATTATCACATCAAAACTCCCTAACTCTACTGGTATCAAATCAATCTTAAATGTTTTGGTAACCAGTTTAATTTCTCGATTTTGACATATATTATCTGCTGAAATTAATTTGCCGTTGGCTAATTCGAGTAAAAATTTATTATCCAAAGGCGTCACTGGACAACTTAATTTAGCACAAAAATCCCTACTCATAAAGCTTCTATCCGCACCCGAATCAAATAAAACATAAGCAGGTTTATTGTCAATAAGAAACGTACCCGTAACAAGCTCCGGGTCTTCCTGCGCTTCTGCCGCATTAATATTGAAAACTCTTCCGCAGCCTTGCCCATTAGTATTCCGCTGATTTGGGCACGTAGTTTTGAAGTGGCCCTTCTTCCCGCATTCGAAACAAACAATGTGGGCGTTATTTATTCCTCCAATCGTTGGTCCGAAAGTTTCACACTACGTCGACCCGGTATTTTACATTTGGTACATACAACATTACAGTATTTATCCGGATGATATCCATCACACCTATCGCATGGAGTTTTTTGATTGTTGTCGCCATTGTTGTTATTGAGATTGTTGTTGGGATTGTTGTTGTTGTTATTAGGATGTTTGTTGTAATTATTGTTGTTGGGATGTTTGTTGTAGTAGTTGTTGGGATAGTTGTTGCGATTGTGGTTGTGATTGTTGTTGTTGTATTGGTGACTCTTGTCACTGGTTTCTTCCCAATTTCTCTTGATTTGCTTCGTTTTGGCCTCTTCGGCCGCCTGCTCTTTAATCCTACCCTCAATCTGGTTCACTAGTTTGTGAGCCATTCGACTTGCCTTTTGTATGGAGGCGGGCTCGTGTGAACTCACATCATTTTGAATCCTTTCCAGTAACCCTTTTACAAATGCGTCGATCTTCCCTTCTTCGTCTTCGAACTTTCTGGGACACAATAGGCACAACTCTGTGAATCATCGTTCGTACGTGGTGATATCGAAACCTTGCATTCGTAATCCTCTAAGCTTTACCTTGAGCTTATTGACCTCGTTTCTGGGACGATACTTCTCGTTCATCAAGTGCTTGAATGCTGATCACGGTAGTGCGTAAGCAACATCTTGTCCTACCTGCTCGAGATAGGTATTCCACCATGTTAACGCAGTACCTGTGAAGGTATGTGTAGCGTACTTTACTTTGTCTTCTTTAGTACATTTACTTATGGAAAACACTGATTCAACCTTCTCTTTCCACCGTTTCAATCCAATTGGACCCTCGGTTCCATCAAATTCCAAAGGTTTGCAGGCAGTGAATTCTTTGTAGGAGCATCCTACACGATTTCTAGTGGCGTTAGATCCATTGCTAGTTTCAGAGTTATTGTTGTTATTTCGCATTGCAGCCTGAACTGCGGCTACATTTGCAGCAAGGAAAACACGGAAGTCTTCCTCGATCATATTCAGAGTATTTCGAGTAGTCGGTGCCATTTCCTTCGAAAATAATCAAATGAATCAAGTTATTCATATAGAATATTAAGGGTAGTTAATAGTATTTCGTAGCATGATATGAACTCATTTATAAAAGCTTTTTTTTTCTTCATATTAGCATTTTATAATTTATAATTCGGGTAGTACCTACCCGTTAAGTTCATACTTAGCAGCTAATATACAATTCAACTACTACAATTCTATATGAAAAACTGATAATAATATTTCGCGTTCAAACTTTTATACAATATTTTACAAACGTATAATACCGCAATTTTACATATAGCATGAAATATAGCACACAATAACTTTGATACAAGGTAGTTACGAAGACAATTCCGGTTAATACGCAGGTCGTTCAGCAAAGGCAATAAAAACACGTAATTCATAGGTCCAGAAACAGGTCATACATTCTGGTTTTACTAATATTATTTCCCATCCTTGGTATTGTGGAAAATAACCGTTGTGGCCGTTGGCTAGGCAGCATGTTGTAACGTCGTCAAAAGGATGAGGGTTACGTAATGCCCAACAGCCCTGTAACAATCTAAAAACCTTGTTTCTCACCCCAACTACTGAATCCGTCACTTGTGGGAATGTTTTATTTAACAGTTGTAATCCGATGTTCTTTTTCTCAATTTGGTGAGAAGCGAACATTACTAATCCGTAAGCAAAACATGCTTCTTTAAATTACATGTTTGAAGCTCTTTCTAATGCACGAAGTCCTTTGTTGGGATAGGTTGAGTCAAAATAGGTTCTCAACCCGTAGCGTAAAATTGCATCTGGGTTTCCCGCACTAAATGCCTTAAAGAAAACTCGGCGTAACTTAAAGTCTCCCCAATGTGTTATACCCCATATTTCAAAGGAAAGCCTCTTATAAACTAAGACATGCCTGGAATGTCTTTCAAACGTTCGACAAACTAATTTCGCCGTAAATAATTGTGCTGATGAATTTTGCCCGACTATAAACAAGATTTCATCAATCATATCCCATGGTAGGTCTTCTAAAATTTTTGGTCGTCTATCCTTAACGTCCATTTTTGTTTTTATACTGTAAAATAAACAAGGATTAGATTCGTAAAAGATAATTAACAAACAATACAAACAATTTTTACATATATCTTAAAAGTACAAGCACACAACAATACATATATTACACAGCATGATTACAACTCTTTATTTCGACTCACTCGTTTCTTCTTCTTCGGACTTGGTTCGTTTGGATAATTTCCTTGGGATACATGGTGATCCTCTAATACGAGCCGTCATTTTCACAAATGGTTTAGAAAACCTGGTAGCCTAGATCTTCCCGGATTATTGTTAAAATCTAAGAAATACGGGCGTTTACGATACACATAAAGTTCATCAGGGTCGGAATCAGGTTTCTCTATTTTGATGCCCTTTCCCTTATTATTCTCTTTTGCCTTATTAAATTGAGTTGGGTTAATTTCTATAACATCATCGGAATCCTCGTCGGGATCCGATTCATCAAAAAATTGGTAATTTTCCCAATATTTTGCTTCCTTGGCGGAAACACCATTGACCATTTTTAACTTTGGTCCATTGGTTGAGGATTTATTTAATCGTTTTACTGTAGGTATTAATATTTCTTCATCCGGAACCTCTTCTTCTTCCGGTTCCTTCTCTTCCGGTTCCTCCTCTTCCGGTTCCTCCTCTTCCGGTTCCTCTTCGGGAATTTGTGAATCTTCCCAAAATATATTCGACTCTTCATTATTATTAGATGAGTCGATGGGATTTGTACTAGAAGTAGACATCTATCACACAATATCAAACACATTAAGAGATTAATATATCACATAATATTTACATGTTAGTAATACGTAGTTTCCAACAAAAAGTGTTAAGCAATCGTTTTTAAAGAAAACACGGTTGAAGTCCAGACTCACTAGTGCACCCTAACAAACTCAGTAAGACACACTAATGCAATTTCTGATTCTCTAAGACTGACTCTCGGATACCAACTGAAATGTCCCGTTCATATTGCTTATAAACGTTCCATATTAATTGATTTCGTTGCGAGGTTTTGACCTCTATATGAGACATTTTTCAAAGACTGCATTCGATTTTAAAACAAACCATAACCTTTAAAATATTACAACGATTATCAAATAATGATAATCTAAAATATAGCATTTTCACACGACCATTACATAATGGTTTTACAATAATATTACACCACAATATATGTCTTCGAATGCAGTTTTTAAACAATATTATACAAGCATGCTGACTCCAACTCTTGTCCATAAATTAGAATGCAACAGCGGAAGCTCTTAATAATCACCTGAGAATAAACATGCTTTTAACGTCAACAAAAATGTTGGTGAGTTATAGGTTTAGCCTATATAGTTATGAAATCGTAATAATAGACCACAAGATTTCCATTTCCATTTCTCAATAACATGCAATCTGCATAAAAATCATTCATATGATGAACACCTGGTAACCGACATTAACAAGATGCATATAGAATATCCCCATCATTTCGGGACTCACATCGGATAAGATAAATCGAAGTACTAAAGCATCCGTAACTCGGATGAGGCTTGTTGGGCCAAATAGATCTATCTTTAGGATTCGCGTCAATTGGTGGCAATTATCATAAACATAAATTCTTAGGCTACCAAGCTAAAAAGGGGCATATTCAGTTCGATAATTCAACATAGAATGTAATTTCGATCACTTGTGTCTATTTTATAAAATATTTATAAAACTGCATGTATTCTCATCCCAAAAATAATAGATTTCAAAAGTGGGACTATAACTCACTTTCACGTATTTTCACTTTGTTGGAAAATAAGACTTGGCCACTGGTCGATTCACGAACCTATAACAAATATGTACATATATATCAAAGTATGATCGAAATATATTCACAACATTTTTATTACGTTTTAATGATTTAAGTTTGTTAAGTTAACAGTCCAACGTTAGTAATCTACAGCTAGTTGTCCACAGTTAGATGTACAGAAATAAATCAATATATATTATCTCAAATCAATCCACGACCCAGGGTATACAAGTCTCAGGCTAAATCACAACTCAAAGTATATATATTAATTTGGAATCAACCTCAACCCTGTAAAGCTAGCTCAAGCATTACTGCATATAGAGTGTCTATGGTTGTTCCGAAATATATTATATAGATGGGTCGATATGATATGTCAAAACATTGTATACGTGTCTATGGTATCCCAAAGTTACATAATATATGTTAGAATACTTGGGTAATACAATATAAGTTAGTTAAGTTATGATTTATATAGATTTGTTACAAATTTCACGTAGCTACAACAAGTAAAATTATCCAATCTTGTTTTACCCATAACTTCTTCGTTTTAAATCCGTTTTGGGTGATTCAAGTTGCTATGGTTTCATAATGAACTGAAATTTATGAAACTAAATAGAAAAAGTATAAGTTTATAGTCGGAAATAAAAGTTACAAGTCGTTTTTGTAGAGGTAGTCATTTCAGTTGAAAGAACGACGTCTTGATGACCATTTTGAAAAACATACTTCCACTTTGAGTTTAACCATGATTTTTGGATATAGTTTCATGTTCATAAGAAAAATCATTTTCTAGAAGTATAGCTTTTAAATCAAAGTTTATCATAGTTTTTAATTATCCAAACTAAAACAGCCCCCGGTTTCGCTACGACGACGTATGTCCGGTTTTACGGTGTTCTTCGTGTTTCCAGGTTTTAAATCATTAAGTTAGCTTATCATATAGATATAGAACATGTGTTTATTTGATTTTAAAAGTTAAGTTAGAAGGATTAACTTTGTTTACGAACAAGTTTAGAATTAACTAAACTATGTTCTAGTGATTACAAGTTTAAATCTTCGAATAAGATAGTTATATATATATATATATATATATATATATATATATATATATATATATATATATATATATATATATATATATATATATATATATATATATATATATATATATATATGAATCGAATGATGTTATGAACATCATTACTACCTCAAGTTTAGTAGGTAAACCTACTGGAAGTGACAAGAAATGATCTAGCTTCAAAGGATCCTTGGATGGCTTGAAAGTTCTTGAAGTAGAATCATGACACGAAAACAAGTTCAAGTAAGATTTCTACTCGAATTAAGATAGTTATAGTTATAGAAATTGAATCAAAGTTTGGATATGAGTTTTACCTTGAATAAGAAAGATAACCTACTATAAATAACAAAGGTTTATTGATCTTAGATAATTACTTGGAATGGATTAGAAAGCTTGGAAGTATACTTGCAAACTTGAAAGGATTTTTGAAGTGTTCTTCCTATGATGATTATAGCTTGATTCTTGAAGTGTTTTTGATGAAAATGATGATTTGGTTACTGGAAAAATTTGTTCATAGGTGTATGTGTGTGTTGTGTAACAACCCAAACCAAATCACAATCGAGCCCGCTTAAAATATAACAATTTTTTTTCTCTGTTCAGCTAATGGCGCGGCGCGCCAAAAGCCTGCGCGGCGCGCCAAAACGGTCTGTCCCATTTTTCCTTTTTTGCAAAAAAGATCGGCCACTTCCCAACATAATTAGACAAAACGCTTTTAACCACATATTCAAACATGTAAAACTAACACGATTCAAACATAAAATGAGTTTTACAAAGCGAGTCCCACACGACCCAAATTACAAGTTTAATACGTAAATCATGAGTTTCGACCACCAAAAAGTTTAAATGCCAAACGACTCAACGAGCATGGTGTTTGGGGTTAAACTACCCAAGTCTCGGTCAAACTCCAAAAAGCCAACACTTCTAAAAAGGCATCCCCAATCAACAAAGCGGGAACTCTACTCCAAAATAATGCCCTTTCCCTTGTCCACAACCGAACCTATAAAAAGGTAAACAACGAGAGGGTAAGCAAAGCTTAGTGAATGAAATAATTATACATATACATATATAATATATCTACTTGCAAACACTTACACAATACCGTACACAAGCTAGAAATTTGACAACCATGCAAAACATTATGCATATACCAATAACCGCAATTCATATTGAGCTAGCAATAACAAAAGCATATAGTTCATAATTAAATATGCTAATGCACAATTCATACAACCATGGTTAACCAATTGTAAAAGGAATGGTACTCAAATTTTCCATTGGTGTCCATAACAACCGTTAGTGCACAACACATATATCACTAACCCTTGGACAACACATATCCGCTTATAAAATCGTTAGTGTACAACACATATAATACTAAATCGGACAACACATATCCATTCATAAATCATTAGTGTATAACACATATAACATGTAACAACCCAAACCAACCTTCGACCAAACCACGGGAAAATACAAAATTTTTTTTTCCCGTGCGGGCGCCAAAGTGGTCTGTCCGGAAAGTTTTAAAATGCGAAAAAGATCGGCTAGTTCCTGACATTTTTAGACGACACGCTTTTAACCACACATTCAAATATGTAAAACTATCACGATTCAAACATAAAAATGATGTTTTACAAGTGGGGCCCACATCGGCTGTTTTACGAGTTTAATACAATTTACGAGTTTCGACCACCAAAAAGTTTAAGTTCCAAACTACACAATGAGCATGGCATTTGGGATTAAACTACCCAACTATCGGTCAAACTCCAAGAGCTACTAAAGCCAAAAGCGTCCCCTAGCATCAAGCGGGATCTCTAGTCCAAAACGATGCCCTTACCCTTGTCCAAAATCGAACCTATAAAAATAGTAAACAACGAGAGGGTAAGCAAAGCTTAGTGAATGTAATAATTATACGAATACATATATAATTATACCTACTTGCATACACTTACACACCAAACCGCAAACACGCTAGCATACACACTTAGCTTACCGTCACAATAACGAGCTATAAATCACCAATACTACAAGCTAGCATAACAACCGCATATGAATATAACTCGAATAATATAATATGCTTACAACACAAATAACCATGGTTAACCAATAGTACAAGGGAACGACGCTCGCGAAAACGCCATCGGTGTTCGTAACATCCGTTAGGGCACTTAACACCTCGCACCACTAACCCCTAGGGTGGCACCTTAACACCTCGGCACATCATCCCGAGTGGCATCTTGAAAGGACCCGTTCATATACATTATAAATGATTCACAATAGTTGATTACATTGCGAGGTATCTGACCTCTATATGATACATTTTACAAACATTGCATTCGTTTTTAAAAGACAATCTTTCTTTACATCAAAAATTGACAGGCATGCATACCATTTCATAATATCCACTATCCAACTATAAATTGATTTAATAATAATCTTTGATGAACTCAATGACTCGAATGCAACGTTCTTCAAAATATGCTATGTAAGACTCCAAGTAATATCTTTAAAATGAGCAAATGCACAGCGGAAGATTTCTTTAACACCTGAGAATAAACATGCTTTAAAGTGTCAACTAAAAGGTTGGTGAGTTCATTAGTTTATCATAATCATTTATTTCCATCATTTTAATAGACCACAATAATTTCATTTCCAGTTCTCATAAATATACGTCCCATGCATAGAGACAAAAAAATAATCATTCATATGGTGAACACCTGGTAACCGACATTAACTAGATACATATAAGAATATCCCCTATCATTCCGGGATCCTCCTTCGGACATGATATAATTTCGAAGTACTAAAGCATTCGGTACTTTGGATGGGGTTTGTTAGGCCCAATAGATCTATCTTTAGGATTCGCGTCAATTAGGGTGTCTGTTCCCTAATTCTTAGATTACCAGACTTTAATAAAAAGGGGCATATTCGATTTTGATAATTCAACCATAGAATGTAGTTTCAATTACTTGTGTCTATTTCGTCAAACATTTATAAAAGCGCATGTATTCTCAGTCCCAAAAATATAAAGGGTAAAAAGGCAAATGAAACTCACCATACTGTATTTCGTAGTAAAAATACATATAACGTCATTGAACAAGTGCAAGGTTGGCCTCGGATTCACGAACCTAAATTAATTATATATATTTATGTGTTGGTCAATATTTGTCTAACAAATTAGGTCAAGTCATAGTGTACCACAATCCTAATGCTCGAGACTAATATGCAAAAGTCAACAAAAGTAAATTTGACTCAAAATAATTTCCAAAAATCTATACATGATTAATATATAGTTTAAATATCGTCGTTTTATATTTTTAAATATTTTTAAAAGATTTATTAGAGTAAATAATATAATTTATTTATTAATAAATAAAATTTTATATTATATTTATATAATAAAATATACTTTTATATATATTAAGTAATAAAATTTATAGGGTTCATTTAATATTATAAAGATAATATGATAGATATTATTAAAGTAAGTTATTACACGTAGTAAAATATGTTTGTATCAAATATTTATTTGATAAAATAATATCTATAATGATAGTAAGTAAAAGTTGTATTATTTTGTAATAATAATTATTATTATAAAAATATCAATATTTATAATTACTAAGATGACATTATGATAAAACGATAATTCTAATTATGATAACTTTAATATTTACGATAATTTTTAATATTATCTTTAAAATAATAATTCTATTTAAAATAATAATAATAATAATAATGATATTTTATAGTAACAATGACATTTCTATTAAAATGATAATTTTTATTAAAATGATAGTTTTAATAATAACGATAATTTTAATAATAATAGTAATGATAAAAATAATAAGAACGATAATTTTATCTAAATCAATATCTTATAATATTTTAATTTCATCATGATACTCTTACCTATTATTTCCTAATCGTTTCGTTTAATAGCTTTTAATCGTCTTTTATATCGTGTTCGTAATAATGATAATAATAGTAATCAAAATAATTAGGTGTTACAAATATTTGTTTTAATTACACTAATATTAATAATGATAGTTACTATAACATTATTAACGATAATACTAATAATTATCTTAATGATAATATAGTAATAATAATAATAACAATAACAATAACCATTTTTAAATAATGATATATATATTAATAATGATAATAATAATAATAATACCAATAATAATAATAATAATAATAATAATAATAATAATAATAATAATAATAATTGGATAATAATAATAATACTAATTATAACTTTAACGATAATAACGATAGTAATAATAATAAAAAATAACAATTTTTAATGATAAATCCTTTTATTGATAAAGATAATAATAATAATAATAATAATAATAATAATAAGATAAAACTAGAACGACGATAATAACGACGATAATAACGACGATAATAATGATCATTTTTAATAATAATACAAAAATTCGATGGACTATAACTTCAAATCCGTTCATCGAAATCATTCGATATCTAAATGAAAAGTTCTTAATTTTTCGCTAGCTTTCCAACGACATGCATATCTTATACCTTATCTCAGTCGCATATATAACTAATTCAGGATTCAACATAACCTAACTAAAGGTAATATCAAAAGTAGAAACATGCATAATCCTATATACTCGAGCACTAGTCAGGGATACACTATTAGTATGTAAAAGTTAAATTATGAGTACTCACGTATCAATATTGAGATTCAATATTGTAGGAAAGGTACGTAGACGCAACGGAGATGATAAACACTATATTGATCTCACGAGCATACCCATGAACCATACCCAATCACCTCCATAGCTATAACCCATAATTTCCTTAATCCAATCCCACTCGAAAAACAATTTCGAAATCACTCGGACAGCACTCTGACGTAATATTTTATGTATACTAATAATATCTTGAAATAATACGGAGTAAATATATATATGTAAATCGATTGAGAGAGTTTAGAAAAAAATATTTTCAAGTTTTTTATGAAATAATGAAACCTATTGAATTCTATTTATAATAGATTTTTGAATTATTAAAGTGAATTATTAAAGTATGAATTATTAAAGTGAATTATTAAAGTATGAATTATTAAAGTGAATTATTAAAGTTAAAGTAAAGTAAAAATAAAGTAAAGGTAAAGTTTAAGTATAGTAAAAGTATAAAACTATGTACACATAATACGCGTATAAATGTATATAATATTAATTTAAATCGTTATATATATTTAATAAAATAAAATATAAATATCGTTATCTTTATCATACTGGTTAAGTAATGAGTTGTCAAAAGTGGTTCTAGATATTTATAAAAGTTATATACGTTTTAATAATAAAGTTCTTTTTAAACTGAAAACGGTTTTGTACGTTTGAAACTAAATCAAATAAATATAATAATTTTGTTTTCCAAAACCAAATATATTTTTAAGAATCATTTTGTTTAAAGGTTAAAATAATGGAAATCGTTATATCATAAAATGTTTTAGAAAAGTAGAATCATATATATTCATAATAGGTTTCAAGTTTTTAAATTACAGTTTGTTGGTGAAGCATGGGATAAAGTTCAAAGGTTAAATAAACGTATGAAATCATCTTAATGAAAAATGTCGAGTTACATAACTTGTCGATATCCAACATCTAAGTTATTTACACTTCACGTTCTTACTTATAAATCACTTTACCATTTTCCGAATGTTTTCAAAAAGAATATATTTCTTAAATCACAGTGAATCTCATAACATAGACCCATAATCATATCATAATGTATCTGATAAATCAATCACTTGATATTATCTTCTAATTCCATCGATAAACATATTGAAACAAATACGTTCATGTAAAGTATTATATGTTTAATACTTTATTAATATTCTCAAGTTATAATATATATATACACATATATATACATATTTATTTATATATAACGGTTCGTGAATCGTCGGAATTTGGTCGAGGTTATAATGAATGTATGAACACAATTTAAAATTCTTGAGATTTAACTTAACAAACTTTGCTTATCGTGTCGGAATAATATAAAGATAAATTTTAAATTTGGTTGGAAATTTCCGAGTTGTCACAGTACCTACCCGTTAAAGAAATTTTGTCCCGAAATTTGAGTGGAAGGTCGTGAATGATAATAAGTATGTTTTCATGATGCATACAGGCTGAAAATTAGAGTTTTATCATCAGCGAATAATTTGGATAAACAATCCATTTATATGAAGAGTACGAATGAAGCTAACATAGAAGAGTGAAATGAGTAAGTGTAGATTCATCTTATCATTTGGCGTAGATATGATTGATTTCCAGATTTCAAGGGATTTGAAGAAAATCTTTGTAATAAGATTTGATTCTCCGGTAACAAAAGGAATTAGGATCTGCTTTAAATGTGATCTTCCATTTTAATTCTTCTGTCGGAGATTTTCTTATAAATTCACCTCCTTTGTTTTCTTACAACTCACACCTTCTGTTGATGCATTTTATGCAAGTCCCTAGACATCTACCCATGTCCATTGCAGGTACAACAGTTTACAGGCCACCATGATCGTTCGTTATTATCCTATCCGTGTTTGTATGTGGTTACAGCAACTGCAGGAACGAGATTTGGATGTTTGACTATGTTAGACTTAGTCAGACGTCCGAGTGAAGCCTCACTCGTACGGCTGACAGGCTCATACGCACGATTGATGCTGAGCTAAGTCACAATTACAACCTAAATGAGAAGACACGAGTGAGTGATCACCCGTACCGCTGATGAAGCCAACTCGTATGTGTGATGGATGAATCGTACGGGTGAGTCAACAGCAGGGGTATATAAAGTCTTATGTTCTTCATTTTAGGTTAAGAATCTCATTTGTTACACACACTCAGATCAGGTGAGCTCCTCCGATTCTCTCTCAACCTAAATCACCCAGGTGGTGAATAATAGCTCTAGGTGTTGATCTAATCACACTTGATTTAGTTGTGGTATGACTAAATTAATCCCAAAAAGGTTAACCTATTCACTAGAGCGTTTGATTCACTTATTCCGTCATTGTGTGAGTTAAATCTGTTGATTTCTAAGTTCCTAGTCATGTTTCATCACCTTCTATTCTTTCCCCCTCAACTCATATTTTAAAGTATTCATCAATATGCTCCATCCAGTTCTGATTCTCGATATACTTATAACTTTCATATCGGTCATTCTTCTTTTTCATCTACCGCCGGAAGAATCTATTTACTTCTACTATACTCTTGGGTTTATAGTGTTTCTAGTTCTCCCGTGTCTTTATATTGCTATATGCATCGATATATATGGTTTATAATTTTTGGTTTGTCGTTGGGCTTTATATCTTCCCTTATATTTCAAAGTCTTTGTTTCTATCTTCTATAATCATTGTCATCCACAGTTAATGCTCTCTTTTATTTGCTGCAATTTATACCCCAATTTCTATTTTGGAGTTTTGTCCTTTCGTTTCTTCTTCTTGCGATTAAGCACCGCTTGTAATGGTCCAGAATTCACAGATATGAATTTCAGAATGAACATTGTTAATGTTCTAGGAAGAAAATTGTGATGGCACGATCTTGACTTGTCAAATTACTAGAATACCTTGGAAAAGGCCGAATCATCAAGAAATATTTTCTTGATATTTTAGAGGTTAAATAGAATACAAGAGTCGTATAACATGGCACATGATGATGTTATGATCTGTGAATCATCACGTTCCATTTAGAAACTCAGCATGAATTACTGTAATATAATCACGTTGATCAAGTGTCATTATATTATACTAACTCATGCTTCAGTTTCCAATACTACTTCAAAAACATTCATATTTTAAACTCAAAGGTTTATAGAGTATAGGAACTAAACAGTTTCCTTTTTGATGTAATACAGATAGCGCAAAGAGATAAATGATTCCAGATAAGAATAGTTATGGAAATATCTTCAGAAATATGGAGGATATTTATAATGAAAGATACAATGATATCTTAGAATTTCTAATATCAGAGGATGATGAAGAATATTGTCTGTAAGGGTTTAGTGTCAGGAGCAAGGTATTCGTTAATGACTTCAGCAGACACTGAATCATTTGGATTCTTTGAAGGCAGGTTCAGTCTTTGTGATTTATCCACAGCCTCCTTCATACTTTGCTCAATCCGTTTTCTAGTTCCAAAACTTCTCTATTTCTGAGCTTTGTTAATACACTAATCTTTATCATCAAACTTTTTACTGCTAAGGTCATTTATAGTTTTTGTTGCTTCATCAGCATTTCGAGAACTAGTTCGCGGTTCAGAGTGTTTTTCAGAAACTTCACATTCGAAGTATGTAAGCCTTGGAAATAGACGTTATGTATAACTGTTGGCGTCAACATGCTGTGAGATTTCACAATACTGATTGCTAATTCCCAATGATTCGTATGGCAATTCTCTTTACAAGAGGCAGATGAGTAAATGATGAGGTTTCGATAAATATAAAGATTCTTCAAAATGCCCAAGATTAGTGAAGTTGTTGGTAAGTTTATTGCTAATGTGGTGGAATATGAAAGGTTCTCCGGTAACAAAAGGGTAATCACATATATCAAAATTATGATAAGGCTACTCCGAATGAAAAAATTGAAGTTGTCTTGTTGGAGCTGTGATATAATTTGCTACTTTGCAAAGGAATTGGAAGGTTATTTTGGCTAATAAATGCCAAGAGATCTGACACATATATGTGTTGAATTATGACTTTGGTTTCGAGAGCTTTTTAAGTACATAACTGTGGGTAATATGTGGTTGGATCATCATCTCGATTGCTCATTATTTGAAGTGTCTTCAGAGATTTTCGAAGGGTTTGAACACAGATTGTAATCGTTTGTATACATTTGATGTTCTAACACACTTTTGAAGTCAAAGTATAGCTTTGAAAGATGTAGGAATCTAAAAGTGATGGTACCGGTTATATCTCGAATTGAATTCTGAGATTTTAAAATCAGAATATGTAATTGGGTTTGAATGAGTATGGTTGTTTTGATTTCTATGAAAGAATGTATATTATTGTGAAAGTAGGAAGTATAATTGATAATTTGCTTAATCTGATCCGAAGAATGTAACATATTAATTGTGAATTTATATATATCTCTCGGGTATTACCTACCCGTTAAAAAATTTTCACAATTAATATTTTGTGCATAAGAATTTTATTACAGTCTTTATGAAAATATATATGTATATATTCTCCTCAGATGTAACATAGATTTTAATGAGTTAATACTAAATTAAACTCATTCGATTTACGGTTGGAACTAGAATTGAATAATTCCTTGAAGGCTTTAGAGGTTACATAAGTATTTCTTCAATAATATTGAAATTATGAATCAATACTTCGTTATTTGTTGAGATGTGATGTTGGTTTTCGTTAAATTCTTGTGAACTTCGCAAAGTACGAATGATGTTATCTGAAAAGTTTCGGTTACATCAATGATGAAGTGTAAAATCAAATATATACTTGATTTATTAGGAATTGGAACTTGTTGAATTGAGACAGAGATTGTAGTTAACGATGGTTAAGTTGCGAGCGAGGGACATACATTATTGCATATTTGTAATATGAATTAACCGAGTAGTTAAGATTCACACACAATAGCTTAGCACGGAAAGATTTATATTTTTTTTATTTCAAAATATATATATATAAAATATATATATAATTTCTTCAGAGGGAATGAGTTAATTCTTCATAACTTGTTGATACAATATACACGTTATTGATTCGTAATGATGTCCACAGTGATTCTTGAACTGACAGAGTTTGTGATGTTATAGGTGTTGTTGATTCTGATGTTGACGGTACTGACGATGCTGGTGACGTTGACGGTACTGTTGATGCTGTTGGTAAAACAAGTTTAACTTGTTAATCACACTCCATTTTTGTTAGGGTTTCTACTCTTCCTTCTATCATTTTGGTTCGCTTAACTGATTTATGGTTAGGGTTAGATTAGATAATCTCTAAGACTTTAGAGATTATATAATCGCCGCGGAATGTTTCTCCAATGAAGTTATGAATTAATACTTCGTCAGTTATTGTTGTTGGTGCTCCTTGGTATCTATGGTGCGTATGACGTTGATGCTCGTGGGACAGATTGTGAAGTTGAGGTTTACAATGCAGTTGTGGTTGGAGGTGGTAATGGTACTGTTGGCGTTGATGATGGTGGTACTGGTTATGCTGCTGGTGCTGCTGCTGGTGTTTGTAATCTCTGCACCATATTCTCCAAAGCCACTACCCGAGCGCGAAGTTCGTTGACTTCTTCTATTATTCCAGGATGATTGTCGGTTGGAACGAGCGGATAAATAAAATCTAGAATTTGATGTAGTATATAATCGTGACGAGATACCTTGGAAATGAGAGAGAAAATGGTGTCTCTAACAGGTTCGCCGGTAAGTGCTTCAGGTTCTTCGCCAAGAGGGCAATGTGGTAGATGGAAAGGATCGCCTTCTTCTTGTTTCCAATGATTGAGGAGGCTACGAATCCATCCCCAATTTATCCAGAATAGGTGATGACTGATTGGTTGATCCATTCCGGTCACACTGCTTTCGGAGCTTGAGTGAGATTCCATTTCGGAATCCGAGTGACTTGAACTGATGACAAATTCCATTTCGTACGATTGGATAAAGGATTTTCGATATAAAATGATTTTTCGGCTATCGGGTGGTATTCTATTTACATAGGATATCTATATATAGAGATCAAAAGATTTCATAGATTACGGAGGAATTTGTGGGATATGTCAGGCAAAGTTTAAAGTAACAGATACGATAAGATATGATTTAGCAGATACGCTAAGATATGAATTTTGTCTATACATTACTCATGCAATTAATGTAGCAAGATGTGTCTAGACTAATAATGATAAGTAGGTAATTTCCTATGGATGATAAGCAGATGATTTCCGACTAGAAATGATAAGCAAAACTTTTGACATGCAGACACGGTCGAAGTCCAGACTCACTAATGCATCCTAACGACTTATCAGTTAGACACACTAATGCAGACCTGGTTCGCTAAGACCACCGCTCTGATACCAACTGAAAGGACCCGTTCATATACATTATAAGCGATTCACAATAGTTGATTACATTGCGAGGTATCTGACCTCTATATGATACATTTTACAAACATTGCATTCATTTTTAAAAGACAATCTTTATTTACATCAAAAATTGACAGGCATGCATACCATTTCATAATATCCACTATCTAACTATAAATTGATTTAATAATAATCTTTGATGAACTCAATGACTCGAATGCAACGTTCTTCGAAATATGCTATGAAAGACTCCAAGTAATATCTTTAAAATGAGCAAATGCACAGCGGAAGATTTCTTTAAACCTGAGAATAAACATGCTTTAAAGTGTCAACCAAAAGGTTGGTGAGTTCATTAGTTTATCATAATCATTTATTTCCATCATTTTAATAGACCACAAGAATTTCATTTCCAGTTCTCATAAATATACGTCCCATGCATAGAGACAAAAAAATAATCATTCATATGGTGAACACCTGGTAACCGACATTAACTAGATACATATAAGAATATCCCCTATCATTCCGGGATCCTCCTTCGGACATGATATAATTTCGAAGTACTAAAGCATCCGGTACTTTGGATGGGGTTTGTTAGGCCCAATAGATCTATCTTTAGGATTCGCGTCAATTAGGGTGTCTGTTCCCTAATTCTTAGATTACCAGACTTTAATAAAAAGGGGCATATTCGATTTCGATAATTCAACCATAGAATGTAGTTTCAATTACTTGTGTCTATTTCGTCAAACATTTATAAAAGCGCATGTATTCTCAGTCCCAAAAATATAAAGGGTAAAAAGGCAAATGAAACTCACCATACTGTATTTCGTAGTAAAAATACATATAACGTCATTGAACAAGTGCAAGGTTGGCCTCGGATTCACGAACCTAAATTAATTATATATATTTATGTGTTGGTCAATATTTGTCTAACAAATTAGGTCAAGTCATAGTGTACCACAATCCTAATGCTCGAGACTAATATGCAAAAGTCAACAAAAGTAAATTTGACTCAAAATAATTTCCAAAAATTTATACATGATTAATATATAGTTTAAATATCGTCGTTTTATATTTTTAAATATTTTTAAAAGATTTATTAGAGTAAATAATATAATTTATTTATTAATAAATAAAATTTTATATTATATTTATATAATAAAATATACTTTTATATATATTAAGTAATAAAATTTATAGGGTTCATTTAATATTATAAAGATAATATGATAGATATTATTAAAGTAAGTTATTACACGTAGTAAAATATGTTTGTATCAAATATTTATTTGATAAAATAATATCTATAATGATAGTAAGTAAAAGTTGTATTATTTTGTAATAATAATTATTATTATAAAAATATCAATATTTATGATTACTAAGATGACATTATGATAAAACGATAATTCTAATTATGATAACTTTAATATTTACGATAATTTTTAATATTATCTTTAAAATAATAATTCTATTTAAAATAATAATAATAATAATAATGATATTTTATAGTAACAATGACATTTCTATTAAAATGATAATTTTTATTAAAATGATAAAAATAATAAGAACGATAATTTTATCTAAATCAATATCTTATAATATTTTAATTTCATCATGATACTCTTACCCATTATTTCCTAATCGTTTCGTTTAATAGCTTTTAATCGTCTTTTATATCGTGTTCGTAATAATGATAATAATAGTAATCAAAATAATTAGGTGTTACAAATATTTGTTTTAATTACACTAATATTAATAATGATAGTTACTATAACATTATTAACGATAATACTAATAATTATCTTAATGATAATATAGTAATAATAATAATAACAATAACAATAACCATTTTTAAATAATGATATATATATTAATAATGATAATAATAATAATAATACCAATAATAATAATAATAATAATAATAATAATAATAATAATAATAATAATAATAATAATAATAATAATAATAATAATAATAATAATAATAATAATAATAATAATAATAATAATAATAATAATTGGATAATAATAATAATACTAATTATAACTTTAACGATAATAACGATAGTAATAATAATAAAAAATAACAATTTTTAATGATAAATCCTTTTATTGATAAAGATAATAATAATAATAATAATAAGATAAAACTAGAACGACGATAATAACGACGATAATAACGACGATAATAATGATCATTTTTAATAATAATACAAAAATTCGATGGACTATAACTTCAAATCCGTTCATCGAAATCATTCGATATCTAAATGAAAAGTTCTTAATTTTTCGCTAGCTTTCCAACGACATGCATATCTTATACCTTATCTCAGTCGCATATATAACTAATTCAGGATTCAACATAACCTAACTAAAGGCAATATCAAAAGTACAAACATGCATAATCCTATATACTCGAGCACTAGTCAGGGATACACTATTAGTATGTAAAAGTTAAATTATGAGTACTCACGTATCAATATTGAGATTCAATATTGCAGGAAAGGTACGTAGACGCAACGGAGATGATAAACACTATATTGATCTCACGAGCATACCCATGAACCATACCCAATCACCTCCATAGCTATAACCCATAATTTCCTTAATCCAATCCCACTCGAAAAACAATTTCGAAATCACTCGGACAGCACTCTGACGTAATATTTTATGTATACTAATAATATCTTGAAATAATACGGAGTAAATATATATATGTAAATCGATTGAGAGAGTTTAGAAAAAAATATTTTCAAGTTTCTTATGAAATAATGAAACCTATTGAATTCTATTTATAATAGATTTTTGAATTATTAAAGTGAATTATTAAAGTATGAATTATTAAAGTGAATTATTAAAGTATGAATTATTAAAGTGAATTATTAAAGTATGAATTATTAAAGTGAATTATTAAAGTATGAATTATTAAAGTGAATTATTAAAGTTAAAGTAAAGTAAAAATAAAGTAAAGGTAAAGTTTAAGTATAGTAAAAGTATAAAACTATGTACGCATAATACGCGTATAAATGTATATAATATTAATTTAAATCGTTATATATATTTAATAAAATAAAATATAAATATCGTTATCTTTATCATACTGGTTAAGTAATGAGTTGTCAAAAGTGGTTCTAGATATTTATAAAAGTTATATACGTTTTAATAATAAAGTTCTTTTTAAACTGAAAACGGTTTTGTACGTTTGAAACTAAATCAAATAAATATAATAATTTTGTTTTCCAAAACCAAATATATTTTTAAGAATCATTTTGTTTAAAGGTTAAAATAATGGAAATCGTTATATCATAAAATGTTTTAGAAAAGTAGAATCATATATATTCATAATAGGTTTCAAGTTTTTAAATTACAGTTTGTTGGTGAAGCATGGGATAAAGTTCAAAGGTTAAATAAACGTATGAAATCATCTTAATGAAAAATGTCGAGTTACATAACTTGTCAATATCCAACATCTAAGTTATTTACACTTCACGTTCTTACTTATAAATCACTTTACCATTTTTCGAATGTTGTCAAAAAGAATATATTTCTTAAATCACAGTGAATCTCATAACATAGACCCGTAATCATATCATAATGTATCTGATAAATTAATCATTTGATATTATCTTCTAATTCCATCGATAAACATATTGAAACAAATACGTTCATGTAAAGTATTATATGTTTAATACTTTATTAATATTCTCAAGTTATAATATATATATACACATATATATACATATTTATTTATATATAACGGTTCGTGAATCGTCGGAATTTGGTCGAGGTTATAATGAATGTATGAACACAATTTAAAATTCTTGAGATTTAACTTAACAAACTTTGCTTATCGTGTCGGAATAATATAAAGATAAATTTTAAATTTGGTTGGAAATTTCCGGGTTGTCACACATCTTAACACCTCGATGCATCACATTATTTTACGGAGTGGTGTCTTAACACCTCGACACTACACTCCTAGGTGGCATCTTAACACCTCGATGCTACACCCGAGTGGCAACTTAACACCTCGATGCTACACTCTTCACGTGAAACGTGGTATCTTAACACCTCGACACTACACCTTTCACGCTACAACAAATAGATACATTATATACCTACACATATAATTATTCCACTCACCTCAAAGTCATGTGAAAAGATACCCGAGCTTGCAAGAGCTCAAAGTAACGTACCTATCATATTATACACATCATCAAACGCAAACTCAAGTCGGTCAACCAAACCCTTTCACCATCCTAAGCCATTTTGACCCAATGGTGCAATTTCAACCCATTTGCACCCTTAACCCTAAATTGGGTCAACACACACCAAAACCCTAATCATTCGTCAAGATGGGTTTAAAACACATTTAGGTCACAAGGCTAACTCGTTTTCATAATTGCTAGGCCACTTAGGTCATTAAAGACTCATTTGACCCATTTCAAGGTCAATACACCCATTTGGGTCATCCATACCCAATAACACCCATTTACATATTATTAAAGTGTTCTAGCACTAACTAACTAAATTTAAGACTCAAAAGTCCAATTAACACATTCAAATCCTAGGTTAGTCATCAATGAGCCTTCATAACCCATATTCACCCAAAATCCCCAAAATACTAACAAAATGGGTCTTTGGTTCATCACTAGCCCAAACCCTAACCCTTAAAGCAATTAAAGTAAGAAATTGGGTTTTATAACTTACCAACACAATCACCACATAGCTATCGACTAGATGCACGACTCTATAATTTGCACCGAGACCCGATTTAACCTCTTTTACCCTTTAATGGAGCTTTCTCTCTCAAGGATTGCATTCTCTCTCTAGAGTTTAATTGGAGAAGATGAGGTTGTTGTGGGAGTAGTAAATGAGCTCCCCAAAACTGATCTAGAGTATTAAATTCGGCCCCAAAGTGAAATTACACAATCGCCCTCAAAATATCTATTTTAAAAAGAAGAAAGGAATCTATCGCAGACAGATGGCGCGGCCCACCACCTAGCCGCGCGGCGCGCGACCTCCCAGTTCAGCATCTTTTGTCTTTTTAATTATGTGCAACAAAAACCCCAAACTTGAGTAACTCATATACACATATGTACACTACGAATATTCGGGTCTTACAACTCTCCCCCACTTATTCGGATTGCGTCCTCGCAATCCAAGCCGCATGACATGAGGGAAGATAAACTAACACGAACTCTTCGGGCTCCCAAGTGAACTCGGAACCTTTACTTCATCGCCATTGAACCTTAAAGGTCCTCACCTCTTTATTCCTCAACATTTTCACCTTCTCGTCAAGGATAGAAATCGGTTCTTCGACATATTCTAACTTGTTGTTTTGCTCGATCTCGTCTAAAGGCATCCATGAGGAATCATCCGCAAGACACTTACGGAGGTGGGAAACATGAAATGTATTATGGATCCCCGCAAGCTCTTCGGGTAATTCTAATCGATATGCAACTTCACCAACATGAGCTAAAACCTTGAACGGTCCAATAAACCGAGGAGCTAACTTTCCCCGTTTTCGAAATCGAATAATACCTTTCCATGGCGAAACCTTAAGCATCACCATATCACCTTCTTGGAACTCAATCAATCGCCTACGTCTATCGGCATACGACTTTTGCCTATCTTGAGCCTTCTTCAAATGTTCCCGAATCAAATCAATCTTGCTATTAGTCTCTAAAACCAAATCGGTACTCCAGATCTCTGTTTGACCCACTTCTCCCCAACAAACGGGAGTTCGACACCTACGCCCATAAAGCATTTCGTAAGGTGGCATCCCGATACTAGTATGATAACTATTATTGTACGAGAATTCCACCAAGGGCAAATGGTCATCCCAACTACCACCGAAGTCAATGATGCACGCTCGTAGCATATCTTCCAAAGTTTGATTCGTACGTTCGGTTTGACCGTCCGTTTGAGGATGATACGCCGTGCTCAACTTCAATTGCGTACCCATATCTTCATGAAACTTTTCCCAAAACCGAGATGTAAAACGGGTATCTCGATCCGAAATAATAGATATAGGAACCCCATGTCGCGAGACCACTTCCTTGATAAACAACTTAGACAAGGTCTCCGACGATATCGCTTCTTTAATGGGAAGAAACAAAGCGTTTTTTGTCAATCGGTCAACTATAACCCAAATCGAATCGAATTGGGTTCTCGCCGTTTTAGGTAACTTTGTAATGAAATCCATGGTAATGTGCTCCCATTTCCATTTCGGGATTTCTAACGGTTGCAACTTACCATACGGCTTTTGGTGTTCGGCTTTTACTTGTAAACACGTGACACATTGCTCAACATACTTCACAACATAACGTTTCATGCCCGGCCACCAATAATCTTTCTTCAAGTCATGATACATTTTTGTCGCGCCCGGATGAATGGAATATTTTGACTTATATGCTTCATCAAGTAGCACCCGTCGGTAATCACCCATCTTAGGCACCCACACCCTTCCTTGAAAGGACAACAAACCACGCGGGCCCATAGTAATGAACTCCGATTAGCCCAATATTCGTTCCACATGCTTATTGTGAACGTAAGCCTCTATTTGAATCTCGCCAAGCTTCTCAAGAAAATCGTTGGAAATAATCAAACGTAACGAACCCACTTTTATCACCGGATGTTGACTCTTTCGACTCAACGCATCCGCGACAACATTCGCCTTACTCGGATGATAAAGTATTTCACAATCGTAGTCTTTCACCACATCCATCCACCTACGTTGGCGATAATTCAAATCTCGTTGATTAAAGAGATGTTTCAAACTCTTATGATCCGAATAAATCGTACACTTGACACCATACAAGTAATGGCGCCAAATTTTCAACGCATGCACTACTGCCGCCAACTCAAGATCATGAGTCGGATATCTTGTTTCGTGTTCCTTTAATTGTCGAGAGGCATAAGCGATGACTTTACCTCTTTGCATTAGAACACACCCGAGCCCATTTAGCGAAGCATCACAATAAACCGTCATATCTTCCACACCTTCCGGTAATACTAACACCGGAGCTTGACACAACTTCACTTTTAACAATTGAAAAGCAATTTCTTGTTCGTTCTCCCAAATAAACTTAGCATTCTTCCTCGTCAACTTCGTTAATGGAGAATCAATCTTAGAAAAGTCTTGGATAAACCGACGATAATAACCGGCCAATCCGAGAAAACTTCGGATTTCCGTAGGTGTAGTCGGTCGTCCCCAACTCTTCACCGTCTCTATCTTCACCGGATCTACTTGAATACCGTCCTTGTTCACAATATGACCAAGGAATTGGACTTCCCTTAGCCAAAATTCACATTTGGAGAACTTAGCATACAACTTCTCCTTTCGTAGTGTCTTCAATACTTCACGCAAATGATGTTCATGCTCGTTCATACTTTTCGAGTAGACTAGTATGTCGTCAATGAACACTATTACCGACTTGTCCAACATAGGTTGGCACACTCTGTTCATAAGATCCATGAATGCCGCCGGTGCATTCGTAAGGCCAAAAGGCATCACCACAAACTCAAAATGCACATACCGCGTTCTAAAAGCCGTTTTCTCAATATCTTCCTCACGGACCCGCATTTGGTGATAGCCAGACCGTAGGTCGATCTTAGAGAAATACGTTGCACCTTGAAGTTGATCAAATAAATCGTCAATCCTAGGTAATGGATAACGATTCTTGATCGTCACTTTATTCAACTCATGGTAATCAATGCACATACGCATACTACCATCTTTCTTCTTCACAAATAACACCGGAGCGCCCCACGGTGAAGCACTCGGTCGAATAAAACCCTTCTCGAGCAATTCTTGAATTTGATTTAACAACTCTTGCATCTCCGTTGGCGCTAAATGATAAGGAGTTTTAGCAATGGGGGTAGCCCCCGGAACCAACTCGATGCGAAATTCAACTTGTCTTTCCGCCGGAACACCCGGTAATTCGTCCGGAAAAACGTCTTCGAAATCACTAACAACCAGAATTCCACGAATGAGTGGCGGCTCATCACGAGTATCAACAACATGAGCAAGAAAAGCCATGCCGCCGGTAACAACATGACGACGTGCTCGTGCAAAAGTGCATATCGGCACCGGTCTCCTCCGCCTATCACCATGAATAATCAACTCTCCCCCACTTGGGGTCTTCACACGAATAAACTTATCATGGCATGCAATATCGGCTCTATAACGATCAAGCCAATCCATACCAACGACAATATCAAAGTCGCCCAAGGTCATTGGAATAAGATTAATTTTAAAGGTTTCGGCACCAAAAACAACATCACAATTTTCACACACATCAACCACTAGCACCGTCTTGCCGTTCGCTATTTCGACTTCTACCGGACGACTCGACTTAGCTAATGGTCTATCAAGTTTAGGCACAAATTTAGGAGACACAAACGACAAATTTGCACCGCTATCAAAAAGAATCCTCGCCGGATTAGAATTAACCATGAAAGTACCTGAGACAACTTCGTTCGATTGTTTGGCTTCATCATTAGTCATCAAGTAGTTGCGACCCCTAGCCGTACCCGCCGCCTTCTCTAACTGCTTCACATTATCATTTCGAAATTCGGGACACTCCGGCTTCTTATGCCCCTCTTTGCCGCAATTAAAACAAGTGATTTTGTTTCCGGAATGTGGTTTCGGACACTCACGAGCCATATGACCAAGTTGCCCACAGTTGTAGCACGTATAAGAAAACCCGCCGGTAGTGCCCTTCTTCGCACTATTGACACTTTCGGCTCCCCTCTTGCTGTTGCTCTTCTTGCTTGAGGCGTTAGAGTAACTAGAACCTTCAAACTTTCTTTTGGAAAACATGAAATCACTCTTTCTTGGAACCTCCGGCTCAAAACCCCGAGCCAACTCGAACAATTCATCAAAAGACTTAGCCATACCCCGACTAATCTTCCCCTTGTACACATCATTCAAAGTACGGTAGAAATCCTTCATGAGCTTATGATCATCACCCACATATTCTGGGCAAAAACGAGTCTTTGCCAAGAATGTAGACTTGAGGGTAACCAAATCCATGGAACCTTGTTGCAAATGGTGCAACTCGTCCCGGATTCTATCGAGATCGGATGAAGTTCGGTATTCTCTGAAAAATTCTTTCTTGAACTCCTCCCATGTCAAGCCCATACATTGTTCTTCACCATACATGTTGATTTTATCGTCCCACCACAACTTAGCTTCTTCGCATAACATGCTAGAACCATACCTCGTCTTCCTTTCGGGAGGACATTCCGCGGTACGGAAAGCTCCCTCAATATCGGAGATCCAACATGTACTTTTTAAAGGATCCCGCACCCCATTAAACATCGGGGGTTGAGCATCCTTGAAGTTCTTGTAGTGGAAGTCCCGCCTTCCTTCACCTCCTTCACCGCGAGGGTAGATATTCCTAGAGTCAAGGGCCTCTTCGATAGTGGCCTTCATTCGTTCATTAATTAGATCGGTTATTTGCTCATCAACCGAATCTTGGAAGACCTTTCGAACGTCCGCAAGAAAATCCGATTTTCACTTCTTAAAGATGGCCTCAACCTTGGTTGAGAACTCGGCGTCCCCGCTTGTACTTCCATTATCATGTTCGGGACCGTTTCTCGTCTTCATTCTATAAAACGAATTAGGTTAAACCACAAAACGGAAGGACATATTACATATATACATACATATACGCCACACTACTCCATATCGCTCAACAATCATCGTACATTACTTGTTTGACACGATTTGCACTCGTAGTGATGGTAGCTAGTCATTACTACGCGAGCACGTCGCGTTAACTCGCTAGTACAACGTCCATCTCGCTTGATGATTGCTAAACACAACACAACAAATAGTGCATGATTAGTTCACATAAACCTATGCACTAACCATCCCGATCCGACCCAAAGTCCTACAAGTCCCGCATAAATGCGCACACAAAAAGTCTAAGTCTAGGCGCCTATCTCAAGTCACCTAAATCCCTTAGACCATGCTCTGATACCACTTGTAACAACCCAAACCAACCCTCTACCAATCCACGCGAAAATACAAAAATTTTTTTTTTCCCGTGCAGCATACCCACGCGGCGCCCCAGGTAGGGGCGCAGCGCGCCAAAGTGGTCTGTCCGGAAAGTTTTAAAATGCGAAAAAGATCGGCTAGTTCCCGACATTTTTAGACGACACGCTTTTAACCACACATTCAAATATGTAAAACTATCACGATTCAAACATAAAAATGATGTTTTACAAGTGGGGCCGACATCGGCCGTTTTACGAGTTTAATACAATTTACGAGTTTCGACCACCAAAAAGTTTAAGTTCCAAACTACACAATGAGCATGGCGTTTGGGATTAAGCTACCCAACTATCGGTCAAACTCCAAGAGCTACTAAAGCCAAAAGCGTCCCCTAGCATCAAGCGGGATCTCTAGTCCAAAACTATGCCCTTTCCCTTGTCCAAAACAGAACCTATAAAAATAGTAAACAACGAGAGGGTAAGCAAAGCTTAGTGAATGCAATAATTATACGAATACATATATAATTATACCTACTTGCATACACTTACACACCAAACCGCAAACACGCTAGCATACACACTTAGCTTACCGTCACAATAACGAGCTATAAATCACCAATACTACAAGCTAGCATAACAACCGCATATGAATATAACTCGAATAATATAATATGCTTACAACACAAATAACCATGGTTAACCAATAGTACAAGGGAACGGCGCTCGCGAAAACGCCATCGGTGTTCGTAACATCCGTTAGGGCACTTAACACCTCGCACCACTAACCCCTAGGGTGGCACCTTAACACCTCGGCACATCACCCCGAGTGGCATCTTAACACCTCGATGCATCACTCATTATTTTACGGAGTGGTGTCTTAACACCTCGACACTACACTCCTAGGTGGCATCTTAACACCTCGATGCTACACCCGAGTGGCATCTTAACACCTCGATGCTACACTCTTCACGTGAAACGTGGTGTCTTAACACCTCGACACTACACCTTTCACACTACAACAAATAGATACATTATATACCTACACATATAATTATTCCACTCACCTCAAAGTCTTGTGAAAAGATACCCGAGCTTGCAAGACCTTAAAGTAACGTACCTATCATATTATACACATCATCAAACGCAAACTCAAGTCGGTCAACCAAACCCTTTCACCATCCTAAGCCATTTTGACCCAATGGTGCAATTTCAACCCATTTGCACCCTTAACCCTAAATTGGGTCAACACACACCAAAACCCTAATCATTCGTCAAGATGGGTTTAAAACACATTTATGTCACAAGGCTAACTCGTTTTCATAATTGCTAGGCCACTTAGGTCATTAAAGACTCATTTGACCCATTTTAAGGTCAACACACCCATTTGGGTCATCCATACCCAATAACACCCATTTACATATTATTAAAGTGTTCTAGCACTAACTAACTAAATTTAAGACTCAAAAGTCCAATTAACACATTCAAACCCTAGGTTAGTCATCAATGAGCCTTCATAACCCATATTCACCCAAAATCCCCAAAATACTAACAAAATGGGTCTTTGGTTCATCACTAGCCCAAACCCTAACCCTTAAAGCAATTAAAGTAAGAAATTGGGTTTTATAACTTAACAACACAATCACCATGTAGCTATCGACTAGATGAACGACTTTATAACTTGCACCGAGACCCGATTCAACCTCTTTTACCCTTTAATGGAGCTTTCTCTCTCAAGGATTGCACTCTCTCTCTAGAGTTTAATTGGAGAAGATGAGGTTGTTGTGGGAGTAGTAAATGAGCTCCCCAAAACTGATCTAGAGTATTAAATTCGGCCCCAAAGTGAAATTACACAATCACCCTCAAAATATCTATTTTAAAAAGAAGAAAGGAATCTGTCGCAGACAGATGGCGCGGCGCGCCACCTAGCCGCGCGGCGCGCGACCTCCCAGTTCAGCATCTTTTGTCTTTTTAATTATGTTCAACAAAAACCCCAAACTTGAGTAACTCATATACACTACGAATATTCGGGTCTTACATAACACTAAATTGGACAACATATATCCGTTCTTAAAACCATTAGCGTATAACGCATATATCACTAACTTGGACAACACATATCCATTTCTACAAGTAAGCACATCATATACGTACATGTATACTTATTCCACTCACCTTATGCCTTCGGTGAAATCAATAAACCAAGCTTGAATCTTCAAGGTAACGCACCTATTATAATGTACATATAATCAATCAACCACTCAAGTTGGTCAAACTCACAGCACTCACCATTACTAAGTCATTTTGACCCATTTGGACACTTACCCTAAAATAGGGTCAACTCACACCAAAACCCTAAAATTAGCCAAGTTAGGTTTAAAACGCATTTCAACACCAGTTTTATGCATTACACAACAACATTAACTAACTTAGGTCCATTTTGACCCATTTGACCAAATTAAGGTCAACACACCCATTTCGGGTCATCCACTAACCCACTTAACACCCCTTTACATATATATAAGTGTGCTAGTAATTTGACTAACCAATTTAAGCTCATAAACATAAATTAATACTTTGAAAACCCTAGTTAGTCAACTTTGAGTCTACATGACCCAAATTCACCTAAAAACCCCTAATTCACTAACAAATGGGTTTTATGTGCAACACTACCCAAACCCTAACCCTTAATACAATTAAAGTAAGAAATTAGGTTTTATAACTTACCAAAACAATCACCACGTAGCTAGCGACTAGATGAATGACTTTAGAACTCGCACTAAGACCCGATTCAACCTCCTTCTTCTTTTAATGGAGCTCTCTCACTCTAGAACTTCCTCTCTCTCTAGGATTTAATGGAAAGTGATAAGGTAGATAGAAATGGAGTAAATGAGACTCCAACAACTGATCCCACGCCTTAAAGTCGGGCCCCATGAATTTACCAAAAAGCCCTTAAAATATCTAATTTAAAGGCAAGAGATGAGCTGTCAGCCCGTAATGGCGCGGCGCGCCATAATTCTGCTCGGCGCGTAGATAGCCTGGGCAGAATTCTTTTCTCTTTTTAAAAATATACCAAGAAACCCTACAATTCATTCAACCCAATTACACATATGAACAAGGAAATATTCGGGTCTTACAACTCTCCCCCACTTGAATCGGAACGCGTTCTCGCGATCCAAGCCGCATGATAAGAAGGAAGATAAACTAACACGAATTCTTCGGGCTCCCAAGTAAACTCGGAACCTTTACTCTGACGCCATTGAACTTTAAAAGTCCTCACTTCTTTATTTCTAAATCTTTTGACCTTCTCATCGAGTATGGCAATCGGCTCCTCAATATACTCTAACTTATTGTTTAGCTCGATTTCGTCCAAAGGCATCCATGATGAATCATCCACAAGACACTTACGGAGATGGGAAACATGAAATTTATTATGGATCCCCACAAGCTCTTCGGGTAATTCCAAACGATACGCGACTTCACCAACACGAGCTAAAACTTTAAATGGCCTAATAAACTGAGGAGCTAACTTTCTCCGTTTTCGAAATCGAATAATACCTTTCCATGGCGAAACCTTAAGCATTACCATGTCACCTTCTTGAAATTCGATCGTTCGTCTACGTTTGTCGGCATACGACTTTTGCCTATCTTGAGCCGTTTTCAAATGCTCTCGAATCATATCAATCTTACTATTCGTCTCTAACACCAAATTGGTACTCCCGATTTCCTTTTGACGCACTTCACCCCAACAAATTGGGGTTCGACACCTACGCCCATAAAGCATCTCATAAGGTGGCATCCCGATACTAGTATGATAACTATTATTGTACGAGAATTCCACCAAAGGTAAGTGCTCGTCCCAACTACCACCAAAATCAATAATACACGCCCGTAACATATCCTCCAAAGTTTGGTTCGTACGTTCGGTTTGACCATCCGTTTGAGGATGATACACTTTGCTCAATTTCAATTGTGTACCCATATCTTCGTGAAACTTTTCCCAAAACCGAGATGTAAAATGGGTATCTCGATCCGAGATAATAGATATAGGAACATCGTGTCGAGAGATGACTTCCTTGATGAACAACTTAGCCAAGGTCTCCGACGATATCGCTTCCCGAATGGGAAGAAACAAAGCACTTTTCGTCAATCGATCAACTATAACCCAAATCGAATCAAATTGGGTTCTCGCCATTTTAGGTAACTTTGTGATGAAATCCATGGTAATGTGCTCCCATTTCCATTTCGGGATTTCTAACTGTTGTAACTTACCATACGGCTTTTGGTGCTCGGCCTTAACTTGCAAACACGTGACGCATTGCTCAACATACTTCACAACATCACGTTTCATGCCCGACCACCAATAATCTTTTCTTAAATCTAGATACATTTTCGTCGCGCCCGGATGAATGGAATACTTTGACTTATGTGCTTCATCAAGTAGCACTTGTCGATAATCACTCATCTTAGGCACCCACACTCTTCCTTGAAAAGACAACAAACCACGCGAGCCCATAGTAATGAACTCCGATTGTCCCACAATTCGCTCCGCATGCTTGTTGTGAACGTAAGCCTCTATTTAAATCACACCAAGTTTTTCAAGAAAATCGTTAGTAATAATCATACGTAACAATCCCAATCGTAACGCCGGGTGATGACTCTTTCGACTTAACGCATCCGCGACCACATTCGCCTTACCCGGATGATAAAGTATTTCACAATCATAATCCTTCACCACATCCATCCACCTACATTGGCAATAATTCAAATCTCGTTGATTGAAGAGGTGTTTCAAACTCTTATGATCCGAATAAATCGTACTCTTGACACCATACAAGTAATGGCGCCAAATTTTCAACGCATGCACAACCGCTGCCAACTCAAGATCATGAGTCGGATATCTCGTCTCGTGTTCCTTCAATTGTCGAGAGGCATAAACGATGACTTTACCCCTTTGCAAAAGAACATACCCGAGCCCATTTAGCGAAGCATCACAATAAACCGTCATGTCTTCCACTCCTTCCGGCAACACTAACACCGGAGCTTGGCACAACTTCTCTTTTAACAATTGAAAGGCAATTTCTTACTCGTTCTCCCAATTAAACCTCGCGTTCTTCTTCGTCAATTTCGTCAACGAAGAAGTGATATTAGAGAAGTCTTGGATAAACCGACGATAATAACTGGCCAATCCGAGAAAACTTCGGACCTCCGTAGGCGTAGTCGGTTGTCTCCAACTCTTCACCGTCTCAATCTTCCCCAGATCTACTTGAATACCGTCTTTGTTCACAATGTGGCCAAGGAATTGAACTTCCCTTAACCAAAATTCACATTTGGAGAACTTAGCATAAAACTTCTCCTTTAGTAATGCCTTCAAAACCTCACGCAAATGACGTTCATGTTCGTTCTTACTTTTCGAGTAGACTAGTATGTCGTCAATGAACACAATCGTCAACTTATCCAACATAGGTTGGCACACTCGGTTCATAAGGTCCATGAATGCCGCCGGTGCATTTGTAAGACCGAAAGGCATAACTACAAACTCAAAATGCCCATAACGCGTTCGAAAAGCCGTCTTCTCAATATCTTCCTCACGGACCCGCATTTGATGATAGCCGGACCGCAGGTCAATCTTTGAAAAATACGTCGCACCTTAGAGTTGGTCAAACAAATCGTCAATCCGAGGCAATGGATAACAATTATTGATCGTCACTTTATTCAACTCCCGGTAATCGATGCACATCCGCATACTACCATCCTTCTTCTTCACAAATAATACCGGAGCGCCCCATGGTGAAGCACTCGGTCGAATAAAACCCCTCTCAAGTAACTCTTGGGTTTGATTTAACAATACTTGCATTTCCGTCGGCGCTAAACGATAAGGAGTTTTAGCAATGGGAGTAGCTCCCGGAACCAACTCAATGCGAAATTCAACTTGTCTTTCCGCCGGAACACCCGGTAACTCGTCCGGAAAAACGTCTTCGAATTCACTAACCACCGAAATTTCACGAATAGGTGGTGGCTCATCACGAGTATCAACGACATGGGCAAGAAAAGCCATGCCACCACTAATAAGAAAACGACGTGCCCGTGCAAAAGAACATATCGGCACAAGTCTTCTACGCTTATCACCGTGAATAATTAACTCTCCCCCACTTGGGGCCTTTACACGAATAAATTTTTCATGGCATGCAATATCGGCTCTATTATGATCGAGCCAATCCATACCAACAACGATATCGAAATCGCCCAAAGTCATCGGGATAAGATCAATCTTAAAGTTTTCGGCACCAAAAATGACATCACAATTTTTACACACATCAACCACTAGCACCGTCTTACCGTCCGCTATTTTGACTTCTACCGGACGACTTAACTTAGCTAACGGTCTATTAAGTCTAGGCACAAATTTTGGAGATACAAACGACAAATTTCCACCGCTATCAGATAGGATCCTTGTCGGATTAGAGTTAACCATAAAAGTACCTGAAACAACTTCATTCGATTGTTTGGCTTCGTCATTGGTCATCAAATAATTTTGACCTCTAGCCATACCTGCTGCATTTTCTAACCGCTTAACATTATCATTGCGCAACTCAGGACACTCAGGCCTCTTGCGCCCTTCTTTACCGCAGTTGAAACAAGTAACCTTGGTAGTGGAAGGTGAGTTTGGGCAATGGCAAGAGATGTGACCTTTTTGCGCACAAGTATAGCAAGTGGGTACATGACCACCAGAACCACCTTTCTTCAAGCTATTAACACTTTCGGAGCCCTTCTTTTTCTTTTTGTTGGAAAAGCTCGATTGACTCGAATTCTCGAACTTCCTCTTACCAAAATTAAAACTACTCTTTCTCAACACAAGCGCTTCAAAATCCTTCGCCATGTTGAACAATTCATCGAAGTTCTTCACCACGTTCACACTAATTTTCTCTTGATAATTATCATTCAAGATTCGATAGAAATCTTCTTTCAACATTTTATCATTCCCAACATACTCCGGGCAAAATTGGGTCTTGGACAAAAACACGGATTTGAGAGTGTTCAAATCCATCGACCCTTACCTCAAGGATCGTAACTCGTCCTTAAGCCTAGTAAGATTGGCCGAAGTTCGGTACTCATCGAAAAACTCTTCCGAGAATTCCTCCCAAGTGAAATCCATGCATTGTTCTTCACCATAAACTTGGATCTTTGCATCCCACCATAACTTGGCATCGCCCCTCAACATACTACACCTGTATCTTATCATCTTATCGAGAGGACATTCACAAGTACGAAAAGTCCCCTCCATATCAGAGATCCAATGGGCACTTTTAAGAGGGTCCCTTTCGCCATCGAAAGTGGGAGGTTGAGCATCCTTAAAGTTCTTAAAGAAAAAGTCCCGTCTTCCCACATTATCTTCGTGAAGAACGGCTTTAACTTGCTCCTTGACTACATTGACTAATTGCTCATCAATTGAATCTAGGAACATCTTCTTGATCTCTACGAGATACTCCGCCTTTTGAGCCTTAAGGATGGCCTCAATCTTGGCCGTCAACTCGGCGTCCTCACTCGTACCTCCATTATAGGTGTCGTGTCCATTTCTCATCTTCATTCTATAAAACGAATTAGATTAAACAACGAAACGAAAGGACATAACACAATTGTATATACATATATATACCACATTACTCCATCTTGCTCGACAATCATCGTACATTACTTGTTTGACACGATTTGCACCCGTAACAATGGTAGCTAATCATTGTTACGTGAACACGTCGCATTAACTTGCTAGTACAACGTCCATCTTGCTTGATGATTGCTAAACACAACACAATCAATTAGCACAAGGTTAGTTCACATAAACCAAAGCACTAACAATTCCCGATTAGACCCAAAGTCCTACAAGTCCCGCATAAAGCGTACACACAATTAAGTCTAAGTCTAGGCACCTATCTCAAGTCGCCTAAATCCCTTAGACCATGCTCTGATACCACTTGTAACAACCCAAACCAAATCACAATCGAGCTCGCTTAAAATATAACAAATTTTTTTTTTCTCTGTTCAGCTAATGGCGCGGCGCGCCAAAAGCCTGCGCGGCACGCCAAAACGGTCTGTCCCATTTTTCCATTTTTGCAAAAAAGATCGGCCACTTCCCGACATAATTAGACAAAACGCTTTTAGCCACATATTCAAACATGTAAAACTAATGCGATTCAAACATAAAATGAGTTTTATAAAGCGGGGCCCACATGACCCAAATTACAAGTTTAATACATAAATCATGAGTTTCGACCACCAAAAAGTTTAAATGCCAAACGACTCAACGAGCATGGTGTTTGGAGTTAAACTACCCAAGTCTCGGTCAAACTCCAAAAAGCCAACACTTCCAAAAAGGCATCCCCTATCAACAAAGCGGGAACTCTACTCCAAAATAATGCCCTAACCCTTGTCCACAACCGAACCGATAAAAAGGTAAACAACGAGAGGGTAAGCAAAGCTTAGTGAATGCAATAATTATACATATACATATATAATATATCTACTTGCAAACATTACACAATACCGTACACAAGCTAGCAATTCGACAACCATGCAAAACATTATGCATATACCAATAACCACAATTCACATTGAGCTAGCAATAACAAAAGCATATAGTTCATAATTAAATATGCTAATGCACAATTCATACAACCATGGTTAACCAATCGTAAAAGGAATGGTACTCAAATTTCCCATTGGTGTTCATAACAACCGTTAGTGCACAACACATATATCACTAACCCTTGGACAACACATATCCGCTTATAAAATCGTTAGTGCACAACACATATAACACTAAATCGGACAACACATATCCATTCATAAATCATTAGTGTACAACTCATATAACACTAAATTGGACAACATATATCCGTTCTTAAAACCATTAGTGTACAACGCATATATCACTAACTTGGACAACACATATCCATTTCTACAAGTAAGCACATCATATACGTATATGTATACTTATTCCACTCACCTTATGCCTTCGGTGAAATCAATAAACCAAGCTTAAATCTTCAAGGTAACGCACCTATTATAATGTACATATAATCAATCAACCATTCATGTTGGTCAAACTCACAACACTCACCATTACTAAGTCATTTTGACCCATTTGGACACTTACCCTAAAATAGGGTCAACTCACACCAAAACCCTAAAATTAGCCAAGTTAGGTTTAAAACGCATTTCAACACCAGTTTTATGCATTACACAACAACATTAACTAACTTAGGTCCATTTTGACCCATTTGACCAAATTAAGGTCAACACACCCATTTCGGGTCATCCACTAACCCACTTAACACCCCTTTACATATATATAAGTGTGCTAGTAATTTGACTAACCTATTTAAGCTCATAAACATAAATTAATACTTTAAAAACCCTAGTTAGTCAACTTTGAGTCTACATGACCCAAATTCACCCAAAAACCCCTAATTCACTAACAAATGGGTTTTATGTGCAACACTACCCAAACCCTAACCCTTAATACAATTAAAGTAAGAAATTAGGTTTTATAACTTACCAACACAATCACCACGTAGCTAGCGAATAGATGAACGACTTTAGAACTCGCACTAAGACCCGATTCAACCTCCTTCTTCCTTTAATGGAGCTCTCTCACTCTAGAACTTCCTCTCTCTCTAGGATTTAATGGAAAGTGATAAGGTAGATGGAAATGGAGTAAATGAGACTCCAACAACTAATCCCAAGCCTTAAAGTCGGGCCCCATGTGAATTTACCAAAAAACCCTTAAAATATATAATTTAAAAGCAAGAGATGAGCTGTCAGCCAGTAATGGCGCGGCGCGCAGATAGCCTGGCAGAATTCTTTTCTCTTTTTAAAAATATACCAAGAAACCCCACAATTCATTCAACCCAATTACACATATGAACAAGGAAATATTCGGGTCTTACATGTTGAGAGAGAATTAGAAAGGAAAATGGAAATGAAATGAAGTGAATGGTGAGTGGTGAGTGGTGAGTGGGGTTAAAAGGAGTTCTTGTTAGCTGACTAGTTCATGGTAGAAGTTAAACTTGATTAGTCATGCATGACATAATCAAGAGTGGAATCCCATGATAGTTCCTATTGGTATATACCCATAGTAAGTACGTCTAGAAGCTGGCTATAATACGAGTACGAAGACTGAATGAATATGAGTAGAATTATTGATGAAAATGAATGAGAATGTAATTGTAAGCATTCTTGTTAAATATGAGTGTTTTGATATATTTCTTGAAGTCTTTCAAAAGTGTATTAATATAACTTAATACGCTACATGTATATACAATTTAACTGAGTCGTTAAGTCACCGTTAGTCGTTACATGTAAGTGTTGTCTTGAAACTTTTAAGTTAATGATCTCATTTAATGTAGTTAACCCATTGATTATTATATCTAACGAGATGTTAAATTATCATATTATCATGATAACATGGTGTATGAATATATCTTAATACAATATATATATATATATATATATATATATATATATATATATATATATATATATATATATATATATATATATATGTATATATATATATTAAAATGTCGTTACAACGATAATCGTTACATATATAACTCGTTTCGAAACTCTTAAGTTAGTAGTCTTGTTTTACATATGTAGTTCATTGTTAACACACTTAATGATATATTTAATTATCATTTTATCATGTTAAACATAGTGTATCAATATCTTAATATGATTCATATGTATTTAGTAAGACATTGTTATAACGATAATCGTTATATATATCGTTTCGAGTTTCTTAATTCAATAGTATCATTTTTATGTATATAACTCATTGTTAATATACTTAGTGTGATACTTACCTATGATAATTCTAATGTTAAATATATATATATATATATATATATATATATATATATATATATATATATATATATATATATATATATATCATATAGTTGTTACAAGTTTAAACGTTCGTGAATCGCCGGTCAACTTGGGTGATTCATTGACTACATAAACTCATTTCAATTAATCAAGTCATAACAAGTTTGATTGCTTAACATGTTGGAAACATTTAATCATGTAAATATCAATTTCATTTAATATATATAAACATGGAAAAGTTCGGGTCACTACACATACGGGTTTGACGAACCCTCATCCGAACGGATGAAACTTATTTTCGGTATATATTGTAGGTTCTAACACTATTATGCAGAGGTAAGATTCAGTTAATCTTTGGTAATTGGGTGCTTGTGATACAAACAACATCTTTTGGGATGTATACGCTTTGATATCACTTTATACTACATCTTGTGGTTCAATACAACATACTTACTAAACCTATGATTTCACCAATGTTTTTCGTTGACAGATTTTCTATGTTTTTCTCAGGTCCTTGAATGCTAAGTGATACATGCTTCTGCACTCTACTTTTTGATACTTGCTTGGATGTCGAGTATACATGCATACATGGAGCGTCTTTTGACTTAACTTAAATTGTGTCGCATAGGTTTCATTTGTACTTAAAATGTTATGACTTATTTAGTCGGTTAACTACTTTGTAAACTTTGAAACATCCTTACATTTGAAATGAATGCGACATATTTTTGGTCAAACGTTATTTTTAAGGCTTATGACCACATTACGGGACCTAAGTAGACGGCACCGTCAATAACGATTTTGTCGGGTCGCTACAGATGGTATCAGAGCCAGGTTGTAGGGATTTAGAGTTCATTGGTGTCAACCCCGAGTCATAGGGTACATTGGTGAGTCTAGACTACAACCGTCATATAGACTTGAAGTAGGACTTGCTTGACTACTTGTGCATTATACTTGAACTCTTCTATTCGCATCTAACTCCTATTTCATCTAAATCTCATGTTATTTAATTTGATTGACATGCCACTGATGTGCGTAGAGGTGTATACGAAATAATATTTATTTTTACTAGGAAATACTATTAAATACGATATAATTTTACACAAGTTATTTATTTATTTATTTATTTATAGAGTGGATATACCTAAACCTTGCTACAACACTTATAGACAGTGTACCTAATCGTACAGTAGTGTAGTTTTTAGTAAGTCCGGTTCGTCCACAGGGAACTAGCCAAGTTTAACGCTATATTTTTAAAACTATATTTGTATAAATATAAATATAAATATAAGTAGTATTATTATTATAAAAGGGGGGTTTTTACCGTTTAATGACCGGTTTGTCGATTTTAATACTTTAGTCGCAGTTAAAACCTAATGTAAAATATTAAATATATAAAAGACATAATTTAAAGCGTAAAGTAAATGACAATAATTAAAGTGCGATAAATTAAAATGCGATAAATAAAATGACAATAAATAAAATTGCGATAATTAAAAAGTACGATAACTAAAAGTGCAATTAAATATAATGACAGTAAATAAAAGTGCGATGAAATATGAAATAAAGGAATTATGCTTATTTAAACTTCCATAATCATGACGTTTGACGTGTTGATTTTAATTTATTACCATGGGTTAATTGTCTTTTGTCCTGGATTATTCGATATATCCATACGATTTTGTCCATAATAGTCCATCAGTCATAAATATAAAGTGCGAGAGTCTTCGTCAAATTATCCTTATACCTGAAGTCAAATATTCCAACTAATTGGGGATTTGAATTGTAACAAGGTCTTAATACTTTGTTTAATGAATACACCAGGTTATCGAATGCGTGTAATCCAAGGTTTTACTACTTTGTTAACAATTACACCAATTACCCTTGTATGTAATTTACCCCTGTTTCAATGAGTCCATTGACTATTAATCCATTCCCGTGTCCGGTCAAATGAATAATTATTGGTATTTATAGATATCCCGCCCACCGTACCCAGTCAAGCGTATGTGGTTATATATAAATACGTCAAATTATAAGTCTATATATTAAATTAACGAGGTATCATTTAGTTAATATAAAGCCCATTAATAGCCCATAGTCTAATTTCCACAAGTGTTATTCTTTTATCCAAACCCCAATTATGGTCCAAAGCCCAATTATCCGGTCTTTAATATTTAGTCCAACATCACGATTACTTCAGCATTAAATAAGCATAATAATAACTTAGCTACGAGACATTAATTTAAAAAGGTTGAATATAACTTACAATGATTAATAATAGCGTAGCGTTACACGGACGGAATTTCGACTTACAAACTTAAAACATTCGCTAACATAACCTTATTATTATTAATCTTAAATTAAAATTAAAATTATAAATATATATATATATATATATATATATATATATATATATATATATATATATATATATATATATATATATATATATATATATATATATATATATATATATATATATATATATATATATATATATATATATATATTTGAGAGTAAGAGTAAGGAAAAGAAAAAGATGTGTATTTTTTGTGCAGAATTCGATGGCTTTTATAGGCCCACATTTTACTGTGCATCTCCGCGAGTGCGGAGCTTTTGCACTTTAGAACTCCGCGAGTGCGGAGCCTCCTTTTCCAGCTAACATTCTTGGGTCTTTTGACTGCCGACGGTTTTAATATATAAATATAATATATATATAATTTATATAATTAATTATATATTATATTATATTTATATACATAATTAATTTGTAACTTTCGGTCCGTTGCGTCGTGCGTTATTAGTTGGTTCATGTCCTGGTTCCGGTTTTTCGAACGTCCTTTTGTACGATTTAATAATTTGAACTTTGCGTTTTGCGGCTCGTACTCTTGTACTTTTGAGACGTTTCTCATCAATAATTTGAACCTCTCTGATTGTACTTTGTACTTTTTAGCTTTTTGGTCAATTTCATCTTCAATTCGTCGAATCTGCCTTTTGTCTTCACCTTTTATTTTTTAAACGAATATCACTTGTAAATAGAACAATTGCAACTAAAAGCTTGTCTTTCTTGAGGGATAATGCTATGAAATATATGTTCATTTTTAGCATTATCAGCCACCTTGTCTTTATGAGGTAATGTCGAATGCACATATGAATTAGGGTAATATAATTGCCGGGATTATATTACGGTGACTCATATGGACGTTCCGACATTATAATATAAAGAATTTAGGGCGAGTCATGGACAATTTTTGATCTTTATTCCATATCACGATTGGTATTATTGAGAATACTAATCAACGATATTCTTGTGTCTTAAAGGAACAATGCCTCCTCGCCGAATTCCACGCAATGAAACTCCCGAACAAGCTCTTCAACGAATGATAGCCACCGCCGTAGATGCGGCCATGGCCGGACACTCATCCAACAACAACAACAATAACAACAACTACAACAACAACAATGGAGCCGGTAACTCAAACGAGGGATGCTCCTACAAAGCTTTCATGGGGTGCAAACCTCACACTTTCAATGGGACCAGAGGACCGGTTTCTCTTACCCGATGGTTTGAGCAAACAGAAGCCGTTTTTAGCATAAGCAGTTGCCGGGACCAAGACAAGGTCAAATATTTCACCCACACATTCGCCGGTATCGCTCTCACATGGTGGAATACTTATGTACAATCGGTGGGTACCGATGAAGCCCACGCTCTTTCTTGGTCCGATTTAAAGGAAAAGATGATCACCGAATACTTTCCGCGTGAAGAGACCCGAAGGCTCGAGAACGAGCTAAGAAGTTTAAAAGCGGTCGGAAATGACCGCAAGGCCTATAATCAACGGTTTTCCGAGCTAGCTCTAATGTGTCTAAACCTTGTAAATCCCGAGTCTCTAAGAGTTGAACTTTACATGGATGGCCTTCCTAAGAGCATCAAACACGGGGTAATGTCATCCAAACCCGCCAACCTACAAGAAGCTTTAAAGATGGCCCACCAATTGATTGAAACGGTGGATGAAATCGTAGTACCGGCACCTAAGCCCGAGGATAAATCGGGTGGCAACAAAAGAAAATGGGAAGCCACTCCATCAAGCAACTACAACAACAATAACTTCGCCAAAAAGCCTTTCACTTTCGACGGCAAGAAAGGTTATGCTAGAATTTTGCCATATTGCAACAAGTGATACAAACATCATTTGGGTGAATGTGGAAAGCCATTTTGTATTAAGTGTCAAAGAAGTGGCCGTTTGGCCCACGATTGTAGAAATACTGCTCCTGTTGCTCAAGGGGGACTAATGCATCAAGACCGGGTGTTTGCTATGAATGTGGCCAACCGGTTCATTCTAAAAACGCATGCACGAAGAAGAAAGCTAACCCTAATGCACGTGGCTGAGCTTTCAACATTAATACCGAGGAAGCCCGAGATGACAATGAACTAGTCACGGGTACGTTTCTTCTCAACAATTCTTATGTCCCTTGTTTATTCGATTCGGGTGTCGATAAAAGCTTTGTATCCAAGACCTTGACTCATTCTTTTCGCACTCCACCACTCCCACTAGATACTACTTATACCTTTGAAGTGGCCAACGGGAAACTATTGAGTGCCAAAAATTTTTATCGGGGGTGTACGTTGTACTTAATGGGTAAAGAGTTTGAAATTGACTTGATACCTATAGAACTAGGGAGCTTCGATGTAATCATTGGTATGGATTGGTTAGTCAAAAAAAATCTCACATCCTTTGCGATCTTAAAGCGATTCAAATTCCTATCGAGAATGGTGAACCCTTGATTGTCTATGGCGATAAGAGTTGCACCGGACTCAACCTCATCTTGTGCCTTAAAGTTGAAAAATATCTTCGTAAAGGTTGTTTCGCGATCCTAGCCCACGTTAAGAAAGTTGAGACAGATGAGAAGCATATCGATGATGGCCAATTGTTAGTGACTTTTCCGATGTATTTCCCGACGAATTGCCGGGTCTTCCACCTCAACGAGCGGTTGAATTTCAAATCGATCTTATTTCGGGAGCCGCACCTGTAGCACGTGCACCGTATAGACTTGCTCCATCCGAAATGCAAGATTTGCAAAGTCAAATCCAAGAACTACTTGACCGTGGTTTTATCCAACCTAGCCATTCACTATGGAGTGCTCCGATTGTGTTCGTTAAGAAGAAAGATGGATCCCTACGAATGTGCATTGATTATCATGAACTAAACAAACTGACGGTTAAGAACCGATATCCTCTTCCACGCATCGACGACCTCTTTGATCAACTACAAGGATCTCATGTATATTCAAAAATTGATCTCCGCTCGGGTTATCATCAATTAAGGGTTAAGGGGGAAGATGTCTCCAAAATCGCTTTCCGGACTCGCTATGATAGTTACGAATTCCTCATCATGCCATTTGGTCTAACTAATGCACCAACGGTGTTCATGGATCTTATGAACCACGTGTGCAAGCCGTATCTTGACAAGTTCGTTATTGTATTCATCGATGATATCTTGGTCTATTCTAAAAGCGAAGAAGAACACGAACAACACCTTCGACTCGTGCTCGAACTCTTGAGACAAGAACGACTCTATGCCAAATTCTCCAAGTATGAATTTTGGTTGAAAGAAGTTCAATTCCTTGGCCACGTTGTAAGCGATCAAGGTATTAAGGTAGATCCCATGAAAATCGAAGCCATTAGTAAATGGGAAACCCCAACTACTCCTACTCACATTCATCAATTCTTGGGCCTCGCCAGGTACTGTCGTAGATTCATCGAAAACTTCTCTTTGGTTGCACGTCCTCTAACCGCGTTATCTCACAAAGGAATGAAATTCATTTGGTCAACTTAGCAAGAATCCGCGTTTCAAATCTTGAAGGAAAAGTTAACCACCGCTCCTATCTTATCGCTTCCCGAAGGCAATAATGATTTTGTTGTATATTGCGATGCCTCGAAACATGGTTTTGGGTGTGTATTGATGCAACGAAATAAGGTTATTGCTTATGCCTCCCGATAATTGAAAATCCACGAACGAAACTACACGACACATGATCTCGAACTCGGAGCCGTTGTCTTTGCACTCAAAATGTGGAGACACTATCTTTATGGAACCAAAAGTACCATCTTCACCGATCACAAAAGCCTCCAACACATCTTCGATCAAAAGCAACTAAACCTGAGACAACGACGGTAGATTGAAACTTTGAATGATTACGATTGTGAGCTCCGTTACCATCCCGGGAAGGCAAATGTAGTAGCCGATGCTTTAAGTCAAAAGGAAAGAATGGTGCCTCTTCGTGTTCGAACTTTAAACATCACCATCCACACCAATCTCAATAATCAAAATCGTGTAGCCCAAGACGAAGCTCTCAAGGATGAAAACATCTCTCTCGAACTCTTGAACGTCCTCGCCTCTCGATTCGAAGTTAAGGAGACTGGACTCCGATATTTCGCCGAAAGAATTTGGGTGCCTTGTTATGGGGACTTGCGAAGCCTTATTTTAGACGAAGCCCATAAGTCAAGGTATTCGATTCACCCCGGTGCCAACAAGATGTACCACAATCTCAAGGAACAATATTGGTGGCCAAACATTAAAAGGGACGTCGCTACTTATGTTGGAAAATTCTTAACTTGCTCCAAATTCAAAGCCGAACATCAAAGGCCGTCCAGACTACTTCAACAACCCGAAATCCCGCAATGGAAGTGGGAAAGAATAATGATGGATTTTATCACAAAACTACCAAGAACGGCGAACGGTTATGATACTATTTGGGTTATTGTTGACCGTCTCACCAAATTCGCCCACTTCCTCGCCATGAAGGAAACCGAAAAAATGGAGAAACTTGCACAACATTACATTAAAGAGATCGTAGCCCGTCACGGTGTACCATTATCGATTATTTCCGACCGAGATGGCCATTTTGTTTCTAGATTTTGGCGTACTTTGCAAGAAGCGTTGGGAACACGATTAGACATGAGCACCGCATACCATCCGCAAACCGACGGACAAAGCGAATGCACAATTCAAACCTTGGAAGACATGCTACGAGCTTGCGTTATCGATTTCGGAAAAGCTTTGGACAAGCACTTGCCTCTCGCCGAATTCTCCTACAACAATAGTTATCACGCGTGTATTAACGCCACACCATTCGAAGCATTATATGGCCGCAAATGTTGTTCACCTCTTTGTTGGGCCGAAGTAGGCGACACACAAATCACCAGACCCGAACTCATTCATGAAACAACCGAGAAGATGGTTCAAATCCGAGGTAGGCTTAGGATGGCCCGTAGTCGTCAAAAGAGCTATACCGACATTAGACGCAACGACCTCGAATTCCAAGTCGGTGACCGCGTAATGTTAAAAGTCGCACCTTGGAAATGTGTAATCCGTTTCGGAAAACGCGGGAAGCTAAATTCGCGGTATATTGGTCCTTTCGAAATCTTGGAGCGGGTTGGAACCGTTGCTTACCGATTAGATCTTCCACCTCAATTGAGCTCCGTTCATCCTACTTTCCATGTATCAAACTTGTAGAAGTGTCTTGCCGAACCCGATGTCGTCGTCCCTCTCGAAGAGCTTACTATTGATGACAAACTTCATTTCGTAGAAGAACCGGTTGAATTTGTGGACCACTCTTTCAAAACGCTAAAACAAAGCTGAATTCCGATTGTCAAGGTCCGTTGGAACGCCAAAAGATGACTCGAGTTTACTTTGGAAAGACAAGATCAAATGCAAACAAAGTACCCTCATTTATTCGTGGATTTGGAAATACGAGATCTCGAGGAAGAAACAACGACTACTACGCCTACATAAATTTCGGGACGAAATTTCTTTTAATGAGTAGGTAATGTAACATCCCGTCTTTTTCCGTTTACTTTCTGTTTAATTATTCTAAAGTCCGTTATATAATTATAACATCTTCCGTTGATACGTGTTTTTAAAATATTTCGTTTAGGTAATTCACGCACCCGCTTTTAAACTCGAGGGACTAAACTCGCCAAGGAGCCAAACTAGTTGACTAGGTCAACTAGTCAAGCTCCCTCCTCCACTCATTCAATCACTCAACTTAATACTTCCATCTTCTTTTTGCTCTCAAACTTTCAAACAAAGAATCATCATCCATTTTTGATCTAGCAAGCCAACACCGAAACAAATTACATATTCGGAATCCTTGCATCTTCCTCTTCGATTCCATACCAACTTCATCTCATTTGGGTAACTTTCTAAAAACACTAGATTTTATGTTCTTGATGATTTTGACTTATAAAAGTGTTAGTTAGTGTCTATGGCTCGAGTCTAACATGAATATATGATTTGTATGCTCGATCTTGTTTTTTTAGTGTAAATAGCATGAACTTGAAAAGTGACTTGCTAAATCTCGTGATTTGGTTGTTTGAATATTGTTAGATGTTAAAAGTTCATGTATTAAATGTGTTACTAGCATCATTAGCTTCAATTTTATGTGTAGGTTGATTAAGAAAACTTAACTAACATGATTATTGATTTTGTAATTTTGGTTAGGGTTTGATAGACTTAATTATGAACTTTTGATGCATTGAATGCTATGAAATGTTATTGGTAAGTGTCTAGTTGTATTGTATGCGTAATTACCTACGAAACAGCGTATTATATGTGTGTGTTAAGTTTCTGAATCATTGATTGCATTTAGGAACTTGAATGTCATTACTGATGAACATTTAATGTGGTTTTGATTGTTGTAAATGCTATAATTGATTGATGATATGTGTTTAGTTGAATTCCTTGTTAAAATACCTTTCTAACGATGTATGGTATGCGTTTTAAATGTTTTCGAATCATAAAAGGTGTTTAGGTGAAGTTTGATTCATGCACTTGTGAAATTTTAGCAATCAGGATCTGTATACCATTTTGGACACCGTCCAAATCATGAGACGCCATCCAGTCCTTCATTGCTAGACGCCGTCCAGAACTTTTGGACTTCGTCCAAATGAACTGCCAGGGACTGTCCAATTTGGTCATTTTTCGTTTAATTCCAACTATGCTACGCACCTCCGATTAATATGTAACTTGTTCTAACATGCTCATATATGATTATAAAACTCAGAAAATTTGTCCGAGACCCGACCCGAACGTGTTGACTTTTTCGTTGACTTTGACTTGACCAAAGTTGACTTTTATTTGAACTTAACCGAATACTTATGCAATCGTTCTAACGTACTTTTAAACTTGTTTCTTGCATGAAACTTGACAATTTGACTCACATGCTATATTAATCGAGTCGTAACGAGCCATCGGTGTAACACCCCGTTTTCCCCGTACATGACTTATAGGTGTAAAGTGTGCGTACGACTAGTTTTACGATGGTTCAAGGCATACTCGCATGTTTGTAACACCCCGTTTTTCTCCGTACATGATATATAGGTGTATTGTGTAGGTACGACTAGAGTTTGAAGGATTTGAGACGTGTTCCGGTGTTAAAGTCTTGTACGCGGGAGAAGGGATCAGGTCGAGTTTTGGGTCGCGGCGCGACAAACCAGGCCGCAGCGCGGCATTCTATTGAAATTTAGATCAGAAGTTAGTTATAAAATGATCCCAGACTTAGTCAAATGTCGCAGCGCGACATTTAAGGCCGTGGCGCGGCATACTGCACGAACTGGCACCAGATTCTTTTAATTTTAAATGAAGTTCAAGGGCAATTTGGTCTTTTTTCTTTTGAGCCAGATTTGAGGATTTAACCTCATCCACTCATTTCATTTTCCTAATTTCCTTTTCCTTTTCTTTTCATTTTTCTCTCAAAACTCAAACACCCAATTGAATTCAAAGGGATTTTTGGAAAGGAAGAAGCGGGATTTGATCTTTGGCATAGTTGACAAGTTTGTTCTCCTCGTTCTTAGCTACACGGTGATACTAGTGGTAAGCTCTAACTCCGAATTTCATTTTCGTGTTCATCATTCAAATTTGGGGCTTTTGATTGTATGATTCGTAGATGGAACCCATTTAGTTGTTAATTGGAGATTAACACCAAGATTCGGGTTTGTAAGAGTTAAAGGCGGGTTTTGGGTTGGTTAATGATTTAACCACGTTTAAGACTTGAGAATGGTGTATAATCACTAGTGTTAGTGATTATTAATGTTTTGGAGACTTTTAGGGTTCTTGTGGTTGACTAATTTTGACTAGAGTCAAAATTAGGGTTTGTTGATGGTTATGACCCGAATGTCGATTCGTTGAGGTTTATACTTAAAATGGATTAAGTTGAGGTATGAAACCGAGTTAAATATGTTTTGGTGTTAAAACTTGTAAATGGTGAGATTTTGACTTAGTGGGTCAAAATTAGGGTTTATGGGCGATTTTGAGAACGATAAGTGTTTAACACTTGTGTTCGGGTTTAAATTGGCATATTAGGACCATTATCACTTGTGTTAGTGATTATTGGTTAGTTTGGGAGCGGTTTGTCCTTGGAAGTGCATTTGGGTCGGAATTGCACTAAGTGTCGAATTGGGTTGGTTTGTAGATCCAATCTAAGTGTGTTGTTGAATTTGTGATAACGGATTAGGTACTTTCCATTGACGAGTTGCGGATTACTTGGAAGCATTTCTTCAAGGCGACAAGGTGAGTGTTAATATCCTATATGCATATGTATATGTAGGATGGGTGCGGGTCGGGTGAAGGGGTTCTCGCTTGTAGAGCTCGCTTCTCGTATAGGTGGAATTGTTGGATTTGTGTATAGGTCCAATTGGCATGGTTGTGCGTTTTGGTTGACCACTTTGGTGAGGTGCACACTTTGTGTGTACGTTATCACATGGGCGTGCGATGTGGAGTTATGTAACCCCAATGAAGAAGGGTTAATATAGTGAGTGGAATGATTATACATGTGTGTATATAATGTATTTACTTGTGCGAGGTTCGATGTGGGTTTAAGTTCGGGCGATCGATACCACATCGGGTTAATATATGATATAGGTTTAAAGTTCAGGCGTTCGATAACATGTCATATAGGTGTGTGTGTGGGCGTGTAGTGTGGGTTAAAGTTCGGGCGTTCAATACCACATTACACGTGACGGGTGGGTTTTAAGTTCGGGCGATCGATACCTCCCAGGGGTTAGTGATATATTTCGTTGTACACTAACGGTTGTTGGGAACACCGATGGGAAATTCGAAGTACCATTCCCTTGTACTTGGTTAACCATGGTTATTGCGTAGTAAGCATAAGCAAATTATGTTATTCGAGATATATATATATATATATATATATATATATATATATATATATATATTGTATACATATAATGTTGTATTTTCGTGATGTAGCTAACCCTCCGGGTGTAGCTTATTGGCATTGTTCACATCGTTGTTGGTGAACTTATATTTTGTTGATGTATCTTTAGCTCGTTGCTTAGTGATCTTACGGTATGCTTAGACTAGCTTGCCTTTATGCTTGGATGCTCCGGTATGCGGTATTTGGTTTTGTGTGGCGTGTCCATTTTATGTATATATATGTATGTAGTATATTCTCACTCACTAAGCGTTAGCTTACCCTCTCGTTGTTGATATTTTTATAGGTTCGCATGCTTGGCGGCTCGGGTAAGCTTGGGGATTAGAGATCTTGGCTAGGTTGCTTAGAAGATCTTGCTTTTGTATTCGATTAGGATTTGGGTAGCGTAGTCCCAAATCACCATGCTCGGTTTTGGTTGGAAACTAAACTAGTCGGGTCGTGTATGTCCGCTTGGACAATTAATCAATGTATTAAATGTTTTAAGGTTTATTAAACCTTCTATTGTATTAAAGATGTTTATGGAAACACAATTGGGACCTAAAGTGTTATTTAAAGCATATTAAAAGGAAAAAAATTTATGGGCCGGTTTTAATACGGGTTGGGTTGTTACAAGGGGTATCAAAGCATGGTCTAAGGGATTTAGGTGACTTGAGATAGGTGCCTAGACTTAGACTTTTGTGTGTGCTTAATTTGTTGCGGGACTTGTAGGATTACGGGTTAGAATGGATTATAGTTAGTGCCTTGTTTGTAGGTAGACTAACGTTTATATTAGTAATGCGGATATTATTAATATATTATTGTGTTGTGATGATAATTCTCGTGTGTGTTTATATCGCGTAGAATTTTGTTTGTGTTTGTTTATAACATCGAGCGAGACGGTCGTTGTGCTAACAAGTCGATACGGCGTGTGTGCGTAATAAGGACTTGTAAACCTTATTACGGGTGCAAATCGTGCCTAACAAGTGATGTACGATGAGTGTTTAGCAAGATGGGGCGGTGTTGTGTGCGTGGTTTTATACGTTCGTGATCTAATCACTTTGCATTCCTTAGAATGGCGACGGGAAACGGGATCGAGATGAACGACGTGGAGTTTAACGCTAGAGTTGCGGCCACCGTTGCGGAGCAAATGAGTGCGTTTCGAGAAGAAATGGATAAGAAGTACTCCGAACTTCAAAGTAATGGTGAAATGGAGCGTTGTCTTAAGAGCTTCATGAGGACTAAACCCCCGATGTATGACGGGAACCCGGATCCTTTGGTAAGCACAATTTGGATCTCGGATGTCGAAGGGTGTTTTCGTACTATTGAATGCCCTCCCAAGAAGAGGACGAGACTCGCTACTAGTTTGTTGCGGGGTAGGGCAAAGGATTGGTTGGATGATAAGATTGATCTTGCTGGTGGCGAAACGTTTATGGCTTTATCGTGGGACGAGTTTAAGAAGGAATTCTTCGAGGAGTTCTGGACTTCAGCCGATTTGTCGAAAATGCGTAATGAGTTGCGAAATTTGCAACAGGGTTCTATGGATTTGAATACTCTCAAGACGACCTTTATGGCGAAGGCTCGTTTTTGCCCAGAGTATTTGGGAAATGTTTCTACCAAGCCATGGAAATGGGTTTTGGTATCGGTTGTTAAGCGCGTGTTCGCTTTTGTGTTGAAATGGATGAACCGTGAGGTTCGTCGGGTGGATTGGAACCCGAAAAAGATCGAGTGTTTGATCTCGATGTATGTTGGTAAAGGAGTCTACGTGACGCGACATTCGGTGCCTCTTTTATAAGTACTAGCATGGTGTTCGACTCCGATTGTGTTGTGGTTACATTGTACTTAGGGTACCGGAGTGAAACCCTTAGGTACATGAGTGACTAGGTGGAAATTGATAAACTAGAGCAATTGGATGATTGCGAGGGTGTGGTTTGTGTAATCGTGGTACACTTTTTGTTCGAAGTGTTTAAGGATTGATTGAAATCCTTCATGTGCTCAAGGCTGGAGCAAGATATGGTGATGGGTCGTGTGAGCCCAATCGTTTGTAAAGTCTACCTTTGGTAGCATTGTACGGTTGTACGAGTTGTGGATATGGGACGTAGTTCCAAGTGGGGGAGTTACACTCCTGCACGAGGAAGTTTTAGTGTGAGATTTCGGATGATGCTTTTGGTAGATCCGGAAAATGTTGTCGCGACCTAGTTTTGGTCGATTTGTGGTAGAGTACAATTTTGGTTAAATTGTACTTATGGTTTTGGATGTAAATTATCACCGAGGTGATAATGTGGTAATCTCGTTGAGAGGTAATGAAGTGTTAGGCGAGCAAAGTGAAATCCCTCGGTTAAGGGGTGTGTGTGTCGGGTTCTCTTCTAGAGAATTATTGTTTTGTACCCATGTTTGATATAGGTGGTTCTTGCTCGATTGTGTGAATGGTTAGTGGTATCCGTCAGGATTCACTATAGTGTAGCAGAGCGCGATGTTGCACTACTCGTTGTTCCAGGTCAAAAGTGCGTATGTGATTGGTGAAGCATGACCTTCGGGGTCCGCTAACTTCATCATGGGTGTAGTGTTATATCGGTGGAGCATGACCTTCGGGGTCCGCTGACTTCATCCGGTGTCGAGATTTGGGAATGTGGGTCGCGTATAGTTTTCGGCCAGCCTTCGTGTTGTGTGATCTATCGGTTGTTTTATACACCGATGGTGGGGTCGTAAGGACCATGTCGTTTGACCTATTGGTTGTTCTATACACCAATGGTGGGGTCGTGAGGACCATGTTGTATGATTAGTGATGTGATAGCCGTGTTTTGCTCACCTGTTGCTACGGGTGTGATGATAGTCGATTTTGTACACCTTGGGTTAGCGTTGCCATGGTCGTTTTGGGTGCTAACGGTTTTAGCCGTTGCTTGTGATGTTGTACGGTAGTTGCGTATTGGTCGTATTGCGCATTACAAGGTATTGAGTTAGTGCTAGTGCTCGGAATTGGAATTTGATAAATCGCGGGTGACGATTTAGCTGTTAAGGGTAACTCTTAGAAAAGAATTGTCTATGGGATCGTTGTAGACTTCGGTTGTTGCGTGTATTGAATGTCTCGGGATGCGATCAAGTGTGTAATTTTTCATTGGATTAACCATCGGGTTAGCGAATTTGTGGTAGAAGTCGGTTTGAAATGCATGTTCGACGACCATTGAGTGTGGGTCCGTTTGGGTTCGTGACTAGGATCACGAGGACGTGATCGAATTTAAGTGGGGGAGAGTTGTAACACCCCGTTTTTCTCCGTACATGATATATAGGTGTATTGTGTAGGTACGACTAGAGTTAGAAGGATTTGAGACGTGTTCGGGTGTTAAAGTCTTGTACGCGGGAGAAGGGATCAGGTCGAGTTTTAGGTTGTGGCGCGACAAACGAGGCGGCGGCGCGGCATTCTATTGAAATTTAGATCAGAAGTTAGTTATAAAATGATCCCAGACTTAGTCAAATGTCGCGGCGCGACATTTAAGGCTGCGGCGCGGCATACTGCACGAACTGGCACCAGATTCTTTTAATTTTAAATGAAGTTCAAGGGCAATTTGGTCTTTTCGCGTTTGAGCCAGATTTGAGGATTTAACCTCATCCACTCATTTCATTTTCCTAATTTCCTTTTCCTTTTCTTTTCATTTTTCTCTCAAAACTCAAACACCCAATTGAATTCAAAGGGATTTTTGGAAAGGAAGAAGCGGGATTTGATCTTTGGCATAGTTGACAAGTTTGTTCTCCTCGTTCTTAGCTACACGGTGATACTAGTGGTAAGCTCTAACTCTGAATTTCATTTTCGTGTTCATCATTCAAATTTGGTGCTTTTGATTGTATGATTCATAGGTGAAACCCATTTAGTTATTAATTGGAGATTAACACCAAGATTCGGGTTTGTAAGTGTTAAAGGTGGGTTTTGGGTTGGTTAATGATTTAACCACGTTTAAGACTTGAGAATGGTGTATAATCACTAGTGTTAGTGATTATTAATGTTTTGGAGACTTTTAGGGTTCTTGTGGTTGACTAATTTTGACTAGAGTCAAAATTAGGGTTTGTTGATGGTTATGACCCGAATGTCGATTCATTGAGGTTTATACTTAAAATGGATTAATTTGAGGTATGAAACCAAGTTAAATATGTTTTGGTGTTAAAACTTGTAAATGGTGAGATTTTGACTTAGTGGGTCAAAATTAGGGTTTATGGGCGATTTTGAGAACGATAAGTGTTTAACACTTGTGTTCGGGTTTAAATTGGCATATTAGGACCGTTATCACTTGTGTTAGTGATTATTGGTTAGTTTGGGTGCGGTTTGTCCTTGAAAGTGCATTTGGGTCAGAATTGCACTAAGTGTCGAATTAGGTTGGTTTGTAGATCCAATCTAAGTGTGTTGTTGAATTTGTGATAACGGATTAGGTACTTTCCATTGACGAGTTGCGGATTACTTGGAAGCATTTCTTCAAGGCGACAAGGTGAGTGTTAATATCCTATATGCATATGTATGTGTAGGATGGGTGCGGGTCGGGTGAAGGGGTTCTCGCTTGTAGAGCTCGCTTCTCGTATAGGTGGAATTGTTGGACTTGTGTATAAGTCCAATTGGCACGGTTGTGCGTTTTGGTTGACCACTTTGGCGAGGTGCACACTTTGTGTGTACGTTATCACATGGGCGTGCGATGTGGACTTATGTAACCCCAATGACGAAGGGTTAATATAGTGAGTGGAATGATTATACATGTGTGTATATAATGTATTTACTTGTACGAGGTTCGATGTGGGTTTAAGTTCGGGCGATCGATACCACATCGGGTCAATATATGATATGGGTTTAAATTTCGGGCGTTCGATACCATGTCATATAGGTGTGTGTGTGTGGGCGTGTAGTGTGGGTTAAAGTTCGGGCGTTCGATACCACATTACACGTGACGGGTGGGTTTTAAGTTCGGGCGATCGATACCACCCAGGGGTTAGTGATATATTTCGTTGTACACTAACGGTTGTTGGGAACACCGATGGGAAATTCGAAGTCCCATTCCCTTGTACTTGGTTAACCATGGTTATTGTGTAGTAAGCGTAAGCAAATTATGTTATTCGAGATATATATATATATATATATATATATATATATATATATATATATATATATTGTGTACATATAATGTTGTATTGTCGTGATGTAGCTAACCCTCCGGGTGTAGCTTATTGGCATTGTTCACATCGTTGTTGGTGAACTTATATTTTGCTGATGTATCTTTAGCTCGTTGCTTAGTGATCTTACGGTATGCTTAGACTAGCTTGCCTTTATGCTTGATGCTCCGGTATGCGGTATTTGGTTTTATGTGGCGTGTCCATTTTATGCATATATATGTATGTAGTATATTCTCACTCACTAAGCGTTAGCTTACCCTCTCGTTGTTGATATTTTTATAGGTTCGCATGCTTGGCGGCTCGGGTAAGCTTGGGGATTAGAGATCTTGGCTATGTTGCTTAGAAGATCTTGCTTTTGTATTCGATTAGGATTTGGGTAGCGTAGTCCCAAATCACCATGCTTGATTTTGGTTGGAAATTAAACTAGTCGGGTCGTGTATGTCCGCTTGGACAATTAATCAATGTATTAAATGTTTTAAGGTTTATTAAACCTTCTATTGTATTAAAGATGTTTATGGAAACACAAATGGGACCTAAAGTGTTATTTAAAGCGTATTAAAAGGAAAAAATTTTATGGGCCGGTTTTAATACGGGTTGGGTTGTTACAATGTTGAAGTTAGTACGCGAGAAAAATGAATCAGGGAAAGCAGAGTGTCGCGGCGCGACAAATGGAGCCGCGGCGCGGTGTTTCGAAAGATCCAGATCAGAAGCTTGATATAAAATGATCCCAGACCTAGTTATAGGTTGCGGCGTGTCGAATTAGACCGCGGCGCGGCATACAGTGCGAACTGGCACCGGATTCTTGTAATTTTAAATGAAGTTCAAGGGCATTTTGGTCTTTTCACGTTTAAGCCAGATTTGAAGCTTTAACCTCATCCACTCACTCATTTTCTTTATTTTCTTTTCCTTTTCTTTCCTAATTTCCTCTCAAAACTTAAAATCCTCAAGTGATTCAAGTGGGATTTTGGAAAGGAAGAAGTGGGTTTTGATCTTTGGCGTAGTTGACAAGTTTGTTCTTCTCGTTCTTGGCTACACGGAGATACTAGTGGTAAGCTCTAACTCCAAATTTCATTTTCGTGTTCCTCATTCAAATTTGGGGCTTTTGATTGTATGATTCATAGGTGAAACCCATTTAGTTGTTAATTGGAGATTAACACCAATATTCGGGTTTATTGTTGTTAAAGGCGGGTTTTGGGTTGGTTAATGATTTAACCATGTTTAAGACTTGTAAATGGTGTACAATCACTAGCATTAGTGATTATTGGTGTTTTGGAGACTTTTTGGGTTTTCGTGGTTGACTAATTTTGACTAGAGTCAAAATTAGGGTTTGTTGAGGATTATGACCCGAATGTCGATTCGATGAGGTTTGTAAACTTAAAATGGATTAATTTGAAGTATAAAACCGAGTTAAACATGTTTTGGTGTCAAAACTTGTAAATGGTGAGATTTTGACCTTATGGGTCAAAATTAGGGTTTATGGGCGATTTTGAGAACGATAAGTGTTTAACACTTGTGTTCGGGTTTAATTGGCATATTAGGACCATTATCACTTGTGTTAGTGATTATTGGTTAGTTTGGGCGCGGTTTGTACCTGGAGGTGCATTTGGGTCGAATTTGCACTAAGTGTCAAATTGGGTTGGTTTGTAAATCCAATCTAAGTGTGTTGTTGAATTTGTGATAATGGATTAGGTACTTTCCATTGATGAGTTGTGGATTACTTGGAAGCATTTCTTCAAGGCGACAAGGTGAGTGTTAATATCCTATATGTATATGTATGTGTAGGATGGGTGCGGGTCGGGTGAAGTGGTTCTCGACTATTAGAGCTCACTTCACATATAGGTGGATTTAATGGACTTTGGTATGGGTCCAATTGGCACGGTTGTGCGCTTTAGTTGACCACCTTTGGCGAGGTACATGTTTGTGTGTACGTTATCACACGTGGTTGTGATTTGGATGTTATTACCCCAATGGCGAAGGGTTGATTTGTCGTGATGTGGATAACCCCGATGTGGTAGATTTTATAATCCCGTGATCGTGGGTTTGAATTGGAGAAGTGGATCTCGTGTAGTTCGGATTCACGATGACGCGTGTAGTTCGGTCATCTTATTGGAAAAGAATCTCGTGTAGTTCGGATTCATGGTGACTCGTGTAGTTCGGTCATCTTATTGAGGTAGTAATCTCGTGTGGTTTCGGATTACTAAGGCTCGTGTAGCTCGGCCAATCTTCATTGTGGCGTTTGCTATTCGGTAATGGGTTAAGGGGTTAACCTTATTTGTTTTATCTTGTTATATATATTAATGTAATGTTGTGTTGCAGCTAACCCTCCGGGTGTAGCTTATTGGCGTTGTTCACATCGTCGTTGGTGAACTTACACTTTGTTGATATCTTTAGCTTGTTGCTTAGAGATAGTACGATATGCTTAGTGTAGTTGCCTTATACATGGATGCTTCGGTATGCGGTATTTGATATTTGTGTGGCGTGTCCATTTTATACATATATATGTATGTAGTATATTATCATTCACTAAGCATTAGCTTACCCTCTCGTTGTTGCTATTTTTATAGGATCGCATGCTTGGCAGCTCGGGTAAGCTTGGGGATTAGAGATCTTGGCTAGGTTGCTTAGAAGATCTTGCTTTTGTACTCGATTAGGATTTGGGTAGAGTAGTCCCAATCACCATGCTCGGTTTTGTTGGAAACTAAACTAGTCGGGTTGTGTATGTCCGTTTGGATAATTAACTAATGTATTAAATGTTTTAAGGTTATTAAGCCTTCTATTGTAATTAAAGATGTTTATGGAAAAACAATTGGGACCTAAAGTATTATTTAACGCGTATTAAAAGGAAAAAAAAAATTATGGGCCGTTTTAATACGGGTTGGGTTGTTTCAAGTGGTATCAGAGCATGGTCTAAGGGATTTAGGCGACTTGAGATAGGTGCCTAGACTTAGACTTTTGTGTGTACTTATTTGTTGCGGGACTTGTAGGTGAACGGGTCGGAACGGGTTATAGTTAGTGCCTTGTTTGTAGGTGGACTAACTAGGATTTTTGGCTTGTGTTGTGATGTTGTTCCCTTGCATGTGTTTATATCACGTGGAATCGTCGTTGTGTTGGTTATATCATCGAGTGAGGCGGTCGTTGTACTAACGAGTTGAGACGATGTGTGTGCGTAATAAGGACTTGCAAACCTTATTACGGGTGCAAATCGTGTCTAACAAGTGATGTACGACGAGTGTTGAGCAAGATGAGGCGGTGTTATGCGTGTTGTTTTATACGTTCGTGGACTAATCGTTTTGCATTCTTTAGAATGACGACGCTAAACGAGATCGAGACGAATGACGAGGAATTTAACTCTAGAGTTGCGGCCGCCGTTGCGGAGCAAAACAGTGCGTTTCGAGAAGAAATGGATAGGAAGTATTCCGAATTTTGGGGTAGTAGTGAAATGGAGCGTTGTCTTAAGAGCTTCATGAGGACTAAACCCCCGATGTATGACGGGAAACCGGATCCTTTGGTAAGCAAAACTTGGATCTCGGATGTCGAAGGGTGTTTTCGTACTATTGAATGCCCTCCTGAGAAGAAGACGAGACTCGCTACTAGTTTGTTGCGGGGTAGGGCAAAGGATTGGTTGGATGGTAAGATTGATCTTGTCGGTGGTGAGCCGTTTATGGCATTATCGTGGGACGGGTTTAAGAAGGAATTCTTCGAGGAGTTCCGGACTTCAGCCGATTTGTCGAAAATGCGTAATGAGTTGCGAAATTTGCAACAGGGTTCTATGGATTTGAATACTCTCAAGACGACCTTTATGGCGAATGCTCATTTTTGCCCGGAGTATTTGGGGAATGATAATTTGTTGATGCAAGATTTCTATGGAACCTTGAATAATGACTTGAAGAATAAGATAAGCCGGGGTCACGCGAAATCGTTTGCGAAATTATTCGCCGTGGCTAGAGGTTTCGAGTCACATACGCGATCAAAGATTGGTGAACCTTCAAGTGAGAGAAGGGTTGTTTCGTATGGTGCTCCGAGTAAGAGGACTAAGGGTCCGAGTGTGAGCACGGGTGGTACGCAGATGAGTATATTGGATTCTAGTGCGCCTAGATGTTACAATTGTGGCGTGAGGGGTCACAAGTCTTGGGAATGTTCGGTACCAAAGAGTGATGGCATGGTGTGCTTCAATTGCCAAGAAGAAGAACATCGTAAGTCGGAATGTGTAGTGACCCGAACTTTTCCATGTTTATATATATTAATTGAGATTCATATTTACATGATTAAATGTTTCCAACATGTTAAGCAATCAAACTTGTTAAGACTTGATTAATTGAAATATGTTTCATATAGACAATTGACCACCCAAGTTGACCGGTGATTCACGAACGTTAAAACTTGTAAAAACTATATGATGACATATATATGGATATATATATATATTTAACATGATACTATGATAAGTAAACATATCATTAAGTATATTAACAATGAACTACATATGTAAAAACAAGACTACTAACTTAATGATTTTTAAACGAGACATATATGTAACGATTATCGTTGTAAACACATTTAATGGATATATATCATATTAAGAGATATTCATACATGATAATATCATGATAATATAATAATTTAAAATCTAATTTGATATTATAAACATTGGGTTAACAACATTTAACAAGATCGTTAACCTAAAGGTTTCAAAACAACACTTACATGTAACGACTAACGATGACTTAACGACTCAGTTAAAATGTATATACATGTAGTGTTTTAATATGTATTTATACACTTTTGAAAGACTTCAATACACTTATCAAAATACTTCTACTTAACAAAAATGCTTACAATTACATCCTCGTTCAGTTTCATCAACAATTCTACTCGTATGCACCCGTATTCGTACTCGTACAATACACAGCTTTTAGATGTATGTACTATTGGTATATATACTCCAATGATCAGCTCTTAGCAGCCCATGTGAGTCACCTAACACATGTGGGAACCATCATTTGGCAACTAGCATGAAATATCTCATAAAATTACAAAAATATGAGTAATCATTCATGACTTATTTACATGAAAACAAAATTACATATCCTTTATATCTAATCCATACACCAACGACCAAAAACACCTACAAACACTTTCATTCTTCAATTTTATTCATCTAATTGATCTCTCTCAAGTTCTATCTTCAAGTTCTAAGTGTTCTTCATATATTCTACAAGTTCTAGTTACATAAAATCAAGAATACTTTCAAGTTTGCTAGCTCACTTCCAATCTTGTAAGGTGATCATCCAACCTCAAGAAATCTTTGTTTCTTACAGTAGGTTATCATTCTAATACATGGTAATAATCATATTCAAACTTTGGTTCAATTTCTATAACTATAACAATCTTATTTCAAGTGATGATCTTACTTGAACTTGTTTTCGTGTCATGATTCTGCTTCAAGAACTTCGAGCCATCCAAGGATCCGTTGAAGCTAGATCCATTTTTATCTTTTCTAGTATGTTTATCCAAGGAACTTAAGGTAGTAATGATGTTCATAACATTATTCGATTCATACATATAAAGCTATCTTATTCGAAGGTTTAAACTTGTAATCACTAGAACAAAGTTTAGTTAATTCTAAACTTGTTCGCAAACAAAAGTTAATCCTTCTAACTTGACTTTTAAAATCAACTAAACACATGTTCTATATCTATATGATATGCTAACTTAATGATTTAAAACCTGGAAGCACGAAAAACACCGTAAAACCGGATTTACGCCGTCGTAGTAACACCGCGGGCTGTTTTGGGTTAGTTAATTAAAAACTATGATAAACTTTGATTTAAAAGTTGTTATTTTGAGAAAATGATTTTTATTATGAACATGAAACTATATCCAAAAATTATGGTTAAACTCAAAGTGGAAGTATGTTTTCTAAAATGGTCATCTAGACGTCGTTCTTTCGACTGAAATGACTACCTTTACAAAAACGACTTGTAACTTATTTTTACGACTATAAACCTATACTTTTTCTGTTTAGATTCATAAATATAGTTCAATATGAAACCATAGCAATTTGATTCACTCAAAACGGATTTAAAATGAAGAAGTTATGGGTAAAACAAGATTGGATAATTTTTCTCATTTTAGCTACGTGAAAATTGGTAACAAGTCTATTCCAACCATAACTTAATCAACTTGTATTGTATATTATGTAATCTTGAGATACCATAGACACGTATACAATGTTTCGACCTATCATGTCGACACATCTATATATATTTCGGAACAACCATAGACACTCTATATGTGAATGTTGGAGTTAGCTATACAGGGTTGAGGTTGATTCCAAAATATATATAGTTTGAGTTGTGATCAATACTGAGATACGTATACACTGGGTCGTGGATTGATTCAAGATAATATTTATCGATTTATTTCTGTACATCTAACTGTGGACAACTAGTTGTAGGTTACTAACGAGGACAGCTGACTTAATAAACTTAAAACATCAAAATATATTAAAAGTGTTGTAAATATATTTTGAACATACTTTGATATATATGTATATATTGTTATAGGTTCGTGAATCAACCAGTGGCCAAGTCTTACTTCCCGACGAAGTAAAAATCTGTGAAAGTGAGTTATAGTCCCACTTTTAAAATCTAATATTTTTGGGATGAGAATACATGCAGGTTTTATAAATGATTTATAAAATAGACACAAGTACGTGAAACTACATTCTATGGTTGAATTATCGAAATCGAATATGCCCCTTTTTATTAAGTCTGGTAATCTAAGAATTAGGGAACAGACACCCTAATTGACGCGAATCCTAAAGATAGATCTGTTGGGTTTAACAAACCCCATCCAAAGTACCGGATGCTTTAGTACTTCGAAATTTTTATCATATCCGAAGGGTGTCCCGGAATGATGGGGATATTCTTATATATGCATCTTGTTAATGTCGGTTACCAGGTGTTCACCATATGAATGATTTTTATCTCTATGTATGGGATGTGTATTGAAATATGAAATCTTGTGGTCTATTATTATGATTTGATATATATAGGTTAAACCTATAACTCACCAACATTTGTGTTGACGTTTTAAGCATGTTTTTCCTCAGGTGATTATTAAGAGCTTCCGCTGTCGCATACTTAAATAAGGACGAGATATGGAGTCCATGCTTGTATGATATTGTGTAAAAACTGCATTCAAGAAACTTATTTTGTTGTAACATATTTGTATTGTAAACCATTATGTAATGGTCGTGTGTAAACAGGATATTTTAGATTATCATTATTTGATAATCTACGTAAAGCTTTTTAAACCTTTATTGATGAAATAAAGGTTATGGTTTGTTTTAAAATGAATGCAGTCTTTGAAAAACGTCTCATATAGAGGTCAAAACCTCGCAACGAAATCAATTAATATGGAACGTTTTTAATCAATAAGAACGGGACATTTCAGAATGTCCCAAGTTAGCGGGGACGGGTGCGGCAAGGAGACGTTAAGGTACATTTCGTTTTAATAAATATGTCCTTGGATTATTTATTAAGTGCCGTTTGAATTTGAGTTGTTAAATGCCTTAGGTTGTGCATATTGTTGTTATGGGTGACGTTCCTAATGGAAGTACCCTACGGTGATATTGATTGTCGGGTGAAGGGCGTAAGACTTGGTGCAACCAAGCATTCCTTAGTATTTGGGAAATGTTTCTACCAAGCCATGGAAATGGGTTTTGGTGTTCGGTTGTTAAGCGCGTGTTCGCTTTTTTGTGGAGGTCGATGAACCGTGAGGTTCGACGAGTGGGCTGAAAACCTTGAGATCGAGTGTTTTGAATCTCGATGTATGTTGGTAATGGAGTATATAAGACGCGACATTAGGTGCCTCTTTTATACCAACTAGCGTGGTGTTCGACTGCGATTATGTTGTGGTTACATTGTACTTAGGGTACCGGAGTGAAACCCTTAGGTACATGAGTGACTAGGTGGAAATTGACAAACTAGAGCAATTGGATGATTGCAAGGGTGTGGTTTGTGTAATCGTGGTACACTTTTTGTTCGAAGTGTCTAAGGATTGATTGAAATCCTTCGTGTGCTCAAGGCTGGAGCAAGATATGGTGATGAGTCATGTGAGCCCAATCGTTTGTAAAGTCTACCTTTGGTAGCATTGTACGGTTGTATGAGTTGTGGATATCGGACGTAGTTCCAAGTGGGGGAGTTACACTCCCGCACGAGGAAGTTTTAGTGTGAGATTTCGGACGATGCTTTTGGTAGATCCGGAAAATGTTGTTGAGACCTGGTTTTGGTCGATTTGTGGTAGATTACAATTTCGGATAAATTGTACTTATGGCTTTGGATGTAAGTTACCACAGAGGTGGCAATGTGGTAAATCTCGTTGAGAGATAAAGGACGTGTTTGGTGAGCAAGGTGAAATCCTTCGGTTAAGGGAGGTGTGTGTTGGATTCTCTTCTAGAGAATTATTGGTTTGTGCCTATGTTTGATATAGGTGGTTCTTGCTCGAGTGTGTGAATGGTTAGTGGTATCCGTTAGGATTCACTATGGCGTAGCAGAGCGCGATGTTACGCTACTCGTCGTTCGAGGCCAAAAGGGCGTTGATTGATGAAGCATGACTTTCGGAGTCCGCTGACTTCATCATGGTATTGGTGATTGATGAAGCATGACCTATAGGGTCCGCTGACTTCATCATGGGAGTATGCGATTGGTGGAACATGACCTTCGGGGTCCGCTGACTTCATCATGAGCGAGGTGTTATATCGGTGAAGCATGACCGTTGACGGGGTCCGCTGACTTCATCCGGTGTTGAGATTGGTGAAGCATGATCTTCGGGTCCGTTGACTTCATCATGGTAGTGGATCGCGTGTGGTTTCGGATTCACGATGACGCGTGTGGTTTCGGTCATCTTATTGTGGAAGTGAGTCGCGTGTAGTTCGGATTCACAAATGACTCGTGTGGTTTCGGTCATTGTATTGAGGAGTGAGTCTCGTGTAGTTCAGATTCACAAATGACTCGTGTAGTTCGGTCATTCCTCTGGGATAGTGACTCTCGTGTAGTTCGAATTCACTAAGGCGCGTGTAGTTCGGCCAATCCCGATTGTTGTTGTGGTGAAGGTAGTGAGTCGCGTATAGTTCGGATTCACTAAGGCGCGTGTGTTTTCAGCCAGCCTTCGGGTTGTGTGATCTGTCGGTTGTTTTATACACCGATGGTAGGGTCGTAAGGACCATGATGTTTGATCTATTGGTTGTTTTATACACCAATGGTGGGGTCGTGAGGACCATGGTGTATGATTAGTGATGCGATAGCCGTGTTTCGCTCACATGTTGCTACGGGTGTGACGATAGTCGATTTTGTACACCTTGGGATTAACGTTACCATACTCATTTTGGGCGTTATCGGTCTTAACCGTTTGTTATGATGTTACGGTAGTTGCGAATTGGTCGTATTGCGCACTACAAGGGATGTATAGTGATTGGTGTTATCCGTAAGGATTCGCCTGGTTCGGTCTTCATCGCTTCGGGTTGTTGACCTTAGGTTGAGACTTGGTTGTTTTTAGCGTCGTACTCGGTAAGGGTATGCTAAGGAATTGATATCTCGATACGAGATTGGTTGAGTTTTCCCGATGTGAGGAATTGAGTTAGTGCTAGTGCTCGGAATTGTGGAATGTGATAAATCGCGGGCGACGATTTAGTTGTTAAGGGTAACTCTTTGAGGAGAATCGTCTAAGGGATCATTGTAGACTTTGGTTGTTGCGTGTATGGTACGTCTCAGAATGCGAGCAACTGTGTAATTTGTCATTGGATTAACCATCGGGTTAGCGAATTTGTGGTAGAAGTCGGTTTGAAATGCATGTTCGATGACCATTGAGTGTGGTTCCGTTTGGGTTCGTGACTAGGATCACGAGGACGTGATCGAATCTAAGTGGGAGAGAGTTGTAACACCCTGTTTTCCCCGTACATGACTTATAGGTGTAAAGTGTGCGTACGACTAGTTTACGGATGGTTCAAGGCGTACTCGCATGTTGAAGTTAGTACGCTAGAAAAATGAATCAGGGAAAGCAGAGTGTCGCGGCGCGACAAATGGAGCCGCGGCGCGTCGTTTCGAAAGAATCCATATCAGAAGCTTGATATAAAATGATCCCAGACCTAGTTATAGGTCGCGGCGCGACGAATTAGGCCGCGGTGCGGCATACAGTGCGAACTGGCACCGAATTATTGTAATTTTAAATGAAGTTCAAGGGCATTTTGGTCTTTTCACGTTTGAGCTAGATTTGAGGCTTTAACCTCATCCACTCACTCATTTTCTTTATTTTCTTTTCCTTTTCTTTCCTAATTTCCTCTCAAAACTTAACATCCTCAAGTGATTCAAGTGGGATTTTGGAAAGGAAGAATCGGGTTTTGATCTTTGGCGTAGTTGACAAGTTTGTTCTCCTCGTTCTTGGCTACACGGTGATACTAGTGGTAAGCTCTAACTCTGAATTTCATTTTTGTGTTCCTCATTCAAATTTGGGGCTTTTGATTGTATGATTCATAGGTGAAACCCATTTAGTTGTTAATTGGAGATTAACACCAATATTCGGGTTTATTGTTGTTAAAGGTGGGTTTTGGGTTGGTTAATAATTTAACTATGTTTAAGACTTGTAAATGGTGTACAATCACTAGCATTAGTGATTATTGGTGTTTTGGAGACTTTTAGGGTTTTCGTGGTTGACTAATTTTGACTAGAGTCAAAATTAGGGTTTGTTGAGGATTATGACCCGAATGTCGATTCGATGAGGTTTGTAAACTTAAAATGGATTAAGTTAAAGTATAAAACCGAGTTAAACATGTTTTGATGTCAAAAATTGTAAATGGTGAGATTTTGACCTTATGGGTCAAAATTAGGGTTTATGTGCGATTTTGAGAACGATAAGTGTTTAACACTTGTGTTCGGGTTTAATTGGCATATTAGGACTATTATCACTTGTGTTAGTGATTATTGGTTAGTTTGGGCGCGGTTTGTACTTGGAGGTGCATTTGGGTCGAATTTGCACTAAGTATCAAATTGGGTTGGTTTGTAAATCCAATCTAAGTGTGTTGTTGAATTTGTGATAATGGATTAGGTACTTTCCATTGATGAGTTGCGGATTACTTGGAAGCATTTCTTCAAGGTGACAAGGTGAGTGTTAATATCCTATATGTATATGTATATGTATGTGTAGGATGGTTGCGGGTCGGGTGAAGTGGTTCTCGACTATTAGAGCTCACTTCACATATAGGTGGATTTGATGGACTTTGGTATGGGTCCAATTGGCACGGTTGTGCACTTTGGTTGACCACCTTTGGCGAGGTACACGTTTGTGTGTACGTTATCATACGTGGTTGTGATTTGGATGTTATAACCCCAATGGCGAAGGGTTGATTTGTCGTGATGTGGATAACCCCGATGTGGTAGATTTTATAATCCCGTGACCGTGGGTTTGAATTGGAGAAGTGAATCTCGTGTAGTTCGGATTCACGATGACGCGTGTAGTTCGGTCATGTTATTTGAAATGAATCTCGTGTAGTTCGGATTCATGGTGACTCGTGTAGTTCGGTCATCTTATTGAGGTAGTAATCTCGTGTGGTTTCGGATTACTAAGGCTCATGTAGTTTGGCCAACCTCGATGTTGCGAAGATAGTAATCTCGTGTGGGTTCGGATTACTAAGGCTCGTGTAGCTCGGCCAATCTTCATTGTGGTGTTTGGTATTCGGTAATGGGTTAAGGGGTTAACCTTATTCGTTTTATCTTATTATATATATTAATGTAATGTTGTGTTGCAGCTAACCCTCCGGGTGTAGCTTATTGGCGTTGTTCACATCGTCGTTGGTGAACTTACACTTTGTTGATATCTTTAGCTTGTTGCTTAGAGATAGTACGGTATGCTTAGTGTAGTTGCCTTATACATGGATGCTTCGGTATGCGGTATTTGATATTTGTGTGGCGTGTCCATTTTATACATATATATGTATGTAGTATATTATCATTCACTAAGCGTTAGCTTACCCTCTCGTTGTTGCTATTTTTATAGGATCGCATGCTTGGCGGCTCGGGTAAGCTTGGGGATTAGAGATCTTGGCTAGGTTGCTTAGAAGATCTTGCTTTTTTACTCGATTAGGATTTGGGTAGCGTAGTCCCAATCACCATGCTCAGTTTTGTTGGAAACTAAACTAGTCGGGTCGTGTATGTCCGTTTGGACAATTAACTAATGTATTAAATGTTTTAAGGTTATTAAGCCTTCTATTGTAATTAAAGATGTTTATGGAAAAATAATTGGGACCTAAAGTATTATTTAACGCGTATTAAAAGGAAAAAAAAATTATGGGCCGTTTTAATACGGGTTGGGTTGTTTCAATAGGACTAATTGAACACTTTGACCGACTTCATGCTTAGGTTAAGACTAGCATTTTTTCTTGCACACGTTTACTTTGTGAAGTACATTTATATTCGTGCACTCAAGGTGAGATCATATTTCCACTTTTACTCTTTTATACTTATACTTGGGATGAGAAAACATAAACGAATTATACTTTTATAGTTGAAACACAAATACAAAAGCAAAGATACATATGAGTTAGAACAAAAATCCTCAAGTCCAATTATCATTAGTTACACTTGTAGGGTGTAAGCGAGAACTTATGTTGTGTGGCCATACGGGTTTGACGAACCCTCATCCGGACGGATGAAACGTATTTTCGGTATATAGTGTAGGTTCTAACACTATTATGCAGAGGTAAGATTCAGTTAAGCTTTGGTAATTGGGTGCTCGTGATACAAACACCATCTTTTTGAGATGTATACGCTTTGATAATCACTTTATACTAAATCTTGTGGTTCAATACAACATACTTACTAAACCTATGATTTCACCAACGTTTTTCGTTGACAGATTTTCTATGTTTTTCTCAGGTCCTTGAATGCTAAGTGATACATACTTCCGCACTCTACTTTTTGATACTTGCTTGGATTTTGAGTATACATGCATACATGGAGCGTCTTTTGACTTAACTTAAATTGTGTCGCATAGGTTTCATTTGTACTTAAAATGTTATGACTTATTTAGTCGGTGAACTACTTTGTAAACTTTGAAACATCCTTACATTTGAAATGAATGCAACATATTTTTGGTCAAACATTATTTTAAAGGCTTATGACCACGTTACGGGACCTAAGTAGACGGCGCCGTCAATAACGATTTTGTCGGGTCGCTACATCGTTCTTCCTCTTCCTCTTCAATTCTTCATCTTCATCGCAGCATATCCATTTCATTCACAGAATCTTTATAAGAAATTCATTAGCAGAATTGTTCTTCATCTTCATCGTCAGTACTAATTCGCAGGTTAATTCGTCTATTAACAAATCAGTGTTAGTTTTGTTCTCAAAGTCATTCGCAACATTGTTCGTTATATTAATTTCAAGATAGGGTTTCATTAGCTAGTTGTATCTATCAGTTTACTTAGAGTGCTCCCAATGGATACACTTCTCCATCTTAGTCCTCAGCACCACATCAGCGCCACATCAGCACTTTCTTCCCACTTCCTTCCCAGGACTAAACACTCCCAACCATGACACTCATTCCTTCCTTTTTTTAATTTTTTAAAAATAATATTAATTTAGTTATATATATTATAAATAATAAATAATAAATATTTAATAGCATAAAACTAAAATTTCATTGATAATTAAAAAAATACAATAATTAAAATTTAAAACATTACAACAATAATTAAAATGCGACATATATTAAAATAAAACACTAGAAAACTAAACACACTACTCGTCCTCGTCGTGACGTGCCAATTCCTTAGCATATTTCTTCTTAAGTCTCGCTCGATAATTCATCATCATTTCATATTCGTCGGGAGGCAAGTCATGTGAAACCGGTTTGGAAAGTAGCTTTAAACTTTTTAACATTATTCTCGTCTCGCTTTCTTCACAAAGCTTTTCCATGGTTCGAGTCACCGCTAGTTGAGAAGCTTCGGTCGATTGAAAACATTTGATCTTTTGAAAATTTAATCTAGCTTTTACCCTAGTTTAGTATTCCGGAATAACCCTTCACCGGTGTTTGCAAAATGTTTTTGTGGGTTGTGTGGGTTTCAGATTTGAAAATTTTAGCTCAAAACTTGTGGTTTTGTGTCACCCACTTGCTAACCTTGCATTAGGAAAGCAACACGTCCAGTATACTTGCTCCGTATATTACCTTTCGGTAAACTACCGTCCGGTTGTAAAGGAACGCGTTGAACAAGCAACTGTTGAGGCAATGTCCCGTGACATGCTTTTAATTATGGTCTATAACGTGTCGGATGCAATTACTATCCTTTGTAGGAGCAATAGTAAAGATCACCCTATAATTTTTCGGTCTGGCACAAGGTCCTGTCTTTGACCATGCTATGCAACCACCGTTCTTACGGTTGACACCCGATTTGGTTCAGGTGACCTAATGAATTCCAGGTGAATTCCTAGGATTTTACTTTTAATGGTAATGAACGCATTGAAAATGGCTTTTTAGAAAACAAATCGGTTTGTAATTTGATCAAAATATTTTCTCGTTAAAGTTCGAGTTAAGATATCATCGAATTCCATGAGTTTGTAATTCTCAATCTTTAAAGTCAATCTTAAGGATTGAGTAATATTAGGCTTAAAAGCTGATTTTTGATCTTTAAGGAGATTATCCTTTCTGGGGATCTGATTCATTAGTCTTATAAGCTAATTTGCACGGTGCCCCCCATTGTACGAGACAGATCCTCTCATGGTTACGATAAGTCTGACCACTTGGCGACCCTGTTTGATGCTGAGGTCCGTGGATTTCCAGCTGATTTTCGAGAAAACTTTTCAAGGTTTTTCGTAGACTCTACAACTGGTCTGGACGACAACTTCCTAACCTAAATCAAGAAGCGCGTTTCTTTTTCGAAAGACTTTACTTCCTTTTAATGATGGAATTGATTCATCATGTAGATCCATCTTTCTTTCAAATATATTATAATTTACGGGTAAAACAGTTAATTTTGTCTAAAACAAAAGTATCTTCAATTATTTGTACAAAAATATGTGATATATGTTCTAAATAACTTGGTAATTTTTCCCACACTTGGCTTTTATTTTCCTTTCTTTGCCATTTTATTCTCCTCTATTCCATTTTAAATGAATTCAAGCGTTTTGGGTTGTTTCTCAATTTATGTCCTTTCCGAGATAACAATAATTTCGGTGTTAACACCTAGTTTTGTCGTTCATAAATATGTATAAACATAATTTTGAGTTCATTTAGTTGAAAATTTTAAAAATTTTTACTAGAATTGGGTAGTCGGTATATAAGACTAGGGCTGTTCTTTATTATCAGAGAGCACTAGATTCTAATACAACTACTGCGTTACTAGTATTTTTAATGGTAACCAAGTATATAAGTCAAAATTTTTTAAAAATCCGAAATAATTTAACCCCTTCCCACACTTAAGATCAAGCAATGCCCTCATTTGCAAGAAATCAGTACAATTTAAATTATTGATGGTGATTAGCGTAGAAAAATGATTAAATTTTACCAAAGTTTCCCAACATATTGGCGTTTGTTTGTTGAATGATAAATGGTGCACATCATTTGTTCATTCCTGCAGTTGTTATTTTACATATATTTTGCATCTTGTCGTCAAAATTAGTTGCTTTTGCTGAACTTAATGTCAGTCTTTGAAAATGCGCTATTTTACCCTATTTTGTACATGAGATAAACTACAAACATATATATACATATTTTTGAAGTTGGGTATATCACCCCACATTCAAAAATTATTAAGATCTAATAACAAAAGTTAGAAAATTATAAAAACTATTATAGTATCAAAAGAAATATTAAAAGTATAAAATTACAAGTTACCAAATAAATAAAAATAAGCATAAAAGAAAATCAGGGTTGATGAGGATGGTGCCAGTAGGGATCCCATTCATAGCCATATGTGCTGTAGAATACTTGAGCTGGGTCATATGTAGGGTACGGTGGTCGGGTCTGTATAGTCCAGGGAGGAAATACGGGCATTGGAGTAGCAATGTAGTTTGAATTTATGTGTGCACGATGACTTATTATTTGGTTTTGATGATACTGCCAATCTTGAAATGCTCGTTGTCTAGCTATTTCATACTCATGATGAGCCATAAAAAGTTGCATTTCTGTCATCTGATTACCCCCTCCCGCATTACCTTGCTGTTGATCTCTCTCGACCTGTGGATGCCTGCCATCATATGGTGCTGCATCGTTGTTTCGTTTCTTTAAAACCTTAGCACCATGATACACGCGTAAATCTATCCATTCACGGGGTTCTGGTTCTGCCATTAATAATCCCCCCGACTTCTATCCACACCGAGATGTTCAACAATTAATGTAACAAATATACCACCTCCTATTATGCTATTAGGCCCCATACTCCTAATCATAGTCGATAGATAATAATCCACACAATAAGGTATACTTACAGTGCTCTGTGGGTCTCGAATACACATGTGGTAGAATAAATCTTGTTCATTTACCTTCTCTTTGTTTCTACCTCGCTGTGTAATCGAGTTTGCTAAAAACCTGTGGATTACTCTTAATTCAGCTCTATCAATATCAAGATAAGAGTAAGATCCCCCTTTGAATCGGTTATGGCTAGGCATTCTACTCTATATTTCGTCCATAGGAAAATTTTCATCAACCCTCCTACCATTAACTATCAACTTTTGACAATCATAAGATGCTAGTTCCTCGGGCGTATATATACGTAAAGCCTGAGCCATATCTAGTAGGGACATATGGCGCATCTCACCTCCTAATAAAAATCTAAGAAAACTTTGATCAGTTAAAGTACATACCCGATGATTTATTTCAATACTACATAACAACTCCACACACCATTCTCTATATACAGGCCTATATATGTTGAATAAATGTACCCAATCATTAAAAGTAGAATTACCATACCTTTGTGTAAGTAATTCTCTGATTGGTTCGGCTAATCCAACTGCTTCTAATGGATCCCATTCTATTATCCTAGGCACCTCAACAACATTAGACTGAAGGATGTGCAAGTTCCTCTGATATTTTGGATATTCTATCCAAAGTCTGTTAAACCTCAAGTTTGGGTGTAAATTTGGTACATCGATATTTGAAAATGAAACGATTGGATGCGGTACATTTTGTCGATAAAGGTCATTAACATCCTGTTGTTCCGCATTCTCAGGAGGAGGAGCGTTGCGAGCCTGGGATGAAGATTTACCCCTTTCAGTCTGCAAAACACATCAAACACAATTTTTGTGCATCCAAATATGCATTAGTGTTAGCAAAATCATAAATAAAAACAATTACAATGACATGTTTAAACCATATTAAACTTTATACACATTTTCATAATACTAACAATTCTATATTTTTATAAATAAACTTATATGAAAATGTATACAACATTCCTAAGCATTTAACTTCTAAAACATGTCAAAAATAATCATTATAGCAATTAAACATGTTCCACATGGCATTCATATCAATTAGATCAAGTTCATGTATTTTTGACTCAAAAAGTCCACTTTAATCTTCATAAATCATGTTTAGGATCAAAGTTTTGAACATTTAGCAACCTAAACATGTTACACAACTCAATTTAGCATAAACTAACAACAAAATTCGGCCATAACCCGTTTATATCAAAAAGCCCCAATTTTGCTCAAGAACACAAACCCTAGATTACTCAAAATTTGAAGTTTAAGGCTTCTAATCATGTTAAATAGCATCAATCTAGGTTATACAAGCATAATATACAATCAATTTAAGCACAATTACACTAAAAATCATCAAAATCAAATTAGGTATAAATTTGCTCAAGAACATTAAAAATCCGGATTAAAGAGTGTTTAGATGTATAAATTACCGTTTTCCTTGAGTAACTCCTTGGTAATAATCTCCTCATTGTGATTTTAGCAAAAAATTTGATGATTTATGGTGAAAAATTGTGAATTTGCGAAGTGTTTGTGTGTGTTTTTCGCAGAATTTGGGTGTGGGTGTGTGCAAACTGGTCTGTTCGACCAGTTTTATTTTATTTTTTGGAACTTTTCAACTCCGCGAGTGCGAACTTGGACCCATTGCAAACTCCGCGAGTGCGGATTTACCCCTTTTTAAAAATAAAAAAAAACCTTACACTTTTAAAATAAATAATTAAATTAATTTTTAAAAATTTGTTTATTTTTAGGATGAGGGTGTTTCGGAACGATGTCCTAGTCCGTCCCTCGACAAAATTTTAAAAATTCGTCATTTTAAAGCGTTGTTTTAAAAGCAAAGATTTTTGGGTTTTTTTTAATGTTTTTGGCATACTTTAATTCAATAAGATTAAAAATAATGATAATAAAAGTTCTCGTCCCTCCCTTGGGTAGAGCAATTTCGATTCAACGACTTAGTTTTCAACTCACGACGAATTTTTAGAAATCACATTTTTAACTTAATGAAATAAAGTAAATTTTTGTTTTTAAATTCACACTAAACTTAAATTTAAAATGCATAAAATTAAAAATTCATATTATTAAAAATTCACACCAAACTTATATTATATTTTTGTTTTTATACGTACAAACTTATATTAAAAATATTAATTTTTTAAAAATACTTAAAAACTTAAATATATTGATTTAAAAAGATTTACAATATTAATTTAATATTTATATATTAATTTTTAAAAAAAAAGGTAAAAATAAAATTAAATTTTTTTTTCTTTTATCCCACTTTAATCAATCAAATATTATCAAAAATATACACCCCTCTTTTGGGTAAAGTAATTTCATCTATATTACCTAGTTTTACTCCTGACGAATTTCTGAAATATTTTGGATTGATTGATTAAAGATATTTATACCTTAAGAATAAACGATAAATTTCGCAGTGATGTAATAAATTTTTGTATGATATCAATAATTTCATTTACGCATACCTAATTTTATTGAATACCAATTTAATACTTTATAGCGAATGATTCAGCATTTATTATCAAAAGATTAAAAGCAATAAAAATAAAAATAAAAACTGTACATACTTACCTGTGAGATAGAATTCTCAGAGACCTGCTTTAGCTGACTCATAGGAGAGTTGTGTGATTTGGTTCTCTATATCTATGTAAGCATAACCTCGATTCTTCAATATCTTTTCTTCTAAACATATGAACGGTCCTTCTCTGCATAGAGTAACAAATTCGGTATTTGAATATGTTTGATTATTTGAACATTTACCTTCGTGTGACCATTTTCCGCATTTATAACATCTTTCAAGGTGTCGTGCTCTTCTTTTTGTTGCGGATTTTGATTTGCCTTTACCAAAATGTATCTTATGATGATCTTTTCTGAGTTCTTTTCTTACTCCGTCCATTTTTTCTCTTATGAATGATACCAGTTCACTAGGAAGTGTGTCATTATTATGTTTAGTAATCATAGCGTGTAGCATTAGACCATGGTTCAGATCAAAGGAATTCTTCATCTCGTAAAACCTAAAAAAATAAAAATTCAGAATGGAGGGAGAAGACTAGTTCTTTAGGGTCTGCTAGGGAAAGACCATTCGGATTCCATTCTCGGAAACTACACGAAAACAGAATATCTAACTCTAACAGAAATATAAATTATCCTTAAAAGACTTGATTCTCCCCACACTTAGTTAGCTGTGGTTTCGAAATTGTGATTAACTTCGTTTTCAATTGGACTATCAACAACTTGTATATCTCTGACTTTTACTTCAAGTCAATTGTTGATTTCCTCTGTAACTTTCACAAATTCAACTAACATTGCCTTTTCTTTAGGTGACAAATTGGATACTAATAGGTTACATAACTTAAAGTTCCCCTTAATCCTAGCATCTTGAATCCGTTTATAAAGTTTCTTCGTTGAACTGTTAAAAACGGGTTCATCTAATTTCGTATCATCAATAGGGTTCTTTGTTATCGGATCATCATTAAGTGTTTCTTCATCTTCCCCACACTTAGGCGTTTTTATTGGTTTAACAGTTTTGGTTGGTGGAGATCTAAACTTTCGGTTCACAAAGGTGACTGATTTATCATCATCCCTAAGTGTCATTCTACCTTCTCTTACATCAATGAATGCCTCGGTGGTTGCTAAAAATGGGCGATCTAAAATTAGAGGAATATCAAGGTTTTCCTCTATATTAATAAGTATAAAGTTTGCAACAAAGGTCAAACTTTCCACTTTAACAAGTAAATTATTGGCTATTCCAACCAGATGTTTAATGGTTAGGTCAAATGATTGAACACCTATTTTGGTTGGTTTTAATTTACCCACACCTAATCTTTCGTATAAGGAAAGAGGCATAACATTTGCACTTGCTCCTAAATCTGCGAGTCCATTATACATAGCACCATCGTTAAGCAAGCAAGAAATGATAAATTCACCTGGGTCTCCTACTTTAGTAAATAGAGTTGGTTTGTTAAGTTTTTCCAAGTGATCTTTTATTGGTTCTTTCACCTCTACTTGAACTTCTTGTTCACATTTTTCTTCGTTTCTTAGAATGGGAGGTTTGTATAAGAATTCTTCTTCATGACTCCAATTTGAAGCTTCCCCGTCTTCCAATTTTGGTTTTTCATATGTTGTTGATAACATATTTATGTTTTCATTCTGAGAGTTTTCTTGGGTTGTGAAATTATGATTGACTTCATTATCGACTTCCATCGGACCATGTATGTAATGTTTCATTCTGTGACCATTAACTTTAAATTCAAGCCCATTTGAATTTATTAATTCTACTGTTCCATATGGAAAAACTCTTTTGACTATAAATGGTCCAGACCATCTTGATTTCAATTTTTCAGGAAATAGCTTGAATCGTGAATTGAAAAGAAGAACTCTGTCTCCTTCTTTAAATTCTTTTGAACTTTTGATTCTTTTATCATACCATTTCTTCGTTCTTTCCTTATAGATTAACGAATTTTCGTATGCTTCATGTCTTAATTCTTCTAATTCGTTTAGTTGACTTAACCGTAGACGTCCGGCTTCATGTAAATCAAGATTACATGTCTTCAAAGCCCAAAATGCTTTGTGTTCAATTTCTACTGGAAGATGACATGCTTTTTCGTAAACGAGTTTAACAGGTGTGGTTCCAATTGGAGTTTTGTAAGCTGTTCTAAAAGCCCAGAGTGCATCCTCCAATTTCATGGACCATTCCTTCGGATTTGATCCTACGGTTTTCTCTAAATACATTTTAAAACTCGGTTGGTATTTTCAACTTGTCCACTTGTTTGTGGATGATAAGCGGTTGAGATTTTATGAGTTACTCCATATCTTTTGAGAACTTTCTCAAGTTGATTATTACAAAAATGAGTACCCCGATCACTTATTAAAGCTTTCGGTGTTCCGAACATAGCAAAAAGATGTTTTAAAAAGTTGACTACAACTCGTGCATCGTTAGTTGGGAGAGCTTGTGCTTCCGTCCATTTAGATACGTAATCAATGGCAATGAGAATGTAGAGATTATTATGAGATTTTGGAAATGGACCCATAAAGTCAATACCTCAAACGTCAAATACTTCACATACTTGAATAATATTTTGTGGCATTTTATCACGTTGACTTATTTTTCGGCCCTTTGACAAGTATCACAGGATTTGCAAAGAAGGTGTGCGTCTTTGAAAATTGTAGGCCAATAGAATCCAGCATCGTAAACTTTTCTTGCTGTGAGTTGAGGCCCATAATGCCCTCCTATTGGTCCTGTGTGACAATGGTTTAAGATTTGACTAACTTCATCTCCGAATACACATCGGCGTAATATTCCATCGGGACAACTTTTAAACAAATGTGGATCTTCCCAGAAATAGTGTTTTATATCACTAAAGAATTTCTTTCGTTTTTGGTACGACAACCCTTTTTCAAGGAATCCACATACTAAGTAGTTTGCATAGCCTGCAAACCATGGAATTTCACTATAATCGATCTTCAAAAGATATTCATCAGGAAAGTTGTCTTGTTTGGCCGATTCATTTAGAACTTCTAATTCAGGATTTTCAAGACTAGAAAGATGATCAGCTGTGAGATTTTCTGCTCCCTTTTTATCTCGGATTTCAATATCGAACTCTTGTAAGAGTAAGATCCAACAGATCAATCGTGGTTTAGCATCTTGTGTTGAAAATAGATATCTAAGAGCAGAATGGTCGGTATAGACCACCTTTTTAGCTAAAACTAGATATGAACAAAATTTGTCAAAAGCAAAGACAATGGCAAGGAGTTCTTTTTCAGTAGTTGTGTAATTCATTTGTGCTCCTTGTAAAGTCTTACTTACGTAATAGATAGGTTGAAATCGTTTTTCAATCCTTTGTCCTAAAACGGCTCCCATTGCAAAATCACTTTCATCGCACATGAGTTCAAATGGTAGATTCCAATTTGGAGTTATCATGATCGGCGCATTAGTGAGTTTTTCTTTAAGAATATTAAAAGATTTGATGCATTCGTTTGAAAAGATGAATGGAGCATCCTTTTCTAGGAGTTTATTCATAGGAGTGGCAATTTTAGAAAAATCTTTTATGAAACGTCGGTAAAAACCGGCATGCCCTAGAAAACTCCTAACTCCTCTAACATTGGTGGGATATGGAAGTTTAGCAATTACATCTACTTTAGCTCTATCCACTTCAATTCCTTCCTTTAAAATTTTATGACCAAGAACGATACCTTCTTTAACCATGAAATGGCATTTCTCCCAATTAAGAACTAGATTTGATTGTTCGCATCTAATAAGCATTCGTTCAAGATTAACTAGACATGATTCAAATGTATCACCTGAAGGTATTTTGTATGCCCGAGAGACATATTAAATTAACGTGGCAACTATGTTATGATCCAAGTCGGGTCATACCCAATAACAAGCTTACCAACACTTTATATGTATTTATTTTAACGAATGGATTGTTAAGTAAATACGCGACACTTGGATTTTAGAAAATCGGTTTTCTAAAGTATTATCACTTGAGGTAAATTATTTGGATAATTTGTATATAATTGTTTATAGGTTTAAATGATTATATTATGTTATATTTTATAAAAGGTTTATAAAATATAAGTAACATAAATAATGCATGATTTTATTTAACAAGTTTTGTAATTGTATTAACAAGTTTTATATAAATTACGCTTGTTTATTAAATAAAAAAAAAGGATGCAGTTTTTGGGACTCCTGGGTGTGATTCTCATGCTTGCTTGGTTACTTGGAACAATATATATTCCTTAAGCATGCAAGACTCCTTTTAACCAATGCATTTCTAGACTCAAGGTAAGAAGTTAACAAGCAAAACACTCATAAAAACTGCCAACATTTTTCTGCTGAAAAAGGCCTGCTGGCCGTGAGCTTTTGTGGAGGGAGTAATAGGTTTTGCTTGCTAAATCTAGGTGATTAAGTGTCTTAAATCCTAACTCTATTAAAGGGGCGGTTGGTGCAAAAGGGCTTGTGGGTATTACACACTTGAGGCTTCAAGTTAGAAGCTATATTCTCCATCATCTTCTCCTTCATCTTGCTGTCCAGAATTCAGCCCTCAAACAATCTTTGAGGATGTATAAACACTCTTCTTTACTTGTTATATTTGTAAGCATATTATCAAGACTTGATATATACTTGGAATTCAAATAAATGGATAAATATATACACTTGTTTTCTTAATAAATCATGCTTCCGCTTGCTATATATCTTACTAAATTGGTTTAGTAATTATGTTAACATTAAGAACATGTTGTTATATTGAATTCCAATAATGGTATCTAGAGCCGAGGTCTTTGGAATATGCTTCTTATATGGTTAATAAACCCATGAATTTTGTAATCTATAAACATGCATGAAAGTAGATTGCAAAAACTTTTCGGGTTTGGAGGGTTGCTTGGTTTGGCCGAATTCTTGGACACCCAAAATGGGTTTTGGGTTGTTCCATTTTGGTCATTTTTGTTGTTCACAATCATAGCCACGACCTTGTGTTTGAATGGATGTTTGTTTGGTTGATTTATTCATTCATTTGGTTTGTAATAATTATTCATTTGGTTATGTAATTTATTTTATATTTGGTATGTAAAATAGATTAGGTTGTATTTTCATTTTTAGAAAAATGTATTAGGATATATTTTGTAAAATGATGAAGATAATGAAGACTTGAAGAACACAAGAAGAAGCATTTGGATGCAAGATTAAGTGGGAGATTTAAAATCTCCTACTTTGTGTTATAACCCTTACCAGTGGCATTTGTTTTCGGCTAAACAAATGTCTACCTAATTGGCTTGATTGTGAACATATTTGTTTTGCATGCATGGTTGTTTTGTATGATTGTGGATTGTATGTTTGTATGCTACAAGTTAATCACACAAGTTAACAACAAGAAAAATGACAATTTAATTGGTTAAATTAAACATTATTAACGACATGCAAAACGTCAATTTAAATGGTTAAATTAAAAACAGCTAAAAGGACATTAATAAACGGTTATTAACAACATGATAAGGATCATATATATAAAATGGTTTATATCAAATAATTGGCTAAAATTACAAGACTTGAAAATGGATTTCAAATGAACCATACACTAAATGCATGTTGGTGTATGGCATGATAGTTTTCTCAAACTAGAATTAATGAAAACTTAAAATCCCTTATTAACAAGGTAAACAAGTTAAACGCCATCCTTTTGTGCAACACTTAAAAATATTAGGGAACTCATAATGGGATAAAGGTCACCTAACCGTTATGAGCAAACTAATATGATTTAGGTGAATTTCGCACATTTGTGGGATAAAGGTCACCTAACCACTTGTATGTTAAATTCACACGTTTACACAAGTAGGACGACTTGATTTGGGAATCATGAACTTAGGATCACCAAAGCATGAGAAACAAATAGGCGTTGATGGGATAAATATGCCATGCAAAAGGATTGCATGATCCCATAACTTAGAAGTTGCAAAAGGATTGTAATTGTCATGCAATGACTACCTAGCTAAATCAAATGACTAGATAAAGGTCACCTAACCGAAATTTGGTTTACCGTTGGATTCTAAAATTTAATAAATATTAATTGGATTTAAAGGGTATTGATTGTTAAATTAAAATTAATACTTAAACAACTTTGTTAAATTTTGTAGATGGCTGCCAATAACAACAACAACATTCCAAACGCACCTATCAACTTTAACAACCTATCATTGAGGTCAATCCTCGAAAAGGAAAAACTAAACCATACGAACTTCATGGATTGGTTCCACAATCGAAGAATTGTCCTCAAACTTGAGGATAGGGCGTATGTGTTGGAAGACCCCATTCCCGATCAACCGGACGAGGATGATACGGAAGGCATGGCTTATTGGGAGAAATATTGCACTGATTCGGTGCAAGTTTCTTGCCTCATGCTTGGGACTATGATACCAGAACTCCAAAAGGATTTCGAGCATCATAGTGCATATGACATGATCACACAGTTGAAGGAGATGTTCCTTCAATAAGCTCGTGCCGAGCGCTCCATGCATGTCGGATGGACGACTCCCAATCCGTTTCATCTTATGTCCTTAAGATGAAAAGCCTAATTGATCGAGCGAACCGTCTAAACTGCAATGTGTCTAATGAATTAGCCACGGACCTTATCCTTAATTCCTTGTCAAAGAGGTTTGACACATTTGTAATGAATTAAAACATGAATGGATGGGATAAAAGCATTGGCGAATTACATGCCATGTTTAAGACGTCAGAAGCAAGTATGGGTAAAAGGGCTTCACCCGTGTTTACGATCAATGAAGGCGGGTCCAAAAACAATAACACTTCTAAGCCGAAGGCGGCTAAGAGGAAAGGACCCTCCTACCAAGGCAAGGGCAAGGGAAAGGGGAAGATGGTTACCCCAACCAATAACAACAAGAAGCAAAAGGTTGCCGAAAAAGCTAACCTAAGGAAGATCCGTGCTTTGGTTGCGGTGAAATGGGTCACTGGAAACGCAATTGCCCGGTCTACCTACAAGAGTTGAAAGAAAAGAGGGATGCAGGGCAAACCTCAGGTAATGTATATATGGTATACATTGAGCTTAGTATTACTTCTTCTAATACATGGGTATTAGACACAGGATGTGGAACTCATATTTGTAATTCTTTGCAGGGGTTCAAAAGAAGTGATTAAGAAGCGGTAACAACAAGTCTTTTCATGGGAAATAGAGCAAGGTTGCAAGTGAAAGCTCAAGGAGACTTTGTTTTGAAGCTACCAAGTGGTTTGGAGCTTATTTTGAAAAATGTTTTGTATGAACCCGATTTATCTCGAAACATTATTTCTGTATCCCGTTTGAAACAATATGGTTTTAATCTTAATTTCATTAATGATGATATCCATGTTTCTTTAGATAATGTGTTCTATTTTAAGGCTTCGCCTTCGAATGGTATTTATGAATTGGTTCATGATGACACAACATACAATAGCTCAATGTTCCATGCAAACACCAAGAAACTCAAAAGGGATTTGAGTGATTCCTACTTATGGCATTGTCGCCTTGGTCACATAAACAAGAATCGAATGCATACACTTCAAAAGAATGGGCTTTTGAAATTAAATGAACTAGACTCGTTTGATGTATGTGAATCTTGTTTACAAGGCAAAATGACTAAAGCACCTTTCAAAGGGACCTATGAAAGGGCTAAGGACTTATTGGAATTAATACATTCGGATGTATGTGGACCCTTTAAGCCCATAACTAGGAACGGTGAAAGATACTTCGTTACTTTCATTGATGACTTCAGTCATTTCGGATATGTCTACTTGTTAAGACATAAGGACGAAACTTTTGAAGCATTCAAAGAGTATCAAAACGAAGTACAAAATCAACTCAATAAGACAATCAAGGTACTTCATACCGATAGAGGAGGTGAATACCTAAGCGATGCTTTCCAAGATCATCTTAAAGGTTGTAGGATTATCTCACAACTTACTCCTCCTGGAACACCCCAACTTAATGGAGTTTCCGAAAGGAGGAACCGAACCCTAATGGATATGGTTCGATCTATGATGGCTAGAAGCATGTTACCTCTATCATTTTGGGGTTATTGTCTATGCTCCGAGGCTTGTATTTTAAATATGGCCCCAACCAAGAAAGTGGAACGAACTCCTCATGAGATATGGTTTGGAAAACCTCCATCTCTATCATACTTAAAGGTATGGGGATGTGAAGCTTATCCTAAGCGTTACGTCCCTAATAAGTTGAATGCTCGATCCACGAAGTGTATCTTCATAGGATATCCCAAGGATAATATGGGATATTATTTCTATGATCCTTCCGAGCAGAATGTATTTGTTGCTCGGAAGGCTGAATTCCTTGAAACTAAATTCCTACTGGAAGGTGATAGTGAAAGGAAGATAGATCTTGAAGAGGTTCAAGATCAAGTAGATGATACACAATTGGTTAACACTAGCACTCAACGTGAAAATGTTAAGAATGATCAAATGGATGATCAAAATACACAAGACGTTCACAGATCTGGTAGGATTAGTAATCCTCCTGAGAGATATGGGTTTCTCATGGATGGTTGCTATGTGGTTGATTTGGATGAACCAACAAACTACCAAGATGCTTTATCAAGGATTGATAAGGATAAATGGCAGGAAGCCATGAACGCCGAGATGCAATCCATGTATGATAACCAAGTTTGGAAACTTGTTGCACAACCTGCTGGCTCAAGGCTAGTTGATTGTAAATGGCTTTTCAAAATGAAGACCGACATACATGGAAACTTGGATACATATAAAGCTAGACTAGTAGCAAAAGGTTTCACTCAAACTCAAGGGGTTGACTATGATGAAACTTTTTCGCCTGTGGCAATGCTAAAGTCTATTAGGATATTATTTGCCATTGCTGCTCATTATGATTACGAAATATGGCAAATGGATGTCAAGATCGCTTTCCTAAATGGATATCTTGTGGAAGATGTCTATATGGTTCAGCCTGAGGGTTTTGTTGATCCGAAATATCCTAAAAGGGTATGCAAGTTAAAGAAGTCAATCTACGGATTGAAACAATCATCTAGAATGTGGAATCATCATTTTAATCAGGAAGCCGAGAAATTTGGCTTCATTAAAAATGGTGATGAAGGTTGTGAATATAAGAAAGCTAGTGGGAGCACTATCATGTTCCTTGTACTATATGTGGATGATATATTGTTATTTGGAAATGATATTCCGGCAATGCAAGGAGTTAAAACTTAGCTAAGTAAATGCTTCTCCATTAAGGATCTTGGAGAAGCACAATACATTTTGGGGATTGGGATCTACAGGGATAGATCCAAGAAACTGATAGGTTTGAATCAAAGTGCATACATTGAAAAGGTCTTGAAAAGGTTCAATATGGAGAACTCTAAGAGTGGTTTGGTACCTATTCAAAGAGGAACGCCTCCTAGTTCATCTCAGTGCCCTACCACGAAAGATGAACAAGAGAAAATGAAGAGAGTCCCGTATGCATCTGCTATTGGATCAATCATGTATGCAATGATATGCACTAGACCGGATGTGTCATGCGCTCTAAGCTTGACAAGCAGATACCAGAATAACCCAGGAAACAGTCATTAGATTGCGGTTAAAAGTATATTGAAATACCTTAGGAGGACTAAGGATATGTTTCTAATATATGGATCTGGTGAGGAGGAACTCGCTGTAAAAGGTTATGTGGACGCGAGTTTCCAAACTGATCGAGATGATTCTTGATCACAGTTCGGTTATGTCTTCACATTAAATGGAGGTGCGGTGTAACGACCCGGAAATTTCCGACCAAATTTAAAATCTAATCTCTATTTGGTTCCGACACGATAAGCAAAAACCCTAAAGTTGACCCGCACTTTTTCGATCGTTCTATACTCATAAGATTAATATTTTCATAAATTAAACCTTACCAACATGATATGCAATCCAAATTGTTGAGACTTATGTTTTCGAAAAGAGTTTTACACAACGTTTGACCGTCTAGTTTGACCGATGATATCACGAACTATACAATATATGATAATTATACGTTTGTGTATATATATGTATATATACATATTTAACATGATCTAAGAATGTTTTAATATCTCATTTTGTATTAATAACAATAAGTTATAAGTATATTTTGAAACTACTAACTTAAGTTTTCAAAACGATAACCATACGTAACGTTATTTGACTTAAATACTTATGACCTATAATGTTTATACATATATCGTATAAGTAATGTATTTAATCACTTTTAAAGACTTAAATACATAAAACAATATAAGTATATTTACAAAAGATAGCTATATTTAAATCCTCGTTCCGTTTTCTCAAAGATTTCTATACGTATACCTAGGGTATATGTACCCGTATCATACGCAGCTTCTAGATGTATTTACTATTGGTATACACCAATAAAAATCTGCTCCTTAGCAGCCTTAAATGATTAAGAAACATGTGGAACCAACCATTTGTCAAGTAGCATGAATTATTTAGCAAGAAAACAAAGTTAGGTATTTTTTTTTTCCTTTATAACCTAAAAACGTTTTTATGCATGCACACCATTTCTTCACCCCATTTTCTCATACTTACACTTCTATTTCTCTCTCAAAATACTCTTAACTTCATACTTGATCATCTCCAAGCATTTTCCCCATCATTTAGCTTCAAAAACCTTACTTAAACACCATAAGAAAACCATACAAAAACACTTCAAGAAATCCTTCCAAGAACACAAACTTACTTCCAATCTTTCATCCAATTCCATCACCCTTTTGGTTCTAGCTTTTTACTCCTCTTTTACAGAAACCTTGTCCAAGGAACTTGAGGTAGTATCTATGTTCATAACCTTATTCGATTCATATATATATATATAGCTATCATATTTTGTGGTATACAATTTTAACAACAAGAACATAGTTTGAAAGTTTTCAAACTTGTTTGCAAACTAAATAGATCCTTCTAACTTAACTTTTAAAATACTTCAAGACCTGTAATATAACTTAAATATATGCTAACTTAACAAGGTATAACTTGGTTTTTCAAAGAATATCTTAAAAACTGTTTTTACGACGTCGGAGTGCAACCGGGGACTGTTTTGGGTTGGATAATTAAAAACCATTTTAAACTTTGAATTGGAGGTTTATTTTATGGAAAAATAATTTTTACTATGAATATGATAACACATAAAAATTTCATGATTTAATTCAAAGTATAAGTATTTTTAGAAAAATGGTCATTAAGTGTTATTTTTTTGTAACAAAAATGTTTAACTTCATAAGTTTCACTAAAGTTTCACCTTTGCCGTGTGATTTTGAATACAAACCAAGGTATTTTAAGTTCATAGTCTTAAAGAGGGACTCGATCCAAGGAGATGGCAAGTTGAATCAACGAAAACGGATTTGTAACGAAGAAACTATGACCGAAACAAAATTGGTTATCCTAGACTTGTTTAACTTCGGGATTAATTGGGAAAAATTAAATAAATCACATATTTCTAAGATAACATGATATTTTATATATATGTACTTATAATTCAATTTTATATGGTTCAGGATCACCCGTAAACAACACGAGAAGATTAATCATAAGATCCCATGTTTGTACGCAACACGTCATTTGACAACACCGGTACTTTATGTACGCAACACGTCATTTGACAACACCGGTACCGTGGGTCAAGATTAATCTCGACCAATACATATACGATGGGGTTTTATTTATTTCGTTGGGGGTTTTATTTATTTCATTGCGGGTATATTAAACATCTAAAAATGAACCATTAAAATTGAATTACTAACAACGAGCTGCTAACTACGGACTAAGGAATTATTCAAAGTATTAAAAGTATAACAAGTATATATATGTGACGTTTGTTTAAAAATAAAAGGTATTGATATATTATATATGGATAGGTTCGTGATATCAACCGGAGACCAAGTCAAATTATATATATCTTCAAGACGAAAGTGAGTATATAGTCCCACTTTTAAACTCTAAATATTTCGGGATGAGAATACATGTATTTTATGTTTTACGCTATGGACACAAGTAACTGAAAAATATATTCTACGTTGAGTTGTACCACTGGCATACTTCCCTGTAGCTTGGTAACTAATATTTACAGCGGTATTGTAAACGCGAATCCTGTTGATAGATCTATCGGGCCTGACAATCCCAACCGGACTGGACGACCAGTATTCAACGGTTGCACAGTACTTCGTTTCGTGACTACACTTGGTACAGTGTAGTAAGATTTCATATTAAAGGGAATATGCGACGTGATTAATTGTTAAGTATGGTTACCAAGTGCTCAACCACTTAGAATATTTTTATTAAAATATTTATATATGAAATCTTGTGGTCTATATTTATATCGCTGTCGACATTAAACCTATATCTCACCAACTTTATGTTGACATTTTAAAGCATGTTATTCTCAGGTATGAATTAAGTCTTCCGCTGTGCATTATCTCGTACTAAGGATACTACTTGAGGCCATTAAGGACTTATATCATAAGGCGTTGCATTCGAGTCATTGAAGTTCATAGAGACTATTATTAAGTAAATGGCGGTTTAGGTCATTTGAATATTATGAAATGTCAGGCGAATATGTCAATTATGGATGTAACTATAGATTGCCTTTTAAGAATAAATGCAACGTTTGTAAGATGTATCATATAGAGGGCAAGTACCTCGCAATGTTATCAACTATTGTAATTCGTTTGTAATCAATATGGACAACGTCCGGATGATTAGTTTCGGATCCTTTCAGTTGGTATCAGAGCGTTGGTCTTAGCGAACCAGGCCTTGCATTAGTGTGTCTAACTAGTAGTTGTTAGGATACATTAAGTGAGTCTGAACTTTGACCGTGTCTGCCTGTCAAAAGTTTTGCTTATCAATCCTAGTCGGAAATCATCTGCTTATCATCCTTAGGGAACTGCATGCTTATCATTCTTAAGTCTAGACACGTCTTACTGCATTTAGTGCATCGATAATATATCGACAAAATTCATATCCTAGCGTATCTGTTACTATAGACATTGCCTGACGTATTTCAAAGATTCTCCGTAATTCATGGGATTTTGATATTATATATACATATGTAAATTATGTATTGAAGAGTACCAAACCCAACTCCTATAATCTATTCCAAACCAAAAATTCATTTCTCCGACCATACAAGATGGATTCTTCATCCAGCTCAAATTCCTCCGACTTCGATAGCTTCGCCGATATGGATTTCCATTCGAGCTCCGAGAACAGCGTTACCGGAATGGATCAACCAATTTCCCATCATCTATTCTGGATGAATTGGGGATGGGTTCATAATATACTAAATTTCTGGAGGCAAGAAGAAGGTGATCCATTCCATCCACCAAATTGTCCTCTTAACGATGAACCTGAAGCACTTACCGGCGAACCTATTCGAAACACCATTTTCTCGCTCATTTCTAGAGTATCTCGTCATGATTACATACTATCCCATATTTCAAATCTTGTTCATTCGCTCGTTCCAACCGTCAATCATCCCGGTATAATAGAAGAAGCAACGAACTCCGTGCTCGGGTAGTGGTTTTGGAGAATATGGTGCGAAGGTTACAAACACCAACAGCAGCACCAGCAGCATAATCCGTACTACCATCGTCAACGCCGACAGTACCTTTATCACCCCAAACACAACCGCGCCTTAAATCTCAACATCACAATCTGTATCTCGAATATCAACATCACACGACTCAATATCTGTACTTCGAGTATGATCTTCGTTCTATATATCGTTCTACATCGATTATCTTCGCTTTACGTATCGTATGACGATTATGTAATTTCTAAAGTCTTAGAGATTATGTAATCTAGAATTAACGATAAATCAAATGAGTTTAATATCTTATTGACTCATTAAATCTATGATTATCTCTGAAGAAAATATATATGCAAGTATATTTTCATAAAGATAGTAATTAAAAATTCCTTCGTACAAACTATTAATGATGAAAATATTTTAACGGGTGGGTAGTACCCGAGGAATATTTAGAATTCACATTAATAAGTTATATTGTACATTCTTGAATCTGATTCAACGGTTATCTATTATCTTACTTACAACCACCGATATTCGTATCCGCTCACCCCAGAATAACCATTTTCAATCAAATTTCATATTCGGATTTTGACCTACCAGAATCCAACAAGTGGCATAAAGAAGAAAACATTGGACAAAATAAAAAAAAAATTGTTAGAAACACACGATTTAACTAATTAAAAATCTATTAAGGATTCCACGCTAACTGTTCCGGCTAACTCTGGACAATTAAAATGAATTAAAATGTTGATTGTAACATATGAAGCTAAACAATTCTTCAAGCTTGCCACTTGATTTTATCTTAAACCTCATTCGTAACTTGACGATTACAATTCGCATTCAAATCCTTTCATGATTCCTGAAAACACCTTGACCGAGAAGTTGAACCCGCCGCACCTCGCCTACGGAATGAAGATTTATACATACAGTTATACACCTGAAGAACTCTCGAACCCAAATTCATAATTTAACACATAACGTATTGAATCCTTTGCCATTTATTAGCAAGAACAACCCTACAATTCCTTTTCAAGAAGCTAATTTTGTCACAGCTCCACTTCGACTTTTCAGTGAGATTATTTCTATTATAATCATGATATTTATACCTTGTCCTTTCGCCGTCATTACCGGAAAACCTTTTATATCCCTCGACAACATCAACAGGTGCACCAGCAGATCGTTATCCTTTTGGCGAAATCAACAATCATTATTTTGAAAATCTCGCGGAACTTCTTCCATCATATCTATAATGTCTATCCCTAAGAATTTCATAATCTGAACGTGAAGTTTCTGAAAAACACCCGGGACTATGAAATAGTTCTTGAAATGCTAACGAAGCAGCAAAAACTGTAAACGACTTTAACGGTCAAAAGTTTGATGACAAAGAATAGTAAGGTGGTAAAGCTGAAAAAAAAAAATTTGGAACTAGAAAACGGATGAAGCAAAGTATGAAAGAGGCTGTGGATAAATCATAGGGACTGAACCTGCTCTCAAAGAATACAAACGATTCCGTACCTCCTGAAACCGTCAGTAAGAACCCTACTCTTTATTCAAAACCTTGCCCGGATGATATTTTTCATCATCATCTTATCTTAGATATTATAAGATATCTTCATATCATTCGTTATACATATTTTTCATATTTCTGGAGATATTTTTACAACTATTCCTATCTGCGATCATTTATCTCTCCGTAACATCTGCGTTACAATATAAAAAAAACTGTGTTAATTTCTAAATTCTGAAACCTCCGAGATTAAAATATAAATGATTTGAAGTAGTGTTGGGAACTGATGCATGAATTAGTATAATATAATGAAACTTGATCAACTTTATTATATTACAGTAAGTCATGTTAAGTTTCTAATGGAATGTGATGATTCACAGTACCGTCATCATGTGCCATGTTACACGGCTCTTACATTCTATCAAGTCTCCAAACATATTAGAACGTATCACCTTGATACTTCTATTTTTCCGGAATATTCGAGTAATTTAACGAATCAAGATCGTGTCATTACAATTTCATTCTAAAACCAATAGCTAGGTTCATTCCAAATTTCCTACCTACGAATTTTGGACCATTGTTCGCTTGGCTCGAGGACGGGAAGAAGAAACGAAGGGACAAAACCTCAGAATAGAAATAGGAACATAAACCACAGCAAATAAGAGAGAGCATTAACTGTGGATGACAATGATTTTAAGGGACGGGAGTAGGAACATCGAAATATAAGGGAAGGTATAAAACCTAACAACAACCCCGAAACTACAAACCGTGCATATCAATACGTATTGCAACATAAAGGCACGGGAGAATTAAAAACATTATAATTCCAAGGAAAGGATAAAAGAGAATAGATTCTTCTGGTGATAGATGAAAAAGAAGAATGAAAGATATGAAAGTTAGAAATATAACAAGGATTAGAATGGGATGGAGCATATTAGCGAATGTCTTAAAGTAGGAACTAAAGAGAAAGAATAGAAGATGTGGGAAGAAAGAAAGGGAAGGAGGTAAATTTATAGTGAAATATTCGACAAAGAAATCAAAACAGATTGCCGCGTTAAATCAAAGAAGATCCTGATCGCCGCAAAACTAAATCTTATTACATAAGATTTTCTTTAAAACCCTTAAATCCCGAAAATCGATCATAATCACGTCATCGGTTACAACAATTCTATATTTACTCATTTCACTCTTTTGTGATAGCTTCGCTCGTGCGTCTCACATAACCGAATCGTTTTATCTAAATCTTTCAATAATGATAAAATTTAATTATTACCTCATATTCGTCATGAAAACATTCCTATTGTTATTTATGACAACCTCTACCAAATTTCGAGGACGAACTTTCTTTAACGGGTGGGTACTGTAACGACCCGGAAATTTCCGACCAAATTTAAAATCTAATCTCTATTTGGTTCCGACACGATAAGCAAAAACCCTAAAGTTGACCCGCACTTTTTCGATCGTTCTATACTCATAAGATTAATATTTTCATAAATTAAACCTTACCAACATGATATGCAATCCAAATTGTTGAGACTTATGTTTTCGAAAAGAGTTTTACACAACGTTTGACCGTCTAGTTTGACCGATGATATCACGAACTATACAATATATGATAATTATACGTTTGTGTATATATATGTATATATACATATTTAACATGATCTAAGAATGTTTTAATATCTCATTTTGTATTAATAACAATAAGTTATAAGTATATTTTGAAACTACTAACTTAAGTTTTCAAAACGATAACCATACGTAACGTTATTTGACTTAAATACTTATGACCTATAATGTTTATACATATATCGTATAAGTAATGTATTTAATCACTTTTAAAGACTTAAATACATAAAACAATATAAGTATATTTACAAAAGATAGCTATATTTAAATCCTCGTTCCGTTTTCTCAAAGATTTCTATACGTATACCTAGGGTATATGTACCCGTATCATACGCAGCTTCTAGATGTATTTACTATTGGTATATACCAATAAAAATCTGCTCCTTAGCAGCCTTAAATGATTAAGAAACATGTGGAACCAACCATTTGTCAAGTAGCATGAATTATTTAGCAAGAAAACAAAGTTAGGTATTTTTTTTTCCTTTATAACCTAAAAACGTTTTTATGCATGCACACCATTTCTTCACCCCATTTTCTCATACTTACACTTCTATTTCTCTCTCAAAATACTCTTAACTTCATACTTGATCATCTCCAAGCATTTTCCCCATCATTTAGCTTCAAAAACCTTACTTAAACACCATAAGAAAACCATACAAAAACACTTCAAGAAATCCTTCCAAGAACACAAACTTACTTCCAATCTTTCATCCAATTCCATCACCCTTTTGGTTCTAGCTTTTTACTCCTCTTTTACAGAAACCTTGTCCAAGGAACTTGAGGTAGTATCTATGTTCATAACCTTATTCGATTCATATATATATATATAGCTATCATATTTTGTGGTATACAATTTTAACAACAAGAACATAGTTTGAAAGTTTTCAAACTTGTTTGCAAACTAAATAGATCCTTCTAACTTAACTTTTAAAATACTTCAAGACCTGTAATATAACTTAAATATATGCTAACTTAACAAGGTATAACTTGGTTTTTCAAAGAATATCTTAAAAACTGTTTTTACGACGTCGGAGTGCAACCGGGGACTGTTTTGGGTTGGATAATTAAAAACCATTTTAAACTTTGAATTGGAGGTTTATTTTCTGGAAAAATAATTTTTACTATGAATATGATAACACATAAAAATTTCATGATTTAATTCAAAGTATAAGTATTTTTAGAAAAATGGTCATTAAGTGTTATTTTTTTGTAACAAAAATGTTTAACTTCATAAGTTTCACTAAAGTTTCACCTATGCCGTGTGATTTTGAATACAAACCAAGGTATTTTAAGTTCATAGTCTTAAAGAGGGACTCGATCCAAGGAGATGGCAAGTTGAATCAACGAAAACGGATTTGTAACGAAGAAACTATGACCGAAACAAAATTGGTTATCCTAGACTTGTTTAACTTCGGGATTAATTGGGAAAAATTAAATAAATCACATATTTCTAAGATAACATGATATTTTATATATATGTACTTATAATTCAATTTTATATGGTTCAGGATCACCCGTAAACAACACGAGAAGATTAATCATAAGATCCCATGTTTGTACGCAACACGTCATTTGACAACACCGGTACTTTATGTACGCAACACGTCATTTGACAACACCGGTACCGTGGGTCAAGATTAATCTCGACCAATACATATACGATGGGGTTTTATTTATTTCGTTGGGGGTTTTATTTATTTCATTGCGGGTATATTAAACATCTAAAAATGAACCATTAAAATTGAATTACTAACAACGAGCTGCTAACTACGGACTAAGGAATTATTCAAAGTATTAAAAGTATAACAAGTATATATATGTGACGTTTGTTTAAAAATAAAAGGTATTGATATATTATATATGGATAGGTTCGTGATATCAACCGGAGACCAAGTCAAATTATATATATCTTCAAGACGAAAGTGAGTATATAGTCCCACTTTTAAACTCTAAATATTTCGGGATGAGAATACATGTATTTTATGTTTTACGCTATGGACACAAGTAACTGAAAAATATATTCTACGTTGAGTTGTACCACTGGCATACTTCCCTGTAGCTTGGTAACTAATATTTACAGCGGTATTGTAAACGCGAATCCTGTTGATAGATCTATCGGGCCTGACAACCCCAACCGGACTGGACGACCAGTATTCAACGGTTGCACAGTACTTCGTTTCGTGACTACACTTGGTACAGTGTAGTAAGATTTCATATTAAAGGGAATATGCGACGTGATTAATTGTTAAGTATGGTTACCAAGTGCTCAACCACTTAGAATATTTTTATTAAAATGTTTATATATGAAATCTTGTGGTCTATATTTATATCGCTGTCGACATTAAACCTATATCTCACCAACTTTATGTTGACATTTTAAAGCATGTTATTCTCAGGTATGAATTAAGTCTTCCGCTGTGCATTATCTCGTACTAAGGATACTACTTGAGGCCATTAAGGACTTATATCATAAGGCGTTGCATTCGAGTCATTGAAGTTCATAGAGACTATTATTAAGTAAATGGCGGTTTAGGTCATTTGAATATTATGAAATGTCAGGCGAATATGTCAATTATGGATGTAACTATAGATTGCCTTTTAAGAATAAATGCAACGTTTGTAAGATGTATCATATAGAGGGCAAGTACCTCGCAATGTTATCAACTATTGTAATTCGTTTGTAATCAATATGGACAACGTCCGGATGATTAGTTTCGGATCCTTTCATGCGGTCTCGTGGAAGAGTTCAAAATAGGATGTTGTTGCATTATCCACTACAGAGTCGGAGTACATTGCCGCCTCATTGGTAGCTCAGGAAGCTGCATGGATGAAGAAATTCATCGACGACTTAGGAGTAGTCCCTTCCATTCAGGACCCTCTTGAGATCTTTTGTGACAACGAGGGTGCGATTGCTCAAATCAAAGAACCTCGTGCTCACCAAAAGACCCGTCACATTGAGCGGAGATTCAACTACATAAGGGATGAAGTTGAAAAGGGAAAGATATGTATTCACAAAGTTCACATAGATCTTAATATAGCAGATCCTCTCACGAAGCTCTTACATGGATCAAAACATGCAGGACATGTTTGTACATTAGGGCTTCAATATTCTAGTGATTGGTCATGATCTGTTTAAGTATTGTAACGGAACGAAATTGTTCAAACTCATTAATATAATTATGGTATTAATTTATTTTGAGTTATGTTCCTATTTTACATATTTTATCCATGAATAAGTTATTATTCTAAATTCCATAGTCGATTACATTTGTGGGAACAAGTGTGAGGTTTAGACTATTATGAACTTGGATTGGTATACATTCAGGTAGAATGTGGGGCAAGGTTGCTACCAAGGTTCATAGATATTTGTGGGATACAAATATTGGAAGACCCGCTCTCAAGATTTACTTAATGGAGCCTTTGTGGTTGATCACATGTAATCTTGAGTAAAGGCGAATATCATTGTATCCTCTGACCTGAGATACATATTGGGTTCGGATATCTACCAAATATTGAGCCTTGATTCTTTCCTTCGCTATTCTGAAATATGGTAGCTCATAAGGAAGAGCTCAGGTGTAATACAAAGTATATATCTGGGACATATGTAGTAAAGATGGAATTTGTCCCTCTTATTCGTTGAGAGTCAGATGTCTAAGGCCTGATAAAGTTAAATCTATAAGAGAGTGATCACTCTGTATCTCTTGGATTTAACATGACATCTAGGATGAAAGGATTAATGAAAGATTCACCTATTCATATTCGAGATGGGAACTTGAAAGAGATGATGTTATTGAATGGAAAAAGTCATAATATATTGGGGGTGATGGACGGTCGTTAGGTGGTATCCATCACTTGCATTAATTTCTTATGTTTCTCGTGCATGTGGGAGATTGAAGGTATTTCGTATGCCCGAGAGACATATTAAATTAACGTGGCCACTATGTTATGATCCAAGTCGGGTCATACCCAATAACAAGCTTACCAACACTTTATATGTATTTATTTTAACGAATGGATTGTTAAGTAAATACGCGACACTTGGATTTTAGAAAATCAGTTTTCTAAAGTATTATCACTTGAGGTAAATTATTTGGATAATTTGTATATAATTGTTTATAGGTTTAAATGATTATATTATGTTATATTTTATAAAAGGTTTATAAAATATAACATAAATAATGCATGATTTTATTTAACAAGTTTTGTAATTGTATTAACAAGTTTTATATAAATTACACTTGTTATTTAAATAAAAAAAAAAGGATGCAGTTTTTGGGACTCCTAGGTGTGATTCCCATGCTTGCTTGGTTACTTGGAACAATATATATTCCTTAAGCATGCAAGACTCCTTTTAACCAATGCATTCCTAGACTCAAGGTAAGAAGTTAACAAGCAAAAAACTCATAAAAACTGCAACATTTTTCTGCTGAAAAAGGCCTGCTGGCCGTGAGCTTTTGTAGAGGGAGGAAGAGGTTTTGCTTGCTAAATCTAGGTGATTAAGTGTCTTAAATCCTAACTCTATCAAAGGGGGTGTTGGTGCAAAAGGGCTTGTAGGTATTACACACTTGAGGCTTCAAGTTAGAAGCTATATTCTCCATCATCTTCTCCTTCATCTTGCTGTCCAAAATTCAGCCCTCAAACAATCTTTGAGGAGGTATAAACACTCTTCTTTACTTGTTATATTTGTAAGCATATTATCAAGACTTGATATCTACTTGGAATTCAAATAAAGGGATAAATATATACACTTGTTTTCTTAATAAATCATGCTTCCGCTTGCTATATATCTTACTAAATTGGTTTAGTAATTATATTAACATTAAGAACATGTTGTTATATTGAATTCCAACATCACCGAAGACTGAAAAGTCATCCATGAAAACTTTCATGCATTCTTCTATCATGTCGTGAAAAATTGCCATCATGCACCTTTGAAAGGTTGCAGGGGCGTTGCAAAGTCCAAATGGCATGCGTTTGTAAGCAAAAGTACCATAAGGGCACGTGAATGTGGTTTTCTCTTGATCCTCGGGTGCTATTGGAATTTGAAAATATCCGGAAAAACCATCAAGAAAACAATAGTAACTATTTCCGGCTAATCTTTCCAACATTTGATCAATGAAAGGTAAAGGAAAGTGATCTTTTCTGGTGGCGTCATTTAATTTTCTATAATCAATACAGACACGCCATCCTGTTACAGTCCTAGTAGGAATAAGCTCATTTTTCTCATTTGTGATAACAGTCATGCCACCCTTCTTAGGTACGCATTGAACTGGGCTTACCCATGGACTATCAGAGATTGGATAAATTAAACCTGCATCAAGCAGTTTAATAATTTCTTTCTTAACAACATCTTGCATATTAGGATTTAGTCTTCGTTGGGGTTGCACATACGTTTTATGACCTTCTTCCATAAGGATTTTATGTGTGCAATACGAAGGACTTATGCCTTTAATATCATGAATCTTCAATGCAATAGCTGGTTTATGAGCTTTTAGCACAAAAATGAGTTGCGATTTTTCATTTTTCGTAAGAGAAGACGATATTATTACAGGTAATTCAGATTCACCATGTAAATAAGCATATTCCAAATAGTTTGGAAGTGGCTTTAACTCTAATGTCGGTGGTTCTTCTATCGATGATTTGTATCGATATCTGTCTTCTTCTTTTAACATTTGAATTTCTTCTGTTATTGGTTCATATCCATTAACTATGAGTGTGGCTAACATTTCAGCTTCATCAATTGGTTCAGTTCCTTCTCCTAAAGAACATTCTCCTGTTCCTTATAATTCTGGAAATTCTTCTAACAATTCTGCATGTGAATCTATAGTTTGAATATAATAACATGTATCATCTGCAGATTGCGATTGTTGCATGGCTCTATCCATAGAAAAGGTAACACTCTCGTCCTCTATACTTAGGGTCAGTTTCTTACCGAACACGTCTATTATTGCTTTAGCCGTGTTTAAGAATGGTCTTCCTAATATGAGAGGAACTCGAGAATCTTCTTCCATATCCAGAATAACAAAATCTACTGGAAATACTAAAGTACCAACTTTAACTAGCATGTTTTCCATTATCCCTCTAGGATATTTTACTGATCGATCGGCTAGTTGTATGCTTATTCGTGTTGGTTTCAATTCTCCAAGGTCTAGTTTAGCGTATAGTGAATACGACATTAGATTTATACTAGCACCTAAGTCTGCCAATGCTTCTATTGAACTAAGACTACCCAGAAAACATGGAATTGTGAAACTTCCTGAATCAGAGAGTTTTTATGGTATCTTATTCAACAGCACTGCAGAACAATTAGCATTCATAGTAACAGCCAAGAGTTCTTCCATTTTCTTTCTATTTGTGATTAGATCTTTCAAGAATTTAGCATATCTTGGCATTCCTGAAATCACATCAATGAAAGGAACATTGACATTTATTTGTTTAAACATATCTAAGAATTTAGATTGCTCGGCTTCAAGTCTTTCTTTTCTCATTTTACTCGGGTAAGGAAGTGGTGGTTGGTATGGTTTAACATAAGGTTTTGTCTTAACTGTGTCATCTTCATTAACCTTTTTAACTACCAGTTCTTTTTCCTTATCTTGCTCAGATTGTGGTTCTTGTGGAGTAGGAACAGAGTCATCAGAAATTACAGGTATTTCCGGTGGTTTAAGTGTAATACCACTTCTTGTGGTAATGGCTTTAGCAGTTTCATTTCGGGGGTTAGCATTTGTATCGCTAGGTAGACTTCCCGGTTTTCTTTCACCTATCAATCTTGCTAGGTTACTTACTTCTTATTCCAAATTTTGAATAGAAGCTTGTTGATTTCTAAATGCTTGAGCATTTTGTTCATTGGTTTGTTTCTGAGATGTGAAAAATTGCGTTTGAGATTCAACTAGTTTCGACATCATATCTTCTAAATTTGGCTTTTTATCATCGGTTTGTGGTGGTTTGTTTTGAAAAAAAGGTCTTTACTGATTGTAAGTATTATTAGATACTTGTTGATTGCTTGGACCTTGTTGGTTGTTGTATGGAACATTTCGATTATAATTCTGGTTTTGATTGTAAATTGGTCTTGGCGGTTGATAATTATTCTGATAATTATTTCTAGGCCTTTGGTTCATGTATGAAACATTCTCTCTTTGTTCCATTGTTTGTTCAATACTGAGACAATCTTTTGTCAAATGTGGTCCTCCACACTGCTCACAACTAATTCGTATTGAGTGAATATCTTTAGTCATCTTTTCCATTCGTCTTTCGACAGTATCTATCTTTACGGAAATGGAATCAAAGTCATGTCTAGAATCGGCTCTAGCTGCTTTAGATGATCTAACAATTTCTTTTTCTTGGTGCCACTCATGTGAGTGGGAATCAGTGTTATCAATAATTTTGTAAGCTTCGGTTGCGGTTTTCTTCATAATGGAACCACCAGCTGCTATATCGATGTCTTTCCGTGTAGTGATGTCGCATCCTTGGTAGAATATTTGTACTATTTGATAAGTGTCTAAACCATGTTGCGGACATCCTCTTAATAACTTTCCAAATCTTGTTCACGCCTCATATAGAGTTTCATTTGGCTTTTGTGTGAACGTAACAATTTCTCCTTGAAGTCTCACGGCTTTAGATGCCGGAAAGAATTGTTTAAGAAATTTTTCAACTAAAACGTCCCATGTATCAATCGTCCCTTCAGGTAATAATTCTAACCAATCTTTGGCTTCTCCCTTTAAAGTCCAGGTAAATAAAATGAGATATATCTGTTCATCCTCCACTTCTCTGATTTTAAATAAAGTACAGATCCTATTAAAGGTACGAAGATGTTCATTTGGATCTTCCTTCGGCGCACCACTAAATTAGCATTGATTAGTTACCATGTGTAGGATTTGTCCTTTGATTTCATAATCTGGCGCATTAATGTCTGGTTGAGTAATTGCGTGACCTTGGCCAGTGCGTTTAGCTCTCATTCGATCTTCCATACTTAGAGGTTCTCGGTCTTCCATACTTAGAGGATTCTGATTTAATGGTTTCTTCCTCGACAATCTCTTTTTGAATGATTGGTGGTTCCGGAGGAAAGATTAATGGTTCAGGATCTCTGAATTGTCCCTGAATATCCTCCGGATTCTCAATTGTAAGGTCGGGTTCAAAAAATGGATTATCGGAAATTTGAATTGGAGTACTTGGTCGACTTGATGAAGATTCTAAAGAAAAATCAACGGCAACAATATTGGCTAGCTGTCTTGATCGAGTTATAGGTGGTGAACGTATAAAAGGTGGTGAACGTTTTGCTCGGTGCATTCACAGAATATCCTATTAGTTTTAAAAAAAATAAAAATTATTTAAAGTTATCAAATTAATAGACTTTTCTGCTTTTGCCCACATTTCGAATAGCCAATAGATGTAGCAGGTAGCCAGGACCCTTTAAATCGAAAGCCCACAACTCGCCACTAACAAATCCAACTATTACTATGAACCCGAAAATTTTGGATGTCTATCAATTTAACCCTTTAAAATAATTTTTCGTTTTGAATTATTAGAGAAGAAGTAGAGAAAATTCTAAGTCCTAAAAACTAGAGCGTCGAAAAGAAAAAGAAAAAGTTCGTCGAAAAATAAGAGGTCGAAAAATAATAAGAAGGTAGCGCGTCGAAACTTAAAAAGGAACTTAAAATTTATAAACAGCGTCGCAAAATTCTAAAGCACCTAAATCTTAGTCTAAAGAAAAAGTACTTAAGGGATTTTACGGCAAGGCCTAAAAAAATCTAGAAATCAAAATAACTACGGCAAAAACTATGACCTTAAACTAAATACGAGCGAAAAATACAAATATTACGATTAAACGACTAAAAAGATACGAAAAAATAAGCTTAAAGTTATAAAAATAAATTTTTTATATTTTATTTTATAAAAGTATTAATTTTATATATTAATAAAACTAATTAAAACTAAAATACACAAAATATAAATTAAAACTAAACTAGGTTAAATAATAATACTAATAATTAATTCAAACCCTAATTAGGGTTTAATAATAATAATTATTAATAATACTCCGTAATTAATTGCAGTACCAGGTTGAACCTGTCAGGGTAGCTCCGCGAGTGCGGAATTTTTGCTGCCCCAGAACTCCGCGAGTGCGGAGGTTGCAGTTTCAAATGATGAGCAGGCTCAAAAATCGCAGGTTCAGTTTTTTTTTTATAACTTTTTCTCAATAAATAAAAATAAACTTTTTAATTTAACTAAACTTAAAAATATATAGATATATTTTTTTCTTGTATTTTTAATATTTAAAACGTATATTTTTAACAGAAATAGGTTACGACTTTAATAAAAATCTTTTTTTATAGCGTTGCGCTTTAGGCGTTTAGGATTCCCCGGCAGCGGCGCCAAAAATACTTGATGTGCGTAGAGGTGTATATGAAATAATATTTATTTTTACTAGGAAATACTATTAAATACGATACAATTTTACACAAGTTATTTATTTATTTATAGAGTGGATATACCTAAACCTTGCTACAACACTTATAGGCAGTGTACCTAATCGTACAGTAGTGTAGTTTTTATTAAGTCCGGTTCATCCACAGGGAACTAGCCAAGTTTAACGCTATATTTTTAAAACTATATTTGTATAAATATAAATATAAATATAAGTAGTATTATTATTATAAAAGGGGGGTTTTTACCGTTTAATGACCGGTTTGTCGATTTTAAAACTTTAGTCGCAGTTAAAACCTAATGTAAAATATTAAATATATAAAAGACTTAATTTAAAGCGTAAAGTAAATGACAATAATTAAAGTGCGATAAATTAAAATGCGATAAATAAAATGACAATAAATAAAATTGCGATAATTAAAAAGTACGATAATTAAAAGTGCAATTAAATATAATGACAGTAAATAAAAGTGCGATGAAATATGAAATAAAGGAATTATGCTTATTTAAACTTCCATAATCATGATGTTTGACGTGTTAATTTTAATTTATTACCATGGGTTAATTGTCCTTTGTCCTGAATTATTCGATATGTCCATACGGTTTTGTCCATAATAGTCCATCAGTCATAAATATAAAGTGCGAGAGTCTTCGTCAAATTATCCTTATACCCGAAGTTAAATATTCCAACTAATTGGGGATTCGAATTGTAACAAGGTCTTAATACTTTGTTTAATGAATACACAAGGTTATCGACTACGTGTAATCCAAGGTTTTACTACTTTGTTCACAATTACACCAATTACCCTTGTATGTAATTTACCCCTGTTTCAACGAGTCCATTGACTATTAATCCATTCCCGTGTCCGGTCAAATGAATAATTATTGGTATTTATAGATATCCCGCCCACCGTACCCAGTCAAGCGTATGTGGTTATATATAAATACGTCAAATTATAAGTCTATATATTAAATTAACGAGGTATCATTTAGTTAATATAAAGCCCATTAATAGCCCATAGTCTAATTTCCACAAGTGTCGTTCTTTTATCCAAACCCCAATTATGGTCCAAAGCCCAATTATCTCGTCTTTAATATTTAGTCCAACATCACGATTACTTCGGCATTAAATAAGCATAATAATAACTTAGCTACGAGACATTAATTTAAAAAGGTTGAACATAACTTACAATGATTAATAATAGCGTAGCGTTACACGGACAGAATTTCGACTTACAAACTTAAAACATTCGCTAACATAACCTTATTATTATTAATCTTAAATTAAAATTATAATTATAATTATAAATATATTTTATATATATATATATATATATATATATATATATATATAATATATTTATAATTATAATTTTGAGAGTAAGAGTAAGGAAAAGAAAAAGATGTGTATTTTTTGTGCAGAATTCGATGGCTTTTATAGGCCCACATTTGACTGTGCATCTCCGCGAGTGCGGAGCTTTTGCACTTTAGAACTCCGCGAGTGCGGAGCCTCCTTTTCCAGCTAACATTCTTGGGTCTTTTGACTGCCGACGGTTTTAATATATAAATATAATATATATATAATTTATATAATTAATTATATATTATATTATATTTATATACATAATTAATTTGTAACTTTTGGTCCGTTGCGTCGTGCGTTATTAGTTGGTTCATGTCCTGGTTCCGGTTTTTCGAACGTCCTTTTGTACGATTTAATAATTTGAACTTTGCATTTTGCGGCTCGTACTCTTATACTTTTGAGACGTTTCTCATTAATAATTTGAACCTCTTTGATTGTACTTTGTACTTTTTAGCTTTTTGGTCATTTGCGTCTTCAATTTGTCGAATCTGCCTTTTGTCTTCACCTTTTATTTTTTAAACGAATATCACTTGTAAATAGGACAATTGCAACTAAAAGCTTGTCTTTCTTGAGGGATAATGCTATGAAATATATGTTCATTTTTAGCATTATCAGCCACCTTGTCTTTATGAGGTAATGTCGAATGCACATATGAATTAGGGTAATATAATTGCCGGGATTATATTACGGTGACTCATATGGACGTTCCGACATTATAATATAAAGAATTTAGGGCGAGTCATGGACAATTTTTGATCTTTATTCCATATCACGATTGGTATTATTGAGAATACTAATCAACGATATTCTTGTGTCTTAAAGGAACAATGCCTCCTCGCCGAATTCCACGCAATGAAACTCCCGAACAAGCTCTTCAACGAATGATAGCCACCGCCGTAGATGCGGCCATGGCCGGACACTCATCCAACAACAACAACAATAACAACAACCACAACAACAACAATGGAGCCGGTAACTCAAACGAGGGATGCTCCTACAAAGCTTTCATGGGGTACAAACCTCACACTTTCGATGGGACTAGAGGACCGGTTTCTCTTACCCGATGGTTTGAGCAAACGGAAGCCGTTTTTAGCATAAGCAGTTGCCGGGACCAAGACAAGGTCAAATATTCCACCCACACTTTCGCCGGTATCGCTATCACATGGTGGAATACGTATGTACAATTGGTGGGTACCGATGAAGCCCACACTCTTTCTTGGTCCGATTTAAAGGAAAAGATGATCACCGAATACTTTCCACGCGAAGAGACCCGAAGGCTCGAGAACGAGCTAAGAAGTTTAAAAGCGGTTGGAAATGACCGCAAGGCCTATAATCAACGGTTTTCCGAGCTAGCTCTAATGTGTCCAAAACTTGTAAATCCCGAGTCTCTAAGGGTTGAACTTTACATGGATGGCCTTCCTAAGAGCATCAAACACGGGGTAATGTCATCCAAATCCACCAACCTACAAGAAGCTTTAAAGATGGCCCACCAATTGATTGAAACTGTGGATGAAATCGTAGTACCGGCACCTAAGCCCGAGGATAAATCGGGTAGCAACAAAAGAAAATGGGAAACCACTCCATCAAGCAACTACAACAACAACAACTTCGCCAAAAAGCCTTTCACTTTCGACGGCAAGAAAGGTTATGCTGGAATTTTGCCATATTGCAACAAGTGCTACAAACATCATTTGGGTGAATGAGGAAAGCCATTTTGTATTAAGTTACAAAGAAGTGGCCATTTGGCCCACGATTGTAGAAATACCGCTCCCGTTGCTCAAGGGGGCCCAATGCATCAAGACCGAGTGTTTTCTATGAATGTGGCCAACCAGTTCATTATAAGAACGCATGCCCGAAGAAGAAAGCTAACCCCAATGCACGTGGCCGAGCTTTCAACATTAATACCGAGGAAGCCCGAGATGACAATGAACTAGTCACGGGTACGTTTCTTCTCAACAATTCTTATGTCTCTTGTTTATTCGATTCGGGTGTCGATAAAAGCTTTGTATCCAAGACCTTGACTCATTCTTTTCGCACTCCACCACTCCCACTAGATACTACTTATACCGTTGAAGAGGCCAACGGGAAACTATTGAGTGCCAAAAAATTTTATCGGGGGTGTACGTTGTACTTAATGGGTAAAGAGTTTGAAATTGACTTGATACCTATAGAACTAGGAAGCTTTGATGTAATCATTGGTATGGATTGGTTAGTCAAAAAAAATCTCACATCCTTTGCGATCTTAAAGCGATTCAAATTCCTATCGAGAATGGTGAACCCTTGATTGTCTATGGCGATAAGAGTTGCACCGGACTCAACCTCGTCTCGTGCCTTAAAGCTGTAAAATATCTTCGTAAAGGTTGTTTCACGATCCTAGCCCACGTTAAGAAAGTTGAGACCCATGAGAAGCATATCGATGATGTGCCAATTGTTAGTGACTTTTTCGATGTATTTCCCGACGAATTGCCGGGTCTTCCACCTCATCGAGCGGTTGAATTTCAAATCGATCTTATTTCGGGAGCCGCACCCGTAGTACGTGCACCGTATATACTTTCTCCATCCGAAATGTAAGATTGCAAAGTGAAATCCAAGAACTACTTGACCGTGGTTTTATCCAACCTAGCCATTCACTATGGAGTGCTCCGATTTTGTTCGTTAAGAAGAAAGATGGATCCCTACGAATGTGCATTGATTATCATGAACTAAACAAATTGACGGTTAAGAACCGATATCCTCTTCCACGCATCGACGACCTCTTTGATCAACTACAAGGATCTCATGTATATTCAAAAATTGATCTCCGCTCGGGTTATCATCAATTAAGGGTTAAGGGGGAAGATGTCTCCAAAACCGCTTTCCGGACTCGCTATGATAGTTACGAATTCCTTGTCATGCCATTTGATCTGACTAATGTACCAGCAGTGTTCATGGATATTATGAACCACGTGTGCAAGCCGTATCTCGACAAGTTCGTTATTATATTCATCGATGATATCTTGGTCTATTCTAAAAGAGAAGAAGAACACGAACAACACCTTCGACTCGTGCTCGAACTCTTGAGACAAGAACGACTCTATGCCAAATTCTCCAAGTGTGAATTTTGGTTGAAAGAAGTTCAATTCCTCGGCCACGTTGTAAGCGATCAAGGTATTAAGGTCGATCCCGCGAAAATCGAAGCCATTAGCAAATGGGAAACCCCTACTACGCCTACTCACATTCGTCAATTCTTGGGCCTCGCCGGGTACTATCGTAGATTCATCAAAAACTTCTCTTTGGTTGCACGTCCTCTAACCGTGTTATCTCACAAAGGAAGGAAATTCATTTGGTCAACTGAGCAAGAATCCGCGTTTCAAATCTTGAAGGAAAAGTTAACCACCGCTCCTATCTTATCGCTTCCGGAAGGCAATAATGATTTTGTTGTATATTGCAATGCCTCGAAACATGGTTTTGGGTGTGTATTGATGCAAAGAAAGAAGTTTATTGCTTATGCCTCCTGACAATTGAAAATCCACGAACGAAACTACATGACACATGATCTCGAACTCGAAGCCGTTGTCTTTGCACTCAAAATGTGGAGACACTATCTTTATGGAACCAAAAGTACCATCTTCACCGATCACAAAAGCCTCCAACACATCTTCGATCAAAAGCAACTAAACCTGAGACAACGACGGTAGATTGAAACTTTGAATGATTACGATTGTGAGCTCCGTTACCATCCCGGGAAGGCAAAGGTAGTAGCCGATGCTTTAAGTCAAAAGGAAAGAATGGTGTCTCTTCGTGTTCGAGCTTTAAACATCACCATCCACACCAATCTTGTAGTGACCCGAACTTTTCCATGTTTATATATATTAATTGAGATTGATATTTACATGATTAAATATTTCCAACATGTTAAGCAATCAAACTTGTTAAGACTTGATTAATTGAAATATGTTTCATATAGACAATTGACCACCCAAGTTGACCGGCGATTCACGAACGTTAAAACTTGTAAAAACGACATGATGATATATATATGGATATACATATGGTTAACATGAGATTATGATAAGTAAGTATCTCCATAAGTATATTAACAATGAGTTATATACATATAAACAAGACTACTAACTTAAGGATTTCGAAACGAGACATATATGTAACGATTATCGTTGTAACGACATTTAAATGTATATATATCATATTAAGATATATTAATATATCATAATATCATGATAATATAATAATTTAACATCTCATTAGATATAATAAACAATGGGTTAACAATATTAATTGAGATCGTTAACTTAAAGGTTTCAAAACAACACTTACATGTAACGACTAACGATGACTTAACGACTCCGTTAAAATGTATATACATGTAGTGTATTTAGATGTATTAAAATACTTTTGGAAGACTTCAAGACATATATCAAAACACTCATACTTAACGAAAATGGTTACAGTTACTTTCCCATTCTTTTCTTTCATCAAGAATTCTAGTCGTATTCTTACCCGTATTATACACAGCTTCAAAACGTACTTACTATGGGTATATACCAATAGGAACTAGCATGGGATTCCACTCTTGATTATGTCATGTATGACTAATCAATTTTAAATTCTACCATGAGCTAGTCAACTAACTAGAACTCCTTTTAACCCCACTCACCACTCACCAATTAACACTCATCATTCACTCCATTTCACTTCCAAATCTCTTTCTAATTCTCTCTCAACACACCCACACTATTATGAACGTATTTTTCCAGTAGTTAATCATCATCTTCATCAAAAATCACTTCAAGAATCAAGCTATAATCATCATAGGAAGAACACTTCAAGAATACTTCAAAAATCCCTTCAAGTTTACTAATTTACTTCCAAGCTTTCTAATCCATTCCAAGTAATCATCTAAGATCAAGAAACCTTTGTTATATACAGTAGGTTATCTTTCTTATTCAAGGTAATATTCATATTCAAACTTTGATTCAATTTCTATAACTATAAACTATCTTAATTCGAGCAAAAATCTTACTTGAACTTGTTTTTGTGTCATGATCCTACTTCAAGAACTTTCAAGCCATCCAAGATCCTTTGAAGCTAGATCATTTCTTGTCACTTCCAGTAGGTTTACCTACTAAACTTGAGGTAGTAATGATGTTCATAACATCATTCGATTCATATATATAAAACTATCTTATTCGAAGGTTTAAACTCGTAATCACTAGAACATAGTTTAGTTAATTCTAAACTTGTTCGCAAACAAAAGTTAATCCTTCTAACTTGACTTTTAAAATTAACTAAACACATGTTCTATATCTATATGATATGCTAACTTAATGATTTAAAACCTGGAAACACGAAAAACACCGTAAAACCGGATTTACGCCGTCATAGTAACACCGCGGGCTGTTTTGGGTTAGTTAATTAAAAACTATGATAAACTTTGATTTAAAAGTTGTTATTCTGAGAAAATGATTTTTATTATGAACATGAAACTATATCCAAAAATTATGGTTAAACTCAAAGTGGAAGTATGTTTTCTAAAATGGTCATCTAGACGTCGTTCTTTCGACTGAAATGACTACCTTTACAAAAACGACTTGTAACTTATTTTTCTGACTATAAACCTATACTTTTTCTATTTAGATTCATAAAATAGAGTTCAATATGAAACCATATCAATTTGATTCACTCAAAACGGATTTAAAATGAAGAAGTTATGGGTAAAACAAGATTGGATAATTTTTCTCATTTTAGCTACGTGAAAAATTGGTAACAAATCTATTCCAACCATAACTTAATCAACTTGTATTGTATATTATGTAATCTTGAGATACCATAGACACGTATACAATGTTTCGACCTATCATGTCGACACATCTATATATATTTCGGAACAACCATAGACACTCTATATGTGAATGTCGGAGTTAGCTATACAGGGTTGAGGTTGATTCCAAAATATATATAGTTTGAGTTGTGATCAATACTGAGATACGTATACACTGGGTCGTGGACGACTAGTTGTAGGTTACTAACGAGGACAGCTGACTTAATAAACTTAAAACATTAAAATATATTAAAAGTGTTGTAAATATATTTTGAACATACTTTGATATATATGTATATATTGTTATAGGTTCGTGAATCAACCAGTGGCCAAGTCTTACTTCCCGACGAAGTAAAAAATCTGTGAAAGTGAGTTATAGTCCCACTTTTAAAATCTAATATTTTTGGGATGAGAATACATGCAGGTTTTATAAATGATTTACAAAATAGACACAAGTACGTGAAACTACATTCTATGGTTGAATTATCGAAATCGAATATGCCCCTTTTTATTAAGTCTGGTAATCTAAGAATTAGGGAACAGACACCCTAATTGACGCGAATCCTAAAGATAGATCTATTGGGCCTAACAAACCCCATCCAAAGTACCGGATGCTTTAGTACTTCGAAATTTATATCATATCCGAAGGGTGTCCCGGAATGATGGGGATATTCTTAAAAATGCATCTTGTTATTGTCGGTTACCAGGTGTTCACCATATGAATGATTTTTATCTCTATGTATGGGATGTGTATTGAAATATGAAATCTTGTGGTCTATTGTTACGATTTGATATATATAGGTTAAACCTATAACTCACCAACATTTTTGTTGACGTTTAAAGCATGTTTATTCTCAGGTGAATATTAAGAGCTTCCGCTGTTGCATACTAAAATAAGGACAAGATTTGGAGTCCATGTTTATACGATATTGTGTAAAAACTGCATTCAAGAAACTGATTTCGATGTAACATATTTGTATTGTAAACCATTATGTAATGGTCGTGTGTAAACAGGATATTTTAGATTATCATTATTTGATAATCTACGTAAAACTTTTTAAACCTCTATTTATGAAATAAAGGTTATGGTTTGTTTTAAAAATGAATGCAGTATTTGAAAAACGTCTCATATAGAGGTCAAAACCTCACAACGAAATCAATTAATATGGAACGTTTTTAATCAATAAGAACGGGACATTTCAGTTGGTATCAGAGCGTTGGTCTTAGAGAACCAGAATTTTGCATTAGTGTGTCTTATCTAGTTTGTTAGGATGCATTAGTGAGTCTGGACTTCGACCGTGTTTACTTGAAAAATGATTGCTTAACAAATTTTGTTGGAAACTATATATTTTTAACATGTGAATATTATGTGATATATTAATCTCTTAACGCGTTTGATATTATGTGATAGATGTCTACCTCTAGAACAAGTCCCATTGACTCACCTAATAATAATGAAGAGTCAAATGTAAATTGGAATGATTCGTGGACTGATTCACAAGTTCCCGAAGAGGAACCGAAAGAAGAGTCGGAACCAGAAGAAGAATCGGAACCGGAAGAAGAATCGGAACCGGATGAAGAAATAGAACCGGTGGGGGAAATAATAAAACAGTTAAGTAAAAGAAAATCCTCAACCAACCGACCAAGGGTAATTATGGTCAATGGTGTTTCCGCTAAGGAAGCAAAATATTGGGAGGATTACCAATTCTCCGATGAATCGGATTCCGACGAGAATTCCGATGATGTTATAGAAATTACCCCAACTGAATTTAAAAAGGCAAAAGAAAATAATAAGGGAAAGGGCATAAAAATAGAGAAATCTAATTCCAACCCCGATGAATTTTATATGTATCGTCAACCCCCGAAGTCCTTAAGTTGTAACAATGACCCGGGAACCTCTAAACCACCAAGTTTTTCTAAACCAATGTGGAAAATAACGGCTCGTATTAGGGGAACATCATATATCCCTAGAAACTTGGCAAAATGAACCAAAACCGAAGAAGAAGAAACAAGTGAGTCGGAATAAGATAGTTGTATTCGTGTGGTGTAATATATGTAATATAGTGTGCTTATGCTTTATGATATATGTAAAAATTGCTTGTATTAATAAGTATTTTTTTTATGAATCTAACTCTTGTCTATTTTACAGTATAAAAACACAAAATGGATAGACAACCCAATATTTTAAGAGACCTACCCGGAGACATGATTGATGAAATCTTGTCTAGAGTCGGCCAGAATTCCTCGGCACAACTATTTAAAGCGAGATCAGTTTGTAAGACATTCGAAGAACGTTCCAAGAATGTCTTGGTTTATAAGAGACTTTCGTTTGAAAGATGGGGGATATCACATTGGGAAACCCATAAGTTACGATGTGTTTACTTTGACGCATATATTGCGGGGAACCCAAATGCTATTTTACGCAATGGGTTAAGAAATTATTTTGACTCAATATATCCGAATATTGGACTTCGTGATTTAGAAAAAGCGGCTAACATGCAACATAAAGAAGCATGTTATGCTTACGGATTAGTAATGTTCGCTTCTCACCAAAGTGAGAACAAGAACATCGGGCTACAACTATTAAACAAAACGTTTCCACAAGTGACGGAGTCGGTAATTGGGGTAAGAAATGAGGTTTTTAGATTGTTACGGGACTGTTGGACATTACGTAACCCTCGTCCCTTTGACGACGTTACAACACGCTGTCTTATCAACGGCCATAACGGTTATGTTGCACAAGACCAAGGATGGGAAGTAGTCCTAGTAAAACCAGAATGCATGACTTGTTTCTGGACGTATGAATTACGTGTCTTTATTGCCTTTGCTGAACAACTTGTGTACTAGCTAGAATTATCTTCACAACTATCTTGTATCAAAGTTATTGTCTGCTATATTTCATGCTTTATGTAAAATAAGTGGTATTGTAAGTTTGTAAAATATTGTATAAAAGTTTGAACGCGAAATATAATTATAATCAGTTTTTCATATAGAATTGTAGTAGTTGAATTGTATATTAGCTACTAAGTATGAACTTAACGGGTAGGTACTACCCGAATTTAAACTTATAAAACGCTAATATGAAGAAAAAGCTTTTATAAATGAGTTCATATTATGCTACGAAATACTATTAACTACTCTTAATATTCTGTATGATTAACTTGTTCCATTTGACTATTTTGAAGGAAATGGCACCGACTACTCGACACACCGTGAATATGAATGAAGAGGAATTCCGTACTTTTCTAGCTTCAAACATAGCCGCAGTACAGGCTGCGCTACATACCAACAATAACCTTGGATCTAGCAGTACAGGAAATCGTGTAGGATGCCCCTACAAAGAATTCACTGCCTGCAAACCTTTGGAATTTGATGGAACCGAAGGACCGATCGGATTGAAACGGTGGACCGAGAAGGTCGAATCGGTGTTTGCCATAAGTAAGTGTACTGAAGAGGACAAAGTAAAGTACGCTACGCATACCTTCATAGGTTCTGCGTTAACATGGTGGAATACCTATCTAGAGCAAGTGGGACAAGACGATGCGTACGCACTACCGTGGTCAGCATTCAAGCACTTGATGAACGAGAAGTACCGTCCCAGAACCGAGGTCAATAAGCTCAAGACAGAACTTAGAGGGTTACGAACCCAAGGATTTGATATTACCACGTACGAAAGACGATTCACAGAATTGTGCCTATTGTGTCCGGGAGCATTCGAAGATGAGGAAGAGAAGATCGACGCGTTTGTGAAAGGATTACCGGAAAGAATCCAAGAAGATATAAGTTCACACGAGCCCGCCTCCATACAACAGGCATGTAGAATGGCTCACAAACTAGTGTACCAGATTGAAGAAAGAATAAAAGAACAGACTGCTGAAGAGGCCAATGTGAAACAAGTCAAAAGAAAGTGGGAGGAAAACGGTGATAAGAATCACCAATACAACAACAACAGCAATTACAACAATAATCGCAACAATTATCCCAACAATCGCAACATCAATCGCAACTACAACAAACGGCCCAACAACAACAACAACAACAACAACAATAACAGCAACTACAACAATCATCCCAACAACAATAATAACCGCAACAACAACAACAATCAGAAGCAGCTATGCCAAAGGTGTGAAAAGTATCACTCGGGGTTCTGCACCAAATTTTGCAACAAGTGTAAAAGAAATGGTCATAGCGCGGCGAAGTGTGAGGTCTACGGACCAGGGGTTAATAGAACGAAAGGAACAAATGGTGTCGGAACGAGTAATGGCGGAGCAAGTAGTGTCGGAGAAAGTTATGCCAATGTAGTTTGTTATAAATGTGGAAAACCGGGCCACATTATTAGAAATTGCCCGAACCAGGAGAACACGAATGGACAAGGCCGCGAAAGAGTTTTCAATATTAATGCGGCAGAGGCACAGGAAGACCCGGAGCTTGTTACGGGTACGTTTCTTATTGACAATAAATCTGCTTACGTTTTATTTGATTCGGGTGCGGATAGAAACTATATGAGTAGAGATTTTTGTGCTAAATTAAGTTGTCCATTGACGCCTTTGGATAGTAAATTTTTGCTCGAATTAGCAAATGGTAAATTAATTTCAGCAGATAATATATGTCGGAATCGAGAAATTAAACTGGTTAGCGAAACATTTAAGATTGATTTGATACCAGTAGAGTTAGGGAGTTTTGATGTGATAATCGGTATGGACTGGTTGAAAGAAGTGAAAGCAGAGATCGTTTGTTACAAAAATGCAATTCGCATTATACGAGAAAAAGGAAAACCCTTAATGGTGTACGGAGAAAAGGGCAACACGAAGCTACATCTTATTAGTAATTTGAAGGCACAAAAACTAATAAGAAAAGGTTGCTATGCTGTTCTAGCACACGTCGAGAAAGTACAAACTGAAGAAAAGAGCATCAATGATGTTCCCATCGCAAAAGAATTTCCCGATGTATTTCCGAAAGAATTACCGGGATTACCCCCACATCAATCCGTTGAATTTCAAATAGATCTTGTACCAGGAGCTGCACCAATAGCTCGTGCTCCTTACAGACTCGCACCCAGCGAGATGAAAGAATTGCAAAGCCAATTACAAGAACTTTTAGAGCATGGTTTCATTCGACCAAGCACATCACCGTGGGGAGCTCCTGTTTTGTTTGTCAAGAAGAAAGATGGTACATTCAGGTTGTGTATCGACTACCGAGAGTTGAACAAACTTACCATTAAGAACCGCTACCCACTACCGAGAATCGACGACTTATTTGATCAACTACAAGGCTCGTCTGTTTATTCAAAGATTGACTTACGTTCCGGGTATCATCAAATGCGGGTGAAAGAAGATGATATTCCAAAGACTGCTTTTAGAACACGTTACGGTCATTACGAGTTTATGGTCATGCCGTTTAGTTTAACTAATGCACCAGCTGTGTTCATGGACCTTATGAACCGAGTGTGTGGACCATACCTTGACAAGTTTGTCATTGTTTTCATTGATGACATACTTATTTACTCAAAGAATGACCAAGAACACGGTGAACATTTGAGAAAGGTGTTAGAAGTATTGAGGAAGGAAGAATTGTACGCTAAGTTTTCAAAGTGTGCATTTTGGTTGGAAGAAGTTCATTTCCTCGGTCACATAGTGAACAAAGAAGGTATTAAGGTGGATCCGGCAAAGATAGAAACTGTTGAAAAGTGGGAAACCCCGAAAACTCCGAAACACATACGCCAGTTTTTAGGACTAGCTGGTTACTACAGAAGGTTCATCCAAGACTTTTCCAGAATAGCAAAACCCTTGACTGCATTAATGCATAAAGGGAAGAAATTTGAATGGAATGATGAACAAGAGAAAGCGTTTCAATTATTGAAGAAAAAGCTAACTACGGCACCTATATTGTCATTGCCTGAAGGGAATGATGATTTTGTGATTTATTGTGACGCTTCAAAGCAAGGTCTCGGTTGTGTATTAATGCAACGAACGAAGGTGATTGCTTATGCGTCTAGACAATTGAAGATTCACGAACAAAATTATACGACGCATGATTTGGAATTAGGCGCGGTTGTTTTTGCATTAAAGACTTGGAGGCACTACTTATATGGGGTCAAAAGTATTATATATACTGACCACAAAAGTCTTCAATACATATTTAATCAGAAACAACTGAATATGAGGCAGCGTAGGTGGATTGAATTATTGAATGATTACGACTTTGAGATTCGTTACCACCCGGGAAAGGCAAATGTGGTAGCCGATGCCTTGAGCAGGAAGGACAGAGAACCCATTCGAGTAAAATCTATGAATATAATGATTCATAATAATCTTACTACTCAAATAAAGGAGGCGCAACAAGGAGTTTTAAAAGAAGGAAATTTAAAGGATGAAATACCCAAAGGATCGGAGAAGCATCTTAATATTCGGGAAGACGGAACCCGGTATAGGGCTGAAAGGATTTGGGTACCAAAATTTGGAGATATGAGAGAAATGGTACTTAGAGAAGCTCATAAAACCAGATACTCAATACATCCTGGAACGGGGAAGATGTACAAGGATCTCAAGAAACATTTTTGGTGGCCGGGTATGAAAGCCGATGTTGCTAAATATGTAGGAGAATGTTTGACGTGTTCTAAGGTCAAAGCTGAGCATCAGAAACCATCAGGTCTACTCCAACAACCCAAAATCCCAGAATGGAAATGGGAAAACATTACCATGGATTTCATCACTAAATTGCCAAGGACTGCAAGTGGTTTTGATACTATTTGGGTAATAGTTGATCGTCTCACCAAATCAGCACACTTTCGGCCAATAAGAGAAGATGACAAGATGGAGAAGTTAGCACGACTGTATTTGAAGGAAGTCGTCTCCAGACATGGAATACCAATCTCTATTATCTCTGATAGGGATGGCAGATTTATTTCAAGATTCTGGCAGACATTACAGCAAGCATTAGGAACTCGTCTAGACATGAGTACTGCCTATCATCCACAAACTGATGGGCAGAGCGAAAGGACGATACAAACGCTTGAAGACATGCTACGAGCATGTGTTATTGATTTCGGAAACAGTTGGGATCGACATCTACCATTAGCAGAATTTTCCTACAACAACAGCTACCATTCAAGCATTGAGATGGCGCCGTTTGAAGCACTTTATGGTAGAAAGTGTAGGTCTCCGATTTGTTGGAGTGAAGTGGGGGATAGACAGATTACGGGTCCAGAGATTATACAAGAAACTACCGAGAAGATCATCCAAATTCAACAACGGTTGAAAACCGCCCAAAGTCGACAAAAGAGCTACGCTGACATTAAAAGAAAAGATATAGAATTTGAAATTGGAGAGATGGTCATGCTTAAAGTTGCACCTTGGAAAGGCGTTATTCGATTTGGTAAACGAGGGAAATTAAATCCAAGGTATATTGGACCATTCAAGATTATTGATCGTGTCAGACCAGTAGCTTACCGACTTGAGTTACCTCAACAACTCGCGGCTGTACATAACACTTTCCACGTCTCGAATTTGAAGAAATGTTTTGCTAAAGAAGATCTCACTATTCCGTTAGATGAAATCCAAATCAATGAAAAACTCCAATTCATCGAAGAACCCGTCGAAATAATGGATCGTGAGGTTAAAAGACTTAAGCAAAACAAGATACCAATTGTTAAGGTTCGATGGAATGCTCGTAGAGGACCCGAGTTCACCTGGGAGCGTGAAGATCACATGAAGAAGAAATACCCGCATCTATTTCCAGAAGATTCGTCAACACCTTCAACAGCTTAAAATTTCGGGACGAAATTTATTTAACGGGTAGGTACTGTAGTGACCCAAACTTTTCCATATTTATATATATTAATTGAGATTGATATTTACATGATTAAATGTTTCCAACATGTTAAGCAATCAAACTTGTTAAGACTTGATTAATTGAAATATGTTTCATATAGACAATTGACCACCCAAGTTGACCGGCGATTCACGAACGTTAAAACTTGTAAAAACGACATGATGATATATATATGGATATACATATGGTTAACATGAGATTATGATAAGTAAGTATCTCCATAAGTATATTAACAATGAGTTATATACATATAAACAAGACTACTAACTTAAGGATTTCGAAACGAGACATATATGTAACGATTATCATTGTAACGACATTTAAATGTATATATATCATATTAAGATATATTAATATATCATAATATCATGATAATATAATAATTTAACATCTCATTAGATATAATAAACAATGGGTTAACAATATTAATTGAGATCGTTAACTTAAAGGTTTCAAAACAACACTTACATGTAACGACTAACGATGACTTAACGACTCCGTTAAAATGTATATACATGTAGTGTATTTAGATGTATTAAAATACTTTTGGAAGACTTCAAGACATATATCAAAACACTCATACTTAACGAAAATGGTTACAGTTACTTTCCCATTCTTTTCTTTCATCAAGAATTCTAGTCGTATTCTTACCCGTATTATACACAGCTTCAAAACGTACTTACTATGGGTATATACCAATAGGAACTAGCATGGGATTCCACTCTTGATTATGTCATGTATGACTAATCAATTTTAAATTCTACCATGAGCTAGTCAACTAACTAGAACTCCTTTTAACCCCACTCACCACTCACCAATTAACACTCATCATTCACTCCATTTCACTTCCAAATCTCTTTCTAATTCTCTCTCAACACACCCACACTATTATGAACGTATTTTTCCAGTAGTTAATCATCATCTTCATCAAAAATCACTTCAAGAATCAAGCTATAATCATCATAGGAAGAACACTTCAAGAATACTTCAAAAATCCCTTCAAGTTTACTAATTTACTTCCAAGCTTTCTAATCCATTCCAAGTAATCATCTAAGATCAAGAAACCTTTGTTATATACAGTAGGTTATCTTTCTTATTCAAGGTAATATTCATATTCAAACTTTGATTCAATTTCTATAACTATAAACTATCTTAATTCGAGCAAAAATCTTACTTGAACTTGTTTTTGTGTCATGATCCTACTTCAAGAACTTTCAAGCCATCCAAGATCCTTTGAAGCTAGATCATTTCTTGTCACTTCCAGTAGGTTTACCTACTAAACTTGAGGTAGTAATGATGTTCATAACATCATTCGATTCATATATATAAAACTATCTTATTCGAAGGTTTAAACTCGTAATCACTAGAACATAGTTTAGTTAATTCTAAACTTGTTCGCAAACAAAAGTTAATCCTTCTAACTTGACTTTTAAAATTAACTAAACACATGTTCTATATCTATATGATATGCTAACTTAATGATTTAAAACCTGGAAACACGAAAAACACCGTAAAACCGGATTTACGCCGTCATAGTAACACCGCGGGCTGTTTTGGGTTAGTTAATTAAAAACTATGATAAACTTTGATTTAAAAGTTGTTATTCTGAGAAAATTATTTTTATTATGAACATGAAACTATATCCAAAAATTATGGTTAAACTCAAAGTGGAAGTATGTTTTCTAAAATGGTCATCTAGACGTCGTTCTTTCGACTGAAATGACTACCTTTACAAAAACGACTTGTAACTTATTTTTCCGACTATAAACCTATACTTTTTCTGTTTAGATTCATAAAATAGAGTTCAATATGAAACCATATCAATTTGATTCACTCAAAACGGATTTAAAATGAAGAAGTTATGGGTAAAACAAGATTGGATAATTTTTCTCATTTTAGTTACGTGAAAAATTGGTAACAAATCTATTCCAACCATAACTTAATCAACTTGTATTGTATATTATGTAATCTTGAGATACCATAGACACGTATACAATGTTTCGACCTATCATGTCGACACATCTATATATATTTCGGAACAACCATAGACACTCTATATGTGAATGTCGGAGTTAGCTATACAGGGTTGAGGTTGATTCCAAAATATATATAGTTTGAGTTGTGATCAATACTGAGATACCTATACACTGGGTCGTGGATTGATTCAAGATAATATTTATCGATTTATTTCTGTACATCTAACTGTGGACAACTAGTTGTAGGTTACTAACGAGGACAGCTGACTTAATAAACTTAAAACATCAAAATATATTAAAAGTGTTGTAAATATATTTTGAACATACTTTGATATATATGTATATATTGTTATAGGTTCGTGAATCAACCAGTGGCCAAGTCTTACTTCCCGACGAAGTAAAAAATCTGTGAAAGTGAGTTATAGTCCCACTTTTAAAATCTAATATTTTTTGGATGAGAATACATGCAGGTTTTATAAATGATTTACAAAATAGACACAAGTACGTGAAACTACATTCTATGGTTGAATTATCGAAATCGAATATGCCCCTTTTTATTAAGTCTGGTAATCTAAGAATTAGGGAACAGACACCCTAATTGACGCGAATCCTAAAGATAGATCTATTGGGCCTAACAAACCCCATCCAAAGTACCGGATGCTTTAGTACTTCGAAATTTATATCATATCCGAAGGGTGTCCCGGAATGATGGGGATATTCTTATATATGCATCTTGTTAATGTCGGTTACCAGGTGTTCACCATATGAATGATTTTTATCTCTATGTATGGGATGTGTATTGAAATATGAAATCTTGTGGTCTATTATTATGATTTGATATATATAGGTTAAACCTATAACTCACCAACATTTTTGTTGACGTTTTAAGAATGCTTATTCTCAGGTGATTATTAAGAGCTTCCGCTGTCGCATACTTAATTAAGGACGAGATTTGGAGTCCATGCTTATATGATATTGTGTAAAAACTGCATTCAAGAAACTTATTTTGTTGTAACATATTTGTATTATAAACCATTATGTAATGGTTGTGTGTAAACATGATATTTTAGATTATCATTATTTGATAATCTACGTAAAGCTTTTTAAACCTTTATTGATGAAATAAAGGTTATGGTTTGTTTAGAATGAATGCAGTCTTTGAAAAACGTCTCATATAGAGGTCAAAACCTCGCAACGAAATCAATTAATATGGAACGTTTTTAATCAATAAGAACGGGACATTTCAAATCTCAATAATCAAATTCGTGTAGCCCAAGACGAGGCTCTCAAGGATGAAAACATCTCTCTCGAACGCTTAAACGTCCTCGCCTCTCGATTAGAAGTTAAGGAGGCCGGACTCCGATATTTTGCCGGAAGAATTTGGGTGCCTTGTTATGGGACTTGCGAAGCCTTATTTTAGACGAAGCCCATAAGTCAAGGTATTCGATTCACCCCGGTGCCAACAAGATGTACCACAATCTCAAGGAACAATATTGGTGACCAAACATTAAAAGGGACGTCGCTACTTATGTTGGAAAATTCCTAACTTGCTCCAAAGTCAAAACCGAACATCAAAGGCCGTCCGGACTACTTCAACAACCCGAAATCCTGCAATGGAAGTGGGAAAGAATAACGATGGATTTTATCACAAAACTACCAAGAACGGCGAACGGTTATGATACTATTTGGGTTATTGTTGACCGTCTCACCAAATCCGCCCACTTCCTCGCCATGAAGGAAACCGAAAAAATGGAGAAACTTGCACAACATTACATTAAAGAGATCGTAGCCCGTCACGGTGTACCATTATCGATTATTTCCCACCGAGATGGCCATTTTGTTTCTAGATTTTGGCGTACTTTTGCAAGAAGCGTTGGGAACACAATTAGACATGAGCACCGCATACCATCCGCAAACCGACGGACAAAGCGAACGCACAATTTAAACCTTGGAAGACATGCTACGAGCTTGAATTATCGATTTCAGAAAAGCTTTGGACAAGCATTTGCCTCTCGCCGAATTCTCCTACAACAATAGTTATCACGCGAGTATTAACGCCACACCATTCGAAGCATTATATGGCCGCAAATGTCGTTCACCTCTTTGTTGGGCCGAAGTAGGCGACACACAAATCACCTGACCCGAACTCATTCATGAAACAACCGAGAAGATCGTTCAAATCCGAGGTAGGATTAGGACGGCCCGTAGTCGTCAAAAGAGCTATACCGACATTAGACACAACGACCTCGAATTCCAAGTCGGTGATCGCATAATGTTAAAAGTCGCACCTTGGAAATGTGTAATCTGTTTCGAAAAATGCGGGAAGCTAAATCCGCGGTATATTGGTCCTTTCGAAATCTTGTAGCGGGTTGGAAACGTTGCTTACCGATTAGATCTTCCACCTCAATTGAGCTCCGTTCATCCTACTTTCCATGTATCAAACTTGTAGAAGTGCCTTGCCGAAACCGATGTCGTTGTCCCTCTCGAAGCGCTTACTATTGATGACAAACTTCATTTCGTAGAAGAACCGGTTGAAATTGTGGACCACTCTATCAAAACGCTAAAAAAAAGCCGAATTCCGATTGTCAAGGTCCGTTGGAACGCCAAAAGAGGACCCGAGTTTACTTGGGAAAGACAAGATCAAATGCAAAGAAAGTACCCTCATTTATTCGTGGATTTGGAAACACAAGATCTCGAGGAAGAAACAACGACTACTACGCCTACTTAAATTTCGGGATGAAATTTCTTTTAAGGAGTAGGAAATGTAACATCCCATCTTTTTCCGTTTACTTTCTGTTTAATTATTCTAAAGTCCGTTATATAATTATAACATCTTCCATTGATACGCGTTTTTAAAATATTTCGTTTAGGTAATTCACGCACCCGCTTTTAAACTCGAGGGACTAAACTCGCCAAGGAGCCAAACTAGTTGACTAGGTCAACTATTCAAGCTCCCTCCTCCACTCATTCAATCACTCGACTTAATACTTCCATCTTCTTTTTGCTCTTAAACTTTCAATTAAAGAATCATCATCCATTTTCGATCTAGCAAGCCAACACCGAAACAAATTACATATTCGGAATCCTTGCATCTTCCTCTTCGATTCCATACCAACTTCATCTCATTTGGGTAACTTTCTGAAAACACTAGATTTTATGTTCTTGATGATTTTGACTTATAAAAGTGTTAGTTAGTGTCTATGGCTCGAGTCTAACATGAATATATGATTTGTATGCTCGATCTTGTTGTTTTAGTGTAAATAGCATGAACTTGAAAAGTGACTTGCTAAATCTCGTGATTTGATTGTTTGAATATTGTTAGATGTTAAAAGTTCATGTATTAAATGTGTTACTAGCATCATTAGCTTCAATTTGATGTGTAGGTTGATTAAGAAAACTTAACTAACATGATTATTGATTTTGTAATTTTGGTTAGGGTTTGATAGACTTAATTATGAACTTTTGATGTATTGAATGCTATGAAATGTTATTGGTAAGTGTCTAGTTGTATTGTATGCGTAATTACCTACGAAACAGCGTATTATATATGTGTGTTAAGTTTCTGAATCATTGATTGCATTTATGAACTTGAATGTCATTAATGATGAACATTTAATGTGGTTTTGATTGTTGTAAATGCTAGAATTGATTGATGATATATGTTTAGTTGCATTCCTTGTTAAAATACCTTTCCAACGATGTATGGTATGCGTTTTAAATGTTTTCGAATCATAAAAGGTGTTTAGGTGAAGTTTGATTCGTGCACTTGTGAAATTTCAGCAATCAAGATCTGTATACCATTTTGGACGCCGTCCAAGTCATGGGACGCCGTCCAGTCCTTCATTGCTGGACGCCGTCCAGAACTTTTGGACGCCGTCCAAATGAACTGCCAGGGACTGTCCAATTTGGTCATTTTTCGTTTAATTCCAACTATGCTACGCACCTCCGATTAATATGTAACTTGTTCTAAGATGCTCATATATGATTATAAAACTCAGAAAAATTATCCGAGACCTGACCCGAACGTGTTGACTTTTTCGTTGACTTTGACTTGACCAAAGTTGACTTTTATTCGAACTTAACCGAATACTTATGCAATCGTTCTAACGTGCTTTTATACTTGTTTCTTGCATGAAACTTGACAATTTGACTCACATGCTATATTAATCGAGTCGTAACGAGCCATATGACTAATTGAACACTTTGACCGACTTCATGCTTAGGTTGAGACTAGCATTCTTTCTTGCATATGTTTACTTTGTGAAGTAGATTTATATTCGTGCACTCAAGGTGAGATCATAGTCCCACTTTTACTCTTTTATACTTATACTTGGGATGAGAAAACATAAACGAATTATACTTTTATAGTTGAAACACAAATACGAAAGCAAAGATACATACGAGTTAGAACAAAAATCCTCAAGTCCAATTATTGTTAGTTACACTTGTAGGGTGTAAGCGAGAACTTATGTTGTGTGGCCATACGGGTTTGACGAACCCTCATCCGGACGGATGAAACGTATTTTCGGTATATAGTGTAGGTTCTAACACTATTATGCAGAGGTAAGATTCAGTTAAGCTTTGGTAATTGGGTGCTCGTGATACAAACACCATCTTTTGAGATGTATACGCTTTGATAATCACTTTATACTAAATCTTGTGTTTCAATACAACATACTTACTAAACCTATGATTTCACCAACGTTTTTCGTTGACAGATTTTCTATGTTTTTCTCAGGTCCTTGAATGCTAAGTGATACATGCTTCCGCACTCTACTTTTTGATACTTGCTTGGATGTCAAGTATACATGCATACATGGAGCATCTTTTGACTTAACTTAAATTGTGTCGCATAGGTTTCATTTGTACTTAAAACGTTATGACTTTTTTAGTCGGTGAACTACTTTGTAAACTTTGAAACATCCTTATATTTGAAATGAATGCGACATATTTTTGGTCAAACGTTATTTTAAAGGCTTATGACCACGTTACGGGACCTAAGTAGACGGCGCCGTCAATAACGATTTTGTCGGGTCGCTACATCGTTCTTCCTCTTCCTCTTCAATTCTTCATCTTCATCGCAGCATATCCATTTCATTCACGGAATCTTTATAAGAAATTCATTAGCAGAATCGTTCTTCATCTTCATCGTCAGTACTAATTCGCAGGTTAATTCATCTATTAAAAAATTAGTGTTAGTTTTGTTCTCAAAGTCGTTCGCAAATTTGTTCGTTATATTAATTTCAAGATAGGGTTTCATTAGCTAGTTGTATCTATCAGTGTACTTAGAGTGCTCCCAATGGAGACACTTCTCCATCTTAGTCCTCAGTACCACATCAGCGTCACATCAGCACTTTCTTCCCACTTCCTTCCCAGGACTAAACACTCCCAACCATGACACTCATTCCTTCCTTTTTTTAATTTTTTAAAAATAATATTAATTTAGTTATATATATTATAAATAATAAATATTTAAAAGCATAAAACTAAAATTTCATTGATAATTAAAAAAATACAATAATTAAAATTTAAAACATTACAACAATAATTAAAATGAGACATATATTAAAATAAAACACTAGAAAACTAAACACACTACTCGTCGTCGTCGTGACGTGTCAATTCCTTAGCATATTTCTTCTTAAGTCTCGCTCGATAATTCATCATCATTTCATATTCGTCGGGAGGCAAGTCATGTGAAACCGGTTTGGAAAGTAGCTTTAAACTTTTTAACATTGTTCTCGTCTCGCTTTCTTCACAAAGCTTTTCCATGGTTCGAGTCGCCGCTAGTTGAGAAGCTTCGGTCGATTGAGCTATTTTTAAACGTACTTCATCGGAAGACATACGACTCGAGGCATCGGATGAGTACGAATCCCTTTGACTTTTAGCTCAACTTGGAGGACGTCGGATTGGGTCGTGATCCTTAAGTAAATTTTCAAATTGGGTTGGGTCGGGGTTCGAGCTTCTGTTCGGGTGGGAACTTGCCTCGGTTTGAACATTTATCGGTATATCATCGTGTAGCAACCCTGCTTTTTCCGTCACTTCCTTTAACTTTCTGTTAGTTGATTTAACTGCGACTATTTGACTTTTAATGTGTTTATTTATATTAAATACATACTTGATCCTTGGAGAGTTACGATAATTAATATGGGTTAATATTAATTCGAAAATATATTTCGGATAAAGAAATACGATAAAAATGATACGGTTTGAATAACTACTTATTGAGCAACGAAATGCTCGGGTTTATTTTATAATTATTTTAATAATTATTAACTTTTTAAAAATATTTAATTTATTGGGTTTTTAATAAATTAAACGTTTGGTTGCGTTTTAACGATCGGTTTAGCGTTCCGGGCCTTCGGTACGTCTAAACGACACTTGAAACGGACCACGTGTACAAGGAATTGCAAAACGCGAGCCCAAGGACTCACCACTTGGGCCATTCGGCCGATTTCCACCCTCATTCCCCTTTAATTTCTTTTTTGGGCCTTTTTGTTAATTACTAGTGTTTAGGGCCTAATTTAGAATATGTATGTAAACTAAACACAGCACAATCCCTAAACCTAATCAAAATAACATGCAGCTTCTCCCTTCCTCTGCTCCATCATGTCGACACACACACACACATACAATCCACCATCAATTTTTGCTTTCTGCTCAATCTTGCTTCACAGACGTTGTAATTCCATTTGTCCTCTACGCGTTGGTATAATTATTTTCGCGATCAATGGTATAATCACATGAATCCTAACTTTTAAAATCGGATTTTATTGATGTTTCATAGTTTATGTTGTCAATTGCTCAAGTCTATACGCGTTATTGTTGATTGTTGTCGTTAATTTGTTCGTTTGATGCGTTTAGGGTTAAAACCGAATTTGATTTATGTGTTTACAGAAACTTGACTTTGAAAAATGTTAATTATTATGATTTATTTAGAATCCTCATGAAAAACTATTGATTTTAGGCTTTGGATTCGCTTGATTTTGTTTCCGTATGCTTAAGTTATGGCTGTTTAAATTATCGTTGTGTTTTTATGCTTGATCAGAAAACTGGTATTTATGGGTCACGAATTGGATTATGTATTGATTACCATTGGATAGATAATTCAAAAAAACTCATGTTACACTAGGATATTATGTCATTTACTTGAGTAAAACTCGTGATATGCCTAATCGAATGAAAATGTAGATTTTTCCAACACATGCATGAAAAATGAATTGTATTCTAAAATGTATTGACTTCTGAGATTGGATCTTTGCATATATGTAATGTAGACAAAAATTAATTCACTTTTCATGCCGATATCATGGTCTAATTGTATCTGGATCTTCGGATAATTGCATGCGAATGTGACTAGCTAAACTAGGATCGAATCTGCCATTTGTTCTCTGATTTGTACTCTGTGGTTTGTGTTTTGTGAATTTACATGAATGCTTCTGGAATATGAATCTTTACATGATATGTGAGATATGTTTACTTGTTACAAACTCTGAAACCTTATGCATTGTGCACACAAGGGCCATAGTTTTAGTAATTTCTGAAATGAGCTGAAACAGAACATCCAACTTGAATGAATAAACTGTAGCAATTGGCTAAACCAAAGTTGATCGTTATCTGATTTATGATAGTTTGACTTGTCCTTGAACCATGGCCGCTGACCTACTTGCTTTTCATGTCCCTAGCTCGGGTTATAGCCGTTACGAGATCAGCGCGCTGTCAGAAACTGATTTGGCAAACCATAAATGTACCCCTTCTGATTCCCGACTTGTATACATCATATGAGAACCTGGCTAGACTTTTTAGAATCAATTTTGAGTCTACTTGTGATCTATATTTTTCCATGTTACCATGAATTTTGTGCTATGAGATATTATGCAAATTTTGCTACATGTACATGAACGTTATGCATGACGATAAACTGTGATCGTGTAATTGACCATTTATGAACTAAAACGTGTTGTTTGACTTAGGTTTGACATGTTGACCAACATTCGACATGAACCTACTGATTTTGACTTTATTTGACTACTTTGACCAAATTTGACTTTTGGTTTGCCTTTGGTTGACTTTGTTTGACTTGCATGAATTAGTTGACTTTTACTTTGAAATGCGTCGAGTCGAGCAATAAGACAACTTACTCTATGAAACCACATTTGTATAAGACTTATATGTGGACCAACCTAAATACGTATACTTAGGTTGCATTACTCGGCTATAATCCGTACAAGTTATTTGTCTACTTTTCAATCCGAGCTTTATTCAAAGGTGAGTCTCCAGTACCGCTTTTTACATGTTTTCAGGGATGAGAATACACGCTGTTGTACTTACATTTTCAAATGTTTTTATGTTGATACGAGTACTTATTATACATATTGAGTTTGATCACAAAGCCCCTAGCTTGAATACTTTTATTACCTTCGGGTAAGCACAATTTAGATGGACGGATCCGTTAGGTTAGACAAACCTCGCCCAAACAATATTAACAGTGGCGCATTTACTTTGAACATTAAATACACTCGATCAAGTGTATAACATTTTTATGGGGTAAAGGGAGTGTAGTTAATTCTATACTCTGGTCATTGCTAGTATTCGGGTGCTCATAGATTATGTAAATGTTTCACAACTTGGAGTTGTACTTGTAAAATCTCGTGGTCAATGAACTCACTATTTTTCTGATAACTGTTTTGCAGATACTGTTACAACATTTAAATCTGTAGATTCACCAACATTATTTGTTGGCCTGTTTTGCGTGTTTTATTCTCAGGTCCTTAAGAGGTAAAGTCTTCCGCTGTGTTGATGCTTGGTCTGGCCATAGAGTCAGCATACTTTATTAAAGACATTATTTACTTTCGCATTTAAAACTTTTACAACTGTTTAATACTGTTGGCTTGTGGTTACGATCACAACAATGTTACTTATTTTGGGATTTACTGAATTATGTTTTGAAAGTCAACTTTTTAAAAAAATAAAATGTGATTGCTTTGAAATGTCTCATATAGAGGGCGTAACTGTTAACTGTGGAACCTATGATTAATACGCCGTCAGATGGGAATTTGGCGGGGTTTTATAGATGGTATCAGAGCTAACGGTTTGTAGGAAAACTAGGACTTGCATTAGTGTGTATGATTTGGTCATTAGGAAACTTTGGTGAGTCTAGACTACGACCGGTACTTAGTCATTACATGAATACTTTATGACTAACGTTATGTGTTTGACTAATCTGTCTTTCTATGTGTTCTTGTATTGTGAGTTAGATGTCGCAGGCTTCCGGGAATGATAGCAACTCAAGTGTAGCTGATGCACATGCACCTGCTCCTGCTTCAACACCTGCTCCTGCTCCTCACCAGATACCTAACCATCATGTTAATCTCTATGACATGGACCAGATCCTCACCAACCAAAACCGAAATGTGGTTGATTGTGTGAATGCTTTAAGTGACGTCGCAAGAACCTACCCACATCCTGATGAACTTGACAGGTTGGACTCGCGGGTTACGTCCATAAACACTTATTGTTATGAGGTTGAGGCAAAGTTCTTTGCCCAGGAGAAACTAATAGAAGCCCTGACTGCCAGGATTGCTGCACTGGATGCAGATCGAGATAAACCTAAGGATGATGGACCTGCCTTTCGTACCAGATAGAAGAGGAAGTGAAGGGTCATTTAACCTTGAGCTACTTTTCTTCCTCATCCACCATTCTTTCCATTATTTGATTAAATATGACTTACCGGGTGTTTTAAACCGGGCTACTAGTACTTAATGTTTATTGTTTGGTTTATTACTTTTTGGGGATTTTATTCTAATAATGGTGGATTATGTTATGAATAATTATTTATCTTTTATTGCATGCGTTAATGTTCTTTATTTAGAAGCATTGTATGATTATAATACTCGTGTTAGTGATATTACTATGAATCATTATCATCATTACTTAGTGCTACTACCACTGCTATTACCACATAACACTAGTGCCACTACTATTACCACTAGTGTCACTACTACCACTACTATCACTGGTGACGCTACTATCACTACTGTCGTTACTATCACTACTAGTGCTACTTACACTACTTCTCACTACTAACGAATCTTTTCGTACTATTATTATTTACTAGTCTTCAACACTCGTTGCTAGTATATTTTATATATAGCGTTGTTTTAACACTGACCTAGTGTGTTTTTCTGTGTTGAAGATGCCTCCGAAGGAATCCACAGCTGCTCAGATCAGGAGACTTGTCGCTAAAGGCATTGCAGCCGAGAGGGCTGAATTGTTAAGAGAGTTCAACAACACCCGCAACAGCAATGATCGCGACGGTTCGAGCAACAACAACAGTAACGGCACTCAAGGTCGTAATGGGTGTTCTTACAAGACATTCACTAGTTGCAACCCGCACTCTTTTAATGGAACTAAGGGACCAATTGGTCTCAATCGCTGGTTTGAAAAGCTAGAGTCAGTTTTCAGCATCAACGAGTGTAATGATAATGATCGAGTAAGTTTTGCTACGGGCACACTGTCTGACAGTGCGCTCACTTGGTGGAACAACTATGCACAATCCTTGGGTCATGATCGAGCTTATGCCCTACCTTGGGAAACTTTGAAGCAAAGAATGATTGAGGAATACTATTCACGGAATAAGATCAAGAAGATGGAACGCGAGTTCTGAGACTTGAAGTTAGTAGGCAGTGATCTTACCGCCTATAACAAGATATTCTTTGAGTTAGCACTGATGTGTCCAGAAATGGTTACTCATGAGAAATGTAAGGTTGAACAGTACATCGAGGGTTTAAGTGAGAGTATTTAAGGTGGGGTTACTACTTCTAAACCCACTACCGTGCAAGAAGCTATTGACATGGCGAGTCTGTTATTGGACCAGATTGCCCAGAGAGGGAAGGGTACTGTTATGAATGAGGTTAATTCTAATGGTGGTAAGAGAAAATGGAACATTGGTCAAGATAAGAATCATAACTTGCAACCATTCAAGAAGCAAGATACTTACTGCAACGACACTGGGGTCACTGGAGCTAACTCTAGGTATAAGGGGTAATAAGCCACAATGTTTAAAGTGTGGCAGGCATCACTCGGGAACCTGTACTGCTCTAATTTATTACCAGTGGAAGAAGTTTGGCCATTTGTCTAGGGATTGTAAGGTTAACCTCAACAACAATACCACCAACAACAACAACACGGCAAACAATGCAAATAATGCTGGTAATGCTAAGAACTATTTTGGTTGCGGACAATCGGGTCATTTCAAGAGAGATTGTCCTAAGAACAACAACAATGGGAATGCTCGAGGCAGGGCGTTCAATATCAACTCTGCGGAAGCTCGTGATGATCCGAAGCTAGTCACGGGTACGTTTTCACTCAATGATCAACACGTTTATGTTTTATATGACGCTGGTGCTGATAGAAGTATTATAACTAAAGATATTTGTCACAATGTTAAGAATCATGTTTCTCCCTTAGATAACTTGTATTACATAGAACTAGGGAATGGTAACTTGATGAGAGCCGATAAGATTAATCGCGGTTGTACTTTGAAGTTAGAGGGTAAGCCTTTTAGCATTGATGCGATACCTATTAAACTGAGAAGTTTTGACCTTGTAGTTGGAATGGACTGGTTAGCTAAAAACAAAGCCGAGGTGGTCTGTGACCTAAAGGCTATTTGTATTCCTATTGCTAACGGTGAACCTATGATGATTTATGGAGAAAAGAACAGCTCATAATTACATATCATTAACTGCTTGAAAGTTCAGAAGTATGTGAGAAAGGGATGTATCGCGTTTATGGCTCACGTAAGCCAAGTTGAATCGGAAGAAAGGAGACCCGAAGACTTTCCTATAGTTAAAGAATTTCTTGCAGTTTTTCCAGAGAAATTACCTGGTCTCCCACCACATCGGGAAGTTGAGTTTCAGATAGATTTAGTGCCAGGAGCGGCACTGGTAGCTCGCGCACCGTATAGACTTGCACCCCCAGAGCTTTAAGAGTTGTCAAGCCAATTGCAAGAATTGTTAGACAATGGATTTATACGACCGAGTTCTTCACCTTGGGGAGCTCCGGTCTTGTTTGTTAAGAAGAAGAATGGGTAGATGAGATTGTATATCGACTACAGAGAATTGAACAAGTTGACAATCAAGAATCGGTATCTGCTACCGAGGATTGATGACTTAGTCGATCACTTCAGGGATCTAGATGTTATTCGAAGTTTGATCTGAGTTCCGGTTATCACCAATTGAGGGTCAAGGAAGCGGATGTCCCGAAGACGGCGTTTAGAACACGTTATGGACATTATAATTTTACATTGATGCCATTTGGTTTGACGAACGTACCGGCAGTGTTCATGGATCTCATGAACCGTGTGTGTAATCCATACCTAGATAAATTCGTCATTGTGTTCATTGATGATATATTGGTGCACTCCAAGAACAAAGAAGAGCACGAACATCATCTACGTTTGATATTCACTATGCTTAGAGAAGAGCAGTTGTATGAAAAGTTCTCTAAGTGTGACTTTTGGTTACCACAAGTACAATTTCTTGGCCATGTTGTAGGGTTCAATGGAATACAGGTCAATCCAGCAAAGATTGAGTTGGTTAAGAATTGGGAAACTCCAAAGACTCCAACTCAGATCCGACAATTTTTAGGTCTAGCTGGTTACTACAGGAGATTCATTGAAGGATTCTCTAAGATTGCCCGACCATTAACCACGTTGACTCATAAAGGCAAGAAGTATGAGTGGTCAGAACCGCAAGAAACTGCATTTCAGTTGTTGAAGTAGAAGTTAACAACTGCACCGATATTGTCTTTACCCGAGGGAAGTGAAGATTTTGTTGTTTATTGTGATGCCTCACGTCAAGGAATGGGTTGCGTGCTCATGCAATGAAATAAAGTTATTGCTTATGGATCGCGTCAGTTGAAGATTCACGAGCAGAACTACACTACGCACGACCTTGAACGAGGAGCTGTTGTCTTTGCACTTAAAATGTGGAGACACTACCTGTATAGAACCAAGTTTACTATCTTCACTTACCATAAGAGTTTACATCACATATTTGATCAGAAACAGCTCAACATGAGACAACGACGTGGGATGGAATTAATTAACGATTATAACCGCGAACTTCAATACCATCCGGGCAAAGCGAATGTTGTAGCGGATGCTTTGAGCAGAAAAGAGAGAGAGAAACCTCTCAGAGTTAAAGTACTTAACATATTTGTCCGTACGAATCTCACATCACAGATCCGCGAGGCACAACGAGAGGGCGTGAAGCAAGAGAATGTCGATGATGAATTTATCAAAGGCATGGATAAGAAATTTGATATCAAGGAGGACGGAACACGTACTTTTCTAATCGAATCTGGGTGCCAAAGTTTGGTGGATTGAGAGAACTAGTGTTGGAGGAAGCACACAAGTCAAGATACTCAATTCATCCGGGATCAGATAAAATGTACCAAGATTTGAAGGCATTTTATTGGTGGCCAAATTTGAAAGCTGACATTGCTACCTATGTCGGGAAGTGCTTGACTTGTGCTAAAGTCAAGGCTGAACATCAGAAGCCATCAGGGTTATTAACTCAACCAGAGATTCCCTAGTGGAAATGGGAAGGTATTACAATGGACTTCATCACGAAACTGCCGAGAACGGTGGGAGGTTATGATACTATTTGGGTTATCGTGGATCGTCTCACTAAGTCTGCACACTTCTTACCAATACGAGAGACAGATAAGATGGATAAGTTGGCTCAAGTCTACATTAAGGAAGTCATCTCTAGGCATGGAGTGCCTATATCCATTATATCTGATCACGACAACAGATTCACTTCCAAATTTTGGTAGTCATTACAGAAAGCAATGGGGACTCGTTTAGATATGAGTACATCATATCACCCCCAGCCAGATGGACAAAGCGAATGGACTATTCAAACCTTAGAGGACATGTTGCGAGCATGTGTCATTGATTTCAAAAACGGATAGGATAAGTACTTACCGCTAGCTGAGTTCTCGTACAATACGAGTATTAAAGCTGCACCTTTTGAAGCATTGTACGGAAGGAAGTGTAGATCTCCCGTATGTTGGAGCGAATTGGGGGATAGTCAGTTGATAGGTCATGAAATTATTCAAGAGACAATGAAGTCCTACAGATTCAGGAACGATTGAGATTGGCTCGGAGTCGTCAAAAGAGTTATGCTGATGTTAGACATAAGGATATAGAATTCCAAGTTGGTGAGAAAGTCATGCTTAAAGTATCACCTTGTAAGGGTGTTATACAGTTCGGAAAACGAGGTAAATTAAGTCCTAGATATGTTGGACCGTTCGAGATAACTGAAAGAATTGGACCAGTGGCTTACAGACAATGGCGAAACTATTAAGGGACTAGGGAGGGCTATTGCCCTCCTAAAATTTTTGGTAATATTATAATTATTTTGTATTTAATGGGGAGTTATTTGTATAGCATGGGTAATCTTTGTATGTTTTTACTCGTGGCCCTCTCAAACTTTTTAATTGGTGAGTCACATGACTAACTAGTCTTACAAGTATCTCTCCGATCTTCAACTAGACTCCTACACTCTATTTTTTTTTAGATTTTTTGGCAAATGACTGAATGCTATGCTTCCATTAGTTCCATATAATCTTATTATTATTACATGAAAACTCTGATATAGTATAACTAAAATTATAAATTTACTCATGGATCATTTTTATTTAAGGTTTTTAACAAGGTCTTTAATTTTTTATTTTTTTTATACATACAATAAACTTTATACATAAACAATTTACATATTGTTAGCGATTTTGCAAATTGGAGGTTCCTAACGGTACAAATAAACCAAAAAGGTAATACCATTCAATTTACTCAATATAATAAGCTTCACCAGCTTATAGCTACTTGTTCAAGTTCCCACCCTCCTAATTTTTTTTTTCAAGTTCCGCCACTGCTTACAGATTGAAACTGCCACAAGCACTCAATGGTATACACGACACTTTCCATGTATCGAACCTGAAGAAGTGCTTAGTCGACGAGAATTTGATTATTCCTTTAGAGGAACTGCGTATCGACGACAAACTTCATTTCATTGAAGAACCTGTTGAAGTCTTGGGTCGTGAGGTCAAACAGTTAAAGCAAAGTAGAATTCCTATCGTTAAGGTTCGGTGGAACGCGAGAAGAGGATCAGAGTTCACGTGGGAGCATGAAGATCAAATGAGACTGAAATACCTGCAACCGTTTCTGGAGGAAACTACTTCAGCGGACATTCACTAAAATTTCGGGACAAAATTTTCAATAACAGGTGGGTAATGTAACAAACCTGCTTTTTTCGTCACTTCCGTTAACTTTCTGTTAGTTGATTTAATGGCGACTATTTGACTTTTTATGTGTTTATGTGTATTAAATACATACTTGATCCTTGGAGGGTTACAATAATTAATATGGATTAATATTAATTCGAAAATATATTTCGGATAACGAAATACGATAAAAACGATACGGTTTAGATAACTACTTTTTGAGCAACGAAAAGCTCGGGTTTATTTTAATAATTATTAACTTTTTAAAAATATTTAATTTATTGGGTTTTTAATAAACTAAACGTTTAGTTGCGTTTAACGATCGGTTTAGCGTTCCGGGCCTTCGGTACGTCTAAACGGCACTTGAAACGGACCACGTGTACAAGGAATTGCGAAACGCGAGCCCGGGGACTCACCACTTGGGCCATTCGGCCGATTGCCACCCCCATTCCCCTTTAATTTCTTTTTTTGGGCCTTTTTGTTACTAGTGTTTAGGGCCTAATTTTGGAATATGTATGTAAACCAAACACTGCACAATCCCTAAACCTAATCAAAATAACACGCAGCTTCTCTGCTCCATCACGTTGACACACACACATACAATCCATCATCAATTTTTTCTTTTTGCTCAATCTTGCTTCACAAACGTTGTAATTTCCGTTGTCCTCTACGCGTTGGTATAATTATTTTTGCGATCAAAGGTATAATCACATGAACCCTAACTTTTAAAAACTGATTTTATTGATGTTTCATAGTTTATGTTGTCAATTGCTCAAGTCTATACGCGTTATTGTTGATTGTTGTCGTTAATTTGTTCGTTTGATGCGTTTAGGGTTAAAACCAAATTTGATTTATGTGTTACAGAAACTTTACTTTGCTAAATTTTAATTATTATGATGTATTTAGAATCCTCATGAAAAACTATTGATTTTAGGCTTTGGATTCGCTTGATTTCGTTTCCGTATGCTTAAGTTATGTCCGTTTAAATTATCGTTGTGTTTTTATGCTTGATCAGAAAACTGGTATTGATGGGTTACGAATTGGCTTGTGTATTGATTACCATTGGACAGATAATTCAAAAACACTCAGGTTACACTAGGATATCATGTCATTTTCTTGAGTAAAACTCGTGATATGCCTAATCGAATGAAAATGTAGATTTTTCCAGCACATGCATGAAAACTGAATTGTATTCTAAAATGTATTGACTTATGAGATTAGAGCTTTGCATATATATAATTTACACAAAAATTAATTCACTTTTCATGTAGATATCATGGTCTAATTGTATCTAGATCTTCGGATAATTGCATGCGAATGTGACTAGCTAAACTAGGATCGAATCTGCCATTTGTTCTCTGATTTGTACTCTGTGGTTTGTGTTTTGTGAATTAACATGAATGATTCTTGAATATGAATCTTTAAATGATATGTGAGATATGTTTAGTTTTTTGGAACCTCTGAAACCTTATGCATTGTGCACACTAGGGCCATAGTTTTAGTAACGATCTGAAATGAGCTGAAACAGAACATCCAACTTGAATGAATAAACTGTACCAATTGGCTAAACCAAAGTTGCTTGTTTTTGGATATATGATATTTTTACTTGTCTTTGAACCATGGCCACTGACCTAGCTTGATTTTCTTGTCCCTAGCTTCGGTTATTTCCATTACAAGATCAGTGCGCGGTCAGAAACTGATTTGACAAACCATAAATGTACCCCTTCTGATTCCCGACTTGTAGACATCGTATGAGAACCTGGCCAGACTTTTTGGAATTGATTTTGAGTCTACTTGTGACCTGGAGTTTTCTATGTTACCATGAATTTTGTGCTATGAGATATTATGCGAAGTTTGCTACATGTACATGAACGTTATGCATGACGATAAACTGTGATCGTGTAATTGACCATTTATGAACTAATACGTGTTGTTTGACTTAGGTTTGACATGTTGACCAACATTTGACATGAACCTACTGATGTTGACTACTTTGACAAAGTTTGACTTTTGGTTTGACTTTGGTTGACTTTGTTTGACTTGCATGAATTAGTTGACTTTTACTTTGAAACGCGTCGAGTCGAGCAATAAGACAACTTACTCTATGAAACCACATTTGTATGAGACTTATATGTTGACCAACCTAAATACGTACACTTAGGTTGCATTACTCGGCTATAATCCGTACAAGTTATTTGTCTACTTTTCAATCCGAGCTTTATTTAAAGGTGAGTCTACAGTCCCGCTTTTTACATGTTTTCAGGGATGAGAATACACGCTGTTGTACTTACATTTTCAAATGCTTTTATGTTGACACGAGTACTTATTATACATATTGAGTTTGATCATAAAGCCCTGGCTTGAATACTTTTATTACCTTCGGATAAGCACAATTTAGATGGACGGATCCGTTAGGTTAGACAAACCTCGCCCAAACAATATTAACCATGGCACATTTACTTTGAACATTTAATACACTCAATCAAATGTATAACATTTTTATGGGGTAAAGGGAGTGTAGTAGATTATATACTCTGGTCATTGCTAGTATTCAGGTGCTCATAGATTATGTAAACGTTTCGCAACTTGGAGTTGTACTTGTAAAATCTCGTGGTCAATGAACTTGAACTATTTTTCTGATAACTATTTTTCAGATACTGTTACAACATTTAAACCTGTAGATTCATCAACATTATTTGTTGTCCTGTTTTGCGTGTTTTATTCTCAGGTCCTTAAGAGGTAAAGTCTTCCGCTGTGTTGATGCTTGGTCTGGTCGTGGAGTCAGCATACTTTATTAAAGACATTATTTACTTTCGCATTTAAAACTTTTACAACTGTTTAATACCGTTGGCTTGTGGTTACGATCACAACAGTGTTACTTATTTTGGGATTTATTAACTTATGTTTTGAAAGTCAACTTTTTAATAATATTAAATGTGATTGCTTTGAAACGTCTCATATAGAGGGCATAACTGTTAATTGTGGGACCTATGATTAACACGTCATCAGATAGGAATTTGGCGGGGTGTTATACATCGGCTTGTTTTCGTTTGTTCGTAGCTGCTACACCTTCACCTTCTAAAAACTTCGGGCAATTCCTTAAAACTTGCCACGCATCTTCAAAAGCAAATTGTCGACCCTTGATTTCAATTTTGAATTGTTTTCGGGCCGCATTCAATAATGTCTTCCCCCGCGGCTCCACTTTGCCACATCTTCTCGAGCTTTAAATAAATTCCAATAAGTATCTTCACATCCCTTTGAATTTTAGCCCATTTTCCACTAATTTGATCCTCACGTCTTTTCTCCGGAACGAGCGAATTTTATTGTTTCCGCACCTCACCCCAAAATGAATTGAAATTTTGATCGTTTCCCGCATCCGGATGTTCGAAAACGTACACATAACTCTTGGCTAAAATTCGAGTTTCCAAGTCGGACCAAGGCACTTTCGGACACTTCACTTTTTTTCCTTTTGGACCGGCTACGGGTTCGGGCTCGGTTTCGACTCGTCACGTAGGCTTGGATAATAAGGTGTTTGTTGTTGAGATTGTGATTGGTTCGGGTAGTGTGTATAAACTTGAGTTTGTGGTTGGTTCGGGTAGTGTGTATAAACTTGAGATTGAGTTTGATTCGGGTAGTGTGAGTATTGTTGAGTAAGTGGTTGGTTCGGTTGATAACGTTTGTAAACATAGACATAAATGGATTCGAGTTTGCAAATTGAGAAAATGCGGTTGTTTGTTGCGTAGAATCAATTAAAGATTGAAACATATCTTCTTCGACCGAACCCCGTTCTTGAACTTGAGGGCGTTGTTTTGATTTTTCTTTATTTGAAATTTTTTTTGGAACTCATTTTTGGGGAAGAAAGTGTAGAAATGTATATAAAATGTGTATGTGTTTGAGATGCATTGTGTAAAATGTATGTGTTTATATATATATATATATATATATATATATATATATATATATATATATATATATATATATATATATATATATATATATATATATATATACAGGTAAGAAAATAAAAAAGAAAAAAAAATTAAATTTCCAACGGCCAAAAAATGGACCGTTGGAGCCTCAAACGGCTATATCCACCCGTCCTCAATTATGACTCAAAAGCACGATTCGGTGGACGATGAGCTGGGCGCCCCCTGGGCGGCCTGCTGCAATCGGCGCCCAGGTGGGCGGCGGCCTGGACGTGGAGCTAGGCGGCAACGTTGGGAGCAGTCTTAGGGATTCATCAACTACTTATATCTATCAGTTTTTTTAGGGTTTATTCAATTCGCTTATTCAATTTTATATTTCGAAGTCTGAAATCGGAGATTGCTGCATTGAATTGATTGATACGTAGGTTAGGGTTTTGGAGTTGATATTCAAAAGCTGGTTGATATAAATAGTTCCATATCTTAATTTCAGTGATACTATACTTTTACTGGTTGTGTTTATTGGTAAAATAGTTAAGAGGTTAGATAAATTGGTGAAGTTCACTAGTGCAGGTGATGATGATAAGAAAGATGTATACTTGGTTAACTTGGAAAGCTCGGTCTGACACATAAATGTTTTGATGTATGATACCTTGTAGGTTTTGACAGGGCACAAAAGGTGTTTGGATTAAACTGCCAATCCACCTCGTTTAATCTTGTTGAAACTGCAATGCAGGTATCTATGTGATATAAATATTATAAAGTTCAGGGTAGAAACTCATAATATACCATGGTAGACTATACATTATTTTAGTATAATGATTAACTTCTAAGATGCATCAGTTATCTTGATTTAAAGGTCAGTTGGCAATGTCGCCTCATGCTATTTAACAATGTAAGGGAATTGACAAGGTTGAAGATCTCGGAACTCGGGGATTCTCGGCGGGACAATTTCTTAAGAGTTTTCGGAGAACTCGGGAGGACTCGGTTGTTGACTTTCATTGACTTTTAATATGAATATATATTTTTGATTATATATGTATAAATATGGGTTAAAGCTACAAATAGGCTATATACTTTCTCAAATGTCCCGATGTCGCTCATATACACATTTGCGTCTCACTGTCGGCTATATACTTTCAAAAAGTGTACCAATATAAGCCACTGTACTTTTTAACCCGCAACAAAAACAATTGATGACGTGACTTCTAAGTAATCATGACATGTAGGTGATACATCGGAACAAAAACTGAAAGTATATAGCCTACATCTGAACAAAACTGAAAGTATATGACCTATTTGTAGCCATATAAAAAGATAAAAAAAATGTTAAATAATTAACTTTATCAGTTCAACCGGTAACTGGTAACAAGATGTTGACATTGGTACACTTTTTGAAAGTATATAGCCGACAGTGAGATGCAAACGGGTATATGGGCGACATCGGGACATCTGAAAAAAGTATATAGCCTATTTGTAGCTTTATAAATATTAGACTTTTGAGATAATTTTTATGAGTTGACCGAGATTTGACCCAGAAAATCAATAAAATCGGATATTGACCGAGAGTCCGAGAAATCGGTCGTTGACCGATAAATTGGTCGTTGACCGATTTTTTTTCCCGATTTATAAAACGAGAACTCGCCAAACTTCCGAATCCGAGTTATCGCCGAGTTCTCGACGATTTTTTACGAATTTTGCAACCTTGGGAATTGCACAGGCTATATATAAGTTGGGACTGTTGCCTCTTGAGAAGCTCGCTCCTCACATACAACAAGTATAATGTCATTATTTGCATACCCTTCTAAAGTTGTTTTAGTTGTCCTCATCTTAAACACAATTTTGTAGGTCAATCTGGAGAGTGATGGGAAAGGTGCTAATAGATAGTGTGTGCTTCCTTTATAACCTGGCAAAATCGATTTTGGTGAACCAAGATTAAATGGCCAACATAGCTTTTACCAAGCAATTCATCAGGGGTGTACTCTAGTTGCATGTTGCTGATTTTCTTGTAGTTGAATTCTCTTCTTTTTTACTCCCGTCAAATTACAATATGATGCCAACCTTATAGATTGACACTCACATGATTTAGGTATGTTGCGAATATTTTTAGATATAACTAGTTTACGAACCCTCGCTTCGCGCCAGGGTTCGTTTTTCAATTTATTTTATTGCATTTAGTTTGTAAAATTATTTCGTGAAGAGTGTAATTTACCTCTAATAGTAATTTTTTCTCTCTCACACGCCTCACCATTCTCTCTCACTCTCCGTTTCCAAGAATTCAAAAACAAGTCACACTCATTTCTTCACCTCCTCCGGCCACCGGCTTCCGCCGGTGGTCCGGCGCCTCCCTTGCTACTCTTTCGTTTTTTCCTTCCTTCTTCTTGTCTTTTATTTGTTTCTTCCTCGCGTTGGGTCTAATCCGTTTGGGTTTCAGTTTCCACGACATCTTCTTACCGCCGCCATCAAGATCCGTTGAGTACCGCGAGTCTTTTCCGGTGGTCTGTGGTTTCTGATAGTGGTGTTGAGTATATGGACGGTTTTGGGGCTGGATCCAGTCGGAATAGGATGTTTCTTTTTCGTGGTTCAGTCGAGATATTATGTGAGTCGACGGATTTTGTTTTCCGCAACAGGAAGATGGGTTTGTGCCAGATCGGTCAAGTTTGTCGTTGGTTATCGTCTCGTGCTCCGTCGGTAGGTGTTACTTTTTCGTGGGTAGATCGGATTGTATTTTGGTGGTTGTCGATTTTTGGGTTCCATTTCGAGTGGTATTGGTTGTAGGTCGTGGCCTTTGTGTGATTGTTCGTGGATATAGCCTCGTTTGTGAAGAATTCGACCGGTCTTCGTAGTTTCTGCACCTCATCTTTTCAACTTCGTGATGAAGGTCTCCATCGTGGTTTTATCTTGTTAACCATCTTGGCACATTGCATTATCGCCACTCGATTTGAGAGTGTGGTAGGATTGTTTGGTTTAGTTTTCGACGGGTTTCGTGTTTGTTGTTCGTGTGCTCCGAATCCACGCTTTCTATCGGGTGTTTGCCCTTATGTGATTATGTTTTGTGTTTTGGTTTGGTTAATGAGGGTGTTTCTTGATGGTTTGATCCTTCATAGTCTTGTTAGAATTCGTGTTTTTTTTTTTTAGGAATCGTGTATTTGTCATTCGAGTTTATGCTTGTCGATTGGAATTTGTACGTTGTCGTGTTGTTGTACTACTAGCATCTTGCTAGTGTTAATTTATTAATATAATATATTGCCTTTCAAAAAAAAAAATATTTCGTGACTAACGATGATGTCATTGAAGCGCAACTCGAGTCGAACTAAAAGGTATAATCCGTGAAAAATTTAAATGTTATTTTAAATTAACAATATATGTGCATCTCCGAATTTCGCTATAGAATTGTCGACTTTTAAAAATTTAACGCAAAATCAACGTGTATGAAAAGTATCTCAAATATTTGACCTTTTTAAAAAACTTCCGTTTTGCATATAGTTAGTGACATTGTGTTCCTAAAATTATTTCGAGTTTAACGATGGTGCGGAAAAATTTAAGTCGTTGCGAGCAAGAAGATATGACCCGTTGAATATTTGGGTGAAATTTATGTAAGATTTTTTATGAAAATAGGTATTTGACACTTTACCCCCTTGTTTGGGGGTCGATTTTAATTTTTGAAAAAGTGTGGGTTTTTTTTGGAAAATAAAAAAAAAGGTAAAAAAAGGTGAAAGGACAAAAACGCCCCTGGTACTATTCATCGACTTTTAAAAATTTAACGCAAAATCAACGTGTATGAAAAGTATTTCAAATATTTGACGTTTTTTAAAAAGCGTCCGTTTTGCATATATTTAGTGGCATTGTGTTCCTAAAATTATTTCGAGTTTAACGATGGTGCCGGAAAAATTTAACTCGTTGCGAGCGAAAAGATATGACCCGTTGAATATTTGGGTGGAATTTATTTAAGATTTTTTATGAAAATAGGTATTTGACACTTTACTCTCCTGTTTGGGGGTCGATTTTAATTTTTGAAAAGTGTGGGTTTTTTTTGAAAAATAAAAAAAGGTAAAAAAAAATAAAAAAAAAGATGAAAGTGTTATAATTCAGTAGGCTTATAACTACCTTTAATGGTTATAAGAACAAAGAGAGAAAAAGAGAGAAGAAGGAGAGAAGAAATATTGATATTGATATTTCAAGAGAAATGGTGCACCTTAAATGGTTACCATACATGTCTATTTATAGTATAAAATATTACTATGCAAGAAATATAATAATAATAAAATTAACATCCAATCTAGATATTTTATAACACAATCTAGATATTTTATAACACTCCCCCTTGGATGACAATTTTATTAGAGAATAACTAGTACTGCCTCGTTAAAAACCTTGCTAAAGAAAACCCATTGGGATAAAATTTTAGCTAAGGGACAGCATAGAGTTGACTCCCCCTCAAGTAGGCAACGCCTGAGTTGTTACATCTTCTGAACATGCCTCATGCCAATATTATGAACGTGTGTTCTGAAAATAGCAGTTGGCAGTGCTTTGGTATAAAGATCAGCAGAGTTGTTGATTGAACGTATCTCATTTTAATCTGGTTGTCTTTTACGAGATCTTGAGTATATGAGAAGAATCTGAGGTTTTCATTTGAAACTGTATCATCTAAATCTTTTATGTACAAGTTTAGCCCCTGTGATTTGTCTACAGTCTCCTTCATGGTTTGCTCAAACCCTTGTTTCAATTCCTATTCCCTTGTAGTCTTTTCTGAGCTTACCAACATACCATTCTTTTCCACCAAACTTATGACCGTTAAGACCGTCTATGGCTTTGGCGCCTCCTCAGTATTTATATTTTGTTCAGTCACTTTTGATACTCTTCTTTCATTTGTATTATGCAAGCTGCATTATCTTCATATATAGTTATTGGTGAAGATAGTTGTTGGTCTTTTATAGCGTTCTAGTCCACAAGAATCATTAATGATTTGTGTTATTAATCTCAACCAAACACATTTTTGAGTAGTTTCATATAATGCAATCACTTCGTCATGATTTGATGATGTTGCAATAAGTGTTTGTTTTAAGAACGCCATGATTTTGTGGTACCTCCATTTAGGAATACATATCGAGTTTGAGATTTATCTTTATGAGGATTTGATGAATGACCTGCATATACATAATCAACCAAATCTTGTTTTGAAACGTTAGAATAAAATAATTTTAAATCAGCAGTTTCTCAAGGGTATCAAAATATGTGTTTGATCCCGCTCCATTGTCATTTGAGCTGAATCTTGCCAACAAATTAACTGCAAGAGAAATGTCAGGTCTTGTACAATCTATAAGATACATAAGAACCTCAATTGCACTAAAATATGGAACTTCCGATCTGTTTAAGATTTTCATGATCTTCGCAGGGATGAAATAGATCAGTGTCAATATTGAGTGATCTAACAACAATGAGTTTGTTTTTTTTTTTTTAAAATGTTTTAAAATCTTTTCGGTATAAGTTGTTTGATGTACAAGTAAACCATTAGGCATATGCTCAATTTGCAATCCAAGGTAATACTTGGTTTTTTCAAGGTCTTTCATTTCAAAATAATTCTTTAGAAGTTGAATGATTTCATAGATCTCTTTATTTGTTCATATGATGTTAAGAACATTGACATAAACAACTACGATCTCATATCCGAACATTGTTTTTATAAAACATACGTGCAAAATAAGTTTATATTTATACCCTTTTTTTTATCAAGTAGTCATTTAATCGGTTATACCACATACGTCCCGTTTGTATAAACCCACTTAGAAATCTTTGTGATTTAATGGAATATATTCCCTTAGGTTTTACATTAGATGCTTATGATACCTTAACCCTTTAGGTATATTCATATATATCACTATTAAGTGATCCATACAGATAAGTAGTAACAACATTCATGAGATGCATTTAAATAACTACCAGGTTGATTAAGTATCTAATAAGTAATTGTATCCATTACAGGAGGATAATTTTTCCTCCTAATTCATTTCTGGTCTTTGTGGGAAATATTGAGTTACAAGTCTAGTTTTGCCTTGTAACTTCATTTGCACATTTCTTTTCGGATAAAAATTCATTTGTATCCCATACATTTCACATATTTAAAAGTGATAACGATTGATCCAAAAACTTTTCTTTTATCGAGCGATTCTAATTCAGCTCGTATTGCTCCTTTCCATTTAGCTCAATCATGTCCATTTTGTATATTCAATGACAGATTTTAGTTCCAGATCATCATCTTTATTCATGATGTCATTGTAACATTATATGAAAATATCTCATAGAGATTTTAATTTCATTTCGATTCCATAATATTGCATAATTTATCGCAATTTTAGTATTTACATTTATCAATATCCTCTGCAGAAGGAATATTGATTTGTGGTTCTTCTTGAACACTTTCTTTTACCTCATTATCAGCTGATTTTCTTTTTCGAGGATTTTTATCTTCGGAACCAATTGATCTTCCACGTTTGATGCGTGGCAAAGACTCAACAGTGACATTATTGCCAACTTTTGGAATTTCAGTTCGAGCTGGAGCATTTATCGCTGGTATATATGATTTAGTCACCTTTTTTTTTATATATGTAAATGCATAAAGTAATTAATTTGCAAGTTCTTGCGTATGCATTATTTTTTGAACTTTCGTTTCACATTCTTTTGTGCGAGTTCAATATACCTTAATTGATGTTCACATCATGAAGCATCATTTTATTTTTTTTATTTTTATTTCTCCCCCTAATCCAGGAAACAATGTTTTATTAAAATGACAATCAGCAAAACGTGCTGTAAAAACATCACCCATCATGGGTTCAATATATCTTATGATTGAAGATGTTTTATATCCAAAATATATTACCATCTTTCTTTGAAGAACCATTTTATTGTGTTGTGGTGATACAATTGGAACATACACTGCACAACCAATGTTCTAAGGTGGAAAATATTTGGCTCTTGGCCAAAATCAAGTATTAAGTGAAAATATTTATGACTTCCACATGGTATAATGCGAATTAATGTCGCAACATGTAAATTTACATGTCCACATATACATATTGAGAGATTTGTACTCATTATCAATTGTCTAGTTATTAGCTGCTATTGATTCAGCTAAACTAATTTTGTGTATGCACATGAGCAACTGGATGTTCAACAACAATCCCTGTAGATATATAATGATCATTAAATGTTTTAGATGTTAACTCACCAGCATTATCAAGTCTCATCCTTTTAATGGTGTAATCAGAATAATGTGTTCTCAATTTAATAATTTGTGCAAGAAACTTTGCAAATGCCATATTACGGCTTGATAACATACAAATATGAGAACATCCGCTAGATGCGTCTATTATCAAAATGCTTCACATGATGGATGAATTGGTTCATATATCTTACCTTGAATTCTTTCAAGAAACATTTGTGATTATTTTTCACAATATACTTTTCATTAATCACCATATGTGCTTTCCATTAATCACCATATGTGTTTTTTTTTTTTTTTTTATAAATCACCATATGTGTTTTTTTTTATCATATATCCTTTTCACCATATACGCTTTTAATCATATGCGCTGTGTTTTTCACCATATGCGCTTTTAATCATATGCGATTTTCATCATATGCGTTGTGCTTTTCATCATATTCGGTTTTTATCATATGCGCTTATCATATGCGATGCGCTTTTTATCATATGCGCTTTTTTATGTGAATAGTAAATTAATTAATTTCGTTTTACTATTCATATGAATTAATTTAGATTTACTATTTTGTTAATTGAGTAATATATATATACATCATATACTTGTGACTCCGAAGGCTCAAATGAATTTGACCATATAGTTATACGTTGTACCTTGCATATTAATTTTCAGTAGAAGCTTTAGATGCATATTATTTTCAGTAGAAGCTTTAGATGCACTTTTTTTTTAATCACCAAATACCACAAACACTTTGTTTGCGTTTGTTCATAGTCATCAATGAAAACCATTTTCTTTAATTTTATTTTATACAATAAAATTAACGCATCATTATTCTTTTCAAAAACAATAATCTATTGTTATTGTTCACTTGTGCCATGTTTAACAACAAAAGTCAACAACCTCTGTCTTGTTTGTTGTGGCAACCAAAAACAACCTTTGCTTTTGTTACCGAGAATCCAAGACCAAAAAAACAATTAATTTTTAATTAATCTTTTATCAAAACCATAAATGATTTTATTGATCTACGTTGATATGGCCATAAAGAATTGACGGCTGACCTACTTTTGTAAGTGTATTTCGGCTATCATCCCGAAAACGCACAACGACTTTTTTTTTTTTTATGAACTATTTGTTTCATATCTAGCTTAGGCAATTATTGTGAACATTTGGTCCCTATAAGAGCATTTATTTTTTAGACTTTTAGTTGATTTGTACTTGTCACAATTAGGGATAGCACCCGCGGGTCGTGGATGCGGCTCCATTGGATCCATCACCCGTACCCGCGAATTTTTTTTAAGAGACATCCAATTGAACCCTTGTTCGTTGAAACAATTTGACTATATTTTTACTCCCCATTATTAAACGGGTCATTTTGATGCACACTCTTAAAAAAATAATTTGTTTTTTAAGTTTTATTATTCAACCTCCTTTTTTCAACGGTCACGTTTTTAACAAAACATTTGACAAGTTTGGAAAAAAGTTTTTTATTGATTATCATCAAAAGTTTTCTATTGTCACTCTACTGGATGGAATTATGGCATACAACCAAAATTGCAACCCAACACTACATAAGAACAAAAAGGTTATTTTTTAATTAACATATGTATATGTGTTAAACTCGGAATAATAATAACTTATTTTAGAAAATTAACATAAGACATGTTGAAACATTTTTGTCACATTTAGCTCATCAAGTCTAATACTTATCATTGATAGATTTTATCACGTCTAGGAGATGTTTACTTTTTTCTTGTATTAAGTCCTACTTTCATTTACCTTTGTTTGGAAAAAAGTTTTTTTTTACTTTGCTTTCCCCCTTTCTGTAAAACTCATTTAAACACTTTCTTTGTTTTTTTTTTTTTAAAAAACTTCCTTTTTTTTACGTTACCCGTAAATTATAAATATATAAAAAAAACTTTTTGTTTAAATTTTTTTTCTAGTTTTTAAAAGGCCACTTGACCAATTTTTTAATTCTTTCACAACACCTGATATCGTGATCGTGACCTTTCACCAAAGCAAGAGATATTCTTGATAAACTAAACACGGACTCGTGTTTGAAATTGTCGGCCACAAAAAAATTCATTTGATAAAAGTATATATTTTTTTTAGTTATAGAAGGAGACCACTTCATTTTCAATACTTCATTTTTGACAAAAAACTATTCCATTTTACCATCCCCTTTTTTTTCTTACTTTAACTTTTAAGATATACTTTTAATAAAAATACAAACTACTTTTTCTTATTTTAACTTTTAAGATTTACTTTTAATAAAAATACAAACTACTTTTTGTATTTTAACTTTTAAGATTTACTTTTAATAAAAGTACAAACTATTTTTTCTTATTTTAACTTTTAAGATTTACTTTTAATAAAAATACAAACTATTTTTTTATTTTAACTTTTAAAATTATAAATTTAAGAATAAACATTAGTATGCATGAAATAAATAATGATTAATTGCATAAGTAATCATAAATGTTAGATAACATATAAAGACCCCGTCGTATTCGTATTGATCGGAATTAATCTCGACCCATGGTACCGTGTTGTCAAATGACGTGTTGCGTACATAAAGTACCGTGTTGTCAAATGACGTGTTGCGTACAATCATGAGGTCTTATTAACATAAATATATATGTTAGTGAAGTTAATAAGAGTTAGATTACAGAAAATATAATTCAGGTGGTATAACCGACCATATATAACTTAAATAACATAAATATAAATGTTAGTGAAGTTAGTAAAAGTTAGATTACAGAAATATAATTCAGGTGGTATAACCGACCATATATAACTTAAATAACATAAGTATAAATGTTAGTAGTCCAAAATTTGATATATTCGAGTCTGAAAATTATTAATAATTTCATACCTTGATTAGTGATTCGTGATCGTTTGAGATATCTTTTAATTACACTAAGCTTTTCATGCTGATAACGTGTTATAATTCAGTAGGCATATAAGGTATATTGAACTCGCACAAAAGAATGTGAAACGAAAGTTCAAAAATAATGCATATGCAAGAACTTGCAAATTAATTACTTTATGCATTTACAGATATAAAAAAAAGTGACTAAATCATATATACCAGCGATAAATGCTCCAGCTCGAAGTGAAATTCCAAAAGCTGGCAATAATGTCACTGTTGAGTCTTTGCCACGCATCAAACGTGGAAGATCAATTGGTTCCGAAGATAAAAATCCTCGAAAAAGAAAATCAGCTGATAATGAGGTAAAAGAAAGTGTTCAAGAAGAACCACAAATCAATATTCCTTCTGCAGAGGATATTGATAAATGTAAATACTAAAATTGCGATAAATTATGCAATATTATGGAACCGAAATGAAACTAAAATCTCTATGAGATATTTTCATATAATGTTACAATGACATCATGAATAAAGATGATGATCTGGAACTAAAATCTGTCATTGAATATACAAAATGGACATGATTGAGCTCAATGGAAAGGAGCAATACGAGCTGAATTAGAATCGCTCGATAAAAGAAAAGTTTTCGGATCAATCGTTATCACTTTTAAAGATGTGAAACGTATGGGATACAAATGAATTTTTATCCGAAAAGAAATGTGCAAATGAAGTTACAAGGCAAAACTAGACTTGTAACTCAATATTTTCCACAAAGACCAGAAATGAATTAGGAGGAAAACTTATCCTCCTGTAATGGATACAATTACTTATTAGACACTTAATCAACCTGGTAGTTATTTAAATGCATCTCATGAATGTTGTTACTACTTATCTGTATGGATCACTTAATAGTGATATATATGAATATACCTAAAGGGTTAAGGTATCATAAGCATCTAATGTAAAACTCAAGGGAATATATTCCATTAAATCACAAAGATTTCTAAATGGGTTTATACAAATGGGACGTATGTGGTATTACCGATTAAATGACTACTTGATAAAAAAAAAAAGGGTATAAATATAAACTTATTTTGCACGTATGTTTTATAAAAACAATGTTCGGATATGAGATCGTAGTTGTTTATGTCAATGTTCTTAACATCATATGAACAAATAAAGAGATCTATGAAATCATTCAACTTCTAAAGAATTATTTTGAAATGAAAGATCTTGAAAAAACCAAGTATTACCTTGGATTGCAAATTGAGCATATGCCTAATGGTTTACTTGTACATCAAACAACTTATACCGAAAAGATTTTAAAACATTTTTTTTAAAGACAAACTCATTGTTGTTAGATCACTCAATATTGACACTGATCTATTTCATCCCTGCGAAGATCATGAAAATTTTAACAGATCGGAAGTTCTATATTTTAGTGCAATTGAGGTTCTTATGTATCTTATAGATTATACAAGATCTGACATTTCTTTTGCAGTTATTTTGTTGACAAGGTTCAACTCAGCCCTTACAAAAAGACATTGGAATGGGACAAACACATATTTTGATACCCTTGAGAAACTGCTGATTTAAAATTATTTTATTCTAACGTTTCAAAACAAGATTTGGTTGATTATGTATATGCAGGTCATTCATCAAATCCTCATAAAGATAAATCTCAAACTCGATATGTATTCCTAAATGGAGGTACCACAAAATCATGGTGTTCTTAAAACAAACACTTGTTGCAACATCATCAAATCATGACGAAGTGATTGCATTATATGAAACTACTCGAAAATGTGTTTGGTTGAGATCAATGACACAAATCATTATTGATTCTTGTGGACTAGAACGCTATAAAAGACTAACAACTATCTTCACCAACAACTATATATGAAGATAATGCAGCTTGCATAATACAAATGAAAGAAGAGTATCAAAAGTGACTGAACAAAATATAAATACTGACGAGGCGCCAAAGCCATAGACGGTCTTAACGGTCATAAGTTTGATGGAAAAGAATGGTATGTTGGTAAGGCTTAGAAAAGACTACAAAGGAATAGGAATTGAAACAAGGGTTTGAGCAAACCATGAAGGAGACTGTAGACAAATCACAAGGGCTAAACTTGTACATAAAAGATTTAGATGATACAGTTTCAGATGAAAACCTCAGATTCTTCTCATATACTCAAGATCTCGTAAAAGACAACCAGATTAAAATGAGATACGTTCAATCAACAACTCTGCTGATCTTTATACCAAAGCACTGCCAACTGCTATTTTCAGAACACACGTTCATAATATTGGCATGAGACATGTTCAGAAGATGTAACAACTCAGGCGTTGCCTATTTGAGGGGGAGTCAACTCTATGCTGCACTCTTTTTCCCTTAGCTAAAGTTTTATCCCAATGGGTTTTCTTTAGCAAGGTTTTTAACGAGGCAGTAATAGTTATTCTCTAATAAAATTGTCATCCAAGGGGGAGTGTTATAAAATATCTAGATTGTGTTATAAAATATCTAGATTGGATGTTAATTTTATTATTATTATATTTCTTGCATAGTAATATTTTATACTATAAATAGACATGTATGGTAACCATTTAAGGTGTACCATTTTCTCTTGAAATATCAATATCAATATTTCTTCTCTCTTTTTTCTCTCTTTGTTCTTATAACCATTAAAGGTAGTTATAAGCCTACTGAATTATAACACGGTCATTTTTGTCTAACAGTTAATATGTTAATGTTAATTATGTCTCATATACAACCTATGTGAACCTTTTCTTTCCAGAAACTAGAACAATTACAAAGTGAGAATGAAGCGCCTCGTCATGTTCCTCACAAGGTAATTTCAGTGGATATCACTGTTGATTATCAGTAAGCCCGCCTGCAACATCTTTTTTTAATACTTGAATGTCGTATGCATTCCTTATTTTAGATACTTTACATTACATTTGAAATATAGGTATGTAGAGTGTACACCAGCTCCGGTGATAGGCGTAACGTCATTCATGAAATTATATTTAAACCGCCGAAGGGAGGAAATAAAAGCATATGTTCATAAAGTCATAAGATTTATACTTAGAACATGCAACTGTTTTTTCTTGTTATGTTACAAATTAAACCAGATTTTGTTGTTTTTGTTAGTATCAATTTAATTGTATGAGAATAGTTTTGCCAATTTGGTAATGAATTTGATTATTTGTCAATTTAATAAATGATTTCCTCAAGTTAGATCAGATGAAGATGTACAGCCTATTGAAGATGCTAGATCAGTAACTCTATCTGGAGAATTAATGAGCAAAGGGAACAGGTAATTAATTATTAATTTTTTTTTCGGTTCAACACACCTGAATCACTTTTATAGATGATGCTGGTGGTTTTGGACTTTTGGTCCAACTGAATTAGTCTGGTTTGGTTCAATTTCAAGAAATAGCAAACCATGAATCAAATATGTTAAATAACTGTGGTCCAGAATTGGTTAGCTTACCAACCAAAATAATATGTCATTTGGTTTGGTTTGGTTCAGTTCTAGTATCTCATTGTGTTTTGCCCAAACGAATGAGTCGATTTGAGTTTGATTTGGATTTCAAGAAAACTGGAAGATGTATTCATAATAAAATACTGGTTACCAGTTTTTCTAAAAAAGTTATGCACTTAGAAAGATATCACATTAATGTGGCAGTTCAAGCTATTCCATTCATTATAACTCGTAGTGAATATTTTTACTTATTTTGACTCATTACACAAATCGATCATTTTGGTACTGTTAGTGCATAATCCCGAGTTCTATATTGTAATATGTTCTATTCGTATTAACGTTTACATTTCACCCGTGTATGAACATTGTCGTTGATATTTGTGTTTGATATTGATTATGCGATGATGTGAAATGGTTTAGAGCTGATTGGTTGGCATCTCAGACCATCGACCGATGGTAGGGACCATCGGTCGAGGGACAAACACCATCGACCGAAGGTCAGAGACCACCAGCCGATGGACACTGTAAGTATATATAAATAGGGAAGTCGGGTTTCATTCAAAGGTTACAAACCCTACACCCTTTAGCCGACGTTTATCGTTTCTGCAGTGGTCCTAGACCAAACTCCAACCGAATACACGTTCCAAGGTGTCGATTACATCAACTCTTGTTGGTATTATTGAACCCGAAGTGTCATAATATTCGTTTACCCTATAGAATAGTGTTTTCTGCCTCTAATCTTGTTAGTACGATTAATCTAAGATCTAATTACGTCTACAAAATGGTATCAGAGCTCTTGGGTTGCTGATTCAATCGTTTTAAATCGTTTAAAGTGTTTTTGGTGTTTACGGTTTTTGGTCAAAACGGGTTTGTATCGAAAGTTACAATTTTTACGTGTTTGTTTTGTGTTTTTGTGTTTAATTTAGTGTATGGTGTATTCTCTAAGTTTCCATCGGATTAGTTTGTGTTTTGGACGTCAAAACAGCGTTAAATTCGAAGTTTAGGTGAAAACCCTAGTTTTTCCTGCCCAGATTTCGTAAGAACTACCCTCGGCGGATCGTCATTGACCATCGACCGTTCGTCTAGACCATCAACCGTTAGTCAACCTTGTTACGACAAATCGTCTCATACAGAACCGGAGGACCGTTTGTCGTACCTTAGAGAAGTTTGTCTTTACCTACGGCCGTTCGTCATAAGACCATCGACCGTTCGTCAACTACCATCGACCGATAGTACTTTCCATTGGCCGGTGGTCTCTTAACTGACATACTGCTTGATCATAATCTACCATCGGCCGTAAGACTTAGTCTATTGACCGACCGTCACTGACCATCGACCGATAGTCATCGTCCATCGACCGACAGTCTTTTAATACAGAATCAGAAAATCAAAACTAATTAATTAAAATGTCTGACACTAATGAACAAGTGGCTAATGAATACAGTGCTTTATTTATTGCACCTGGACTTCATAAATTAATCCTTTCCGAAAGTGAGTCAGGAACTGCCAATAAGGTTCCAAAACTTGATAATCTGAAAGACTTTTTGGACTGGAAGGCCCGGTTTATGATATATTTGAATGGTATCTGTAACATCCCGCCTTTTTCCGTTTACTTTTCTGTTTACTTATTTAAAATCCGTTATATGTTTATAACATCTCCCGTTGATACGCGTTTTAAATTATCTCATTTAGGTAATTCACGCACCCGAATGAAACTTGAAGGACCAAACATGCCAAATGACCAAACCTTTGACTAGGTCAAAGTGGTCAAACCATCCTCATCCATTCATCACTCCTCTTTCATCTTTACTACTTCCTCCATTTTCTCTCAACACCCAATTTCAAAGAATCATCATCCAAATCCGAGCTAACGGGTGTTTAGCAAAATAAATTACATTTTTGGAATCCATGCAACTTCCTCTTCGATTCTATACCGATTTCATTACATTTGGGTAACTTTCTAAAATCACTAGATTTTGTGTTCTTAATGTTTTTAACTTATAAAGTTGTTAATTAGTGTCTATGGCTCAAGTCTAACATGATTATATGATTTATATCCTCGATCTCGTTGTTTTAGTGTAACTAGCATGAACATGAAAAGTGTGTGTTTGATTTCGAGTTTTGAATGATTTAAATGTTGTTGTTATGATTAAGTGCAAATATTAAATGTGTTCCTAGTATCACTACCTTCAATTTGATGTGTAGGTTGCTTTAGAAAAGTTCATGAACTTGATTATTGATTTTGGTGAATTTGGGCTAGGGTTTGATGAACTTGAAATGGACTTTTGATGCTTTGAATGACATGAGATGTTATTAGTAAGTGTTAGGTTGTATTGTATGCTTGATTACCTAAGAAATGACGTATTGTATGTAGGTAGTAAGTTTCCGAATCATTGATTTGCATTTATGAGCTTGAATGTCATTAATATTGAGCATTCAATGTGATTTTGGTTGTTATAAGTGGTAGATTGATTGATGAAATGTGCTTGGTTATTTTCACTGTCAAAATACCTTTCCGATGATATAAAATACATGTTATAAGTGTTTGCGGATCATAAATTATGTTTGGTTGCGTTTTAGATCGTGCACTTGTGTGTTTTCAGCATAGCAGACCTGTATACCAATCTGGACACCGTCCATATTATTAGACGCCGTCCAGGCCTTCAATACTGGACGCCGTCCAGTTTGCCTATCAGGGGACTGTCCAACTTGGTCATTTTATGAAAAATGTTTGCCATGCTATGGACCTCCGATTCACATGTAACTTGTTCTAACATGCTCATATATAATTAAAAACCTCAGAAAAATAGTTCGGGACCCGACCCGAACGTGTTGACTTTTTCATTGACTTTGACCCGACCAAAGTTGACTTTTAATCAAACTTAACCAAATGTTTGTGCAATCGTTCTAACATGATTTTATACTTGTACCTTGCATGAAACATGACAATTTGATTCACATGCTATATTAATCGAGTCTTAACGAGCCATATGACTAATTGAACACTTTGACCGACCGTGTTTACCGATTGATACAAACCTATTTGTTTAGGTCAAGACTAGCACTCCTTCTTGCACATGTTTACTTGTTGAAGTACCTTTTACATACGTGCACTCAAGGTGAGATCATAGTCCTACTTTTACTCTTTTGAACTTACATTTGGGATGAGAAAACATAAACGTTTATTTTTACTAAGTGAACACAAGTACAGGAAAACAAACATTCTACGTACGAGTTTGAACAAAAATCCTCAATTCGATTATCATTAGTTACACTTGTTGGGTGTAAGCGAGAACTTATGTTGTATGGATCCATATGGGTTTGACAAACCCTCATTCAAACGGTTCGCTACCGTTTACGAATGGAATATATTTTCGAGAAACAGTGTATGTTCTAACACTATTGTGATGGGGTTCTATGGAAGGAATGTTAAGCATTGATAATTGGGTGCTCGTGAATATTACTTTTGGAATGTATTACTATTATAACACTGTTACAAAATCTTGTGGTTCACTTGTACATACTTACTTAAACCTATGATTTCACCAACGTTTTCGTTGACAGATTTCTATGTTATTCTCAGGTCCTTGAACGCTTTGTGAAACATGCTTCCGCTCATTTCTTTTGATACTTGCTTGGATGTCGAGTATACATGCATACGTGGAGCGTCTTTTGGTTACTTTTAAATTGTGTCGCATATGTTTCAATTGTACTTTAAACTTTATTATGTAACTAGTTATCGAACTACTTTGTAAACCTTGAAACATCTTTACTTTTGAAATGAATGCGACATACTTTTGGTCAAACGTTGTTTTAAAGACTTATGACCATGTAACGGGACCTAAGTAGATGGCGCCATCAATGATGATTTTTTCGGGTCGCTACAGATGGTATCAGAGCATTGGTTGTAGGAATTTAGAGTTCATTGGTGTCAACCCCGAGTCATAGGGTACATTAGTGAGTCTAGACTACAACCGGCATATAGACTTGAAGTAGGAATTACATGACTACTTGTGCATTTATACTCGAACGTTTCTACTCATATATACTCTTATTTCATCTTAATCTCACGTTGTTTAATTTGATTGACACGCCACCTTGAATTAGTGAAATAATGTCGAATGCACATATGAATTAGGGTAATATAATTTCCGGAATTATATTACGGTGACTCATATGAACGTTCCGACATTATGGCATAAAGAATTTAAGGCGAGTCAAGGAAAATTTTTCTCTATCCATATTCCATATCATGATTAGTATTATTAAAAATACTAATCAACGGTATTCTTGTGTTTTGAAGGAACAATGCCCCCTCGTCGAGTGCCACGCCATGAGACTCCCGAACAAGCTCTACAACGAATGATAGCCACCGCCGTGGATGCGTCCATAGCCGGTTACTCCTCCAACAACAACAATAACAACAACCACAACAACAACAATCAAGGGTACGGTAACTCAAGTGAAGGGTGCTCCTACAAAGCCTTCATAGGGTGCAAGCCTCATACTTTTGATGGGACCGGGGGACCGGTTACTCTCACTCGATGGTTCGAACAAACGGAGTCCGTCTTTAGCATAAGCGGTTGTCAGGACCAAGATAAGGTCAAATACTCCACTCACACTTTTGCCGGTGTCACCCTCACATGGTGGAACACCTATGTACAATCGGTGGGTACCGATGAAGCTCACGCCCTCTCTTGTGCCGACTTAAGGGAAAAGATGATCGTCGAATATTTCCCTCGTGAAGAAACCCGAAGGCTCGAACAAGAGCTAAGAACTTTGAAAGTGGTCGGAAATGATCTCAAGGCTTATAATCAATGATTTTCCGAACTAGCCTTGATGTGCCCAAACCTTGTGAACCCCGAAGCTTTAAGGGTTGAACTTTACATGGATGGTCTTCCAAAGAGCATCAAACACGGGGTAATGTCATCCAAACCCGCTAATTATCAAGAAGCTTTGAGCATGGCCCGCAAGTTGATAGAAACGGTGGACAAAATCGTAGTGCCGGCACCTAAAGCCGAGGATAAGTCGGGTAACAACAAAAGAAAATGGGAATCCCCTCAATCAAACAACAATAACTTTGCCAAAAAGCCTTACACCTCCGACGGCAAGAAGGGTTATGCCGGAAACCTACCTCTTTGCAACAAATGCAACAAGCATCACTTTGGTGAATGTGGCAAGCTAATTTGCCATCGGTGCCAAGGAGTTGGTCATAAGGCCAACGAATGTAAAAGTGTCGCCCCCATCGCTCGAAAGTGGCCCAATGCACCAAAGACGGGCACTTGTTACGAATGTGACCAAACGGGCCATTATAGAAATGCCTGTTCGAAGAAGAAAGATAACCCCAATACGCCTGGCCGAGCTTTCAACATCAACACCGAGGAAGCTCGAGATGACAATGAATTAGTCACGGGTACATTTTTTCTCAACAACTCTTATGTTACTTGCTTATTCGATTCGGGTGCCGATAAATGCTTTGTATCCAAGACTTTGACTTATTCTTTTAGCACTCCACCACTTCCACTAGATACCAATTATACCATTGAAGTGGCCAACGGAAAACTATTGAGTGCCGACACATATTACCGGGGGTGTACGTTAAATATTTTGGGTAATGAGTTTGAAATTGACTTGATACACATGAAACTAGGAAGTTTTGATGTGATAATCGGTATGAATTGGTTAGCCAAAACGAAATCTCACATCCTTTGTGATCTTAACGCAATTCGAATTCCTATCAAGAATGGTGAACCCTTGATTGTTTATGGCGATAAGAGTTGCACCGGACTCAACCTCGTTTCGTGCCTTAAAGTTAGAAAACTACTCCGTAAGGGTTGTTTTGCGATCCTTGCCTATGTTAAGAAAGTCGAGCCCGATGAGAAGCATATCATTGATGTGCCAATTGTTAGTGACTTTTCCGATGTATTTCCCGACGAATTGCCAGGTCTTCCACCTCATCGACCGGTAGAATTCCAAATCGATCTTATACCGGGAGCCGCACCCGTAGCACGTGCACCATATAGACTTGCTCCATCCAAAATGCAAGAATTGCAAAGTCAAATCCAAGAACTACTTGACCGTGGTTTTATCCAACCTAGCCATTCACCATGGGGCGCTCCGATTTTGATTGTTAGAAAGAAAGACGGATCCCTACGAATGTGCATCGATTATCATGAACTAAATAAATTGACAGTTAAGAATTGATATCCTCTTCCTCGCATCGATGACCTCTTTGATCAACTACAAGGATCTCGTGTATATTCTAAAATCGATCTCCGCTCGGGTTATCATCAATTAAGGGTTAAGGGGGAAGATGTCTCCAAAACCGCTTTCCGAGCTCGTTATGGTAGTTATGAATTTCTTGTCATGCCATTTGGTCTCACTAACGCACCGGCAGTGTTCATGAATCTTATGAACCACGTGTGCAAACCGTATCTCGATAAATTCGTTATAGTGTTCATCAATGACATCTTGGTCTATTCTAAATGCGAAGAAGAGCACGAACAACATCTACGACTTGTGCTTGAACTCTTGAGACAAGAACGACTCTATGCCAAATTCTCTAAGTGTGAATTTTGGTTGAAGGAAGTTCAATTTCTTGGTCATGTTGTAAGTGATCAAGGTATTAAAGTCGATCCATCAAAAATCGAAGCCATTAGTAAATGGGAGACTCCAACTACTCCTACTCACATTCGTCAATTTTTGGGTCTCGCCGGATACTACCGTATATTCATCAAGGATTTCTCTTTGGTTGCTCATCCTCTAACCGCGTTAACTCACAAGGGAAAGAAATTCATTTGGGCGACCGAACAAGAATCCGCATTTCAAATCTTGAAGACGAAGCTAACCACCGCTCCTATCTTGTCACTTCCCGAAGGCAATGATGATTTTGTTGTATATTACGATGCCCCGAAACATGGTTTTGGGTGTGTATTGATGCAACGAAAGAAAGTCATTGCTTATGCCTCTCGACAATTGAAAATTCATGAACGGAACTATACGACACATGATCTCGAACTCGGAGCCGTTGTCTTTGCACTTAAAATGTGGAGACACTATCTTTATGGAACCAAAAGTTCCATCTTCACCGATCACAAAAGCCTCCAACACATCTTCGATCAAAAGCAACTAAACATGAGACAACGACAGTGGATTGAAACTTTAAACGATTATGATTGTGAGCTTCATTACCATCCCGGGAAGGCAAACGTAGTAGCTGATGCCTTGAGTCGAAAAGAAAGAGCGGTGCCTCTTCGTGTCCGAGCTTTAAACATCACCATTCACACCAACCTCAATAGTCAAATTCGTGTAGCCCAAGACGAGGCTCTCAAGGATGAAAACATCTCTCTCGAACACTTGAACGTCCTCACCTCTCGATTCGAAGTTAAAGAAACCGGACTCCGATATTTCGCCGAAAGAATTTGGGTGCCTAGTTATGGGGACTTGCGAAGCCTTATTTTAGACAAAGCCCATAAGTCAAGATATTCATTTCACCCCGGTGCCAATAAGATGTACCACGACCTCAAAGAACAATATTGGTGGCCGAACATTAAAAAGGACGTTGCTACTTATATTGGAAAGTGCCTAACTTGCTCCAAAGTCAAAGCCGAACATCAAAGACCGTCCGGACTACTTCAACAACCTGAAATCCCGCAATGGAAGTGGGAAAGGATAACGATGGATTTTATCACCAAACTACCAAAGACGGTTGGCGGTTATGATACTATTTGGGTTATTGTTGACCGTCTCACCAAATCCGCACATTTCCTAGCCATGAAGGAAACCGACAACATGGAGAAACTCGCACAACTTTACATTAAAGAAATCGTAAGCCGACACGGTGTACCCTTATCGATTATCTCCGACCGAGATGGCTGTTTTGTTTCTAGGTTTTGGCTTACTTTACAAGAAGCGTTGGGAACGCGTTTAGACATGAGCACCGCATATCATCCACAAACCGACGGACAAAGCGAACGCACAATTTAAACTTTGGAAGACATGCTACGAGCTTGCGTTGTCGACTTTGGAAAAGCTTGGGATAAGCACTTGCCTCTCGCCGAATTCTCCTATAACAATAGTTATCACGCGAGTATTAACGCCGCACCATTCGAAGCTTTATATGGCCGAAAATGTCGTTCTCCTCTTTGTTGGGCCGAAGTAGGCGACACACAAATTACCGAACCCGAACTCATTCATGAAACCACCGAGAAGATCGTTCAAATCGGAGATAGGCTTAGGACGGCCCGAAGTCGTCAAAAGAGCTATACCGACAAATGATGCAATGATCTTGAATTTCAAGTCGGTGATTGAGTAATGTTAAAATTTGCACCTTGGAAAGGTGTAATCCATTTTGGGAAACGCGGGAAGCTAAATCCGCGGTATACTGGTCCTTTCGAAATCTTGGAGCGTGTTGGAACCGTTGCTTATCGTTTAGATCTTCCGCCTCAATTGAGCTCCGTTCATCCTACTTTCCATGTATCCAACTTGAAAAAGTGCCTTTCCAAACCCGATATCGTCATCCCTCTCGAGGAGCTTACCATTGATGACAAACTTCATTTCGTGGATGAACCGGTTGAAATTGTGGACACCTCCATTAAAACGTTAAAACAAAGCCAACTTCTAATTATCAAGGTCCGTTGGAACGCCAAAAGGGGACCCGAGTTTACTTGGGAAAGACAAGATCAAATGCAACAGAAATACCCTCATTTATTTGTGAATTCGGAAACGCAAAATCCCGAGGAAGAAACAACGACTACTACGCCTACTTAAATTTTGGAACGAAATTTCTTTTAAGGAGTAGGTAATGTAACATCTCGCCTTTTTCTGTTTACTTTTCCGTTTACTTATTTAAAGTCCGTTATATGTTTATAACATCTCCCGTTGATACGCGTTTTAAATTATCTCGTTTAGGTAATTCACGCACCCGAATGAAACTTGAAGGACCAAACATGCCAAATGACTAAACCTTTGACTAGGTCAAAGTGGTCAAACCATCCTCATCCATTCATCACTCCTCTTTCATCTTTACTACTTCCTCCATTTTCTCTCAACACCCAATTTCAAAGAATCATCATCCAAATCCGAGCTAGCGGGTGTTTTGCAAAACAAATTATATTTTTGGAATCCTTGCAACTTCCTCTTCGATTCTATACCAATTTCATTACATTTGGGTAACTTTCTAAAATCACTAGATTTTGTGTTCTTGATGTTTTTAACTTATAAAGTTGTTAATTAGTGTCTTTGGCTCAAGTCTAACATGAATATATGATTTATATCCTCGATCTCGTTGTTTTAGTGTAACTAGCATGAATATGAAAAGTGTGTGTTTGATTTCTAGTTTTGGATGATTTAAATGTTGTTGTTATGATAAAGTGCAAGTATTAAATGTGTTCCTAGTATCACTACCTTCAATTTGATGTGTAGGTTGCTTTAGAAAACTTCATGAACTTGATAATTGATTTTGGTGAATTTGGGCTAGGGTTTGATGAACTTGAAATGGACTTTTGATGCTTTGAATGACATGAGATGTTATTAGTAAGTGTTAGGTTGTATTGTATGCTTGATTACCTACGAAATGGCGTATTGTATGTAGTTAGTAAGTTTCCGAATCATTGATTTGCATTTATGAGCTTGAATGTCATTAATGTTGAGCATTCAATGTGATTTTGGTTGTTGTAAGTGGTACATTGATTGATGAAATGTGCTTGGTTGTTTTCATTGTCAAAATACCTTTCCGATGATATAAAATACATGTTATAAGTGTTTGCGGATCATAAATTATGTTTGGTTGCGTTTTGGTTCGTGCACTATTGTGTTTTCAGCATAGCAGACCTGTATACCAATTTGGACGCTGTCCAGGCCTTCAATACTGGATGCCGTCCAGCCATTTTGGACGCCGTCCAGTTTGCCTATCAAGGGACTGTCCAACTTGGTCATTTTATGAAAAATGGTTGCCATGCTATGGACCTCCGATTCACATGTAACTTGTTCTAACATGCTCATATATGATTAAAAACCTCAGAAAAATAGTTCGGGACCCGACCCGAACGTGTTGACTTTTTCGTTGACTTTGACCCGATCAAAGTTGACTTTTAATCAAACTTAACCAAATGTTTGTGCAATCGTTATAACATGCTTTTATACTTGTACCTTGCATGAAACATGACAATTTGATTCACATGCTATATTAATCGAGTCTTAACGAGCCATAGGACTAATTGAACACTTTGACCGACCGTGTTTACTGATTGATACAAACCTATTTGTTTAGGTCAAGACTAGCACTCGTTCTTGCACACGTTTACTTGTTGAAGTACCTTTTACATACCTGCACTCAAGGTGAGATCATAGTCCCACTTTTACTCTTTTGAACTTACATTTGGGATGAGAAAACATAAACGTTTCTTTTTACTAAGTGAATACAAGTACAGGAAAACAAACATTCTACATACGAGTTTGAACAAAAATCCTCAATTCGATTATCATTAGTTACACTTGCCGGGTGTAAGCGAGAACTTATGTTGTATGGATCCATATGGGTTTGACAAACCCTCATTCAAACGGTTCGCTACCGTTTACGAATGGAATATATTTTCAAGAAACAGTGTATGTTCTAACACTATTGTGATGGGGTTCTATGGAAGGAATGTTAAGCATTGATAATTGAGTGCTCGTGAATATTACTTTTGGAATGTATTACTATTATATCACTGTTACACTTGTACATACTTACTTAAACCTATGATTTCACCAACGTTTTCGTTGACAGATTTCTATATTTTTCTCAGGTCCTTGAACATTTTGTGATACATGCTTCCGCTCATTTCTTTTGATATTTGCTTGGATGTCGAGTATACATGCATACGTGGAGCGTCTTTTGGCTACTTTTAAATTGTGTCGCATATGTTTCAATTGTACTTTAAACTTTGTTATGTAACTAGTTATCGAACTACTTTGTAAACCTTGAAACATCTTTACTTTTGAAATGAATGCGCCATACTTTTGGTCAAACGTTGTTTTAAAGACTTATGACCACGTAACGAGACCTAAGTAGACGGCACCGTCAATGAAGATTTTGTCGGGTCGCTACAGTATCGACTCTAGACTTTGGGAGTTTATTGAGACAGAATATGCATGGCCAAATGGGGCAGACGGTGAACCAAAATAAACAGCATAGTTTAATCCTGCTGAGCGTGAACAATATAACTTGGAATGTAAGTGTTACGCTCAGCTCACACAGGCACTGTCTAAGGAAATCTTTTCACAGTTCAAAAACAGGAACAAGACTTCGCATACCCTTTGGCTTGCTCTTCAATCAGCAACCGAGGGTACAGCCATTTACCGTGCCACTAAGGGTAAGGTTTTAAAAGATGAATGGAGAGTGTTTGCGGCTCTTTCCTCAGAAACTCTTGGGAAAACTTTAGAGAGATATCGAATGCTGGTTACTGAAATGACAGACTATGGAACAGATATATCTGATGATAAAGCAGTCAGAGTTTTGAAAGATGGTCTTCCTAAAAAATGGTACAATGAAATTGAAAAGATTCAGAACAGGTACATTGCATCAGGTCGCACATTAACCTTGACGGCCTTTACATCCAAGCTAATGGAAAAGGATATTCAGGTTGAAGCTAAAAGGAAGAGACTTGGAACTGTAGCTGCATCTTCCACTATTGGGTCATCCTCAGGAGGTCATGCTCCGTTGCAAACAACTTACATTTCAACCAAGGCATCACAGACCTCGGCACCATTTTCAGAGTCAGGGTATTTCAATGCTAAGTCTCAAGCACAGAACTCAACTACTAAACTGATTGAGTCCTGCACTATTTAACAGACTCAATCACCAGTGATCAAGATAGAAAACATCAAGAAGAGGCCTCTAGAATTGATTCAGGAGGATATGGCTTTAGCAGCTATTGTGGTTAACTCTTACAATGACATGATCAGTGGGCAGATAATTAATGGTCATTTAGAGAATGAAGACTATGATCAGATTGATGAGGATGAAATTGAGAGAATGGACATCCTGTATGCAATGGGTAGTATTGTGAGACGTGCAAGAAAGTATTTGAAAAGGACAGGTCAGAGTACATTGAGTTTGAATCGTAATACTAAGTTTGATTTTGACATGTCTAAACTGAGATGCCATAATTGTGATGAACTTGGTCATTTCAAGAGAACATATACAAGACCACCTAAGCCTGGTTTTCATAATCCGTTTCGTAATACTTCAATTGATGTGACTCCCTGACATACTGGTCTGACAGTGAACAAGGAAGAAACTACTAGTGGTCAATCTAAAGCTTTGACTACTACCTATGCTGATGAAGTGTGTGACTGGTCGATTTCTGTTGATACAGAGAAGGATAATGTGGTTTTCGTTGGTAAGAGTGAAGCTGAGATAGAGGAGGAAAGGGTTGTCAGAATGAATGCTGGTTGTACTGGTAAAGATAATCCTAACTGTTATTGTTATGTGTGCAAGTGTGATGCTCGAATGAAAAGGATTGAAGAGATGATGAAGATATGTCTGAAGAAGAGGATTAAAGATCGATTGTATGATAAGTATCGTAAAGCTAATGATTTGTCTGATTTGGAGTTCACTACAGACTCTTCCGATAAGGACGAGTCATTGGGTCTTGATCTTTCGTCATGCACATGGTTTGTGAAGGAAAATGATGAGTTGGTCACAGTGAGCAGCAACGGTGCTGATCAAAAGGTTGTTACCATGAAAGAATCTGAGGGTAATATTAAAGCAGAAGGCGTAGAGGAGTATGAAGCAGATTAGTCGGACAGTACGAGTTCAGAGTCTGAATCAGAATCAGATGCAGATTCACAAGATGAAAGGAACAATTATGCTTTCACTGCCAACACGTCTGCTAATGACAAGGTACGTGATGATTCAACTTCTGTATGTTCTAAATGCATTGACCTTGAACAGGAGATAGATAGACTTGAATGTGTTGTTTCTAAGCTTAATGAAATCCCTGCTACTTGTGAGACATGTCCTAAGCTTAGACTAGAACTTGTGAACTTGACTCTAGAAAATCAGACCAATAAGAAAAACTATGCTGATGCTCTTTTCTATCTCAACAAGTAGAAAGAGTATGTTGATGTCATTAAGTCCTTAGAAAATCAGATAGGTCACTTAAAATCAACTAGTGTAAATGATGAGAAAGTGATTAATCTGTATTTGAGACAGATAGAAACACTTAAGGCAGAAAAAGATTCATCTAAGTTAAAATATGAATCTGAAAAGGATAGGATTGATAATTGGTAGAGAATGTCATACGTGACATAAACTTTTAATCATCGTAAGAATCAAGGTTTAGGTTATGAACAGGTTGCCCCACCGCTTATGAATGAGTATGTTAATAAACTTGTTGAGAAAAGTAATGATTTATTTGTAGAACAGCAGTATGGTAAATCTGAGGAAATCACTGTTAATAGTACGAGTAAGGTTGTTGAGAGTAAGAAACCTTTAGAGGTTGTCTATGAGACGGAGTCAGACACGGATGTCGACACCGAAAAGGATAGCAAACCTTTTGTACTAGTGACTAAACCCATCACGATTTTAAAGAATCCTAAGAACAACAATAATAGGAGTGAGAGTCAGAAGACTCTGATAAAGAGTGTAGAAAAGCCAAATCAAGTTAGGAAGAAAACCACTCTGTCCACTCCTGTTAAAATTGTTAAGGAAAGCAGTGCTATGATTTCACAGATTGTTGATCCTAAAGCTGAACATCCACCAAAGGGTGAGAGTTCCACTTCTGTTAGTGTGTAGAAGTATGTTCCACCTAGTCATCGACATACTGTTAAACAAGTCTCGTCACCCCCTACGACTAGACAACAGACTACACCACCTAGGAGACAGTTTTCACCTGCTAGACGTCAATTGTTTAATGCTAATAATTTTGATAATGTTAACTGTTTCACTTGTGGGATGTTGAGACACAGGGCTATGAATTGCAAACCCATTAGACAGACACCATATAGGAAGATTGATCTTAGTCCTAAACGTGTTTTCAACACAAGATCATCTTCACCTGTGTTTAACACTACTTCTGTTCCATCAAATGGAACTAAAGTTTTTCAAACAAATGATTATTATCATAAACCGTTACCAAAAAATACTATTTGGAAACATAAAAGTGAAGTTAAGTGTGTCCAAAATTCTGAAGGTCCTTCTGGATCTAAGGGACAATGGGTGGAATTTCCAGTAGTTGGCGTTGATGGGAAACCCATTGCCATTAGGGCATGGGTGTCCATTTCTAACTAATCTCCTTATGTTAATGTGCAGGTCGCCTACAATCCTCGCTGCAGTACATGGATTGTTGATAGTGGGGCGTCCAGGCACATGACAGGGAACTTGTCCTTACTTTCTAATGTAAAACAGTGGATGGAGGACCAGTTTCTTTTGCAGGTAGTGAAGGAGGTTTTATTACTGCACAAATGGTGATAGAAAACGAGAATGTTAGCTTTTATAAAGTCAATTTTGTGGAGCAGATGTCGAACAATCTGCTTTCAGTTTCACAGGTTGCTGACAAAAAGTATACGGTTGCTTTTGATGACAAATTGTGTTACATTTTGAGGAAAGATTTTGTAATTCTGGATGACATGATTTTGATGACCGCTCCAAGGTGCAAGGATCTCTATATTCTTGATATGCATAAGGCTCATGTTAAAGCAGCAACAGGCCATCAGGCTTTTATTTCCAAGGCTATTGAACAGGAGTCTATTATTTGGCACAAACGTATGGGTCATCTGAGTCTAAGGAAGATGAATAATCTAGTTCACAATGGACTAGTTGATGGTGTTAATCTTAAGAGTTTTCATATTCCTGAAGGGTGTCTTTCGTGTAAGAAAGGGAAACAGACGAAGAAGTCTCATGCTACCAAGAAACATCATTCTGTTAATATTCCTTTGGAGTTGTTGCATATGGATCTCTTTGGTCCAGTTAATTGCAAGACTATCACTGGAGAGTCATATTGCTTGGTGGTTACAGATGAGTATTCACGTTTCTCTTGGGTTGTGATGCTGAAGCTTAAATCAGATACTTTCGAGAACATTAAAGTTTTGATTCTGAAGCTTGAAAGTTTATATAAGTTGAAAGTTAGAAAGATTCGTACTGACAATGGTACGGAATTCAAGAATAATCAGATGCTGTTGTTTTGTAATGAAAAGGGGATACAGCAACAGTTTAGTCCTGCATATGCACCGCAGTCAAATGGTGTAGATGAAAGAAAGAATAGGACATTAATTGAGACCGCAAGAACTATGCTAGCTGATTTGTGCTTACCTATCATTTTCTGGGGTGAAGCCGTAAGCACAGCGTGTTATGTGATGAACAGAGTTCTAGTGGTGAAAAGACACGGTAAAACGTGTTATGAACTGTTACACAATAGAAATCCTAACATTAAACATCTTGAACCCTTTGGCGCTCTTTGTACTATTCTGGTAAGAGACACGGGAGGGAAATTTAATTCAAAGGTTGTCTCTGGTATCTTCTTGGGATATGGGAATCCAAATAAGCGAGTGTATAATACTGAATTTAAGTGTGTTGAAGAACATTTTGAGGTTGATATTCAGCGTAACGCTCTGGCTCGTGTTAGTAAAGGGTTCGCATGGCAATTTGAATATGATAAACTTTTTGATTCTTTTAACTTTCCACCGGATGCTACGGAAGATGAGGTACTTACTCAGATGTTGTATGATGTTCAGAATTCCACAGAAAATGTCATTTCAATTCCTAGCCAGACTCAGGTCCAGACTTAAAGTACTCATCAGAGTTTGATTTTGAGTCCGTGGCGAAGTTCCTAGAGTGACCATTCTAATGCAAATCCAAATGTGGAAATGGTGTATGAGACAGATGAAGACAGTGACTCAGAAGAAGGTGAGGGAGTTAATCGAACACGGTGGATAGAAGAGCATATGAATCCTCTTTACAATCAACCTCTAACAGTAACAGTGATTGAACAGCCAACTGAAGCAGGAGGAGTTCGTAGGTCAAACCGTGTTATCATGCCTCCAAAACATTTAGATGATTATTACGTGGATACAAGGGGCATTCCTCATGTTGGCATTCCTCATGCCTCGAATAATGAAGCATCTACGTCTGAAGTTCCTAATACATCTGATCTTCCTGTGGTAAGTGAAAGTCCAACGGCAGCAGAAGATGTTGAAACAGAGAGTGCAAATGTGGTAACAGCTTTTTATTCCTCGTTAAATAAGACAGGGAGAGTATTTGTGCATGCTCATTCATGCTATGTGTGTTAAATTGAACCGAAAGATGCCTTTGAAGCATTGAAATATGATGAGTGGGTTAGTGCAATGCAGGAAGAGTTGTTACAGTTTAAACATTTGAAGGTTTGGAGACTAGTCAATCCACCACATGGTTGTGAACCCTATGATCTTCGATGGGTGTTGAAGAATAAGAAAGATGAACGGGGTATTGTTATCAAAAACAAAGCTAGGTTGATGGTAAAGGAATATCAACAAATCCCTAAGATTGACTATGATGAGGTTTTTGCTCCGGTAGCTAGACCGGAAGCAATTAGAATTTTCTTGGCATTTGCGTCCTTCATGGGATTTAAAGTATATCAGATGGATGTTAAAAGCGCGTTTTTGTATGGAGAGATTAATGAGAAAGTTTATGTAGAACAACCACCTAGTTTTGAAGATCCTCATTTCCCAGAAAAGATTTATCGACTTGAAAGGGCACTTTATGGTCTTCACCAAGCTCCTAGAGCGTGGTATGCCACGTTGTCCAACTATATGCTTGAAAATGGTTTTCAAAGAGGTGTCATTGATCAGACACTTTTCATCAACAAAAAGGGACAACATCTTATGTCCAACTATCTTATGTTGATGATATCATCTTCGGGTCAACAGATCAGCGAATGGTTGATGAGTTTGAGAAGGTCATGCAGCGGAATTTCAAAATGAGTTCCATGGGAACTATAAAGTTTTTCTTAGGTTTGCAGGTAGCTCAGATGGATAAAGGCATCTTCTTGTATCAGACCAAGTATGTTGCTGATATCCTGAAGCGCTTTCAAGTGGAAGCAGAAAAACCAGCTAAGACTCCGTTGTCAGTGAATCATGGGATCTCACCTGATTGTGAGGGTGCTAAAGTGGATCCTACATTGTACAGGGCAATCATAGGTTCTCTAATGTATCTGACCGCTTCTCAACCCGACATTATGTTTTCGGTTTGCCTGTGCGCTCGTTATCAGGCGAATCCTAATGTTCACCATATGTTTATGGTTAAGAAAATTCTAAGTTATTTGAAAGATACACCGAGTCTGAGGTTATGGTATCCGTGTGAGGATGGTTTTGATCTCACGGTTATAGTGATTCTGACTATGGCGGGTGCAAGAAAGATTTTAAGTCATCATCTGGAGGTTGTCAGTTCCTTGGTAGCAAACTCGTAACTTGGCAGTGTAAGAAGCAGACAGCGGTGGCTCAGTCCACATGTGAAGCCGAATATATTACCGTGGCCAGCTGTACATCACATGTTATCTGGATTCAATAGCAGCTACGTGACTACGGTTTGCATATTTCTAACACTAATACTGCTGCTATAGCTGTCACTAAAAATCCCGTAAATCATTTTAAAACGAAACATATAGGGATTAAATACCATTTCATTAAAGATTTCTATGAGAAAAAGTTAATAGATGTAGTGCAGAGAGACACTACAACCCAACGTGCTGATATTTTCACTAAAGCTTTTGATAAACCACGCTTTGAGTACTTGTTAAAAGAAATTGGTGTTAAATTATTGACTAACGTGGTTCCTGAAACTGAGGTTCCTAACACAGAGGAACCTACCAAAGAGACTGAGTTGTGAATACCTTAAAACTGCTTATATAGTATGTATATTGTTGCATAGTAGTTTGTAAGTCATTTGCATGTTTAATTCTTATTTGAATGTTTAATTTTCATTTGCATGTTTAATTCTTTTCTGATGGTACTACATGCTAGTTTATGTTTTTAGTTTGTTTTTATGTTTTGGTACGGATAAAATCGAAAAGCCATAAAAATTATAAAACCAGAAAATCAAATAAAAAGTTGAAAAATTGAAAACCCATAAAAATTGAAAATTCCGAAAATGAGTTGATTATTCAATCTGTGGGAAAGTGATTTCAATACTGAACTGACATGTAACTGGTGAAAAACATGTAGTACAGAATGATTGATAATGTATTGATAGACTTTATTGACCAAATTCTAGATAGAGATGATCACCATAACAACGCGTAAATATCATGATGAGGAAATCATGGAAAGGTTTACAGCGATTGTGGGTAGTCACCTACTTATCACTGAATATGTACTGAGAAAAGATTGTTCAAAAACTCAACAGACGGTTAAGGTCTCCCCTACTACAATTTATACTCAGTAGCAAAGGATAATTTTGTGAGTCCCCAAGGTGAGCATATTCTGTCTAGGATGCATACTTGTTTCTATTTACCTTTATTGCTTGGACCGAAAGTCAACATCATACATGTCGGGTATCCAAAGGGAGGTGTTCTCTCTAGACGGGTTGAGAAGTGCAATTTTGTATCACAGACATAGAATGATTTGTACAATGCAACGTCATCGGGTTATAGATTTCAACATCAGAAGATTGATTTTCCGTGCAGATACTACAAAAGTCAAAGACAGTGGTGCATCATCATGAATAGTTATTTTTATTTTATTTGTTTTATTTATGTTTTGTAATCTAGCGTGGAGAAAAGTGCAACATCATAAAATCCAAAAAAAAAAAAATGGTGATGCTTATGTTTCTTTATTCAAATTGTAAATAAATTGATGCACCACATTATTGCAAGAGAATCATGGATCAAGAATTGAACTAATTTTGAAGGATTCATATGCTATTTTCGTCTAAGACAAGAGGTATTTCCATTCGAGAGCTGTCTGGAAGATTCAGTTATCTACATCCGAGGGGGAGAAATTTATCAGATCATCAGATATAAAGAACTTAAATTATTCTGGGGTATGGGATTGTACCTATTGGCCTGGATAGTAGGTGATATCTTCTGAAGGATATCTTAGCGTTCCATCACTCAAATATATATCACTACCATCTATCCAACATCATACACCATAATATTTCCGTCCAAGTATGGGGTTTATAGCGAACGTGTAACGACCCTACTTTTTCCGTTATCTTTTACCGTTAATTATTTAACGACCGTTAACTGTTATTCGTGCCACGTCATTTCTATGACCTATATTATTATTTTTGTAATAATATATTAATTATTATGTGTTAAATGAATGTTTGTATTCATATTTTAAATCGTACGTTTCTACGTGTCGCGGATTTCTGTCCGGCGAATCTTTTCGGTTTTCAAACCAACGGTCGCATTTTTGGGATATTTAAATCGTAATTATTTTAAATATGATATTTTAAGGTCATATAATTATATAGGGTATTTATATTTATTTTTCGTCGCGCGTTTATTATCTTTCCGGATTTTTAATCGCGTAAGTGCGTTTTCGCGTTTTGGGACTCGTTCGGGCTTTCGGGCCATCAGGAATTAATCACTTAGCAATTTGGGCTAGTGAGGCCCACTCCACACACCCCTATTCAGCCGAAATTCCAAGGGGGAGGGAGTAATACTCCCCATTTTCTTTTTTTTGGCATTTTAATTTTATCACTTCCACTTTTAATTAAAAACCTAAATTTAATTTTCTCTCCTCCCTCTTCCTTCTCCCTTTGGCGACGGCACCATCATCCCACAACATCATCTTCCTCAACCAATTTTATTACTTGGATCATCAATCAATTAACACCAACGCGTTCCTCGTTCCGTTCTCTACGCGATCATACCAATTGTTTCTTGATTAGGGTATAAACCCTAACCCTAGAACTTTTAATTTTTCTTTATTTTTCTGTATTTGATATCTATTTTAATAGTATGATGATTAATTGTTATTGTAATGGTGTTTGTATGCATAGAATTACTCGTAAATATATGTTTTCGGTTTGATATAATTGGGACAGCAGCTTTTTCGTGTGTTTCTGACTTGGTTACTGTTATAAAAGTTAAAATAAAGTATCTAGATGAGTTCCTCTCATCAATACATTAATTTTATACTCCGGATTCATGTCGTTTCGATTCCCGGAACCCTAATTATGATCAAAATGGTGTTTTGTTAAGATTGAAATGTGATTTTGGTATGAACCAGGTTTGGTCAGACTTTGTGACCATATTTGGTGACTTTAGGGTGTTTTGGTGTGTTAGGACTGATGGTGGGGAGAACTTTCATGTTCGGGTCATCTAAATCCGAGCCACGAATCACCCGTTACGTCTAAAACACGTTTTTGATTGAATTGAAGTTGCAAGCAGTGTGTTGGCTTTATATCACAACTTGTGGGCTGTTCATGGTGTGTTCTTGAGTATACCAAAGTGTTGGGTGGTTTGATTAGGCGGAGATATATGTAAGGCTCGCCGAAAATCGACACCCGGGGCTCAGGATACGACCCGATGAACTTTTGATTTAAAACTTTTGACTAATTATGAAACTTATGATATAAATAATGGATTTCATTATCATTTAATTACTTATGATAAAATAAAAGTAATTATTATTATATACAACTTATGATATATATTTATTATATCATTTAATTAATATTTATGATTTAATTAACTTTTTAATTAAACATATGATTAATAATACTTCATTATTAATGAAAAAATACTTATGATAAGTATTAAACTGATATTATGAGATTATTATAATAAGACTTATAATAAGGATTAAATAATTATTTAATTATTATAAGACTTAGTTATTATTTAATTATAATTTAATTATTAAATACTTATGATTTAATAATTATAATTAGAAACTTATGATATGATTAATAATTCATTATTAATTAATAATACTTATGATATAATTTAAAAATTATTATTAATTAATAATACTTACATTATGACTAATATTTAATTAGTTAATTAATTAATTAAATACTTATGTTATATTAATTATATCATTTAAACTTATATTAACTTTAATAATTCATTTTAATTTAATAAAACTTATGTTATGACATAATTAGACATATTTAACTTTAATAAATGTTATAACTTATATTATTACTATAAATTATACTTTTAAAATTTACGTTGACCATGTTTGACCAAGGTTGACTTTTGAGTTGACTTTCGGTTGATTTTAACTTTCAGTTGACTTTTGTTGACTTTCTAATTAAAGAAACTTTCCTAACTTATAAACTTTCCTAAAATAGCAACTTTCTAAATTTGGAAACTTTCCAAAAATAGAAACTTTCTAAAAATAGAAACTTTCCAAAAATAGAAACTTTCCAAAAATAGAAACTTTCCAAAAATGGAAACCTGCTAAAAATAGAAACTTTCTAAAAATAGAAAGTGTGTGTCCGTAAGCTGTTCTGATCAAACCGATGCATATTGAGTATTGTTCTATGACTACTTGCAACATGTACAATAGCTATCATACTAAGACTTGACCTAAGTTAGTTATTTATATCGACCTGCTTTATTTATAGGTCGGCGTTGCGATTATTCCTGATCACTGTACTACATTTGCTGTTCACTTAATTATGTTGGTTACTTCATTACTATTAAGGCGAGTTATAGTCCTATTTTCTATTTTAAATCTTTTGGGATGAGAATACATGCAATTTATTTTATATTTTGGACACAAGTGGAAGTTGGTTTAAATTATTCATTGTGAGTTGAACAAAAATATTCCCTAGTCTGGTAACTGTAATCACTGGTTTCTATTAGTGAACGCGAATCCTACGGATAGATCTATCGGGTTTGACAACCCCATTTCGAGCTAGTCGCGCTAGCAATTTATAATCGGAATGTTTAGTACTTCGTAATTTGTTGTAGATACACTTGTTCGGTGTATATTATTTATTGTGTTTGGTAAGGGTAAATAAATAGTTAAGTGGTTACCAGGTGGCTCACGAAAAATGGAATAATGTTTTTATATGTTTTCTAGCATATAATTTTGTGGTCCAAAAAGGAGTTTTTATGTTTTCAAACATAATTTTTTTTACGGTTTAAATTAGATATTGTTTACAATATTAAACCTATAATTCACTCAACATTTTTGTTGACAGTTACTCGCATGTTTTATTCTCAGGTTCATGATTGATTGCTTCCGCTGTGCTTAGAGAGTCTGCATATTTATGATGGCAGCTTTTGTTAAACATTAACTTGCATTCTATTTTGATACATTTAATAGTGGATGTTGTTGACTTTGTTTTGGTCAACTTTTGGTTAAGTAATAATGTATGGTTTTTCTAAACTTACACATTTTGGTAGGTTTCCTTTATAGGAAATCATTTTTAAATAAAGAATGCAAGGTTATTTATTAAATTCATATAGAGTTATGATCAAGCTGTGGGACCAAGTGACGGAGCCGTTAAGTGTTTTGACGGGGACATCACAGTTGGTATCAGAGCTCTGGTTGTAAGGAATTATGCTGCATTGATGTCGTTACCCGAGTCAATAGGGTGCATTAGTGAGTCTAGTCTACAGCCCGACCTATTATATATTATTATATGTGATTATTTGTATCGTATTGGTATGTATATTGTTATCATACATACATCTCTTTTATGTTCTGAATCCAGGAGGAACTCCCATTCCGATTTAAACGTATTCTCCGACTCACGCGAGTTTATCTTTCATAAGAACACATCGGATAGTGAAACCGAGGGATGTCATTCTTGACTTCTGAAATTCTCGACATTCCTATGTCATCTAATATGGTTATGTATATAACGTTTGAGTTATATTACTCGAGATGTCATTCTTGACTTCTAAAGGCTCGGCATTTCAATGCCAGCTATTATGTTTAGGTATATAACATTCTTGCTATATTACATGCCTTTGTGCCGTTGTGCTTTGGTTTTTGAACCGGAAAACGTCATTCTTGACTTTTAGATATTCTTGGTACTTCGAAGACATTTTTATGTCATCGTTACTCCTATTCATTACTTTTGATGTTTTGTCTCTTGTGCTATCCTTAGCACATTGTTTAAGAAATCATTTTAGAGAAATTGTGAGGAAATTTGAGGTTGATCGCGTGTCCTGACCTCATGTAGTGCTATTGGAATGGAACTATGAATTAGTGAAATATAATGGCGTCAGGTCAACGTGATTATATTACGTTAATTCGTAAAGAAGTCCCAATATTGTGACATGAGGAATAGAAAGCGAGTCAAAGAAAATTTTTACACCACTCATTCAGAAATTCCGATGTATTACATGGGTAGGGAAAACATTCATTATCTTATTTATTGATATATGAGAAGCTCGTTTTAACCGAATTATCTATCTCATGCTCTATCCTTCATAACTCGCTTGTTAGCAACAGCTTCACTCGGGAACAGTTTTGGCCCAAGGACTTATGTCCTCATATTAGTCAAAACAACATTTAACTCATTGGTTTTCATGACCTCGTAACATTATGTCGCACGAAGATTAAAGTCCTTTACTCGATATTCCATGATCTTACTTCAACTTGTAACCTCTGAATACAGATACTCTGTTTATCATCGGGAGTTTTACACATTTGTTTAATTGGGCGGTTCTCACGGGATTTATGGGCGAATAGAAGTAATGAAATATTTTGTCATGTATACAATTTATAAAATCGTATATGTATGTATGGATTCAAAAGAATAAATTTACCCTTACCTATTTTGGCTAGTATATACTAAATTATACCTCTAAAATTATTTTAAGACCACTCATTTATTGAGCTGTTTAACTAAGTCAATTTGTTTTTATATAAAATGGTACACGTTGTACATGCTTCTAAATTTACCAAGAACTTCGTTCCGTTTATGTTGTCACATCAAACGTTTAAAGTTTTTTTTTTTCAAAACCCCTTTTGATTGATCTTATCAAATTTTCGCATTACTCTATAGAGTGTTTGGATCACGGTTCTTCTTATTCTCCGTTTAAGGATGAAACTTACCATTAAGTTCGTTGATAGAAACTCTTACACCACTTTGGATTCCGGTTTTATAAAATTTGTTGGAAAGTCTTTGCGCTAGTAAAATTTTCCCTCTTATGTTTGGACATGGCCGAAACGCGGACCGATAAATCAATTTTCTGGGGTACACTCGGTGGTCACCCTATTGTAGAAAAGGCGCTATGTGGGTTTCTACCCCAACTGTTGTTATAGTGAGTATCATGGATATATATATTACACTAGACCGTTTGAGGAGTTTCTACTCTCAATATTCACTGTCAACCGCAACACCCTCGAAAACATCAATCCTATGATCCAATACTTTGAGGTGCACGAAATTATTTTTGGAGATTCATCTCACCTGAAGTCGGCCATTCGTTATAACCCATGATTCGCGTTCTTTTCATTCGCACATCAATTTAAGAATATGGATGAATCATAGATTTCCTCGCTCCTTGTGCTAGGAAGTTCACCCTCGTTTAAAGATCACACCTTCCGTACGTCTTCCTTTTGGAAATGTAATGAAAATTTACTTTGAAGTCCATGATCTTCGTTATCTCCTTTGAGAGAATTGCCTTAAATATCTATGCCACCGATGTGACTACACCATATATTTCTTCCTTCATTGTTGCAACTATATTTCATTCGTCCCAGTTTGTCCCCTTGGGGAGCTCCTATTTTGTTTGTCAAGAAGAAAGATGGTTCGTTCCGATTGTGTATTGATTATCGCGAGTTAAACAAGCATACTATTAAGAATTGTTACCCTTTTTCGAGAATTGATGATCTGTTCGATCAACTTCAAGGTTCGTCCATTTATTCTAAGATTGATCTTCGTTCTGGTTATCACCAATTGCATGTTAAAGAATCTGATGTTCTGAAAACCGCTTTTCGCACCCGTTATGGTCACTTCGAATTCCTTGTTATGCCATTCAGATTAACAAATGCACCTGCTGTGTTCATGGACCTCATGAACCATGTGTGCAGACCCTATCTGAACAAATTCGTTATTGTTTTCATCGACGACATCCTTATTTATTCTAAGAGTGATGAAGAGCACGAAGAACATTTGAAGTTGGTGCTTGATTTATTGAGAGAAGAAGAGTTGTACGCCAAGTTCTCTAAGTGTGCTTTCTGATTAAGAGAAGTTCAATTCCTTGGACATATTGTTAGTAACCAGGGAATTCAAGGTGATCCTGCCAAGATTGAGGAAATTGAGAAGTGAGAAATTCCGAAAACTCCTACTCAGATTCGTCAGTTCCTAGGTTTGGCAGGCTATATTAGAAGGTTCACTCAAGAGTTTTCACGAGTAGCGAAACCTCTGACTGCTGTAACGCATAAGGGGAAGAAGTACGAGTGGAAGAGTGAACAAGAGTCTGCTTTCCAGACTCTGAAGAATAAGTTAACTTCTGCACCGATATTATCACTACCTGAGAGTAATGATGATTTTGTTATCTATAGTGATTCTTCGTGCCGAGACTTGGGTTGTGTTTTGATGCCGTGAAAGAAAGTCATTGAATACGTGGCACGACGGTTAAAGATTCATGAACAGAATTATACAACCCATGATTTAGAATTGGGAGCTGTTGTGTTTGTGCTTAAGATTTGGAGACAGTATCTTTCTGGGGTCAAAAGTACGGTGTACACCGATCACAAAAGTCTTCAACAAATCCTTGATCAGAAACAGTTGAATATGAGGCAATGAAGATGGATTGAGACGTTGAATAATTATGATTGTAAGCTTTTATATCATCCGGGAAAGGCCAATGTTGTGGCTGATGCGTTAAGTCGTAAAGAAAGGGGCTGAACCTCGCAGGTTTAGGGCCTTGAATATGACAATTCGAACAAACCTCGCAAGGCAGATTCTTGAGCCACAACAAGAAGCCTTAAAGGAGGAGAATTTTATAACGGGAAGGTCCGAGGCTTGAGTAAATAGTTAGAGGTACGAACCGATGGTACTCGGTATTTTATGGGACGCCTTTGGGTTCCGAAGTTTGGTGATCTACGACAACTTGTTTTAGATGAGGCTCATAAGTCAAGGTACTCTATTCATTCCTGGTTCAGGAAAGATGTATCATGATCTTAAGGAGTTGTATTGGCAGTCTCATTTGAAGGCTGATGTGGCCACGTATGTGGCTAAGTGTTTGACCTGTGCTAAGGTTAAAGTTGAACATCAGAACCATCAGGACTTTTGGTGCAACCTGAAATTCCCGAGTGGAAGTGGGAAGGTATTACGATGGATTTTATTATGAAGTTACCGAGAGTTGTGGGTGGTTATGATACCATTTGGGTGATCCTTGACTGACTCACTAAGTCAACTCACTTTTTGTCGATTAAGGAAACGGATTCGATGGAGAAGATCACTCGTTTGTATTTGAAGGAGATTGTTTCTAGACATGGTGTTCCTGTACCTATTATTTCAGACCGAGATAGTCGATTTATATCGAGGTTTTGGCAACCCTTTACAGGAAGCTTTGGGAATTAAATTGGATATGAGCACCGCTTATCATCCACAGACGGATGGTCAGGGTGAAAGGACCATTCAAACTTTGAAAGACATGTTACGAGCATGCGTGATTGATTTTGTTAATGGGTGGGATAGATACTTTCCATTGGCTGAATTTTCTTATAATAATAGTTATCATGGAAGTATTAAAGCTGCACCGTTTGAAGCTCTGTATGGTAGAAAGTGTAGGTCTCCTATCTGTTGGAATGAGGTTGGGGATGCTCAACTCACAGGCCCAGAAGTTATTCATGAGACTACCGAGAAAATCGTACAGATTAAAGAAAGATTGAGAATCGTCAGAAATCAGCAAAAGAGTTATGCCAATAAGTGAAGGAATGATATTGAATTTCAGGTCAGTAACTGTGTTATGTTAAAGGTTTCACCTTGGAAGGGTGTGATACGTTTTGGTAAAAGGGGAAAGTTGAGTCCTCGTCTTGTTGGACCATTTGAGATTATCGAAAGAATTGAACCCGTGGCTTATCGTTCGAAATTGCCACAAGAGCTTAGCGTTTTTCATAACGTTTTCATGTATCGAATTTGAAGAAGTGTTTGGCCGAGGTCAATGAAACCATTCTTCTTGATGAACTTCATGTTGATAAACAACTCCATTTTATTGAGGAACCTATCGAGATTATGGATCGAGAGGTTAAGACTCTTAAGCAGAGTAGAATTCCTATTGTTCGAGTTAGTTGAAACGCCAGGCGCGATCCCGAGTTCACTTGGGAGCGTGAAGGTCAGATGAGGCAGAAGTACCCGCATTTGTTCCCAAATGACGAGGAAACCCCTGCACCTGCTTAAATTTCGGGACGAAATTTCCGTAACGGGAAGGTACTGTAACGACCCTACTTTTTCCGTTATCTTTTAGCGTTAATTATTTAACGACCGTTAACTGTTATTCGTGTCACGTCATTTCTATGACCTATATTATTATTTTTGTAATAATATATTAATTATTATATGTTAAATGAATATTTGTATTCATATTTTAAATCGTACGTTTTTACGTGTCGCGGATTTCTGTCCGGCGAATCTTTTCGGTTTTCAAACCAACGGTCGCGTTTTTGGGATATTTAAATCCTAATTATTTTAAATATGATATTTTAAGGTCATATAATTATATAGGGTATTTATATTTATTTTTCGTCGCGCGTTTATTATCTTTCCGGATTTTTAATCACGTAAGTGCGTTTTCGCGTTTCGGGACTCGTTCGAGCTTTCGGGCCATCAGGAATTAATCACTTAGCAACTTGGGCTAGTGGGTCCCACTCCACACACCCCTATTCAGCTGAAATTCCAAGGGGGAGGGAGTAATACTCCCCATTTTCTTTTTTTTTGGCATTTTAATTTTATCACTTCCACTTTTAATTAAAAACCTAAATTTAATTTGCTCTCCTCCCTCTTCCTTCTCCCTTTGGTGACGGCACCATCATCCCACAACATCATCTTCATCAACCAATTTTATTACTTGGATCCTCAATCAATTAACACCAACGCGTTCCTCGTTCCGTTCTCTACGCGATCATACCAATTGTTTCTTGATTAGGGTATAAAACCTAACCATAGAACTTTTAATTTTTCTTTATTTTTCTGTATTTGATATCTATTTTAATAGTATGATGATTAATTGTTATTGTAATGGTGTTTGTATGCATAGAATTACTCGTAAATATATGTTTTCGGTTTGATATAATTGGGACAGCAGATTTTTCGTGTGTTTCTGACTTGGTTACTGTTATAAAAGTTAAAATAAAGTATCTAGATGAGTTCCTCTCATCAAGACATTAATTTTAGACTCCGGATTCATGTCGTTTCGATTCCCGGAACCCTAATTATGATCAAAATGGTGTTTTGTTAAGATTGAAATGTGATTTTGGTATGAACCAGGTTTGGTCCGACTTTGTGACCATATTTGGTGACTTTATAGTGTTTTGGTGTGTTAGGACTGATGGTGGGGCGAACTTTCATGTTCGGGTCATCTAAATCCGAGCCACGAATCACCCGTTACGTCTAAAACACGTTTTTGATTGAATTGAAGTTGCAAGTAGTGTGTTGGCTGTATATCACGACTTTTGGGCTGTTCATGGTGTGTTATTGAGTATACCAAAGTGTTGGGTGGTTTGATTAGGCGGAGATATATGTAAGGCTCGCCGAAAACCGACACCCGGGGCTCAGGATACGACCCGATGAACTTTTGATTTAAAACTTTTGACTAATTATGAAACTTATGATATAAATAATGGATTTCATTATCATTTAATTACTTATGATAAAATAAAAGTAATTATTATTATTTACAACTTATGATATATATTTATTATATCATTTAATTAATATTTATGATTTAATTAACTTTTTAATTAAACATATGATTAATAATACTTCATTATTAATGGAAAAATACTTATGATAAGTATTAAACTGATATTATGAGATTATTATAATAAGACTTATAATAAGGATTAAATAATTATTTAATTATTATAAGACTTAGTTATTATTTAATTATAATTTAATTATTAAATACTTATGATTTAATAATTATAATTAGAAACTTATGATATGATTAATAATTCATTATTAATTAATAATACTTATGATATGATTTAAAAATTATTATTAATTAATAATACTTACATTATGATTAATATTTAATTAATTAATTAATTAAATACTTATGTTATATTAATTATATCATTTAAACTTATATTAACTTTAATAATTCATTTTAATTTAATAAAACTTATGTTATGACATAATTAGACATATTTAACTTTAATAAATGTTATAACTTATATTATTACTATAAATTATACTTTTAATTTACGTTGACCATGTTTGACCAAGGTTGACTTTTGAGTTGACTTTCGGTTGATTTTGACTTTCAGTTGACTTTTGTTGACTTTCTAATTAAGGAAACTTTCCTAACTTATAAACTTTCCTAAAATAGCAACTTTATAAATTTGGAAACTTTCCAAAAATAGAAACTTTCCAAAAATAGAAACTTTCCAAAAATGGAAACTTTCAAAAAATAGAAAGTGTGTGTCCGTAAGCTGTTCCGATCAAACCGATGCATATTGAGTATTGTTCTATGACTACTTGCAACATGTACAATAGTTATCATACTAAGACTTGACCTAAGTTAGTTATTTATATCGACCTGCTTTATTTATAGGTCGGCGTTGCGATCATTCCTGATCACTGTACTACATTTGCTGTTCGCTTAATTGTGTTGGTTACTTCATTACTATTAAGGTGAGTTATAGTCCTATTTTCTATTTTAAATCTTTTGGGATGAGAATACATGCAATTTATTTTATATTTTGGACACAAGTGGAAGTTGGTTTAAATTATTCATTGTGAGTTGAACAAAAATATTCCCTAGTCTGGTAACTGTAATCACTGGTTTCTATTAGTGAACGCGAATCCTATGGATAGATCTATCGGGTTTGACAACCCCATTTCGAGCTAGTCGCGCTAGCAATTTATAATCAGAATGTTTAGTACTTCGTAATTTCTTGTAGATACACTTGTTCGGTGTATATTATTTATTGTGTTTGGTAAGGGTAAATAAATGGTTAAGTGGTTGCCAGGTGGCTCACGGAAAATGGAATAATGTTTTTATATGTTTTCTAGCATATAATTTTGTGGTCCAAAAAGGAGTTTTTATGTTTTCAAACATAAATTTTTTTACGGTTTAAATTAGATATTGTTTACAATATTAAACCTATAATTCACTCAACATTTTTGTTGACAGTTACTCGCATGTTTTATTCTCAGGTTCATGATTGATTGCTTCCGCTGTGCTTAGAGAGTCTGCATATTTATGATGGCAGCTTTTGTTAAACATTAACTTGCATTCTATTTTGATACATTTAATAGTGGATGTTTTTGACTTTGTTTTGGTCAACTTTTGGTTAAGTAATAATGTATGGTTTTTCTAAACTTACACATTTTGGTAGGTTTCCTTTATAGGAAATCATTTTTAAATAAAGAATGCAAGGTTATTTATTAAATTCATATAGAGTTATGATCAAGCTGTGAGACCAAGTGATGGAGCCGTTAAGTGTTTTGATGGGGACATCACAGAACGGTATGAGTCTTTTCAAAGTATGCAATAAATTTGAGATAAATAATGTTATCTGAAATGAAAAGTGTAAGTTTAAGATAGAAGCTCATGGCTGACAGGGTTGCTAGAAACATCGTGAGATGGTTCTGTTCAATCAAATTGAAAGTACATTGATGTGATAAGAGGACAGCGTCAATAGATTTGTGCTCAATTGTTCTACCTGAAACATCGTGCGATCTCAAATGAGGACTGACTTTGTGATCAAAATCTAACATTGAAAAATGTTAAAGTAATTAATCTAACGTGGTCATCAAAGTCTAGGGTGAATGTTGGTAAATGTTTATTGATATATTTGAAAGTTATTCTGTATATGCTTCGTTAAAATGTATGAATCGTGAAATAACATGTCAACATAGTTCTATTCTGATCCCCGAAATCAAAAGATTAAATCAATTTGGTATGTCAACTCATAAAAACATGTGTTATGTTCTTCTTAGTATTGTTCATGATAAACAGTATCATTTGTTCTTATGATAATAACATCTCATTTCAAATTATGCAATTGATCAATGAAACTGATGTTAAAAGCTGAATGATTGCAGACATGTAAGGTTTAAGATTTGCTGAATGTGTCTGGTATAATATTGTTGATCATGACACACTGGATTTTATACAGTATTTTGAGTTATAGCTTTGCATGTGCATATATATCTGAAAAATCCAAAAATATTTGCATTATTTGTTAGTTGCATGTGCATTTATGTTTTAATTATTAAGCTTGGCAACTCAGTTATCTGAAAGGTTCACTGTGTAAGGAATCCTGTGCTTTTCTTTAAATCTGAAAATAAGTTGTTTGAAGCTTAAAGGAACAGAGCGTGTTTAGTTTTATACTGTAAAGATCAGTCCCAGGGGGAGTGGATGTGAAAAGGAAGGTAAAAGTTGAAATTGAAAAGCATTAAGTTTTAAATTTTTCAAAACCAAGACTACCGGTCGACAGTCAAGACCTCCAGCTGTAGGAAAAGATGATCGCCCAATTTTCTAGACCATCGGGCCGTAGGACTTGACCCTCGGTCGATGGTCACTGAAGGGGTATAAAAGGACCCAAACACCACCGGGTCAGTCACTTTGTGTTTTTGAAGAGATTTTTCATTGAATTTCGATTGTTTAAGAGAGGAGATTTTGACCGATCATTGTGTGCTTCTTTTCTTTGTGAATCCAGCACCATTATCCAGGTATTCTAACTCGATTTCATGTGTTCATTATCATTGATTTTAGGTTTGTAAAGTTAAAATTTCTTAGTGCCTAATTCGTTAATGTTTAAGTTGTTTTGATCGAATTGATTGATATGTGTATGTTAATCGGCATTGTCTGATGCTTATACGCGCGTTCTTGATCAAAATAACATCGATTTGGTGCAATTCTAGGAGTTTGTCTAGACTAACTGCCGTAGGTCTACACCATCGGACCGATGGTCTACTCCATTGACCGATGGTCATTAGTTTGGACCGATGGTACAATTTTTATGTTTTAGTGGCATGATTTCTAGATTTCTGATTGCTTTGCTGTGCCTATCTAATGCTAGTGCTTGTATTTTGTTTAAGAATGTCAGGTGGTTCATTTATTGGACAATGGATGTTTAACATCGACCGTAGGAGAATTGTAGCTAGTGAACGACCCATTCTAGTGGAACAAAAGGTCATTGCAACTCAACAGACTTATGTTCTTTGGGAACAAATTGGATGTCAAGCATTCCTAGACATCGGGGATTACTTTTGTCCCGAATTGGTGCGTGAATTCTATGCCAATGTGACCTTAAAAGACAGTAAGAAGAGGTTTGTTCACTCCGGTCTATTTGAGCAACAGTACAAGGGAATCATGGAGGAATTTTCAAATTTTTTGAATGTTCCTCACACTGATGTTAAGATACTGTATCCTAGTAAAGATCTAAGGAAGATTCCCAACAAGTTCAACCTGTCTGACCTAATTGCAAAGACATGCAAGCCAGGGAGAGTAGCTAGTGCTGGTAGGATTGAGATAAGAGACGATGATGTGTTAAATCATCTTGAACTTCACCTAAGGATAATCAAGCGTAATGTTACTTTTAGGAGTTATGAGGATGATGTTTTGAGTGGCACTGAGGCCTTGCTATTGTATTGTCTTCTTGATGGCATTAAGGTTAACATGGGTCACTTTCTAATCAATGTGATGAAAGACTTTCTTGAGTTTGAAGAACCATTTCCTTATGCGGCACTATTGCGTAACATGTTTGAAAAACTTGGCGTGGTGCAATATGTCACGAGGCTAGTGCCAGAAGATCCCATTGTGGGATAAACAACTTTGAGTTAATGATTATGTATTTGTGCTTGTTTAAATGTATTTTTAGCCTGATGTGTAATTTGATAATGCTAGCTTGTTAGCATTGATACATTATTCCGAGTCTGTAATAACTCTATTTAGGGCATGTAATCATGTGATCGAGACATTAGTCTACTATAAATAACGATGTAGTATATCTTGTGATGATTACACTGTGTTAACTGTTATGTCATGAATATGCGTTACTGATTTGAACTGTGTTGCAGTTTTTATTCATAATGTCAGGTGTTCAAGTTGACCCAGAGAATGTTGTTCACGGATCCGATACTGAATCTTCAGGAGGTCTGTTATCTGTTAATCTTCAAGGATTAACGGCTAATAGTAGGTCCAATCTAACTGCTTGTTTGAATGAGAAAGGTCCTAATGCTGGTAAGTACAAGGGCGTGATCGAGTTTCTGAAACGTTCTAGAGTTTATGCAGCTATTTCTATGCTGTGTACAACTTATTACTCACATTAGAGAGAGTTCTGGGAACATGCAAGGATTGAAACTGAGAATGACAAGAATGTAATTATGAGCTCAGTCTTTGGTTAAGAGGTAAAGGTTTCTGAGGATACAATTCGGAACACATTCTTGTTTGAAGATGAGGAAGACATGCCTAAGAAACTATCAAAGACCAAAATTACTGGGTGTATGCTGAGGTGTAAATATGCTGGTGATATTTCGAGGGATACAATCAAAAGAAGTGGATTCACTCCATCATACAGATACTTGTCTCTTGTTGTGCTTCGATGTTTAAGTCCGCTACAGGGTAGATTTGATGTGTTGAGTGAAGTATATCAAGGAATGTTTGCGGCATTGGTGTTGAAGGCTGATTTTAACTTCTCTGGGGTTATCTTTGATTTGATGGTGGAAAATGTGACCAGCAAGTTATTTTTGATTTATCCGAGATTCTTGCAGATAATGATTAATTGTCAAACCATGTACTTGCCTAGAGTGAAAAAGGATATTACCGAGATGAAGCATATGACAGATCTTACATTCAATAGACTAAACCAGAAGAAGAGTGCAAGTGACAGCAAGCTTGTGTGTCATCTTGCGAGAGAAGACTATCAGTGTCCTCTAGGGAAAAAGTGGAGAAATGAGAACAGTGCTTCTGATAGAGAACCTGATTTTGAAGTGGTTAATAGTGATGAAGAAGTGGATCAACCGATAAATCCTCAAGCTGTTGGCGGTTCTGGTACTGATGGGTTAGTTGATGAAGCAGGAGATGTTCGTCCTGAACCTGGTGATGATGATGCCTCTAGAAGTTCGAAGAGGAGAATGGTTGAAGATGAGAGTTCTCAAGTATCAACAAAGCTTAAATTGAAAAAAAGGTTTTGACTGGTTTATAGAGATGCTGGTGGATCATCTGCTAGAACTCAACCAGTGACACCACCACCTCAAACTCAAGGACAACAACCATCACAACAACAATGTCAATCAATACAACAATCACCACCTGTGGTTCAACAAGTTTCTCAAGAGACTGTGTCTACTCCTACTCCTGAAGTTCCTTCTCATGTCGGAACTGAGGGAGGTGTTGGATCATCGGCTCTTCGCACGTTAAATGATTTATATGTGCAAGCTATGGCTGACAATCTGAGGATGAGAAAGGAGATGGATGAGAAGTACGAGAAGCTTCAAGAAGATAACAGGGTTAAGTCCGAAGATGTTGAGAGGTTGACTATGCAGGTCGACCTATTACAGAAAAAGGTGAGTGATCAATCCTTGCTGCTGACAGATGCTAAGAGAGAGGCAGCATAGGCTAAAGAGTTGGCAGCATCATCGATTAAGAGGCTGAATGCTTGGGATGAAAAGTTTGAGCTCATTGAAATGACAGAGGATGAGCCTGATAACAGAATGATGGAGGCACCTGGTTCTTCACACGCTACTGTACTGTTAGTAATTCCTCTCAATATTGATTACAATTTTAGTGAATTCTTTTCTAAACAGGATGAGCTCAAGCATTCTGTTGTTTATGATGATCTAGAAGAGGGAGAAATCCCTCACAACCTCTCTAGAGAAGAGCTGGATGAACTGGTGCGTCTAGAGCAAGAGGAAGCTAAAGCAGCTGACGCACAGTCCAACGATCCTCCATCTGAGGATGATTCTTTTGGTCCAGAGATCACTGAGGGTTTTAGTGATAGAGATGTGGATGATTTAGTTGAGGATGTGACTCATGAAGATTTTCCTACGTATCAGAATGATAAGAATGAAGATCTTCCTGGTTTTGATGAATTGTTTAGAACTAATGATGAGCTTTTGGATCAAAGGTGTAAAGAGAAAGAACGAACTGAGGTTTTGCCTGAAGGTTTCTTGCCTATCAAGTATAATAAAGAAAGGACTGAAAAGTTTGAAGCTGATTGGAGGGATATTTGGAGAATTAGGAAGTATTGTGAGAAACTGAAGCTTGAGCTAAAGTATTTGAAGATGATAAATTTGAGAAAGAATGTGAAGGGAAGAATTCTAGCCTGGGCATACATTGAAGAATTCAATATGTTTGCAGTTAAACGAGAATTTGTAGTTGATTATTTTAAACATGGTCATGAATTCAAGTCATTACCATATTTTGAGCTGATACAAATTGCAGGTTGAGAATGTTATATTGCGGTATGAATGATCGATCTTTGATGTTGGTAAAGAAGATTCGAATTGCATTTAAATCGAAGAATTGGGAAGGTTTTTGACCACAGTTTCCTAGGATTAGCTACAGGGTTGATCATAGAACCGGTGAATCTAAACAAATTGTCAAGTACATGCGAGCAAAGACTATGAAGAAAGTACTTTGAAAGAAATTGCCGTAGAACTGGAGTCAGAGATTCAGATGGTGGTTTTATGATGACCGTGTGGAGGAAGCTGTGATCGTGCTTGATAAAGTGAATGAGAATGATATAGATTGCATTCGTGTGTTGGATCCAATTTGTTTGCGAAACTGTACCGAGGCTGATATTTTTACTTTGTACTACAATCGGATGCTATATAGACGAGATAACAAGGTGCAGGCTGAACAGTATGTGAAGGTGGCTAAGCTTTGTTATTTGAACAACATGGTGATTGATCCGTACGAATGAATCTGATGCTGACTGAAGACTTATGATATAGAACTAGGTCTTAGGGGGAGTTTGTTAGTGCATAATCCCGAGTTCTATATTGTAATATGTTCTATTCGTATTAACGTTTACATTTCAGTCGTGTATGAACATTGTCGTTGATTTTTGTGTTTGATATTGATTATGCGATTATGTGAAATGGTTTAGAGCTGATTGGTTGGCAGCTCAGACCATCGACCGATGGTAGGGACCATCTGTTGAGGGATAAACACCATCGGCCGAAGGTCAGAGACCACCGACCGATGGACACTGTAAGTATATATGAATAGGGAAGTCGGGTTTCATTCAAAGATTACAAACCCTACACCCTTTAGCCGACGTTTATCATTTCTGCAGTTGTCCTAGACCAAACTCCAACTGAATACGCGTTCCTAGGTGTCGATTACATCAACTCTTGTTGGTATTATTGATCCCGAAGTGTCATAGTATTCGTTTACCCTATAGATTAGTGTTTTCCGCCTCTAATCTTGTTAGTACGATTAATCTAAGATCCAATTATGTCTACAGGCACTACATTTTCCAGTTAGACCCATCAAATTAAATAACTTTACTGATACTATGTACGTTTTTCAGATCTATTCTGGTGCATCACGTAAGTATTGTCGACATTAATCAAATGCAAGAGGTGAACGATCAACTACTATTGTTTTTTTTTGTTTGCTTCACTTCTTGTTTTTCGGTTCATATTTAATAGTACACTAGATTCGGAAGCCCGCGCATTGCTGCGGTTCTCAACATTTTCGTCATAACGTTTTTGCAATAACGTGTTTTGACAAAACATTTGTTGTATGCATTTAGCATTTTAAAGTTAACGTCGTAATGGTACTTTGAATTAGATTTAGCATTGATTATTTACTCATTTATCCCCACTATAAATTTATAGACATTTATTTTTATTATATTTTTTAGAACAAAGTATATGAAAAATGAAAGGATAAATTAGAAAACTAAGAAGTAAAAGGGACAAAAATAAGGCTTCCCCTTTTTGGAGTTGGCCTTTATTCCTTTATTTATACTCCGTAATATTGCAGTATTTCTTCGATTAAAAAAAGTTGGAAGATGCAACGGCCAACCGGACTCCGAATTTGGTAGCCACATGATTTGGTCAACAATTACATTACTACTCTGTCTTACCCATTTACTCTCTCAGTCTCTCATCTCTCTTTTTTCTTTCTACTTACTACTATTTCACCTCCTCATCTTCTACCAAAGAAAGGGATTTTTTCTAGTAACCACCACTGCCTTAACTCCATTGTAACCACTACCGCCATCGTAACCACAATCGTTAAAACATCTCGGTACCACTATCGCACGCATTTCTTTCTATGGAAATCTACCCAATATCACTGCCCTCAAATTCTTGACCGATAAATAGATCTGATTGTCTTTCAGATCTGAGTTTTTTCATCTGATTGTCTTTCAGATCTGAGTTTTTTTTTATATCAGATCTATTTTTTTTATGTTGCTTTAAAATAAGTATACGGCGACTGTGCTTTTTCCGCGTGAGGCACTCACCAAAAAAAAAAAATTCTACAGTAAATTGCTAGGACTGACGGCCTTGGTTAATTGAACGTTTAAAAACTAAAGCAATGAAAAATGAAGGTTAGAAAAGGTAGTGTTTGGTTGATTAACGTTAGGTCAAATAAATGGTTTAAAAAAATGGTTGATGATTTGTAAAATAAATAAAAAAGAATTGTGAAAATTTTCATTCTCAAGCAGTTAAACATACTCCTTGTAGTTCTTATCTACATTGTTATTGTCATTGTAATCTACAATATACTCTGTATTTGTTATCCACAATATACTCCGTATATATGAAGATAGATTTTATGCTATACTCCTATAATATAAAAATAATATACTCACATGTGGTTAACAATTACTCCGTACATTGATTTACATTAAAAATTAAATAGTGATTAAATTAATTGTTAAATAAAAGTATTGAAAAGGAAACCAGAACATCCTTTCGTCTACCTACTGTCTTACTGAGTATTGTATTTCTTTTCTCTTCAACATACAGTAGTATTTAAAATCCTTTCTCCTGCCTAATATTCATCTCCCTTTTGTCTTCAAAATTATATTTTAATAACTGCATAGGGTTGAATTTTTTTTTACCATAATCATTATAACCACGACCCCCATAAAATCATTGTAACCACTGCCACCATAAAACCATTGTAAAACCACCACCATAAAACCATTGTAACCACCACCGTTTCTCTTTTCCCGCAAACGTCGTCCACCGCTAACCCCTCTTCTTTTTTGATTGTATTTACTCAGATCTAATGTTTCGGTGGTGATGGAAGGCACTCCCTTTTTTGGCGTCGTGTTGGTGGCAGGTGGTGGACGAAGTTGGTGGCGGTGGGGCTTGAAGTTGGGGATGATCTTGATCGTTGAATTGAACGTAAAATAAAAAAGTTTAAAAAGCTAAATATCTTGAAGTAAAATCTTTATGAAAAATGGTAAGTTGTTTAATTTTATAAAAAATTGTAAAGGTTATAAGTTTACAATGTATAAACTTCTTTTAATTTTGGGTCCTCTAGCCTGTTGATTATAAAAATCACGAAGTTAATTAAATTATTTAATATTATATACCTATATCTAAAAGACATAGGTGAAATGAATAGTGATCAGGGGTAATTTTGACTTTACACTCTTTTTTTTGGATTATTATACTTTCTTCGAAAATTCAAATCCCCCTCCCCCCAAAACAGGGGGTAAAGTGTTAGATAACCATTTTCGTAAAAAATCTTAAACTAAGTCTCCCCAAATCTTCAACGGATCATATCTTCTCGCTCGCAACGAGTTAAATTTTTTCAACACCATCGTTAAACTCGAAAAATTTTTAGGAACACAATGTCACTAACTATACACAAATCAGACGCTTTTTAAAAAACGCTAAATATTTGGGGTACTTTTCATACACGTTGATTTTGCGTTAAATTATTAAAAGTCGACAACTCCATTGCGGAACGCGAAGATGCACATATATTGTTAATTTAACATAACATTTAAATATTTCACGGGCTATACCTTTTAGTTCGACTCGAGTTGTGCTTCAACGACATCATCGTTAGTCACGGAATAATTTTACAAACTAAACGCAATAAAATACATTGAAAACTTAACCCCCGCCGCGGAGCGAGGGTTCGAAAACTAGTTAATAACTATTACTAAACAAAAAGATAGCTAAATTAATTAAATAAAAATTATTAATAATTTAAATGTTATTCTCTTCCCTAATATATAAGCTCATACTTATTGTACTATACTCTAATACTCCTTATAATAAATAATACTACTATGTAAATCTATAATATAAAACTTAAATTTAAATAAATGTGGATCTCAAAGTCGATATCCAATTCACTTTTTATTTTTTTGACATTCAAAACAACCCTTCCTAGCATCTCATTTACTTCCCTAAGACCAAAAGCTCCAGATCTCATTCCCATTTGAGGTTTCAAGACCAATTTTTACTACTTACCAATATAATTTGCATAATACTCGCAATTAACTGAATATAATTGTCCATCTTCTCCCTCTCATATTTAGTCAGCCGCCACCACCACCTTCTTCCTCCCTCACCTACTCCGGTAGCCAACACCTACTCCGGTAGTCAACACCTACTCCGGCAGCCACCGACCTCTTAGGCCGCCACCACCTGTTTGATGATAAAACCGGCCAAACCGCCTTCTTTTTTGGCAAAACACCCATCTCTATTTTCTTCTCTCAGATCAGGTGGTGATTTCTATAGGTGATTCAGTTGGTGTCGATGTTGTTTTGACTTTGATCCACCAATTTTGGTGTATGATCTTGTTTATCAGATTTGTTTCAAGAATTTTTTTTTTCGCAATTTATAAAAATTAATAAGTTGTCAATTTTGGTGTATGATCTTGTTTATCAGATTTGTTTCAAGATTTTTTTTTTGCAATTTATGGGTGTAAAAAGACAAAAGTACCCTTGTTCGTTACTGTTATACTGTAGCTACTGTTATACTGTAGCAATTTTGATGATGTGGTGGGATATAGTTGGTGGGCATTGTCCATATTTAGTATATATATATAAATTATTTGTTTGATCATTTTAATACTTTCTTTGTCTGATGCAAGGGAGATGCAGTTTACAAGGATGCAAAGTATAGGATAAAGATAGTTTATAAAGATCTAGTTTGATAATACTTCTTGTGAGGAGATATTGGGTGGTTTTTGTTCACTACATGAAAAACGTAAAACATGGACGACAATATTAGGGATGACATCGTGTCGTCCCCAAAAGTATACTAAACGATAAAAACTAAGACAACTTTTCCTGAAAAGTTTGACCAATTTTCCCTGACGACAATTGGGGACATGGCGTCCCTAAATAAAATACCATTTTGTTTTCCGTAAAATTGGCTCCAAAAAGGAAAAACTTTCCCGCCAAACTTTTAGGGCTGACATGTCGTCCCCAAATGTCGTCCCAATTGTAAATATCATTTTTTATTTTTTTTGTGCCAAAAAAATTGGCTCCAAAAATGGGTACATCTTCGCGTCAAAACATATAGGGACGACATGTCGTCCCTAAAAACATTTCGAGACCGCTGATCAACTGACTTTTTTCTTTTTTAACCATTATTACCATTTTTTATCCTAAAACACACCATTATCAATAAAATTTTAACCTCAAACACACCTAGAATGTTAACCATTATACCGATTATTGTCTCATTTGATGTGTAATCCTGTATTACGGTAGTAAATTACGTAATGAAACTAAAGTTACTATTATACGCGTGGTTCGAAAGCTTCGTTTGAAGAAATTGACGTTAGCGCCCTTGGTTTAGAAGACTTGTTAGAATTCTTGAAAGAAAATATACCGTTTGAACACACTGACATGCTGTATTTTGAAGATAAATGTGTTCTAGAATTTTTCACTACATATCTCGGTACTAACGATCAGTGGTACGATATAAAGGAACCCGTGGGTTGGCGTTTTAATCGCGTTTCTCTTTATTTACATTTCGAAGGTGAAGAAACTTTTATTGTTTTTAGTTTAATTACGTCGTTTGATATTTTATTGTGTTTTGGTTTAGTTTTGCCGTCGTTTTAATATTTTATTGTACTCTCTATTAAATGAATGAAAAATCGCTGTTCTTTTCGATTTCTAACAAAGTTACTGAAATTAAAACATTTCAACTACGAGCAGCATCATACAAAGTTACTGAATTAAATCACATTACAACGACGAACATTAAATGTAAATCATAGAAGCTCTTGAAATTAAATCACACTATTAATGACAAGCATCCAAACTAGTTGGAAAACTTATTAAAAAAACACTAATAACGACGAGGTGAATATCATACAAAGTTACTGAATTAAACACACATTTCAATGAAGAACATAAAATAAAGATCATACAAACTTACTGAAATTAAATCATACTAATAGCGAAAAACATATGAAGCAGTTGGAAAACTTATTAATGAAACACTACTAATGAAGACGAGGATACGAGCATCCGACCTAGTGGACGAATTTCAGAACCTGAGCTCGATGTTTCCGATATTTCAACAATGGACCTGTCGATAGGTAACGTAGTTATCGGATGTCGTCCCACAAGACCTTCAACCACACTAGTATTAGTTAATACACGGTTCAGAAGTGCTCCATACCGAAGATGAGGTCTTGTTTTTGTATAACGAAGCTGACTCATTCGGGAAGCGACCATATAAGCAATATTTACTTTAGTGTTGTGACTCAGCGCTGGAGACATGCTTTAGTCATTGACAAACGAGTGATATTTGGTTCACAGTGGTACATGTTACTCCTGATAATTGCATTTCTTGTAGCAATAATTTTAGGATGGAGATATTCGTCAAGGATGCCCGTACGTGTTATGGTATTGTATGGAATATAAGTACGACACACAGTTAGGGCCATTTCATGTTTTGGAATATCATGAGGTAGAGCTTCAAGTTCTTCACAAGGATAATAGATATTTGTACCATCAAATGGGCACACCGAATTATTGAAGAGTATACTCGTGTTGCCAGTCAAAGATTCGAAACTTCACTAATTTTTCATAGGTGAATTCAAAGTTGGAATAGAATTCACGCATGAGTGCAGGAAAAAAGAACATATCAACCAAAAGGAAAGGAAGCCAACCCATTCTTCCGAATTCATGGCCGATCTCTGAAAAAACTTGCAGATTGACTTCTTGACCTTCACTAATAGGTCTACCGATCATTCTAGATTGGTTGTTCTCACAAATTGGAGGTTGATATCTTGGTGGTGCATATGAACCAGAAGGATGATTCATAGTGTCATTATATATAGAGAGAGACTTGAATGGCTGGATATGCATAAAAAGAGTGTGTATGACTACTCTTTAAGTAGGCATAAACTTCTACCAATGATTACCCGCACAAGTCTTTCCCGCCTAAGTGTTTCCCGCCCTTGATTTCCTACCATATATAACAATGTAATGTAACGGTGTTATGTAATGGTGTTATGTAACTATGTGTTATCCACATCACATCATATCTAATTTAACATGCAATCCATCTTGAAGAAAATACAACACATTACTTGAAAAATAAAATACAACAGACACTAGAAACTGAAAATAACACTTAACATTATTTAGTTGGAAAATAAAATACAACAAACAGTAGAAACAGAATCTAAAACTTAACATCAGTTACTTAAAAAATAAAAACAACAAAAATGCTACCCAACTACAGATGAACATTATTTTCAACCTTCTTGCTTGATGTTCTGTGATCCGGAGTGAACGTTGAAGTGATCTCTTGGACTTTAGCAACGGTGATATCACTTCAAGATGCACCCTCTTACAAAAGGGTGGTTCCATCCAAATCTTTCTCATGTTACAATTCTCAATATGTAAACAAAAATAAAATTAATTTAAGAACAAACTCTATATGGTAGCCGAACTTACATAAATAAAAAAAGAGTTTTACAGTACCACTAATAGAGCACCGCATTCATAATATCACCGACCATATTTGAACTCATCGTCGAAACAAGTTTTACTAACTAAATTTGAACGACATATTCGAAAACGACCATATCTCAAGTGTCCTTTACCATATCGGAACTCATCGTGGACCACGTTGTAGAACATACTCAAATAATATGCTGATGTGTGATTGTGTTATATAGAACTCATTTCCCGCTCAAAAAGCCACCATCAGTTTTCCTGCTTAAAAAGCTACCATCAGTAATATAACAGCGTAATATGACGGCGTAATATAACGATGATGCCGATGACTATGATGATGATGATGATGATGATGAGGATGATGATGACGATGATGACGTGGATGACGAAGATGATGACGATGATGATGTCGTTGAGGATGACGATGATGACGATTATGATGTCGTTGAGGATGACGATGATGATGATGCTGATGATGATGCTGCTGTTGATGATAATGATGACGGTGCCAATGATGATGAGGATGACGATGAAGATTATGATGTCGTTGGGGATGACGATGTTGATAATGATGATGATGATGACGATGTTGATGAGGATGAAGATGAGGATGACGATGATGATGATGATGATGACGACGACGATTATATAAAATCTAAATATAATATTTAAATATTAATATATATTTATAAAATGTAAATATAATATTTATTTAAATAATAAATAATAAATATTAATTTTAAATATTTGTATAAGTAAATGAAAATAAATATTATATATAAGTAAATATACATAAATCTAATTTTAAATATATATATATACATATATATATACACACACACATATACACACACACACACACACACACACATATATATATATATATATAAGTAAATATAAATAAATTTTAATTTTAAATATTTATATAAGTAAATGTAAATAAATACTGTAAATAAGTAAATATAAATAAATAATAATTTAAATCAAAATTTAAAAGTAATTTCATAATTAAATAAGTTAATATTATCTTATATAAGTAAATAAATAAATACATTTTTTAAATAAAAATATATATTTATTTACACTTTTAATGATATTTTTGGCGCTAGATCGTTTTCGTTTCCCTCCCAATTCATTAGGGATGACATGTCGTCCCTAATCGTAAAAAGCTGAAACATACACCTTTCCACCATTTCAATTTGTCACTTTACCAATAACATATTCCTACGATTACGTCCGACAATTTTGAGCTATTTTCGGCGATTTAGAGCTATTTCACACCAAATCCAACTTAATCTTCAATCCTAAAGCACTAAAAAGGTATGTTCTTCATTTATTTTTTAAAAATTAAAGGTTGGTGCTTTGGTTATATGAAATCCGAATATTGGAGGTTATTTTTGGAAGATTGTTGTGTTTGATTGTGCTTAAGCTTATGATTTTCATGCGTAGTTTGTTATTTTGCTTATGTTTAATGATTCCTTGATTATGTTTGGGCCTTAAATCTGAATTTTGTTAGTAAAGTGATGGGTTTGGTGATGAAAGTGTCAAGAACATCTAGTTTAATCCTTGTTTAACTCTAATTTTATTATTAAAAGTATTAATATTATTTTGGGATTTTTAATTATTTAGTTAATTATATTTAAGTAGTTTAGATAATTAATAGATAAGTTTAAATATAAGTATATAAATATACAAGTATAAGTATATGCATAAGTATAAGTATATGTATACGTATAAGTATATATATACGTATGATGTGTGCGAGGTGGTGTAAAATACTATTGATTTTTACAAGGAAATACTATTAAATACGATACAATTTTACACAAGATATTTATTTATTTATAGAATGGATATACCTAAACCTTGCTACAACACTTATAGGCAGTGTACCTAATCGTACAGTAGTGTAGTTTTTAGTAAGTCCGGTTCGTTCCACAGGGACCTTATAAACTAGTTCAACATTATATTAGTTTTTACTTATAGTTGTAAAAATACAAAAATATATATAAGTAGTATTATTATTATAAAAGGGGGGTTTTACTGTTTAATGACCGGTTTGTCGATTTTAAAACTTTTAGTCGCAGTTAAAACCTAATGTAAAATATTAAAAATAAATATAACTTAATTTAAAGTGTAAAGTAAATAACGATAATGAAATTGCGATAAATAAAAGTGCGATAAAATAAAATTGCGATAATTAAAGAGTACGATAATTAAAAAAGCAATTAAATAAAATGACAATAAATAAAAGTGCGATAATTAAAAGTGCAATTAAATATGATATAAATAAATTATGCTTATTTAAACTTCCGTAATCATGATGTTTGACGTGTTGATTTTAGTTTTCTTACCATGGGTTAATTGTCCTTTGTCCTGGATTATTCGATATGTCCATATGGATTTGTCCATAATAGTCCATCAGTCATAATCATAAAGTGCGAAAGTCTTCGTCGAATTATTCTTATTCCCGAAGTCAAATATTCCAACTAATTGGAGATTCGAATTGTAACAAGGTCTTAATACTTTGCTTAATGAATACACCAGATTATCGACTGCGTGTAGACAAAGGTTTTACTACTTTGTTAACAATTACACCAATTACCCTTGAATGTAATCCACCCCTATTTCAACAAGTCTATTAACTATTAATCCAGTTCCGTGTCCAGTAAAATGAACAATTATTGGTATTTATAGATATCCCGCCCACCGTACCCAGTCAAGCGTATGTGGTTATATATAAATATGTCAAATTATAAGTCTATATATTAAATCAACGAGGTATCATTTAGTTAATATAAAACCCATTAATAGCCCATAGTCTAATTTCTACAAGTGTCGTTCTTTTATTCAAACCCCAATTATGGTACAAAGCCCAATTACCCAATTTTAATATTTAGCCCAACATCACGATTACTTCAGCATTAAATAAGCATAATAATAACTTAGCTACGAGACATTAAATTAAAAAGGGTTGAACATAACTTACAATGATTAAAAATAGCGTAGCGTTACACGGACAGAATTTCGACTTACACCCTTACAACATTCGCTAACATACCCTTATTATTAGAATTTAAAATTAAAATTAAAATTAAAATTATAATATATATATATATATATATATATATATATATATATATATATATATATATATATATATATATATATATATATATATATATATATATATATATATATATATATATATATATATATATATATTATACGTTGAATGATGGAAGAGAAAAAGATGTTTTGTGATCAACCAAAACCGCGAAATTTATAGGCATGTGGCCACAAAAAGTGGCCCATGCGATCGCATGGAAAACAAGCCTATTGGCCATGCGATCGCATGGAGGTAGGTACCAGCTCACATATTTTTGTTTTCAAGCTTGTCGACGTTTTAATAAATAAATATAATATATAAATAATTTTAAGAATTATTTAAATATTATATTATATTTATGTGCATAGTTGACTTGTAATTTTTAGTCCGTTGCGTCGAGCGTTGAGAGTTGACTCTGGTCCCGGTTCCGGATTTTCGAACGTCCTTGCGTTCAATTTAATATCTTGTATTTTGCGTTTTGCGACTTGTACTCTTGTAATTTTGAGACGTTTCTCATCAATAATTTGAACCACTTTGATTGTACTTTGTACTTTTGAGCTTTTTGGTCGTTTGCGTCTTCAATTCGTCGAATCTGTCTTTTGTCTTCACCTTTTATAATTTAAACGAATATCACTTGTAAATAGAACAATTGCAACTAAAAGCTTGTGTTTCTTGAGGGATAATGCTATGAAATATATGTTCGTTTTTAGCATTATCAAATATTCCCACACTTGAGTGTTGCTTGTCCTCAAGCAATATAGTCTTGAAATAAAAATACTAGAATCACTTCTTTATTCTTCACACTTTGTACATCAGTGATTTCTATACGGCGGTATGAACAATGGTAGTAACGATGTGGTTTACAGTCCTACATGACTATAAAAATTTAGATCCTTAAAGAAAATTGGATCTTTATGAAAACATTTGATCTTTTGAAAATACGATCTAGCTTTTACCCTAGATAAGTTTTTCGGAATAACCTTTCACCGGTGTTGCAAAATGTTTTTGTGGGTTTGGTGGGTTTCAGATTTGAAAATTTTAGCTCAAAACTTGCAGTTTTGTGTCACCCACTTGCTAACCTTGTATTGGGAAAGCAACACGTCCAGTATACTTGCTCCGTATATTACCTTTCAGTAAACTACCATCCGGTTGTAAAGGAAAGTGTTGAACAAGCAACTGTTAAGGTAATGTCCCCTGACATGCTTTTAATTATGGTCTATAACGTGTCGGATGCAATTACTATCCTTGGTAGGAGCAATAGTAAAGCTCACCCTTATAATTTTTTGGTCTGGCATAAGGTCATGTCTTCGACCATGCTATGCAACCACCGTTCTTACGGTTGACACCCGATTTGGTTCAGGTGACCTAATGAATTCCAGGTGAATTTCTAGGATTTTACGTTCAATGGTAATGAACGCATTAAAATGAGTTTTTCAGAAAATAAATCGGTTTGTAATTTTGATCAAAATATTTTCTCGTTCAAGCTCGAGTTTAGATATCATCGAATTCCATGAGTTTGTAATTCTCAATCTTTAAGGTCAATCTCTAGGATTGAGTAATATCAGGCTTAAAAGCTGATTTTTAATCTTTAAGGAGATTATCCTTTTCTGAGGGTCTGATTCATTAGTCTTATCAAGCTAATTTGCACGGCGTCCTCCTTATTTTACGAGACAGATCCTCTCATGGTTAGGATAAGTCTGACCACTTGGCGACCCTGTTTGATGCTGAGGTCCGTGAATTTCCAGCTGATTTTAAAGAAAATTTTTCAAGGTTTTTCGTAGACTCTACAACTGGTCTGGACGACAACTTCCTGACCTAAATCAAGAAGCGCGTTTCTTTTTCGGAAGACTTTACTTCCTTTTAATGATGGAATTGATTCATCCTGTAGATTCATCTTTCTTTCAAATGTATTATAAGAAATTGGGTAAAACGGTTAATTTTGTCCAAAACAAAAGTATCCTCAGTTATTTGTACAAAAATATGTGATATATGTTCAAAATAACTTGGTAAAATTTTCCCACACTTGGCTTTTATTTCCTTTCTTTGCCTTTTTATTGTCCTCTATTCTATTTTAAATGAATTCTAACATTTTGGGTTGTTTCTCAATTTATGTCCTTTCCGAGGTAACAATAATTTTGGTGTTAACACCTAGTTTTATCGTTCATAAATATGTATAAACATGATTTTGAATTCATATAATTAAAAATTTTGAAAATTTTTACTAGAATTGGTAGTCAGTATATAAGACTAGGGCTGTTCTTTATTATCAGAGAGCACTAGATTCTAATACAACTACTGCTTTACTAGTATTTTTAATGGTAACCAAGTGTTTAAATTTAAAATTAAAAATCCGAAAGGATTTAACCTCTTCCCACACTTAAGATCTTGCAATGCCCTCATTTGCAAGAAATCAGTAACAATTTAAATTATTGAGGGTGATTCGCGTAGAAAAATGATTAAAGTTTACCAAAGTTTCCAAACATATTGGCGTTTGTTTATTGAATGATAAATGGTGCACATCATTTGTTCATTCCGTCTTGTTGTTACATCACATTTGTTTTTCGTTTTATCGTCAAAATTAGTAGCTTTTGCTGAACTTAATGCCAGTCTTTGAAAATGCGCTGTTTTACCCTGTTGTGTACAATTGACAATATACATACAATACAAATATAAACATGCATGATAATTTGAAATGAGACTTAAAATCCCACTTTCAAATCAAATATGAAATATTAGTACCAAATAATAAAAATATTAAACAATACATTAATGTATCACAATATCATATGTTTAAACATAAATAAATAAAAATAATAATAAAAAGATAAAAATCACCAACGGAACTAAATCAATCTGGATAGGGGTTCCAGTTCATGTCGTCGTTCGGGTTCCATGGTTGGTGATAGGTGTACTGGTAGGCCTGGTTAGGGTCGTAGAGAGTATATGGTAGTCTCATCTCGGGCTGGTGTGGAGGATAGTAAGCGGGTCGGGTTGGGACGTAGTGATCCTGAGGTGACAGCCGGCTCATAATCTGACGCTGATGATAGTCCCATCTATCATGCTGTCATTGCCTGGAATGCTAGTAATCATTCCGGGCTTGCCACTGCTCCATCCGACTAAATCTCTCCCCGTTTGTCATATCTACCTCATCTACACGCTGGTAGACGTCAGTCATAGCCTCCCTAATGACATCCCTAATGTCATCCGCTTCCTCCATTTTCTCATCTGAAACTCTCTCTACCTGAGGATGACTACCTTCATAGGGTACTGGCTGGTTGCGTCTGCTCTTTAATACCTTAGCACCCTGATAGACCTTCAATCCTAAAGGCTCAACCTGTTCCCTACATTCCAAAAGTGGACCCCCTTGGTCCCTATCTACACCCAAATACTCTCCAATGAGAGTAACAAAAATACCTCCTCCTATAATCCCCCCTTCCTGTATTCCTTCCACCATTTTAGACAAATAAAAACCAACACAGTAGGGGATATTAACAAAGCTTCTTGAGTCTCGAATACACTTTAGGTAAAATAAATCATGTAAGGTCATTTTCTCCTTATTGTGACCTCTCTGTGTAATCGATTTAGCCAGAAATCTATGAATTATACGAAGTTCGGCTTTGTTAATATGTAAGTAGGAGTGTTTTCCTCCCAGTGTAAAAACATTATAGTTTGACATACGCCTCCAAACGTCGTTCGCGTCAAAATTCCTATCTACCCTTTCACCACGATAAATCAAATTCATACAATCGGGTAGTAGTAATTCACCAGGAGTATATATCTGTAAAGCCCTGGCCATGTCTAGCATGGACATCCTGTACATCCTACGACCAAGTATAAACCTAAGAAAACTTCTATCATCTAACCTATCTACATCTGCATTTAATGCTATAGTACTCATAAGCTCTATACACCATTCCTTATATACAGGTCTACGGATGGTGAATAGACGTTCCCAATCGGTAAAAGAAGAACTGCCATACCTTTGGATCAAATGCTGTCTAACTGAGTTAGCAAGTTGGACCCTTTCCAAAGGATCCCAATCGATTACCCTTGGCACTTCTACATTTTTCGATATCAGTTTGAATTTGTTACTTTGATATGATGGGTAATCTCTTTAGCTTCTATCGAATCTCAGATTAGGATGCAACGTGTGCTCAGGAATCATTGGGTATTCTACTGGCAGATGTATCAAAAATACGATAAAGGCATCAACAAATTGTAGCGGATCATAATAAGGTACGTGTTGATCAGGCTGTTATTGTGGTTCCTGTTCAGGTTCATATTGCATTTCTGGTTCAGGTTCTGGAGCAGGTCGTCTAGATGATGATGATGAACCTCCAGTTTCAGTATTAGTAAATCTCTGCAAAACACATTAAATACAAAATTTGTGCATCCAAATATGCATTAGTGTTAGCAAAATAACAAATTAACATAATTACAATAACATGTTAAATCAAACTTAAACTTATACGCATTTTCACAATTTTAACAATTCTATACTATTTCAAATAACTATAAATGAAAATGTTTACAAAGTTCATAAGCATTTAACTCAAATAACATGTCAAAACAACCATTACTAGCAATTAAACATGTTTTAAATGACATTTACATCAATTTAATCAAGTTCATGAATTTTATACCTAAAAAGTCCACTTTAATTCTCAAAAATCATGTTTAGGATCAAAGTTTGGATCATTTAGCTACCTAAACATGTTACACTACTTAATTTAGCAATAATTCATGACAAAAATCGGCCATAACCTGTTTATATCAAAAAGCCCCAAATTGCTCAAGAACACAAACCCTAGATTTCTAAAATTTTTGAAGTTTTTGGCTTCAAAATCATGTAAAATAGCATCAATCTAGGTTATACATGCATAATATACTAACAATTTAACACTAATTACACTAGAAATTAACAAAATCAAATTAGGTAAAATATAGCTCAAGAACATTTAAAATCAAATTAAAAGAGGTTTAGGGTTGAAATTGTTACCCTTTTTGATAAACTCCTTATCAAATTCATGTTTAGAGCGGATTGTAGCAAGAAATTTGGTGAATTTTGATGAAAAAATGATGAAATTTGAGAGGTTTTTGGAGAGTACTCGCGTTTTGTGTGTGTGTGTTTTATGGACAGAAGCAGTCGACTGCCTTTTGATCCTGGCCATTTTTCCAGCTCCATGCGATCGCATGGTCCTGAAGGCCAAATCTCATGCGATCGCATGGGGTCCGGGTACAGTGATTTTTGCTTTTTTTTTTAAAACCTTATACTTAATAAAACATATAATTAATAAAAAATTAAAATTTTATTTTTTTAGGAAGAGGGCGTTTCAGAACGGTGTCCTAGTCTGTCCCTCAACAAAATTTTAAAATTTTGTCATTTTTAAACGCGGTTGTTTTAAAAACAAAGATTTTTGGGTTTTTTTTTAATGTTTTTGGCTTACTTTAATTCAATAAGATTAAAAATAATGATAATAAAAGTTCTCGTCCCTCCTTTGGGTAGAGCAATTTCGGTTCAACGACCTAGTTTTCAACTCACGACGAATTTTAAAAATCATATTTTTAACTTAACGAAATAAAGTAATTTTTTTTTAAATTCACACCAAACTTAAATGCATAAAATTAAAAATTCATATATTTAAAATTTTAAAAATTCACACCAAATTTATATTATAATTTTGTTTTTATACATACAAACTTATATTAAAAACATAAATTTTTTTAAATATTTACAAACTTAAATATATTGATTTTAAAAAGTTTACAATATTATTTTAATATTAATTTTAAAGACAAAGTAAAAATAAAATTAAAAATCTTTTTGGTCTTTTATCCCACTTTAATCAATCAAATATTAACAAAAATATACGCCCCTCATTTCAGTAAAGTAATTTCGGTTATATTACCTAGTTTTACTCCTGACGAATTTCTGAAATATTTTGGGTTGATTGATTAAAGATATTTATACCTTAAGAATAAACGGTAAATTTCGCAGTGATGTAATAAATTTTTGTATGATATCAATAATTTCGATCGCAAAACCTAATTTTATTGAGTACCAATTTAATACTTTATAGCGAACGATTTAGCGTTTATTATCAAAAGGTTAAAAACAATAAAATAAAAATAAAAACTGTACATACTTACCTGTGAGATAGAATTCTCAGTGACCTGCTTTAGCCCACTCATAAGATAGTTGGACTAATTGGTTTTCCATAGCTACATACGCATAACCTCGAGCTTTCAACGATTTTTCTTCGAAACATATGAACGGTCCTTCTCTGCGTAAAGTAACGAACTCGGTATTGGAATATGTCTGATTCATCGAGCATTTTCCTTCGTGTGACCATTTTCTTCATTTGTGACATCTTTCAAGGTGTCGTGCTCTTCTTTTTGCTGCGGATTTTGATTTTCCTTTACCAAAATGTAACTTATTATGATCGTTTCTGAGTTCTTTTCTTACTCCGTCCAATTTGGCTCTTATTACTGATACCAGGTTACTCGGGAGTGTGTCATTATTACGTTTAGTGATCAAAGCGTGTAGCATTAGACCATGGTTCAGATCAAAAGAATTCTTCATCTAGTAAAACCTATAAAAATAAAAATTCAAAATGGGGGGAGAAGACTAGTTCTTTAGGGTCTGCTAGGGAAAGACCATTCGGATTACATTCTCGAGAACTACACGAAAACAGAATATCTAACTCTAACAGAAATACATATTACCCTAAAAAGATTCGAACCTCCCCACACTTAGTTAGATGTGGTGTTGAAATTGTGATTGACTTCATTTTCAATTGGATCATCAACAACTTGTATATCTCTGACTTTTGCTTCAATCCATTTGTTGATTTTCTTTGTAACTTTCACAAATTCAACTACCATTGCCTTTTCTTTTGGCGATAAATTGGATACTAATCGGTTACATAACTTAAAGTTTCCCTTAATCCTAGCATCGTGAATCCGTTTATAAAGTTTCTTCGTTGAACTGTTAAAAACGGGTTCATCTAATTTCGTATCATCAACGGGGTTCTTTGTGATCGGATCATCATTAAGTGTTTCTTCATCTTCCCCACACTTATGTATTTTTATTGGTCTAACAGTTTTGGTTGGTGGAGATCTAAACTTTCGGTTCACAAAGGTGATCGATTTATCACCATCCCTAAGTGTCATTCTACCTTCTCTTACTTCAATGAATGCCTCGGTGGTTGTTAAAAATGGGCGACCTAAAATTAGAGGAATATCAAGGTTTTCCTCCATATTAATCACTATGAAGTTTGCAACAAAGGTCAAACTTCCCACGTTAACAAGTAAATTATTTGCTATTCCAACCGGGTGTTTAATGGTTAGGTCAAATGATTGAACACCTATTTTGGTTGGTTTTAATTTACCCATACCTAATCTTTTGTATAAGGAAAGAAGCATAATATTTGCACTTGCTCCTAAATCTGCGAGTCCATTATATACAGAACCATCACTAAGCAAGCAAGAAATGATAAATTCACCCAGGTCTCATGCTTTAGTAAGTCGAGTTGGTTTGTAAACCTTTTTCGGGTGTTCTTTTCTTGGTTCTTTCACTTCTATTTGAACTTCTTGTTCACATTTTTCTTCGTTTCTTGGAATGGGAGGTTTGTATAAGAATTCTTCTTCATCACTCCAATTTGAATCCTCCTTATTTTTCGTTTTTGATTTTTCATATGTTGTTGATAACATATTTATGTTTTCATTTTGAAGGTTTTCTTGGGTGGTGAAACTATGATTGACTTCATTGTCAACCTCCATCGGACCATGTATGTAATGTTTAACTCTGTGACCATTAACTTTAAATTCAATCCCATTTGAATTTATTAACTCTATTGTTCCGTATGGGAAAACTCTTTTGACTATAAATGGTCCAGACCATCTTGATTTCAATTTTCTAGGAAATAGCTTGAATCGTGAATTGAAAAGAAGAACTCTGTCTCCTTCTTTAAATTCTTTTGAACTTCTGATTCTTTTATCATGCCATTTCTTCGTTCTTTCTTTATAGATTAACGAATTTTCATATGCTTCATGTCTTAATTCTTCTAATTCGTTTAATTGACTTAACTGTAGACGTCCGACTTCATGTAAATCAAGATTACATGTCTTCAAAACCCAAAATGCTTTGTGTTCAATTTCTACTGGAAGATGACATGCTTTTCCGTAAACGAGTTTAAAAGGTGTGGTTCCAATTGGAGTTTTGTAGGCTGTTCTAAAAGCCCAGAGTACATCCTCCAATTTCATAGACCATGCTTCGGATTTGATAATACGGTTTTCTCTAGAATACGTTTTAAAGCTCGGTTGGTATTTTCAACTTGTCCACTTGTTTGTGGATGATAAGCAGTGGAGATTTTATGAGTTACTCCATATCTTTTAAGAACTTTCTCAAGTTGATTATTACAAAAATGAGTACCCCGATCACTTATTAAAGCTTTCGGTATTCCAAACCTTGCAAAAAGACTTTTTAAAAAGTTGACTACAACTCGTGCATCATTAGTTGGGAGAGCTTGTGCTTCCGCCCATTTAGATACATAATCAATGGCAACGAGAATGTAGAGATTATTATGAGATTTTGGAAATGGACCCATAAAGTCAATACCCCAAATGTCAAATACTTCACATACTTGAATGACATTTTGTGGCATTTCATCACGTTGACTTATTTTTCCAGCCCTTTGACAAGCATCACAGAATTTGCAAAGAAGGTGTGCGTATTTGAAAATTGTAGGCCAATAGAATCCAGCATCGTAAACTTTTCTTGCTGTGAGTTGAGGCCCATAATGCCCTCCTGTTGGTCCTGTGTGACAATGGTTTAAGATTTGACTAGCTTCATCTCCGAATACACATCGGCGTATTATTCCATCGGGACAACTTTTAAACAAATGTGGATCTTCTCAGAAATAGTGTTTTATATCACTAAAGAATTTCTTTCATTTTTGGTACGATAATCCTTTTTCAAGGAATCCACATACTAAGTAGTTTGCATAGTCTGCAAACCATGGAATTTCATTTTAATCTATCTTCAATAGATATTCATCAGGAAAGTTGTCTTGTATGGCCGATTCATTTAGAACTTCTAATTCGGGATTTTCAAGACGAGAAAGATGATCAGCTGCGAGATTTTCTGCTCCTTTTTTTTCTTGAATTTCAATATCGAACTCTTGTAAGAGTAAGATCCAACGGATTAATCTTGGTTTGGCATTTTTTATTCGAAAAAAGGTATCTAAGAGCAGAATGGTCGGTATAGACCACCGTTTTAGCTAGAACAAGATATGAACGAAATTTGTCAAAAGCAAAGACAATAGCAAGGAGTTCTTTTTCAGTAGTTGTATAATTCGTTTATGCTCCTTGTAAAGTCTTACTAGCATAATATATAGGTTGAAATCATTTTTTAATCCTTTGTCCTAAAACGGCTCCCATTGCAAAATCACTTGCATAGCACATTAGTTCAAACGGTAGATTCCAATTTAGAGTTATCATAATCGGCGCATTAGTGAGTTTTTCTTTAAGAATATTAAAAGATTTGATGCATTCATCTGAAAAGATGAATGGAGGATCCTTTTCAAGGAGTTTATTCATAGGAGTGGTAATTTTAGAAAAATCTTTTATGAAACGTCGGTAAAAACCGGCATGCCCTAGAAAACTCCTAACTCCTCTAACATTGGTGGGATGTGGAAGTTTAGCAATTACATCTACTTTAGCTCTATCCACTTCAATTCCTTCTTTTGAAATTTTATGACCAAGAACGATGCCTTCTTTAACCATGAAATGACATTTCTCCCAATTAAGTACTAGATTTGATTGTTTACATCTAATAAGCATTCGTTCAAGATTAACTAGACATGATTCAAAATTATCACCGAAGACTGAAAAGTCATCCATGAAAACTTCCATGCATTCTTCTATCATGTCGTGAAAGATCGCCATCATGCACCTTTGAAAGGTTGCAGGGGCGTTGCAAAGTCCAAAAAGCATGCATTTGTAAGCAAATGTACCATAAGGGCACGTGAATGTGATTTTCTCTTGGTCCTCAGATGCTATTGAAATTTGAAAATATCCGAAAAAACCATCAAGAAAACAATAGTAACTATTTCCGGCTAATCTTTCCAACATTTGATCAATAAAGGGTAAGAGAAAGTGATCTTTTCTGGTGGCGTCATTTAATTTTCTATAATCAATACAAACACGCCATCCTGTTACAGTCCTAGTAGGAATAAGCTCATTTTTCTCATTTGTGATGACAGTCATGCCACCCTTCTTAGATACGCATTGAACTGGGCTTACCCATGGACTATCAGAAATTGGATAAATTAAACCTGCATCTAGCAGTTTAATAATTTCTTTCTTAACAACATCTTGCATATTAGGATTTAGTCTTCGCTGACGTTGCACATACGTTTTATGACCTTCTTTCATAAGGATTTTATGTGCAATACGAAGGACTTATTCCTTTAATATCATGAATCTTCCATGCAATAGCTGATTTATGAGCTTTTAACATAGAAATGAGTTGAGATTTTTCATTTTCAGTAAGAGAAAATGATATTATTACAGGTAATTCAGATTCACCATGTAAATAAGCATATTCCAAATGGTTTGGAAGCGGCTTTAACTCTAATGTTGGTGGTTCTTCTATCGATGATTTATATCGATATCTATCTTCTTCTTTTAGCATTTGAATTTCTTCTGTTGTTGGTTCATATCCATTAGCCATAAGTGTAGCTAACATTTCAGTTTCATCAATTGGTTCAGTTCCTTCTCCTAAAGAACATTCTCCTGTTCCTTGTAATTCTGGAAATTCTTCTAACAATTCTGCATGTGAATCTATAGTTTGAATATAATAACATGTATCATCTGCAGATTGCGGTTGTTGCATGGCTCTATCAACTGAAAAGGTAACACTCTCGTCCTCTATACTTAGGGTCAGTTTCTTACCAAACACGTCTATTATTGCTTTAGCCGTGTTTAAGAATGGTCTTCCTAATATGAGAGGAACTCGAGAATCTTCTTCCATGTCCAGAATAACAAAATCTACTGGAAATACTAAAGTACCAACTTTAACTAGCATGTTCTCCATTATCCCTCTAGGATATTTTATTGATCGATCGGCTAGTTGTATACTTATTCGTATTGGTTTCAATTCTCCAAGGTCTAGTTTAGCGTATAGTGAATACGGAATTAAATTTATACTGGCACCTAAATCTGCCAATGCTTCTATTGAACTAAGTCTACCCAGAAAACATGGAATCGTGAAACTTCCTGGATCTGAAAGTTTTTCTGATATCTTATTCAACAGCACTGCAGAACAATTAGCATTCATTGTAACAGCCGAGAGTTCTTCCATTTTCTTTCTATTTGTGATTAGATCTTTCAAGAATTTAGCATACCTAGGCATTCCTGAAATTACTTCAATGAAAGGAAGATTTACATTTATCTGTTTAAACATATCCAAAAATTTGGATTGCCCGGCTTCAAGTCTCTCTTTTCTCATTTTACTCGGGTAAGGAAGTGGTGGTTGGTATGGTTTAACATAAGGTTTAGCCTTAACTGTGTTATCTTCATTAACCTTTTCAACTACCGATTCTGTTTCCTTATTTTGATCAGGTTGTGGTTCTTGTAGAGTAGGAATAGCTTCATCAGAAATTACAGGTATTTCAGGTGGTTTAAGTGTAATACCACTTCTTATGGTAATGGCTTTAGCTGTTTCATTTCGGGGGTTAGCATTTGTATCACTAGGTATACTTCCCGGTTTTCTTTCACCTATCAACATTGCTAGGTTGCTTACTTCTTGTTCAAGATTCTGAGTAGAAGCTTGTTGATTTCTAAATGCTTGAGCATTTTGTTCATTAGTTTGTTTCTGAGATGTGAAAAACAGAGTTTGAGATTCAACTAGCTTCGACATCATATCTTCTAAATTTGGCTTTTTATCATCGGTTTGTGGTGGTTTATTTTGAAAAACAGGTCTTTGCTGATTGTAAGTATTATTGGATACTTGCTGATTACTAGGACCTTGTTGGTTGTTGTATAGAACATTTCGATTATAATTCTGGTTTTGATTGTAGATTGGTCTTGGCGGTTGATAATTATTCTGATAATTATTTCCAGGCCTTTGGTTTATGTATGAAACATTCTCTCTTTGTTCCATTGTTAGTTCAATACTGAGACAATCTTTTATCAAATGTGGTCCTCCACACTGCTCACAACTAATTCGTATTGAGTGAATATATTTAGTCATCTTTTCTATTCGTCTCTCGACAGCATCTATCTTTGCAGAAATGGAATCTAAGTCATGGCTAGAATCGGTTGTAGCTGCTTTAGATGATCTAACGATATCTTTTTCTTGGTGCCACTCATGTGAGTGGGAAGCAGTGTTATCAATAATTTTGTAAGCTTCAGTTGCGGTTTTCTTCATAATGGAACCACCAGCTGCTATATCGATGTCTTTTCATCTAGTGATGTCGCATCCTTGGTAGAATATTTGTACTATTTGACAGGTGCCTAAACCATGTTGCGGACATCCTCTCAATAACTTTCCAAATCTTGTCCACGCCTCATATAGAGTTTTATTTGGCTTTTGCATGAACGTAACAATTTCCCCTTGAAGTCTTAAGGCTTTAGATGCCGGAAAGAATTGTTTAAGAAAATTTTCAACTAAAACGTCCCATGTATCAATCGCCCCTTCAGGTAACGATTCTAACCAATCTTTGGCTTCTCCCTTTAAAATCTAGGGAAATAACATGAGATAGATCTGTTCATCCTCAACTTCTCTGATTTTGAATAGAGTACAGATCCTATTAAAGGTACGAAGATGTTCATTTGGATCTTCCTTCGGCGCACCACTAAATTGGCATTGATTAGTTACCATGTGTAAGATTTGTCCTTTGATTTCATAATCTGGCGCATTAATGTCTGGTTGAGTAATTGCGTGACCTTGGCCAGTGCGTTTAGTTCTCATTCGGTCTTCCATACTTAGAGGTTCCAGATTCTCCATGATTGAATTTGTTGAATCTGAATCACTATAGGATTATGATTTAATGGTAGGTTCCTCAACAATCTCTGTTTGAATGATTGGTGGTTCCGGAGGAAAGATTAGTGGTTCAGGATCTCTGAATTGTCCCTGAATATCCTCCGGATTCTCAATTGTGTGGTCGGGTTCAAAAAATGGATTATCGGAAATTTGAATTGGAGTACTTGGTCGACTGGATGACGATTCTAAAGAAAAATCAACGGCGACAATATTTGCTAGATGTCTTGATCGAGTTACAGGTGGTGAACGTACAAAAGGTGGTGAACGTTTTGCTCGGTGCATTCACTGAATATCCTATTAATTATAAAAGATAAAAATTATATAAGCTATCATCTGCTTTTGCCCACGTTTCGAATAGCCAATAGATGCAGCAGGGAGCCAGAACCCTTTAAATCGGAAGCTCACAACTCATCTACTAACAAATCCAACTATTACTACGAAGCAGAAAATTTGGATGTCTATCAATTTAACCGCTTAAAATAATTTTTCGTTGAAAATAAAAGAAATTTTAGAGAAGAAATAGAAAATTCTATGTCCTAAAACTAGATCGGCGAAAAATAAGAAAGAAAAAAAGCGCGTCGAAAAACGTCAAAAAATAAATAGTCGAAAAATAAAAATAAGAAAGTAGCGCGTCTAAACTTAAAAGTCTAAAAACTAATAATTAAAAGTTGCGTCTAAAAAAAATATTAAAGCTTAAAAGAAAAACTATATCCCAAATGGCAATAACTTAGAAAGGTACTAAAATATAAAAACGGCGTCGCAAAATTCTAAAGCACCTAAATTTTAGTTTAAAGAAAAAGTACTTAAGGGATTTTACGGCAAAGCCTAAAAATCTAGAAATATAAATAACTATGGCAAAAACTATGACTTAAAACTAATTACGAGCGAAAAATACAAAAATTACGCTAAAACAAATAAAAAGATACAAAATATAAAAATATACTTAAAGTTGTAAAAAGTACAATTTTATAAAAATATTATTTTTATATTATTTATTTTATGAAACTATTAATTTTATAATTTATTAAAACTAATTAAACTTAATAATACAAATTAATAAATAAACTAAACTAAATAAAATAAAAAATATTACCCTAATTAGGGTTTATAGTAATAATAATAAATAATACTCCGTAATTAATGCAGAATTAGGGTCAAACCTGGCGTGTCAGACAGGGCCATGCGATCGCATGGTCCTCACATTAAAAATCCATGCGGTCGCATGGAGTAGGGTTTCGGGCCAAACTTTGGGCTGCTACAGTACCAGGCCGAAAACTTATACATATATATATATATTTTTTTTTTAATTTTCTTTTTTAATGTTTATAAAAAGTATTTATATAAATTAAATAAAACTTATATTTTTACAAACTAAAAATAGAAATAGAAATATTTTATAATTTTATATATTTTTGAACAACTCTTAAATATAAATATATAGATATTTTTTTTTTGTATATATATATTTTTTTTCATTTTTTAAAAACGTATATTTTTAATAGAAACTTAATAAAATCTTTTTTTTATATAGCGTTACGCTTCCGGTGTTTAAGCAAGAAGTCCCCGGCAGCGGCGCCAAAAAATACTTGATGTGTGCGAGGTGGTGTAAAATACTATTAATTTTTACAAGAAAATACTACTAAATACGATACAATTTTACACAAGATATTTATTTATTTATAGAATGGATATACCTAAACCTTGCTACAACACTTATAGGCAGTGTACCTAATAGTACAGTAGTGTAGTTTTTAGTAAGTCCGGTTCGTTCCACATGGACCTTATAAACTAGTTCAACGCTATATTAGTTTTAACTTATAGTTGTAAAAATACAAAAATATATATAAGTAGTATTATTATTATAAAAGGGGGTTTTTACCGTTTAATGACCGGTTTGTCGATTTTAAAACTTTTAGTCGCTGTTAAAACCTAATGTAAAATATTAAAAATAAATATAACTTAATTTAAAGCGTAAAGTAAATAACGATAATGAAATTGCGATAAATAAAAGTGCGATAAAATAAAATTGCGATAATTAAAGAGTACGATAATTAAAAATGTAATTAAATAAAATGACAATAAATAAAAGTGCGATAATTAAAAGTGCAATTAAATATGAAATATATAAATTATGCTTATTTAAACTTCCGTAATCATGATGTTTGACGTGTTGATTTTAGTTTTATTACCATGGGTTAATTGTCCTTTGTCCTGGATTATTCGATATGTCCATATCGATTTGTCCATAATAGTCCATCAGTCATAATCATAAAGTGCGAAAGTCTTCGTCGAATTATTCTTATTCCCGAAGTCAAATATTCCAACTAATTGGGGATTCGAATTGTAACAAAGTCTTAATACTTTGTTTAATGAATACACCAGATTATCGACTGCGTGTAGACCAAGGTTTTACTACTTTGTTAACAATTACACCAACTACCCTTGAATGTAATCCACCACTGTTTCAACATGTCTATTAACTATTAATCCAGTTCCGTGTCCGGTAAAATAAACAATTATTGGTATTTATAGATATCCCGCCCACCGTACCCAGTCAAGCGTATGTGGTTATATATAAATACGTCAAATTAGAAGTCTATATATTAAATCAACGAGGTATCATTTAGTTAATATAAAACCCATTAATAGCCCATAGTCTAATTTCTACAAGTGTCGTTCTTTTATTCAAACCCCAATTATGGTACAAAGCCCAATTACCCAATTTTAATATTTAGCCCAACATCACGATTACTTCGGCATTAATTAAGCATAATAATAACTTAGCTACGAGACATTAAATTTAAAAGGATTGAACATAACTTACAATGATTAAAAATAGCGTAGCGTTACACGGACAGAATTTTGACTTACACCCTTACAACATTCGCTAACATACCCTTATTATTAGAATTTAAAATTAAAATTAAAATTAAAATTAAAATTATAATATATATATATATATATATATATATATATATATATATATATATATATATATATATATATATATATATATATATATATATATATATATATATATATATATATATATATATATATATATATATATATTAATATTATACGTTGAATGATGGAAGAGAAAAAGATGTTTTATGATCAACCAATACCGCGAAATTTATAGGCATGTGGCCACAAAAAGTGGCCCATGCGATCGCATGGAAAACAAACCTACAGGCCATGCGATCGCATGGAGGTAGGTACCAGCTCACATATTTTTGTTTTCAAGCTTGTCGACGTTTTAATAAATAAATATAATATATAAATAATTTTAAGAATTATTTAAATATTATATTATATTTATGTGCATAGTTGACTTGTAATTTTTAGTCCGTTGCGTCGAGCGTTGAGAGTTGACTCTGGTCCCGGTTCTGGATTTTCGAACGTCCTCGCGTTCAATTTAATATCTTGTATTTTGCGTTTTGCGACTTGTACTCTTGTAATTTTGAGACGTTTCTCATCAATAATTTGAACCACTTTGATTGTACTTTGTACTTTTGAGCTTTTTGGTCGTTTGCGTCTTCAATTCGTCGAATCTGTCTTTTGTCTTCACCTTTTATTATTTAAACGAATATCACTTTTAAATAGAACAATTGCAACTAAAAGCTTGTCTTTCTTGAGGGATAATGCTATGAAATATATGTTCGTTTTTAGCATTATCAACGTATAAGTATATGTATACGTATAAGTATAAGTATAACAATAACTATAACTATAAGTATATGAGAATATGCTAATTGTTGTATGAACATGATTGTATATGCTAATTGTTATATGAACATTGTCAGGTGATATCGGCTAAAAAATCACGTTTTCACCCCGGTATTAAAACCCAAAAACAATAAAGTTCAGGAATTTATCGCCAAAATACTCACTTTATTGGTTAAAATTAAAGATCAAGAAACTACAAAGACGATGCAAAAAGAATCAAGTGAAACGGAGCTAAAACGAAGATTCTAGAGCGAAACGGTGAAAGACAAGTTACTGAAATGTCCCATTCTTATTGATTAAAAACGTTCCATATTAATTGATTTCGTTGCGAGGTTTTGACCTCTATATGAGACGTTTTTCAAAGACTGCATTCATTTTTAAAACAAACCATAATCTTTATTTCATAAATAAAGGTTTAAAAAGCTTTACGTAGATTATCAAATAATGATAATCTAAAATATCCTGTTTACACACGACCATTACATAATGGTTTACAATACAAATATGTTGCATCGAAATCAGTTTCTTGAATGCAGTTTTTACACAATATCATACAAACATGTACTCCAAATCTTGTCCTTATTTTAGTATGCAACAGCGGAAGCTCTTAGTATTCACCTGAGAATAAACATGCTTTAAACGTCAACAAAAAAGTTGGTGAGTTATAGGTTTAACCTATATATATCAAATCGTAACAATAGACCACAAGATTTCATATTTCAATACACATCCCATACATAGAGATAAAAATCATTCATATGGTGAACACCTGGTAATCGACATTAACAAGATGCATATATAAGAATATCCCCATCATTCCGGGACACCCTTCGGATATGATATAAATTTCGAAGTACTAAAGCATCCGGTACTTTGGATGGGGTTTGTTAGGCCCAATAGATCTATCTTTAGGATTCGCGTCAATTAGGGTGTCTGTTCCTTAATTCTTAGATTACCAGACTTAATAAAAAGGGGCATATTCGATTTTGATAATTCAACCATATAATGTAGTTTCACGTACTTGTGTCTATTTTGTAAATCATTTATAAAACCTGCATGTATTCTCATCCCAAAAATATTAGATTTTAAAAGTGGGACTATAACTCACTTTCACAGATTTTTACTTTGTCGGGAAGTAAGACTTGGCCACTGGTTGATTCACGAACCTATAACAATATATATATATATATATATATATATATATATATATATATATATATATATATATATATATCAAAGTATGTTCAAAATATATTTACAACACTTTTAATATATTTTGATGTTTTAAGTTTATTAAGTCAGCTGTCCTCGTTAGTAACCTACAACTAGTTGTCCACAGTTAGATGTACAGAAATAAATCGATAAATATTATCTTGAATCAATCCACGACCCAGTGTATACGTATCTCAGTATTGATCACAACTCAAACTATATATATTTTGGAATCAACCTCAACCTTGTATAGCTAACTCCAACATTCACATATAGAGTGTCTATGGTTGTTCCGAAATATATATAGATGTGTCGACATGATAGGTCGAAACATTGTATACGTGTCTATGGTATCTCAAGATTACATAATATACAATACAAGTTGATTTAGTTATGGTTGGAATAGATTTGTTACCAATTTTCACGTAGCTAAAATGAGAAAAATTATCCAATATTGTTTTACCCATAACTTCTTCATTTTAAATCCGTTTTGAGTGAATCAAATTGCTATGGTTTCATATTGAACTCTATTTTATGAATCTAAATAGAAAAAGTATAGGTTTATAGTCGGAAAAATAAGTTACAAGTCATTTTTGTAAAGGTAGTCATTTCAGTCGAAAGAACGACGTCTAGATGACCATTTTAGAAAACATACTTCCACTTTGAGTTTAACCATAATTTTTGGATATAGTTTCATGTTCATAATAAAAATCATTTTCCCAGAATAAAAACTTTTAAATCAAAGTTTATCATAGTTTTTAATTAACTAACCCAAAACAGCCCGCGGTGTTACTACGACGGCGTAAATCCGGTTTTACGGTGTTTTTCGTGTTTCCAGGTTTTAAATCATTAAGTTAGCATATCATATAGATATAGAACATGTGTTTAGTTGATTTTAAAAGTCAAGTTAGAAGGATTAACTTTTATTTGCGAACAAGTTTAGAATTAACTAAACTATATTCTAGTGATTGCAAGTTTAAACCTTCGAATAAGATAGCTTTATATGTATGAATCAAATGATGTTATGAACATCATTACTACCTCAAGTTCCTTGGATAAACCTACTTGAAATGAGAAAAATAGATCTAGCTTCAAAGGATCCTTGGATGGCTTGAAAGTTCTTGAAGCAGAATCATGACACGAAAACAATTTCAAGTAAGATTTCCACTCGAAATAAGATTGTTATAGTTATAGAAATTGAATTAAAGTTTGAATATGATTATTACCTTGTATTAGAAAGATAACCTACTGTAAGTAACAAAGGTTTCTTGATCTTGGATGATTACTTGGAATGGATTTAGAAAACTTGGAAGTAAACTTGCAATCTTGGAAGTATTCTTGATTTTATGAAACTAGAACTTTTGGAATTTATGAAGAACACTTAGAACTTGAAGATAGAATTTGAGAGAGATCAATTAGATGAAGAAAATTGAAGAATTAAAGTGTTTTTAGGTGTTTTTGGTCGTTGGTGTATGGATTAGATATAAAGGATATGTAATTTTGTTTTCATGTAAATAAGTCATGAATTATTACTCATATTTTTGTAATTTTATGAGATATTTCATGATAGTTGCCAAATGATGGTTCCCACATGTGTTAGGTGACTCACATGGGCTGCTAAGAGCTAATCATTGGAGTGTATATACCAATAGTACATACATCTAAAAGCTGTGTATTGTACGAGTAGGAATACGGGTGCATACGAGTAGAATTGTTGATGAAACTGAAAGAGGATGTAATTGTAAGCATTTTTGTTAAGTAGAAGTATTTTGATAAGTGTCTTGAATTCTTTCAAAAGTGTATGAATACATATTAAAACACTACATGTATATACATTTTAACTGAGTCGTTAAGTCATCGTTAGTCGTTACATTTAAATGTTGTTTTGAAACCTTTAGGTTAACGATCTTGTTGAATGTTGTTAACCCATTGTTTATTATAACAAATGAGATTTTAAATTGTTATATTATCATGATATTATGATATATAATATATCTTAGTATGATATATATATACAGTTAAATGTCGTTACAACGATAATCATTACATATATGTCTCGTTTCGAAATCATTAAGTTAGTAGTCTTATTTTTACAAATGTATTTCATTGTTAATTCACTTAATAATATATTTACTTATCATTTAACATAATTAACCAAGTGTATCAATACCTTAATATGATTCATATGTACCTAGTAAGACGTTGTTATAACGATAATCGTTATATATATCGTTTTCGAGTTTCTTAAATTAATAGTCTCATTTTTATGTATATAACTCATTGTTAAAGTACCTAATGAGATACATACTTATAATAAAATCATGTTAACTATATATATAACCATATATATGTCATCGTATAGTTTTTACAAGTTTTAACGTTCGTGAATCACCGGTCAACTTGGTGGTCAATTGTCTATATGAAACCTATTTCAATTAATCAAGTCTTAACAAGTTTGATTGCTTAACATGTTGGAAACACTTAATCATGTAAATAACAATTTCATTTAATATATATAAACATGGAAAAGTTCGGGTCACTACAGTACCTACCCGTTAAATAAATTTCGTCCCGAAATTTTAAGCAGTTGGAGGTGTTGACGTATCTTCTGGAAATAAATGCGGGTATTTCTTCTTCATCTAATCTTCATGCTCCCAGGTGAACTCGGGTCCTCTACGAGCATTCCATTGAACCTTAACAATCGGTATCTTATTTTGTTTAAGTCTCTTAACCTCACGATCCATTATTTCGACGGGTTCTTCAATGAATTGAAGTTTTTCATTGATTTGGATTTCGTCCAATGGAATAGTGAGATCTTCTTTAACAAAACATTTCTTCAAATTTGAGACGTGGAAAGTGTTATGTACAGCTGCGAGTTATTGAGGTAGCTTCAGTTGGTAAGCTACTGGTTTGACACGGTCTATAATCTTGAATGGTCCAATGTACCTTGGATTTAGTTTCCCCCGTTTACCAAATCGAACAACGCCTTTCCAAGGTGAAATCTTAAGCATGACCATTTCTCCAAATTCAAACTCTATATCTTTTCTTTTACTGTCCGCGTAGCTCTTTTGTCGACTCTGGGCGGTTTTCAATCTTTGTTGAATTTGGATGATTTTCTCGGTAGTTTCTTGTATTATCTCCGGACCCGTAATCTGTCTATCCCCCACTTCACTCCAACAAATCGGAGACCTGCACTTTCTACCATAAAATGCTTCAAACGGCACCATCTCAATGCTTGAATGGTAGCTGTTGTTGTAGGAAAATTCTGCTAACGGTAGATGTCGATCCCAACTGTTTCCGAAATCAATAACACAAGCTCGTAGCATCTCTTCAATCGTTTGTATCGTCCTTTCGCTCTGCCCATCAGTTTGTGGATGATAGGCAGTACTCATGTCTAGACGAGTTCCCAATGCTTGCTGTAATGTCTGCCAGAATCTTGAAATAAATCTGCCATCCCTATCAGAGATAATAGAGATTGGTATTCCATGTCTGGAGACGACTTCCTTCAAATACAGTCGTGCTAACTTCTCCATCTTGTCATCTTCTCTTATTGGCAGGAAGTGTGCTGACTTGGTGAGACGATCAACTATTACCCAAATAGTATCATAACCACTTGCAGTCCTTGGCAATTTAGTAATGAAATCCATGGTAATGTTTTCCCATTTCCATTCCTGGATTTCAGGTTGTTGTAGTAGACCTGATGGTTTCTGATGTTCAGCTTTGACCTTAGAACACGTCAAACATTCTTCTACATATTTAGCAATATCGGCTTTCATACCTGGCCACCAAAAATGTTTCTTAAGATCCTTGTACATCTTCCCCGTTCCAGGATGTATTGAATATCTGGTTTTATGAGCTTCTCTAAGTACCATTTCTCTCATATCTCCAAATTTTGGTACCCAAATTCTTTTAGCCCTATACCGGGTTCCGTCTTCCCGAATATTAAGATGCTTCTCCGATCCTTTAGGTATTTCATCCTTTAAATTTCCCTCTTTTAAAACTCCTTGTTGCACCTCCTTTATTTGAGTAGTAAGGTTAGTGTGAATCATTATATTCATAGATTTTACTCGAATGGGTTTTCTGTCCTTTCTGCTCAAGGCGTCGGCTACCACATTTGCCTTCCCCGGGTGGTAACGAATCTCAAAGTCGTAATCATTCAACAATTCAATCCACCTACGCTGCCTCATATTCAGTTGTTTCTGATTAAATATGTGTTGAATACTTTTGTGGTCGGTATATATAATACTTTTGACCCTATATAAGTAGTGCCTCCAAGTCTTTAATGCAAAAACAACCGCGCCTAATTCCAAATCATGCGTCGTATAATTTTACTCGTGAATCTTCAATTGTCTAGACGCATAAGCAATCACCTTCATCCGTTGCATTAATACACAACCGAGACTTTGCTTTGATGCGTCACAATAAATCACAAAATCATCATTCCCTTCAGGCAATGACAATATAGGTGCCGTAGTTAGCTTTTTCTTCAATAATTGAAACGCCTTCTCTTGTTCATCCTTCCATTCAAATTTCTTCCCTTTATGCGTTAATGCAGTCAAGGGTTTTGCTATTTTGGAGAAATCTTGGATGAATCTTCTGTAGTAACCAGCCAATCCTAAAAATTGACGTATATGCTTCGGAGTTTTTGGGGTTTCCCACTTTTCAATGGTTTTGATCTTTGTCGGGTCCACCTGGATACCTTCTTTGTTCACTATGTGACCGAGGAATTGAACTTCTTCCAACCAAAATGCATACTTTGAAAACTTAGCGTACAGTTTTTCTTTCCTCAATACTTTTAGCACTTTTCCCAAATGTTCTTCATGCTCTTGATCATTCTTTGAGTAAATAAGTATGTCATCGATGAAAACAATGATAAACTTGTCAAGATATGGCCCACACACTCGGTTCATAAGGTCCATGAACACAGCTGGTGCGTTAGTCAATCCAAACGGCATAACCATAAACTCGTAATGACCATAACGCGTCCTAAAAGTAGTTTTTGGAATATCATCCTCCTTTACTCGCATTTGATGATATCCAGAACGTAAATTGATCTTCGAATAAACCGACGAGCCTTGTAGTTGATCAAATAAGTCGTCAATTCTCGGCAGTGGATAACGGTTTTTGATGGTAAGTTTGTTCAACTCTCTGTAGTCAATACACAACCTAAATGTACCATCCTTCTTCTTGACAAACAAAACAGGAGCTCCCCATGGTGATGTGCTTGGTCGAATGAAACCACGTTCTAATAGTTCTTGCAGTTGGTTTTGCAGTTCTTTCATCTCGCTGGGTGCGAGTCTATAAGGAGCACGAGCTATTGGTGCAGCTCCTGGTACAAGATCTATTTGAAATTCAACAGATCGATGTGGAGGTAGTCCCGGTAATTCTTTCGGAAATACATCGGGAAATTCTTTTGCGACGGGAACATCATTGATGCTCTTTTCTTCAGTTTGTACTTTCTCGACGTGTGCTAGAACAGCATAGCAACCTTTTCTTATTAGTTTTTATGCCTTCAAATTACTAATAAGATGTAGCTTCATGTTGCCCTTTTCTCCGTACACCATTAAGGGTTCTCCTTCTTCTCGTACAATGCGAATTGCATTTTTATAACATACGATCTCTGCTTTCACCTTCTTCAGCCAGTCCATGCCAACTATTACATCAAAACTCCCTAACTCTACTGGTATCAAATCAATCTTAAATATTTCGCTACCCAGTTTAATTTCTCGATTCCGGCATATATTATCTGCTGAAATTAATTTACCATTTGGTAATTCGAGTAAAAATTTACTATCCAACGGCGTCAATGGACAACTTAATTTAGCACAAAAATCTCTACTCATATAGCTTCTATCTGCACCCGAATCAAATAAAACGTAAGGAGATTTATTGTCAATAAGAAACGTACCCGTAACAAGCTCCGGGTCTTCCTGTGCCTCTGCCGCATTAATATTGAAAACTCTTCCGCGGCCTTGTCCATTCGTGTTCTCCTGGTTCGGGCAATTTCTAATAATGTGGCCCGGTTTTCCACATTTATAACAAACTACATTGGCATAACTTGCTCCGACACTACTTGCTCCGCCATTACTCGTTCTGACACCATTTATTCCTTTCGTTCTGTTAACTCCTGGTCCGTAGACCTCACACATCGCCGCGCTATGACCATTTCTTTTACACTTGTTGCAAAATTTGGTGCAGAACCCCGAGTGATACTTTTCACACCTTTGGCATAGCTGCTTCTGATTGTTGTTGTTGTTGCGGTTGTTATTGTTGTTGGGATGATTGTTGTAGTTGATGTTGTTGTTGTTGTTGTTGTTGTTGTTGTTGTTGTTGCGATTGATGTTGCGATTGTTGGGATAATTGTTACGATTATTATTGTAATTGCTGTTGTTGTTGTATTGGTGATTCTTATCACCGTTTTCCTCCCACTTTCTTTTGACTTGCTTCACATTGGCCTCTTCAGCCGTCTATTCTTTAATTCTTTCCTCAATCTGGTTCACTAGTTTGTGAGCAATTCTACATGCCTGTTGTATGGAGGCGGGCTCGTGTGAACTTATATCTTCTTGGATTCTTTCCGGTAATCCTTTCACAAACACGTCGATCTTCTCTTCCTCATCTTCGAACGCTCCCGGACACAATAGGCACAATTCTGTGAATCGTCTTTCGTACGTGGTAATATCGAATCCTTGGGTTCGTAACCCTCTAAGTTCTGTCTTGAGCTTATTGACCTCGGTTCTGGGATGGTACTTCTCGTTCATCAAGTGCTTGAATGCTGACCACGGTAGTGCGTGCGCATCATCTTGTCCCACTTGCTCTAGATAGGTATTCCACCATGTTAACGCAGAACCCGTGAAGGTATGTGTAGCGTACTTCACTTTGTCCTCTTCAAAACACTTACTTATGGCAAACACCGATTCGACCTTCTCGGTCCACCGTTTCAATCCGATCGGTCCTTCGGTTCCATCAAATTCCAAAGGTTTGCAGGCAGTGAATTCTTTGTAGGTGCATCCTACATGATTTCCTGTACTACTAGATCCAAGGTTATTGTTGGTATGTAGCGCAGCCTGTACTGCAGCTATGTTTGAAGCTAGAAAAGTACGGAATTCCACTTCATTCATATTCATGGTGTGTCGAGTAGTCGGTGCCATTTCCTTCAAAATAGTTAAATGGAACGAGTTAATCATACAGAATATTAAGAGTAGTTAATAGTATTTCGTAGCATAATATGAACTCATTTATAAAAGCTTTTTCTTCATATTAGCGTTTTATAAGTTTAAATTCGGGTAGTACCTACCCGTTAAGTTCATACTTAGTAGCTAGTATACAATTCAACTACTACAATTC